>NC_139534.1:45390570-46019680 GCF_965153285.1 Podarcis tiliguerta | reverse complement strand
GAAAAGAAAAATTGCTTCTGTGCATTGGGACGATGCTTTCCCTTCTGAGAACTTTATAAGAAGAAATGAATGGAGATAATCTCTTTACAAGATGTATCCATATGGTAATTCATTACTAGGGATGAATGTTTGTTAGGCTGTTTTTCTAAAAAAAAATACTTCAAGGTAGTTCTGAAAGTGAGAATAGGGGTCAATACAAAATAACCTACATGGCAAATTGCTCTCCTTGTGCTTGCATGAAAACAATAGGATTCAAAATAAAATGAGTCACTTCAAGCATTATATCTCATGTTGTACATTTAGTAACATTAAAGTGTGGATTCAAAAAGAGCAAGCACAAAAATATCTTGTGTAGTTGCACTCATTGAGTGTATACTAGTAGTCAGATTCATATTGGCAGCTGTCAGGGAATTGCCATCAGTGCCGGAGGGAGAGAGCAAAATCCAGAGGGATTCCAGAGAGCGCCCCGGGATTGGGAGAGGCAGCCCATCTTCTGGGGAAGAGAATCAGCGTAGCACCAGTGGAGAAGGGGGGCAGATGGGGGAAGTGGCGAGGCGGTCCCATGACTCCTTGCCGGGGACCAGCGGGGAGAGTAGGGGTCCTCCGCTGCCTACACCCTCCTTGCGCAGAAGGCTTTCACGCAGAGAGAGTAGAAGACTAGGTGTCAAAGAGCTTCTTTGCTGGAAGAAGTTTTAAGAAACGCCCACTGACGGATTCTGCCAGCGATTGAGACAGCCACAGGTGAGTGGCTGTCCGGACAGAAAAGGTTCACTCAGGCAACCCAGCCAGGTGTTTGCACCGGCTTACACACGAGCAACCCCTAGAACCATTACAGCAGCCATATAATGTATGAAACATCCTGTAGAAATACCAGGCAACGTAATAATCTGCCTTATACCAAGGCAGAACACTCAGTATTGTCTACTACACTGACTGGCAGGAGCTCTCCAAGCTTTCAGACAGACTTCTCCCCCAGACCTACTTGGAGGTGCCAGGGGCTGAACCAAGGACCATTGCATGCAAACTAGTTACTCTTCCACTAAGCTACCATGAGACCAAATATCAGATCTGTCCAGGCCCCAGAAGTTCTGTATATTTAAGTGGAAATTCATAACTGTGGAGCAGCTTTACTCATTCACTGCCCACTTTGAATAATAAGGGGGTGGGGAAAGACACATGCATTATGTCTTCAAAGAGGACTAAGGCTATCTGTGGTGCTACACGGTGAGCAAAATAATTATTATGCTCATAAGAGATGAGGCACTAAGACAAAGAACCAAAATCCCAGTTCATAGGCTTACCAAGTCTGGTAGAACAGCAGGCACCTATGCCTCCCTTATAACACACGCACAAGGTGTGACTTAGATGCTTCATACAAAGACCGATTTTAACTCCAGGATGGGAGAGTGTAGCTCAGCTGCTGGAAGTTTTAGAAACACTGCTTTGCACCATGTTTTCCCCAAGATGTCAACTCGTAAGTCAGAGATAGTAATAATAATAAACTGAACTTGACAGGCAAAACGAATCCCTCTCAATAAAGATATTAGTGTATTTGGATAACCATCAAGGAGGGCCCTTACTTTATGCTGAGCAAAGCTAAAGCTTGCTTTTCAAAGGAAGGGGGGGGGAGGAAGAATGATATTTCACACACAAAGTTGTGGAGGAGAAAGAAAATGAAAGCCAAGAAGGTTTGAAGTGTGAGGAATTCTGTGACAATTTCAGTGGGACTATTTAGACAAGACTGAGGATTTGCAGCACTGGACCTACATTTTGTGCTCTTGATAGGTTTACCTTTCAGGACTCCAAGCCAGAATTCTGCAGGGACAGTTGTCTGGCTTCAGATTCTATTGGTTAGATTAATCTGCAATAGAGTTTAAATGCACTGTAACACTAAATCAAGAATTACAAGAAGCCCTCCTCCCTGGAGCCCAAGCTTTTTCATTTCCTTTCCTAAAGCGATCCAAGTTTCTCCAACTTACAAGATAAAGTTGATTCAATTAGATGGAAGAATAGTTTGGGAAGGCAGGAGTTCTGTCATCTCTTGAAAACAGACTTCCTTTTGCACCTTCAATTAATAATACATGCATTTTGCCACAAGCTGTTTGGGATTTGCGTGCTTTATTCTGATTGCAGCATTTGGATTTCTGCAAAATGTGAAATATATATTCTCAAAGGTCAAGCAGCAAAAGAAAAAATGCATTATAGAAAAATGGGACACAACTAGAAACCCCATGAAGGAGCGGCAGCTGTGCAAAATAGAGGTTCTGCCTCATAACTACTCATTCCAGTGCCATAAAATAATAAAAGTAAAATCAGACCATATCCGAAGAACTTTTGCAGCCATTGGGAGCACCTAAGGTTTCTCTACTGTTGCAACAAAATATCAGCCGTGGGTCAGTTACTATGAGAGGGACTTTATAAACATGAGCTAAACAATCCACAAATAGCAGCCTTTGTCCTAGCAAATTTCACTTCCCTTGAGCTCAGTTATTTGGAATTCCACTCCTTTGTAAAAAGGACTGAATCATACAGAGAACTCCATTGTGGAGCAAGTGCGTTTTCTGTGGCTGAGAGGCATTTTCCTTTCGGCTCATGGAAGACTAACATTTTTAATGCTAATGAGGGATGGGGATGTGCCCTGGGAGATGAACATACTGTGCATATCCCCCCAAAAGAGTTTTGTCGCTTGGAAGTAGCATGAAAATAAAAGTAATTCCTGCATGATGCGTGTTTTTAGCCAGATTGGTGTCTCTAGCCAAAATGCCCGTCAGAGTACCCGTCAAACTACCAAATACACCCCTGCTCACATTGTTTTCTCTGGGTACCATCAAGAAAGATTATGCAGTATTCTCAGATGCCTGAACAGAATATAATCAAGATGAGTACAGGAGTGACTGACAGCTAGAATAGAAAACAATTTCCAAACAGCTGCTGGAGTAATTTAGAAGTTTAGGATGAAAATTCGGATCCCTGGAGAAAATATGAAGAAGACAGAGCTACTTTGCTTTGACATCAGTAGAGCTGAAAGTGAGAACTACTCTTTCATGTTATTTCAGGTCAAATCCTTTTCTTTCATTCTCTTATTGATATCTCTGCATGAGAGTTACATACCCATAGCCACATCTTTAGATCTGTGATCTTTCAAATGATGCTTATGCTCTAAGAAATCTTGATGCTCTAAGAAAGGCTAATCTCTTTCCAGAAGACAGGCAGCAGAAACCTTTTGAGTTTGTTCCTGGTTTTGCCAATGAATTTTTTTTTTATCATTCCTAACGTGTTCTCAGGTCAGAACAGTCATGCAGATTTGCCTTTCTACATCCAGAATGATTAAAAAACGAAATAACACACCCTCCAATACTGTAAAAATACTGTGAGCAATACACAATTACTAGAAGTGAGCCAAGAGCCAAGGACCACACAGAAATCCATCAGAACCAGGAGGTGTAATTGCTAAGGCAAGATGCAAGGCCAACAAGCCAATTTTACATAGCCCTTCCTGTCAAAGACACAGCAATGCCACCTTGAGTAGGCAGAAGTCATGCAAAGCTCCCTGCTAGGAACACACTCCCAAGTTAAAATAGCTCACCACACAGGGGAGATGCGCAAAAGCCAAAAGTCCCTCGTTCTAATCTTAATAGCTCCTAATACAAATCCTTTCTAACCCTCAAGAAACCTGGCATTGAGTTAGACAAGTCTGATAGAGAAATTCTGCTGATGTTCTAACATGGGAAGCATATTGACTGACCAACCCAGGGAGCCACCCATATGATACAATTCCAGTTGCTATCCTTCAGCACAGCTAAACATCATTCTTTTTAAAAATATTGGAGTCCAACATAATGACCCATTTTCAGCCTATCACTTAACCATATTTTAGTACTGTGTGATAGGAGTCTTGGGCTAATGTGTTCCCCCCCTCCCCCGAAGAGAAGTTGAGAAGTGTCTGCATCTCATTTTTCATTATCTCAGTTAACAAGAAGGGCAACCTGTGGGTTAAATTACTGTTTAAAGTATGGTTTATACTGCTACCTTGTTATAATTCTACCTTGTTCAAACCATAGCCTGAGCTAGCCACAGTTTGTCCTTTCCAGCTCATACTTAGTCATTCATGTAATGCTAAACCATGGTTCAGGGACTTAAATGGGCCAGTGTGGATGGAGGATCTTCCAGTGGCCAACAAGATATGACTCCTGACACTTCGTAAAAAGAAATACAGTGGTACTTCGGTTTACGAACTTAATCCGTTCCGTAAGTCCGTTCTTAAACCGAAACCATTCTTAAACCGAGGCATGCTTTCCTTAATGAGCCCTCCCGTCGCCGGTGCCCTTCCACCATTTGGATTCCGTTCTTAGACCGAGGTAAAGTTTGCAAGCCGGGACACTACTTCCGGTTTTGCAGAGTTCATAAACCAAATTATTCTTAAACAGGACTGTTCTTAGACCGACATACCACTGTATTGGAAAGAAGACTGCTGGTAGTAAATGGTGGTTGACTGCAGCAGTTAAATGGTATGTTGCAACAGAGTAGGCACTGACTCTGTGCAGGTGTGAATTTTAATTTAGAAAATTGAAAATCAATGAGGGTTATATTCAGCTATGCCATAAGGTTGTTGTTGTTTAGTCGTGTCCGACTCTTCGTGACCCCATGGACCAGAGCACGCCAGGCACTCCTGCCTTCCACTGCCTCCCGCAGTTTGGTCAGACTCATGTTTGTGGCTTCGAGAACACTGTCCAACCATCTTGTCCTCTGTCGTCCCCTTCTCCTTGTGCCCTCCATCTTTCCCAACATCAGGGTCCTTTCCAGGGAGTCTTCTCTTCTCATGAGGTGGCCAAAGTATTGGAGCCTCAGCTTCAGGATCTGTCCTTCCAGTGAGCACTCAGGGGTGATTTCCTTCAGAATGGATAGGTTTGATCTTCTTGCAGTCCATGGGACTCTCAAGAGTCTCTTCCAGCATCATAATTCAAAAGCATCAACTCTTTGGCGAACAGCCTTCTTTATGGTCCAGCTCTCACTTCCATACATCACTACTGGGAAAACCATACCTTTAACTATACAGACCCATTAATTTCAGTTGGTCTACTCTAAATACTCTAAATATAACACTGAATGTGGAACTCTGTGGCTTTTTTCTTTTTTTTACTTCATGTTCTTCACAATATGCTCTTGTCATGCATTCAAGACTGGTTCTAGACTGGTCCAAGATGGGGTCATAAATGGTGGCCATCATGGTGTGCTTCAATTCTTAACAGGGGACATGATGGCAATCAAGAGGTGAAGAAGTGAATATTTGCTTAAAATTTCCTTACATTTTCCTAGTTTTTAATTGAAGTTATGTTTCAGGAAAATTGCCTCAGGTGCTTCCGTGTCAAAACAGTAAGAGGCCATTTTCACTATATTTGAAGCTTTGAACTTTGTTTATCATTGTCTACACACTGATATCAGTGGCCCTCTGAGTCTTTTTGCAGCCATCAGATTAGAATAATGAATACCTATTTTACAGAGCTCATTTTGATTAAATGAAACATACTGCATGATGTATTCCTCTCACAGTAAAGTGACATCTGAGAGTGCAATCCTGTACATGTCTACTCAAAAGAGTTAATATTTAAAAAACAATATTTTCCAATCCTAAAAAAAGAATGCATTAACTCCTTCAGAAGAAAAAAAAATTTGGCAGGCACAGCAGTCCAATTGTATCCTCATGAAATCTCATTAATTGCATGTGTTGGGAGACTCCTTGTATTTAAAAAGAAGGAAGCAACATAAACTGGATAATTATGCCACAAAGGAATAAATCTGTTTTGCTTTGCTCATGGTTTTGTTAATGTCAGTAAAATTATTGGTCCATATCTGCCCTTGTGCAACATCAGTGGCTTTGATATTTACACAATAAAACAGCTAAATTTACACTTGGGATAAAATTCATCCCATAAACTGAACTTGGCCTGAAAGCACACCCCCAAATCAGTAAAGGGGAAATTATTCAATTTACATGGACTCAAGAGAAAGTGAAATTAATATACAACTGTGCTTCCCAAAGTCCCCCACCCAACGCCTACTTGAAAATTGCTGATGGTCTTGGCAGACCCCTTAATGATTTTTCTCCCTATTGCAGTAATTGTAATGCCCTACAGAAGCTGTATGATTTTAATTGTATTTTTTTATTGCTTCTTTTATTTCTTTTTATAGTCTGCTACAATTTGCATTCCATATAATGCTATTTAAGAAATAGAAGGGGCAACAAGGATACAATTAAAAATCAATATGAATAATCAAAGCAGACAGGGCTATGGACCACCTGTATGAAGTTCATGGACCACTTCTGGTCTATGCATCACAGTTTGGGAACCTCTGGGATACAAAATTGGGGGCAGGAAAGGCAACTAGTCTGTGTACCCAAAGTCCTGTAGAACTAAGAAGATTGAGAAAATGTTCTTTATCTTTAAAATAAGACTGCTTTTGTCTTGTTCCATGAAACTTTCACAGAATAAAAATAGTATTCTGTATCAATGTTACCCAAACTCATAATTACATGCTTCAAAATTGTTCTTTTTATATATATATGTCGCTTGATTGTAAGAAAATCTCTAAGCAGTTACAATAAATATTTGACATCATCAAAAAAAAGCGGTTTAGAAAGAATTAAGAACATTTTTAAAATTCAGCAGTTAATGTGCCAAGTGCATAACAATTGGGTGCAATATCAACTGATTGTTTATCTCAAATGTAAGGCTCAAAATACAAACAGAACTAGAGAAATGCACCCAAAGTGGCTCTTTTCCAGTTGGTAAAAGCATGGTGCTGATAATGCCAAGGTTGCAGGTTTGATCCCCATAAAAGGACAGCTGTATATTCCTGCATTGCAGGGCGTAAGACTGGATGAGCCTCAGGTCCCTTCCAATTCTATTATCTGCTTCCACATAGAAAAGAAGGCAGCTCACCCATCACTATGATTCTGTCATCCGATACTGAATGCATCCTATATTCAAAAAAGGAAAGCTAAAGTAAATATTTTTGTTGACTTTCAACTCAAGCAAAAGGAAGCCTTACTGCACTCGCATGGAACTTTCTCCCTACTTATTAACATGTGTAGCATAAGTACTGATGTCATGAAGACAGCCACACATACGTTGTGAAACTGATCAAATCAGCTGTCATCAAAAAAAATTCTGGGAAGGTATTTAGTAAATCCTTACAAAATGAATTAACCTATCAACTGGAATTGTACACACCTCACAATGTAACCATGTTTTGCATAAATACACCCTGTTGGGAGTGTCAAGCTTTTCAAACACCAACCTGAAAAAAAACTATTAAGTGCTTATACTCTGAAACCACAGCACAGTTGTAGTTCCAGGAGTCTCTCTTACAGCTCTTCCTCTTCTGCTTTCAACTGCTGAAGAGAGACAAGATTCTTAACCTTTCACAGCATCCTTAGCAAAATATACACTACTATACGTTCACTAATGAGCACAGAAGGCAGGCATGAGACTTTCACTCAGGAACATAGAAAGCTGCCTTATACTGAATCAGACAATTGCTGACACTGATTGGCAATGGCTCTCCAAGATTTCTAACAGTGGTCTCTGCCAGTCCTACCAGGAAATGCAGGTGTATCCCTGTTTAAGACCTATGTGGCTGGAATTGCTTAATTAAGCAAGGATAAGATAATCTGATTTTGGTTTACTTGTCCGCAGGTTCTGGTCAACTGCCACTTGCTCTATTCTAATTTTCAGTACAGTGGAACCTCGGTTTTCGAATGTAATCTGTTCCGGAAGACCGTTCAACTTTCAAAACATTCAAAAACTGAAAGCGGAAGCCTCAATTCAATAGGGAAACTCAAAACGGAAGCCGTGTCGGATGTTCAGGTTCCGGAAAACGTTAGAAAACCAGAGCATTTACTTCCGTTTTTTTGTTGTTCAGGAGCCAAAACATTCGAAAACGTAGCCGTTCAAGAACCGAGGTTTGACTGTAACAAGTTCTCCTGCATTGCAGCCACATTTTACTTATATTACTCTTAATACCTACTAGACAAGGGGCATACTAGCCCCTGGCAGGAGTTGTCACTCATGTTCAAGGCTCCAGCTAGCCTGCAATAGAAGCCTTGTACTGGTATTTTGGATTTGTAGGAGAGGACTTGCTTTTCCCTTTCCTGGAGAGCCAGTGTGGTGTAGTGGTTAAGAGCGGTAGACTCCTAATCTGGGGAACCGGGTTCGTGTCTCCGCTCCTCCACATCCAGCTGCTGGGTGACCTTGGGCCAGTCACACTTCTTTGAAGTCTCTCAGCCCCACTCACCTCACAGAGTGTTTGTTGTGGGGGAGGAAGGGAAAGGAGAATGTTAGCCGCTTTGAGACTCCTTAAAGGGAGTGAAAGGCGGGATATCAAATCCAAACTCTTCTTCTTCTTCTTCTTTCCACACCATGGTCAAATATGGTCAGGTTTGAGAATGGAAAGGGGAAGGTGGTCACATGAGAGATGGCCAGAGTGTGTACTCTCCCCTAACTTTATGTCCTCAAATGTTGATGGACTACATCATCCTGACACAAAACATACGGAAAGGGGTAGGTTGGAGAAGGTTGCTGTAAAAACCAAGGAGAGAACATGCAGGTGCTGGAAAGACACAGCAAAGAGACTGCCATTCAGGCGGGAGAAGTCACAGACAGTTCCAAGACAAATACTGAAGTTCCCAAGGAAAAGGATAGGAGATTGAGAGAAAGGAGAAAAGGAAAGTCATGCATCAAAGTCAGACACAAAAGAGGCAGATTTAGTAACCTTTAGGGATCTTCCTCCTTCTGTCCCCTTGTGGAACATTATCCCTGCAACAATTATATTCTTCTTCAGAGAATTGCAGGCAGTCAATTCTGGTTAAAGCAATAATAAAGTTGAAGCTCCTTGTTTGCCCAAGCTCATCACCGTCTCAATTTTATTCATCAACAGGAAATGGTGAAAAGCCTATATTTTAAGTGAAATCTTAACCAGACTGCTTCATTTTCAGTCTTATTTTTCTCTTTATTTGTTCAAGCATATCTTAGCCAGTACGTGGTTGTACTTCTAAGTATTTAAACAACAATAGCTGGTGTCAACTTTGCCACCATCAATCCTATGCACCATCATTTGCCGAATCCTACTGTTTCAATTTTACAGTGCTGGTCTTTTAAACCAGTTCTCTTTTAACACTCTTCCTTCTTTTGCACACAGCTTCATGGTGCGGGTGGCGGGAAACTGCAAAAAGTCCTCCCACAAACACATTGAATTCTTTCGTTAAGCAAGAGTCTAATTAAGAAAATCATCGTAAGATCTTCAGGGTTTGAACTTCAGAAGGTGTTTTCTTGAAACAAGCGAACTGTGGGTGTTTGATCTTAATGGGAAAGAACATTTCCCTATCTGAGTTTAAGGGAAATGATTCAAACGATTCTGCATTCCCTTCAGAGCCTTCTGAGAGTCACTTTGGCAGCTTATCGTGGAGGGCATCAGTCTGGCTCTCAGACAAGCCTTCAGTGAGTACACTTACAAGTCATTGATTCTCACTTCATTCTGCACAAGCTGCACTAGCCTAGCACATCCTCTAGAAAAAATGCACACATTTTGAAAGACTGGAGACAAAAGCAAGGCAGTTGTAAATAATGTTACCAAAACAAAGCACAAAAAATTGGAGAATTTACAGGGACTATTCCAAGCCAATGGTAAATTGATACCAAAGAAAGATGTTAGAAGGTGAAGATAGTGGGTACAAACTGACATTCCAAGGGGTCACAGGAAGAAACAGATTTACATTTTTAATACAGTGGTACCTCGGGCTACAGACGCTTCAGGTTACAGATGCTTCAGGTTACAGACTCCGCTAACCCAGAAATAGTACCTCGGGTTAAGAACTTTGCTTCAGGATGAGAACAGAAATCGTGCAGTGGCGGTGTGGCAGCAGCGGGAGGCCCCATTAGCTAAAGTGGTGCTTCAGGTTAAGAACAGTTTCAGGTTAAGAACGGACCTCCAGAACGAATTAAGTACTTAACCCAAGGTACCACTGTACTTTCTCCCTCCCACCCTCGTTTCAAAAAAATTAAGCAGCTCTCCCCAAGTTTTGGAGGTTTTTCTTGTAAAACGTACAATATATTTATATAATATATTAGACAATCTACTGGAGGTAGATAATGGAGGGGGAAAGATGACATTAACTTGAAGAATCAGAGCAATGACAAACTATCTGAGCCACACCAACCTCCTATAAAGTGACACAATATCAGGATCTTCGGTGGATGCTAAGTAGCTTATCCTTGGAGCAGGTATTCTGGGATGCCTTAATATGCCTAACAGCTTTATATGTACAACACACCATGTCAACACTTGGAAAGTCTACCTAGCATTTGTGGCAGAACATTTGTGTTGGCATGGAATGTACATACAAAGTCCCTGTTTGTCTTCTGTCTCACCACAAGCTGTTAAGCATACCAAGGCATCCAGAATGCCTGCTCCAAGGATCTCTCCAATTCCCAATCTGAGGTCAAATTTTCTTACCTTCCTTCCCGTCCTAACTTTTGAAAAACAAAAACAGTTCACCAATATTAAGGCATAATTACATGCAATAAAGCAGCAACAAAATTAATCCAAGCAAAGACCTTTAAAGTTCAGGCAGAACTAAATGCCTGTATGAAGAGATGTATTTGCCAAAATCACTAAAGAAAGGTGTTAAGCGAATGGTCATGGAGAGGAAGTTCCATAAACAGGGCACCACTAACAATAAGGCCCTGACACTGATAATCAGGTCCCACACTTCAGAAGGCAGGAAAGTTCAGAGCTGGGTCTACAACAAAAGCCTTAATATTATGCAAAAAGTGGTGTAGTGGCTACAGCTTTGGACTACAGCCTGGGAGACCAGGGATCAAATGCTCAAACGTGAAACTCACTGGGTAAACTTGGGCCAATCAATATCTTAGCCTAACCTACTTCACAGGGGTGTTGTGAGGATAAAATTGAGAGGAAGAGAACCAGGTATGTCACCTTGAGCTCCTTAGAAGAAGGGTGGAATATAAATGAGATAGATAGATGATAGATAGATAGATAGATAGATAGATAGATATAGATATCCAATTGGAAGATAGTTCAGATACTGAACTGTTATGAATTTAGACCTCAAAACCAGCAGTTAGAACTGTGCCTAGTGGGATGCAAGTGGCGCTCTGGTCTAAACCACAGAGCCTAGGGCTTGCCGATCAGAAGGACGGTGGTTCGAATCCCCAAGATGGGGTGAGCTCCCGTTACTCAGTCCCTGCTCCTGCCAACCTAGCAGTTCGAAAGCACATAAAAGTGCAATTAGATAAATAGGTACTGCTCCGGCGGGAAGGTAAATGGCGTTTCTGTGCACTGCTCTGGTTCGCCCGAAGTGGCTTAGTCATGCTGGCCACATGACCTGGAAGCTGTACACCGGTTCCCTCGGCCAGTAAAGCAAGATGAGTGCCGCAACCCCAGAGTTGTCCGTGACTGGATCTAATGGTCAGGGGTTCCTTTACCTTTACCTTAGAACTGTGCCTAGAACAAGCTGGTAGTCAGATATGTTCCCTCCACCCAATACCAGACATCATTTCCAAACAGCATTCATAGGAAGCTTCCAGAAGGCATGGGGACCCTGTGGTCTTCCATATTTAGTCCCATCATCCTGGGGTTGGGAGTTGTCAGCCAGAAACATCTGGAGGACCACATGTGAAGTGCAGCATGCAGGTCAGCAGCAGAAGTTATGCAGTCTCCTCACTGCTCCCCTTTCCTCTTCTCCACTCACAACATCACATGGATGGTGTTACCTTGCCCTCCTCTCTCCCCCATTGCTGTGAGCAGGGAAGCCCCACCCATCAACCAACAGCAGACTTCCACAGAACAGAGGGGTAAGAGATTGAGAAACAGAGAAAGAAGCTGCAAAGAGGAGGCACCACAGGAATCACAGAGGAGCCCACAGAAAGTTGAAACCAGCTTGGATAACTTGCTGCAGGACAAGTGGTGAATGTCTGGCCCACCAGATGTTGTTGGGACTCTAACTCATGCACCTCAATTAAAGATGCTTCCTCTGCACCTGGTACCATTTCACGCAGACTTTTACTACATCCACTCCTGTAGGGACTGCAAATTCATTCAGCCAATACACCTTAATAACTCTGAAGATGATGTTATGCCTTATCCGATTGATGATCTGCATTTTAATATCTCCCTAAACACATATTTACCAGCAGAGTCATAAAGCTGTTTAAAATCTATTGTAGCAAACTCTCCTCTTACTTCCAGAGGTAGGTTGGTTGGTTGGTTGTTTATTTATTTGAAAATATTTGCTAAACAGCATTCCAGCTCTTGCTTCAATTGGGCTTGTGATGAAAAAGTATAAAAGTAGTGTTGGCTAATATGCCCACTCATATTATAAATGACTCTCCTCCACTTCTTCCTCTTCATTTTCACCATTATAAGATGTAAACATAAACAGCACAAGAGAGGCTTAAAGGTGATGTAATCCTTGCATACAAAAATGCACTACGGAGTATATTGCCAACCCAAAAGTCAAAGTTATAAAGGAGACAAATCTCAAAAAGGAACTGAGTATTTATTTTGTGTTGTGCACACTGTAAAGAAGTAAGGCATGTTCAAGGTCACCGCATGTCTCACTAAGGCGATTTTCAAAGCTGTCACTTCCCAAAGGAAGATACTGACAGGGTAGCATTAGCACTGCATCTCTCTGATTAACTGTTTGCATTTCTCAGTCAGTATGATACGGGTATATCGAAGTATACACACCTAAGTAGAGGCTTCTTACAAAATAAAGTGAAGAGGAAGGAGAGGTTGCCCCGTTTGTCTTAAAATAAAACAAGGCTAAAGGAAAATGTATCAATAGATCTTTGCATTCACTGCCAGCCATTGCAGTTTATATACAGAGAACATTAAACAGGCAAAAATGCAAATCAACAAATAAAAAATAAATAAATAAAAACTCTAGAGTGGCCTTACTTTAATGGCATCCACCAGAAATATTGTGGACTTCAGAGACACCAGACTATCTCAGTCTGCAAGGAGAAGACTAAAAGGAAAGCAGGTCAGATAGTAGAGTTTCCTCTCTTCCTGCTCCTTGCCACAGTAATGGCTCATCCACACTACTGCTTGGGCCTGCTGCTTTCCCTCAGGAAAACTCCCTCTTTACTGCTAAATCAAAGCAAACATCAACTGGGTTTCCTCCAGATTAACATTTGCTATGATTCAGCAGGAAAGAGGGAGATTTCCTGGGGAAAGCAGCGGGGCAAACTGAAAACTGTCCAACCTGCACTTTCTAGACATGGGACAAATTAAAGTGTTGACATACACCTTTCAGGTGTACATTATTCTGCCAATATCACATTAAGACAGGCCATGTATATTCTTGCCCTCATTGCGCCCCGAAGAAGCTACCTTATGCATCAATGTGGCTATCAAAAATGAGCTAGAACCCACAGAACAGCATGCTCTTTACCTGGCTAGTCACAATGAGAACCAGCAGTGGAGACATTTCCCCCTCAGCAACCACAGTTTAATTGATGGTTTATTTTCACCTTCACTTAGCTGTATCCTTGAGTGTTTTGCTGCCCTTGAATATGCATCCACTCCTGAAAATGCTGCTACTATGGCAATACATTACTGCCTGACCCAGTTCTACCTGAAATCTAATCAGGGCTTTTAGGCTGGGTTTTGGGTGCTGCAGAATCATATTTGGCAAACTGAGCCAAGAGCTAGTGTAAGACAAAGCAGAATTGTACAAAGACTGTGCAGTCTAAGCATTTCTGCACTGTGCCCAGTTAAATATAGGCTCCAAATACTAGCTAATGAAGGCACTTCGAGAAATGTCTTTAAGGTTAATAGAAATAACGTCTGACTTGGGTAACTTGACATATTACTCCACTTACTTTCTCAACTCACATGGATAAAAATGAGGTGAACAGGTTTAAAATGGGGCACAAGCTGTTATATCGTAAACCGCGTAAACCTCAGATGAAGGGTAACATAGAAACAAATACATAAATAATATCTAGCTTATATGATTTTGGGTCTAATCTCTAAAAATTCATTCCTAATTTGGTCGGCCTAAACTCAAGAGATTTAAGTTGGGGGGGGGATTTAATGAACTGAAAGTGATTTGAGACAAGTTTAGTTTTTCATAGTGTGCATATCTATTATCATTTGACCCGCTACGGACAATGGTCACGTGGATTTTGCTTTGAGACAATACAAAAAAATTGAAATGCCTATTAACCTGTCTGATTTGCTAACCAACATTAAGGCCAGGTTTTCCTATTTGTACATAACAAGAAACTCTAGGTGAACGTAAATCAGAATCTGTGAAGTGAAGACGGCATATGAAGGGGTGGGACGTGGAAGAAGCGCTCAGCACAAAGACTCTTTCATAGCTTCATAAACTGTGGTTGATGGAGCCTGGAATGATCATCCGAGCCAGGCCACTAGGAGTAGCAATTTTATTTCAAATCACTTTCAGTTCTCTGAAGAACACCTTTGGGTTTTAAGATGACGCACCTGAAATAGTTAAAAGATGGAGCCACAACATTTGCAGTGAAACTTAGACTCAGTCCTCCAAAGGGGGGGGGGCAGGGTAGGAAGGGGGTGTGAATGATTCAAATATTTAAATAAATTAAGCTCCGGCACACTATAGCAAGAGATTTAACATAAAGCACAGAGCAACTCAGAATGTCAATCTGCCATCTCACACTGGCACTTCACCAATGAAAATGAAATATACTATAAACGAGCTCAAGTAGCAATAATCATGCTTTCATTGGTCTGTAGTACTGAAGATAAAAATTTGCAGAACATTAAACCAGCACACATCCTATCCACTTCTAGGCAATGGGCAATAAATACATATGTTCTACAAACGGGAGGAAATGTTACAAGACGCAACATGTGCTCCATGTTTGAATGTGTGTTCCCACAAAATAAAGTAAGATTTGCTGCATAATGCATTCCCTGTTCAGGCAGAATCCTGCCTCCCCCATCCCCAAAAAAGCAGGGAACTTGCATAAAACGCAGACAAGGCTTCTCTCTAAACACGATTGTGACAGGTGCCCTATAAATAACAGCAGAGCCCGACAGAAACAGCACATGTTGCAAGTAGGAAGCCTAAGTGGCAAAGACATTTTCACCGGGCATGCCAACTTAATGAGAGTTGTCACCCAAACTCTTCTGCTTTGCTGCTAACAGGATGCAATAGCAAATGTGGGCAGCTGCTTATGAAGGAGTGGGCAGAGGTAGATGGTTTTTCAGTCAAATGAGATGTGGTGCTTTTAAGTGCAAGCTTCCTGCCAATGCCAGCACCCAAAAATCTTCTCTGTTTCACAGCTTCGTATTTATTATTACATTTTATTCTTATTTTTGTGGTTACATTTTTACCGTGCCTTTTCTCCAAGAAGTTCCTTTTACCCTTGTAACAACTTTATGTGATAGGCTGTACTGAGAGATGGGCACTGTGGCCAAGGTTACCCATTGTACTTTGTGGCTGGACAGGTATTTGAATTGGCTGTGCCCAGATTTTAAATCCAACACCCTAAGGTAAAAGGTAAAGGTAAAGGACCCCTGGACGGTTAAGTCCAGTCAAAGGCAACTGTGGGGTGTGGCGCTCATCTCACTTTCAGGCCGAGGGAGCCAGTGTTTGTCCACAGACAGTTTTCCGGGTCATGTGGCTAGCATGACCAAACCAAAACACTGTGAAGGAAACCAGAGCGCACGGAAATGCTGTTTACCTTCCCATCGCAGTGGTACCTATTAATTTACTTGCACTGGTGTGCTTTCGGACTGCTAGGTTGACAGGAGCTGGGAGAGAGCAACAGGACTTCACCTCGTCATAGGGATTCAAACTGCCGACCTGATCGGCAAGCCCAAGAGGCTCAGTGGTTTAGACCACAGTGCCACCTGCATCCAACACCCTAACCACGACATCACACTGGGCCTCTTAGCATACTTCAGGGAAAGAAATAAAATTCTTAAAACAAATTAACTGACCAAATGCATACAAATATGTGTACTACTTAAAGGGAAATTTATAATTAATATATGCACACACACATTTTTCTTCCTGTTCCCAAGCATGGTTACAAGAAAGAAAATACCTCCAAAACCAATAATAAGCAGTATAAGTTTTTAAAGTCAATAGTACTAGTTCAAGCCTACTCTAAAATCTATTTTTATGGCCAAGAATGCACTCCCATAGAAACAGCAGGAAACAATCAGAACTGTGGAGGCTTAAAATCTATTATTTATTTATGACATGAGAAGGCAGGCTACCAATACAGAATTACCGTATTTTTCGCCCTATAGGCGCTTCTCCCCGCTGCCGGCCTTGCAAGCTCCGGGGACAGCTAGGAGGCGCAGCGCGCCTTCCCGCTGTCCCCGGACCTGGTCTGAAGGCTGGCGGCGGGGAGAAGAGCGCTTCTCCCCGCTGCCGGCCCCACAAGCGCCTGGGGGGGAAATAATTTTTTTTTATTTCCCCCCCAAAAAACGTGGTGCGTCCTATGGGCCGGTGCGTCCTATGGGGCGAAAAATACGGTATAATCCCACAGGCTACAAGTGGTATAGCAAAATTTGAGGAATATTTCCTGGAGTCAAAGAGAGGGAATCTGTGGTCCATCTGTGGCAATCATAATGGGATCAGAGTCAATAGATCAGAATCTAAACCACAACCAAGGGACAATCTGGGATTGAGGCAGCAACACAAAGCATGAAGTCCTAAACTAGACGCATCAGCCCTAACCCAAAAGCAGAAACTGGAAAACTGGAGCAAAGCTTAAAGCCAAGTGATCAGGTCAGATCAATGAACCAATGTGGATGCAGGATAAAAGGGCAAAAGTAGGCTTATGGCAGGGTACATAGGAACCCACGAATCAGACTGCTTTAGACAGGAGTCTAAACTGTGGTCCTTTCCAAATTTGTTCCTGATAGTTGACACAAAGACCTTTAAGCCCTTTCCTACTGGAGCTACATTAGCCAACAAAGTCAAACTCGGCTGACCAACCATCTCTGGTGTCCCAGCAAAGGCACAATAGGCTGTTTTAACTTCCTTTCAAGGGACCATAAAAATGGAAAGGGCTGCCAAAGACTTGTCAGGTAGCCAAAACATGGGAGTTTATTGTGCCCCTGGTGGATAGCAATACATGATTGGTAGGCTGTGTTTGATTTGGTGGCCACAAGCTATACAGATCACATGACTGGTTGGGCAAAGGCTAGCTTAGTAAATTTCAAGTTTCACATCTCCTAGTAGAGATAATTTGACAGCAGCTCCTTTGTAAAGAAAGGGGAAGAAACAAAAACTGCTATGAGCCAACAATAACTCCTCCTTAATTACCATGTCAGAAGGTAGCTATGGTAAAGCAAGAGAGGAGCAGTTGTCAATAGCCTCCTAACCCTGGTGGCACATTTAGTTTTATGACAAATAGGGGACGATGCTCAACAGCTATTTGATGAGCTATCTAACAGCTGCCAGGGACCATGCACTGCTGCTGCACAGCTGGAGGTGCACACCACTGCATCATTAAAAGGGCAATAACTGCAAGCTCACAGCACATCGAACACTGCCAACTTTGTTTTGACAAGTTATTTGTGGCCCTAATCAGCTGCGAAGGCTCTTTAGGAAAGAGGCACTGTTGTAAAGAGGGATTAATCTTAGCAGCAACCATGCAGTTATTAAAAATCAGCTGGCACATAAAATCCTGATGGAGAGGTGCAAGTGTATGTCATGGCTGTACAAAAACGAAAAAAAGCAAAAAAAGCTATCAACTCTATTAAAAAGAAGAAGAAAGGATTGAAAGCTGCACAGCAGTAAATCAATAAACTGTGATAGTAAATACTGCTTGGAGGATGTCAGTAGAGAAAATCAGGCATCTCTAATATCCTCCTTCAACAGGGTTATCTATGGAATAACATCTTATATTATTATAGGTATGGTAGTGTTTTGCAGAGGACAAAAGCAAAACTGTAGGACAAAATAGCTATTGCTGTTTGGAGGCTGACCTGGTTAATGGGTTGCAGTAAAATAAATAAAATGAATAGGACAAGGAAGGAGCTAGCAGGGAGAAGGGGAAAGAACATCATAATAGGAAATGGTCAAAATTTACAATTAGGCCTTACAAAAGCAACATTTCACTCAGGCCATAAAGGGTCATTCATTTCGTGCTATGGTCTCTGCCAGATTCTCACACAGTCTATCAAAAACACTCTGGCTGGTCTCATTTGCACGCAAAGAGCTGAAACAAAAAATAAACACTGTGTGAGGAAAATTGGTTAATCAGCATTCATGGCAATTTAATAAACACAAATTAAAAATAAATAAATCTAGGCAGATCCCTTCTAATTCACACTAGCGCTTGTTTATTGTGGTTTCAAAAACAGGAGCTCAAAAGAACCCAATAATTTTACAAGCATGCAGAAGCTTTAGGCAAAAAAGGTTAGAGCAAGCACTCCAGATTTTATTGTTCAGCACCACTCCTGTAAATCAATTCAAAAAACCACACCACCAAATTCACACCCAGATCCAATATTTATGCTTTAGAAGCAAACTGCATCAAAGTGTGTGTTTGTGAGAAAGGCAGAAAGATTGATACACTTCATTTGAACTGTGCTCCTAAGGGGCTTTGATGGCACTTCTTAATGTCTGTGAGACTTTTCCCTCTCACTGTGTGCTCCACTCAGGGTAAGGTAAAGGTACCCCTGCCCGTACGGGCCAGTCTTGACAGACTCTAGGGTTGTGCGCCCATCTCACTCAAAGAGGCCAAGGGCCAGCGCTGTCCGGAGACACTTCCGGGTCACGTGGCCAGCGTGACATCGCTGCTCTGGCGAGCCAGTGCAGCACACGGAAACGCCGTTTACCTTCCCGCTAGTAAGCGGTCCCTATTTATCTACTTGCACCCGGGAGTGCTTTCGAACTGCTAGGTTGGCAGGCGCTGGGACCAAACAACGGGAGCGCACCCCGCCGCGGGGATTCGAACCGCCGACCTTTCGATCGGCAAGCCCTAGGCGCTGAGGCTTTTACCCACAGCGCCACCCGCGTCCCGCTCAGGGTAGCTTTGTGCATTTACTTGGAAACCCAAGCACAAAGTGCATGTAAATAGCATCATTTATTAAGAAGTAGGTGTGTATAGCCTGCAATATGAGGAAGATATATAGAAAAGTGGACCATAAAGAAGGCTGATCGCCGAAGAATTGATGCTTTTGAATTATGATGCTGGAGGAGACTCTTGAGAGTCCCATGGACTGCAAGAAGATCAAACCTATCCATTCTGAAGGAAATCAGCCCTGAGTGCTCACTGGAAGGACAGATCCTGAAGCTGAGGCTCCAATACTTTGGCCACCTCATGAGAAGAGAAGACTCCCAGGAAAAGACCCTGATGTTGGGAAAGATGGAGGGCACAAGGAGAAGGGGACGACAGAGGACAAGATGGTTGGATAGTGTTCTCGAAGCTACCAGCATGAGTTTGACCAAACTGCAGGAGGCAATAGAAGACAGGAGTGCCTGGCATGCTCTGGTCCATGGAGTCATGAAGAGTCGGAAACGACTAAACAACTAAACAACAACAACAAATATAGAAAAGTAATACAAAGCAGTGAAGAATGCAACCCTGCAGTCACTTAGGAGTAAGACTTCCCCAGCTTGGCACCATCCTGATGTTTTGGACTACAATTACCATAATTCCTAACCACTGGACGTGCTGGCAGGGGCAGGTGGGAATTAAGAGTCCCCAAACACCTGCTGGACAGCAGGCTAGGAAAATTTGGAGTAACTCCTACTGTGGGACTTTTGAGAAAGAACCTAAGAGCAATGCTGCATCACACCAAAGGTCCATATGGTCCCAACTAAAGATGGGAAGGCCTGGAAAAAACAAAAACAAAAAAAAGGGGGACAGGGTATCCAATCTTTCTGATTCTTTTCTAGTCCAGCATCCTGTTCTCATATTCATGAACAAGACGCATGTGGGAAGCCCACAAGCAGGGCAAAACTCGAGTGCCATGTTTCTCAGCAAACTGGTTTTCAGAAGCAAGGCTCCTCTGATCTTTGGGGTAGTATACAGTTACCATAGTATCTGTAGTAGCCATCGTTGGCCTTATTCTCCAGGAATTTGTCTGACCTCATTTTAAAGCAGTCCCTGCTGGTGACCATTGCTAAATCCTGCATGAGTGGAACCCATAGTTGGATTGTGTATTGTACGAAGGGGGACTTCCTTTTGTCTTGTCCTGAGTTTCTGGAGCGTGACTGGATAACCAGTTTGGGTATTATGAGAGACGGATCAGACACTGCTTCCTATCTACTGTCTACACACCTTTTATAAGACAATACACCTCTGTCGTTATCTCCCTTTAACTCATCCTTTCTCAGACATGTTCAGGATCCACCTGCATGTCCTAATGTGTACTATGAACTGTGGACTCCCTGATACCATCCTACAATCAATAGTCCTAGATTGCTCAAAAGGTAAATGGATTCAGCAGTATGCAAGCTGAGAACATACAAACAAAAAACATTCATGTAACCTGGTCTGGCCTATGTAAGTAGCACCACCACTGTGCTGTTCCTTCCGCCCTTAACTCATCGCTAAGGCAGTTGTGTTGTTCGGTGCTGTCTTGTACATGCAGTACTTGTCTGGGAGATTTAAAAGCATAACAGTGGTGGAATTGTGATGCTAAGAATAGCCATTGTCAGAGGTGCCAAGTTAATCTACGGAAGGTGTGTGTGACACATCCCCCTCAACAACTGTGCATATGCACAGGATGTGAACTGAGTACCAGCCGAAATGTGACGCTTCTTTCATTTCCAGCTGACTTGATCGCTAGCTTTAGTTTTAAATGGTATTTGGTGCTGGTCTCTCTTGTTTAGATGCAAATAGCAGCTGGTGGGATTTCTATGTAGTGAGGGATAAATGGGAGACTACCCCCCAAAAAAAAATCCCTCCCCATTTTTTTTTTTTTAAATTACATTTCTAGCATAATTTTTAGAAAGACAACAACATCTGATGCCCCTTTAAATGTGTTGTGGAAGGGGGGTTATATATGCTTTTATTTTTATTATATATTTTGTATTTTTTATATTGTAGTTTTGAGCTGTGAACCACCCTGGCATCTATGGGTACAGGGTAGGGCAATATGCAAATTTAATTAATAATGAGAAGAAGAATAAATAAGAATAAGAAGGCCTTTGTTTCTCTCCTTAAATATACAATAGCCCATAAAAGTACGATGGATAATTCTCTGGATAACAAAAGAAACAATTCAGAAAAAAATGTGTAACAAGTGATTAAAAATAGCCAATATTATGTGAAGTGTATTGTTGAAGTAATTCAATTTTTAGATGTCAATCAATTGTCTTTCGGGGTGATTCAGGGTGTGAACAATTAGGAGTAGAGGCAAGCTGGCTCTTTTTACAGTTATTTGCATTTTCTATGAAAAAAGATCAAAAATTGCAAGGAATTGTGATAACAATTCTTGCAAATGCTAAACACGTCAGCACTGAAATCCAATATGAAGTAATCCACATCATGACTAAAATAATTCTAGAAATTATTATGAAGCAAATTAATTAAAGTACTTGTGTAGAATTGCTAGCTTATGAGATTAGGGACAAACAATGTAAAGTGGTACTTTGGTTCCCGAACAGCTTGGCTCCCGAACAAATCGGCTCCCGGATGTCGCAAAAGTAAGTATTCCAGTTTGCGAACGTTTTTTGGAAGCCAAACATCCATTTTGGCTGTCGGCATTGTTTCTGGGGCCAATCAGCCAATCAGAAGCCGCACCTTGGTTTGTGAACATTTTGGAAGTCGAATGGACTGAGTTCGGGAACCAAGGTACCACAGTATTGTAAATATAGCAATGCTCTCTGATTACAGTCAACAACCATTTTGTTCTGTTCCCAACCCCCAAGTGCATTGGCATAGTGCACATAAGCACACCGTGGCCCCGTTCCACCCTTTTAGCAGCGTGTTTAGGGATGTTTTCGGTTCACTTCCGGGTTCGGCGCCATGCGCGTGTGTGCAATCATGCATCATTCGAACGCATATTTAATTGGCCATTGCCTATAACTTGCAAGCATGAAGCCGACAGAAATATGCGTTGCAATTTATGAGCTTTGTTCACAAAGTGCTTAAAATATAACATCTGAAATTTTGTCAACACTGACTGGCTTACAGTCAAATTATGGCAAACTAATTGCCCAATCATATGATGGAGATCTGTCATAAAAGGTTTATCAGCTGGTTTTCAAGCTCTAATCTCTAAAGAACTTATGTGAAAAACTTTGTTTCTGAATTGCTTTAATCACCAACTCTACTTGGTACATGCAATTATCAAAATGTACATGCAATTGAGGCTATACCTGAGATGAAGAAATGTTTTGACTTATTTGAACAGCAGTATGTGTTGTTTTAAGAAGAAACCTGCTGAAGTTGCTTAGTAAAAACTTTTGACGTTGTAGTATGGCTGTAAAAATGAGAGTTAAATAAAAAAGTCTGTGATTTTGTCTTTAAAAGGCCTGTGAACTAGATAAACTGCCCCCTACTTTTTGTTGTTGTTGTCATTCCCACAACTTTCTAGAAAGGCTACAGGCCTGGATGGAGACAGACAGAAAATTATTTGAAGTGTACACACATAACCTATATGGGTTTCTTTCTGCTGAGTGATTAATTACAGGTAAAACAACCCCACAGAACTTTTGACGCCCTCCTGCCCATTCCATGGCAGTTCACCCACTGACAAACAACTTTTGAAATGCTTTCCTATTGAGAGCAGTCAGTCAATCAATGTGGGGTGCTGGTCTCTGGAGCAGGGGGTTGGGATAGGGAAGAATCCAGAGTCCCACTGAAGATCTTTGCATCACTGCCAAAATAATTTAAAAATAGGCAATCCCCATAGGGTTCGAAACTAAAACAATCCACAGCACAAGAATTATTGCATGACAGGGATGGGAATTCAACTTCTGGAATGCTAAATGAATGCAGGAAGCAATCTGCCATTTGGCCCTCTGCCCTGGTGAACATAAAGATTGTCAGAAGTCTGTTTAGTCCAGCACTGACTGCAACAGTGATAAGTTCAACGCACCAAGAAAGCTGTTGTTCCTCATAAAACAGCTAGGAGCCCTTCCACCAACTTAGCATACTGTATTTCCAACTCCCCAAACACTCTTTAGACTGCCCATAGATCTGAAAGAGCAGTTCACAATGGACCTGTGTGGTTGGCTCAGTGCAATGGCAAAATACTTGTCTAAGGTGAAGTTTGGAGTTGCAGCTTCTACTGGGGCACCCCACACTACAGCCGTGGGGGTCTGTTCAGACCATCTGCCCTCAGTGACTGAATATTCTGGGAGATCCTGTCAATGCTCTAGTCTCACAATGGCAGGATAAGGTGAAATATCAACATAATCACTCCTGAGCACCCTCTCCAACACTTTGGAGCCCGTTCAGCACCTGGCTTTCCAAAGAATACCTTGGAACATTATTCCTATTGAAATTAGCCAAGCAACTGGAGTGCTGAAGTTTCTCCACCTGTTGAGAAGCATTTTTGTTTCATCAAGCATTCTAGAGGATCCTGTACATAGTTGGTCAATTTGTCCTGCATTTTATGATGTTTTAATGATTTCCATTGTACTTTTTAGTGCACACTGCTGCAATGTTTTTTGGTATGATTTAGGAGATTTATAATTACCCCTATTGGCTAGTGGACAGCTGGCTGGGCCAGGCAGGTAATTAATGTCTCCATGTGAAAGAGGGTTCCCTGCCTGCTTAAATGAGGCAGTGGTAAAACCACTCCTCAAGAAACCCTCTCTGGATTAAGAAAATCTAAGCAATTACTGGCCAAAGGCCAACCTCCCCTTCTTGAGCAAGATTATTGAGCTGTGTTCATGGACCAGATCCAGGAGCTCTTGGAGGAAACTGAATTTGTGTCGGGATTTGGGCCCAGTTTGTGCCCAGAAACTGCTTTGGACACTTTGTATGATGACCTCTGTTGGGAGAAAGAATGGGGAAATGTGTGTGTGTGTGTGTTTTGTTCCTGTTTTTATTGTGCATTTTGTGCATTTATCTTTGCTTTTATATTTTGAACCGCCCTGAAAGCTACAGATGAAGGGTGGTATACAAATTTATAAATAAACTAACCCATAATAGATGTATATCCAGGGCTGCACAGATGCCTGTGACATTCTGTAGCTCTCAACCATTTCATTGACACAATTATTATTTGGAAAATCTACATGACCTTGACATCAAACTCATTTGCAGGTCTGACATCTTATTGTGAACTCATCTGGCTGTTAGTATAGAGGCCAGGACATGAAACTGAACTTAATTGTAGAATACTTCAATGATTAGTCATTTTGTAGTTTTCAACCACACACACACACACACACACAATCATCCCTATTTAGTACTGTTCAGCTTGCACTCAGAATAGCAACTTTGCTCTACTGTGAGTATAGTCTATTTTTTCCAAAAGAAACACATAGCTGAAGCTGGGGCATATTTTGGAGATGGTACAGTGAAGCTCCTTCTTACAGCAACATCCTGTGTATGTGGTGCTACCTTTAGCAAATATATCCAAAGACAGACTGCTTACTGTAGCTGATGTTCTTCAAATAGTCATCTTGGAGACACACATATTGGGTCTTGAGCCAAACAAATCTTGGAACCTCCTAGAGCTGAAGAAAAAAGAAGAGAGCATTCATAACTCCACTGAGAAGCCCCTGTGCTGTGTGCATGAAACCGCAGAGATTTCACCCCTACCCTTGCTCTTTAACTTCAGGTTAAAGAAGGTTTTGAGATGCTGCTCTGCACAGGTACAGAACTCATACAGAACTCACAAGGGCCTGCAGAAAATGAGCTCAGATAATAATTATGGTATATTGTTAAAAAGCTTTGCAGGCCTCATGCTTGGTCAACACCTCAATGGGAGACTTACAAGCTACTTCTCATAGCAAAAATGGGAAATCATGGTGCAATAAACAAATGGAACAATGCAGGTTGGGGTCTCAAGAGCGTCCCTGGCCCATTCACCCAGCACTACAACTTTTCCAAGATGGACTATGTTGCCATAGGGGAAAGCACTTGGTACTGGCTTTGATAAATGCCAGCTGTGACACAGCAGAACCTCTGAAAAGGAAGTGCAAAAGACCTGTGCCACATTCTAGATTCCTGAATTGTTGGGTGAAGCGGATCTTCTTCCTCTACCATCCACCCAGACAGAAGAGCCAAAGTTCCCTGTCCAAATTTAACAAAGGATGTCATTTTCTCCTAGAGCACCACTTCATGGCTATTCAGTGTTGGGTGAAGGCAACACCTGGAATTATAATTCGCAGGTAGTATCGTAAGGGATAAATATTAGCTATAGCTATATAGAAGAACTATAGCTCCAGCATTTGTTTAGGGAGATGCAGTACATCAAAGAAATATTAGACTTAATTGGCTGGTGATATCTTGTTTTACCCTTGACAAAATTCCTGGCAAGTCTTTAAAACAATTTGGTCTCATTTTTTTACCCCAGGGTTTGATGAGCAGCATGAAGACGGTTTGCTGCTGCTTACAAAGTCCAAGACTGTCTCTAGGGCATACTCACTGGACAAAATTCTCCTCTAAAAGAACACTTGTTCACACATGGGAGTTCTGAAAATCTGTTGTTTCTCAGTCTACAATTAGTCAACTGCCTATAAAGCTGGAAGCTTTAAAGGACATTCTTGATCAAAGAAATACCCAGCACTTCTGCATAACTTTGGAGAATAGGACAAATGCTGCACAGGATTCCCAAAAATCATCATCAACTTTAGAGGGCACAAGATATAACTCAATTTCATAACATATCAAACAAAATCCATCCTTGATTAAACACTACAGAATAATTGTTTACAAAAACAAAAGGATGAACAAATAGATGCTACCACTGTATTAAATCTCTAGTGGTGATCAATTTAAATACTAAATAAGAAGCAGATGGTTCATGGACAAATTGGGCTGCTGCAAATGAGGGCTGGTGTGTGGTGTGTTTGTACTTCAGAATGGAGTTGTCAAACTGTTCATGATAGTGCCTCCTCTAGGTAGATACATGTAAATTTATTCAGCTTTGACTCTTTAAAATACACTCTATTGTGAAAAGGAATGAGCCCGGTTCAGATTATCTTTTAAAATAACTAAAACCATAAGTGTGCAATTACAAATGAAGATGCTCATCCCATTTATCTGTACAGTTAACTCACATCTTGTGCACATTTAACCTGTGCGATTGCAGCTTTACACACTTGACAGCCAGTGGACTGGCACTGCACAAATTAAACACACACACGGAGGAAAGCCTAAAGGCTCTTTTCACTGTGCGGAAACCTGGCACAGAAATACTGTATTTTTCCATATATAAGACACCCCCATGTATAAGACGACCCCTGTTTTGTTTTTAACCCAAAATTAAGAAAACAAATCTCTAAATAAGAAGTGAAAGTCCGGACAATCAGTGGTGGCAGAAAGTTGTTGAGCTTTTTTGGGGTTATTGCTTTCAAAGTTTCCAGCACACAGTGGTGCCGAAGCAAAGGCAGCAGCTGGGGCACCACACTTCCCAGAGTCTGATAAGGAAGCAAACAGCTTAAAAGCTCTCTGGCTTGTGTGGAGGTCAAGACCCACCCTGTGCACCAGCTTTGGAAAGGTAGGGGTGCCTGCGTGGGAGCAGTTCCAGGCCTGTTTTGACGATACACAAATTTAGCTTTATATGTCATCCCTTGAACATAACCCTCACACAAGTCGCGAGTCAACTGTACTCAGGTTTCCTACTCAAAATCTCGTTTGGAGAAGGCCTGGCAGGCAATACCAAAGTGTTGGATCCAACACACTTAATAATCAGTGCCATGGGCTTTGACAAGCACCTATCCCTTCAGCTCCATATAAATGATATCTTGCATAAACTACATTAACTGCATTTCAAATACCTAAGAAGTCTGCTAGGTGTTGTCAACCTTGTTTTTTCAGGCATGGTCAGACCTCCCTGCCTGCCCGCCCACACCCCACCCACCCCAAAACCCCAGGAATATCTATCAAGTCCCTAGAGGGCTAGACAACATGGCTGGTGGGCTTCCGTGAGCATGGTTGGCTGATAAGTTGTGTAAGCCTGCCTAATCTGAACAAGATGTTAACTCAAAAAAACCATTCCAAAAACAGCCTCTCTTTAATCAATGTGGTGACAGGAGATTTTAATCTTTGAGAATTCTAGGTAAGATAAGCTACTCTAGGAAACACGATGACACTGTAGAGTTCCTATTCCCCAAAACACACTTTGCTTGCAACTATTAACTACACTTTTTGACATGGACCATTTGATTGTGAATATAGCTGGATAGGGAGAGAAAGCTCTAAAAGGTCATGAAGTTTATTTGTTCCTCTTTCCCGTTCATTTCCCCATTAACATCTAGGGTCTTAAAGGCCCTGTAATTTGCAGCTCCTTCTCAGAAGATCAAAGGTGGTTATAAATCATACTTTCATTATAAAATGTATGTTTTTAAGAGTAAACTTGCTTTTCAGTGACATATAACCCCTGAAAGATATTTAGAAGTGAACTGTTCAATGGGGAGAGTGAGAGATAGAGAAGTGGATTTATCTCCTTAAAAAGCATTTTAGGACCGAATTACTCATGCAAATAGCTGCGAGATTGCCATTCCTTATTATTCCATTGTTATTTCTTGTATACTGTTTTATATTTGTATTTACCGATCTTTAATGTTGATTACGTTGTACAAAACAATTAACAACTATTTATATTAAGGTGGTTGCATTATATGACCCCATTTGTTTGCGGTCAGCATGCATGTGACCGCTGACATGCATGCCATTTTCAGTGCCAAAAGGGGGTGGGGGGGCAGAACGGAGTGGCATGCATCTTGCCGATGTGCGCAGTGGCTGGGAATGGAACCCCTGCATAAGTGGGGATTCTCCCGTAATCAACTTCTAGATCTGATACAATTGTATTCAGACTAAGCACTGATTCTTACAATATTTTGTACAGGCACCCAGCTACCTGAATCATTACCTTGCTACTCAGTACATAAGAAACTTTTATTTACATCAAGTAGACCAGTACTTCTTACTGTGACAATGCACAAGACAAATATAGGTCTACTTGAAAAGTAGAAATAATAATTTTAAAATATGCATTTTCTCACATACAGGAGGAAGCATATTTTTGTCCTTAGATATCCTACTTCTACTGAGCTGCAAAATTCAAAACACTTGGTTTCAAGATTTCAAAATTCAGTACTGTCCCAAGGAAAGCAGGCCATTCCAAATAAGCACAAGTGGCACATAAATTCAAAAATCAGGTACATATTCAGTACAAACGAGGAATATGCACATAATGATATAAAAACATGTATTAAAAAGGCACAGTTGGACAGTCTGAAAATGATGTGCTTTTATTGTTCATAATGATACAACTGACAGCAAAAGCTCTTCACATGAGACAGCTTTGAGTAAAATCCAATTAAAAATCCACCTTGGGGAATAGATGTAGCTACTAAACTGGGTCTGAATAATTCTTCTCGTTTAATTTTCTAATTTAATGTTGTTCATGTATACGTTTTTTATTTTTGTTGCAACATATTCAATATGAATTGTTTTGCAAAAGAAACACAATTCAATTATTACTTAAGAATTTCACATATGAAACCTTAACAACCAATCAAGACTTAATTATAAGGTCAGACCTATCAGTCAATTAAGGAAGACTCCCCAACCCCAGTGCCCTCCAGATGTTTTACGCTACAGCACCCATCAGCCTCAACCAAGTTAAAGTTGTAGTACCAAACAGCTGGAGGGTACAAGATTTATGATGCTAAACTGATGCTCTCTGTCAAAGTATAGCCCCCCAATGTTGCCATAACATTGAAACTCTTTTTTCTGGCAAACTCACTAGAACAATATAAACAGAATAAGTTTTATCAAAGTTTTTCTCAATCTCCTACTAGCTATATTCACACCAAACAGTGCAAGTAGTCTGAAGTGCATGAAAATAATATTATTAATGGCTATTGGCCAAGATGGAGAAGATATGAATCCTCACATTTGATGTACTGCTTCAGCCAAGATTCTCGGAAGGTCAAAATGAACAAATATTCCCAGTGAGTAATCTTGTAAACCCTGCATAAAAACACATTCACAGTACAAAGCATTCATGGGAACAGTATACTAGATGTTCTGATCTTGAAAGCCTCTTTTTAAAAAATGAACCGGGTTTGGGGAGATTAACCCTAAATGTAAATAGAGACATTGGTAAAATGTCAAATCCCAGCCAATCTATGCCTCTTTCACTGTCCAGCTGAGACAGCTGCAGACTCTGAAAATAAATGGGTACTTTTCCAGTGGGAAAACACACTGTCCCAGCATCCTGGAGGCTGGCAGGAAAAATCAGCTTAGCCAAAGACCGAATGATCTTATTCAACAACTATGATTCCCACGGAAATAGAACAAGGTCCCTGATAATGTCAAAATAACAACAAAAATGGAAACTGAAAATATGACAGTGGTCAAACGACACAATACATAAGGTTTCACTTACCACATTACAAAGAAATCTGCTCAGTGAATGTGTACAGCAAGATATTATACTTCATTGCTCATTTAGCAACAGCAGAGTAAACGAAAATCAGTACTG
Organism: Podarcis tiliguerta; assembly: GCF_965153285.1. NCBI lineage: Eukaryota > Metazoa > Chordata > Lepidosauria > Squamata > Lacertidae > Podarcis > Podarcis tiliguerta. The sequence continues at coordinate 45,990,022 of NC_139534.1, read as the reverse complement.
CGGGGCTGTCAGCCAACACTATCCCTTTTGAAGTTTGCTCAGCAATCAGACATCAGGATTTGTTATTATGAGTTTACCATTAGGAAGAAAACCATATACTAATTCTGGGAACTGTACACGTATAGTTCTTGACATGTACTATACCGAATTCCACAGGGAGGCAACTTAAATTATCCTACCATAATATGGGAAGAATGCAGCACTTTTAGATCCCACTAATTTAAAGATGAGTATCTTAAATAACAGAGGGTCGTGTTTAAACTTCCTAATGCACATAATGGGGCTTGGGAGTGTTTATGTTCTATCTCAACCAGCAGTTCCAGCCAGGGGACAAGATTGAAACCCAAAAAGGCAGAGAGTTATGTATCAGGTCATGTGCCAGTTCCAGATCCAGGAATATTACATACCCAGCAGTGCAAGAGTCCACACCCACTACTGCTGGTGTAAAATAATCTGTGATGTGGGCAGTAAATATATATGGAGGTATGCACAGATGCTGCATAAACCTCCCACTCCTATGTTTATATATAAGGATCATGGCAATAGATATAACATGTCACATCACAGGAACAGTGGTGTGATGTCTGGGTACCCACTCCATCATGTATACAGAACAATCAGTTTCACTAATGCATAAACCAGCCTATAGAAAAGTCAGTATCCAGGCAAGATGAAGCCTTTCCCCCATAGGAACTGAAATCCAACCCATTCAAGACTTCCAAGTATCTGTTTAAAGCAAGCTTGTATTCCAGTCATGTTTTTCCCTTTGAGAAGATGATGGCATCTGACTCCAAAGCACTAAAGCAGACAAAATCTAGCATGAAGATGCTGCAAGATTTGACATTTTTCATGTAGCAGCAAGTCAGTATGACACTTGCAAGCATAGTGTAACTAAGTAAAGCTTTGAGCCCACTGATAATAGGCAATGGGTGGCAATTACATTCAAAGATTCAAAAGGAAGGAAATGAGAAGTACAGAGGCAGTGAATAGTACAGCCTTGATTTTGGTCCTTGAATTCCACAGTAGACTCCGCATAACCTTCATATAACCTCCAATGACTCATAAATGAAGCTTGAAAGTCTAGCCCTACCTTACCCAAACTCACTCAAATTCCCTTGTTTCCACAAATAGACTAAAAAGAAAAGAAAGTGACATTTGTGTCTTCACTTACCCACAGCCTTCAATCTAAGAGCATTCAAACATGTTGGTCTACCTTCTCAGCATTCTTGACAATAGATCAAGATTCAGAAAAGTCACAGTGGTCTCTCGTGTGCAATTACTGGCCCTCTTACAGTCTCACCTTATCCAACTTTCTGTTACAGTCCATGACTCTCAAGGCAAGTTATTTTCCCCAATAACTTTTCAACACCAGTCACTTGGAACCCATTGAGGGAGACTGCTGTAAGCTCAGAATCAGGGTACTATAGTCTTTTAGATAAGCATGCATGGCCACAAATGAATTATTATGGTTCTAAATATATAAAAATAAGCTGATATGATAAGCAATTAATGCTCTTGGGCTAAACACAGGGACAACGGATAAAATCATCATGGGTACAGAAAGCCATAAAAAATGTTGCCAGAAAAAATTCTCACCCAAACAAATGTATAGTTCATTCATTTTAATATTATGTATTCCATAAGTTTTTACTGTGCATTTAGGACTTTGTAGTCCTTGTTACTCTTCCTGGCTTAAATAAAAATGATAAAACTCTCTGCAGAACTAGAAACTTAACAATGCAAAACATTCAACTAAGGGTGGAAGAGCATTTTGTTTGATCCACATTTTTGAGTGAAGTGACCTAATTTGCAGCTCCTGGACTATTACATCCATCTGAATATAATCAGCCTTTGAATTTCCAAGAATTTAGTAATATAGTCCTCTGCTCATAAAACTTAAAATTTGCATATTTGAGAGTAACATACATTGATACATGCATTCATGGGAACAAAATTCTTATTTATTGTGATAAAACTTGATGGTTTTTTTTTTAAAGGGATATTAAAGTGAAAACAGGTCAGAGAAGACTTATGAATGAGTACATGAGAACGTGGCACTGTCTAGAAACAGACTGATTTGTCTATCCATGGATACAGGGGTTAAGACAATGGGCTGGTTCAGTCAACCATATCTTGGAGAAAAAGTGAGATGTGAATAACCTTTCCCCCAAGCATACAACCATAATGCCGCTCTCTTCATGAAAGCCTCATCCTAAGCTGGTAGCCACTAATTATCAATCATTTCAAATTTATTCCAAACTGGGGGGGGGGGGGGAGATTACTGACTTTGAAAGATGCCAGGATATTAACACAATTTCAGGCTATGGTTCACTATCCTGGTTTGTTTCTAAGCTGTTACCATACTCCCTTGTTTTGCTCATGTTTGCTCACAATAGAGTTGTATGTGCAAGCATGTAATTCAGCTTACTAAGCAGAGCTATGATTGCCCAAACACAACTTAATGCTTGGCAACATCCAAACTCCTATTGTAGCGACACAGACCACAAGGAAAGAAATGCAGGGAAATGAATCATGACACCTCATGTTTCCCAAAGTAGTTCCCAAAGTAGTTGAACCCTATTAATTTATCGGCAAGGGTTTACTCAAGCCTTCCAGTAGAGAGTATTCTGGAACTCAAGAATGCTTTGCAACACTCACTTTTAGTGACCTTGCCAAGTCACTTCTGGACTCAAGAGTTCCCACTTGTGAAGCAGAAACGATGACGCCTACTCATTTCCCTAGTAAAGTTGCAAGGATTTTAAAACTTGCAAAATCTTCGAAGGTGAAAAGAAATGTCACTGATTTTTCTTCTTTTAGCACAGACATTCAGGTATGAGGGGGTGAGAAGAGACACTTAACAGGTGAACCAAGTTGAGACTTCTTATTTTATTGCAATAGTTTTGAGAAATCTTTTTGTAAAAATGTACATACCGTATATACTCAAATATAAGTCGACTTTTTCAGTGTATTTTTTATGCTGAAAAAGCCTCGGCTTATATTCAAGTGAGGCGAGTGGCTGCAGAGGGACGAGCGGCGAGAAAGGAGCAAAGGCAGGCACAGGAGCCACGGCTGGGAGAGGCGCTGCGCTGCGCCTCTCCCAACCGGACTCCTATGCCTGGTCTTGCGAGGGACGAGCGGCTGCTCCTTCCTCCGCCGCCGCCTTTTCCGCTGTCGGGGGCAGTGGAGGGGGAAGCAGCAGACTGAAAGCAGCCCTTTCCGGCTGCTTGTTCTTCCTCCTCCGCTGCCGCCACCACCAGGTTTGTGGTGTGGTGAACAGGCTTATACTCGAGTCAATAAGTTTTCCCAGTTTTTTGTCCTAAAATTAGGTGCCTCGGCTTATATTCGGATCAGCTTATACTCGAGTATATATGGTAATATGACGGTTATGAGAAATCATCTTACATCATTCTATGGAGGGATCCCCCCCTCCCCGCGTCATTAAAATTGGCTATTTTACTGTTTCAGAATGATGGGGTATATTGTGAGCCACAGTTTTCTCCCAGCCTTTAATTTATTAGGGGGTGATGGAACCAGGCCTGGAAAAGGAATAAACAAGCAGAGATATGACAAAACGAAGGTGGTGGAAGACATGACTTTAAAGGCACAGAATATAAATGAAATGCAAAGTGTATGTCTCTTGAGGGGAAGAGGAGGTGTACACATTCCTCCAACAAAAACTCACAGAAGAGAGAAAAATGATCAATTTTTCATATATCAGTATGTGCAGAGACTCCTCAGGGGAGAGGCTTGGAAAAAATGAAGTCAAAACCGGTAGACGTTATGAAGAAGTTGGAAAGAAGAGCTGTGATAAAAGAGCAAATGAAATGGAGATTACTAGATGTTCAGAGAAGTATTTGGTGAGGACAGGTCAGCTCACAGGCTATTTTAATAAGATGACAACTGACACCCAAGCCAGAGCAAAGGCTGCCATCCTAAATAGAGCTTTGGACATTATCACATGCTGTTTACCAACCAACGGATACAAAATGGTGATGCATAAGTGTTCATGATCATAGTAGAATAATTCATTTTGTTTTGCGGTCAGACTCACTTCTAGCCTTCTTTTTCTACAGCAAACCAAAAGCACAAGGCAGATTGTTCTAGGTCAGCCATCTTCAACTCAGCATTTTCCAGATGTTAGGACTACAACTCCCATCATCCCTGTCCACTGGTCATGCTAGTTGGGGCTGATGGGATCTGGAGTCTAACAACATATGGAGGGCAGCAGGTTGCGGGAGGATACTTTAATTATTTAGATGAATCTGGTTGTTGCACACTCATTTTATGGACAGTGCATTATGGTTAATCAAAAAGATCTGTTTACCCTGGCCTCTGGCATATGAGATAGATAGATGATAGATGATAGATAGATAGACAGATAGATAGATAGATGATAGATAGATAGATAGATATAGATAGATAGATGTAGATATTTAGGACCCACCATATTCTTTTAATTCTGTTTCTTTTACCTGTTATTAATATTGTGTTTTCAAATTGCTGTAACCCATCCTGATATCCTGGAGTGAAAGGCAGTTAAAAAATTGAATCAACAATAATGATGACAATTATCATCACACTACTGGCTAGGGGAGAGAAACACCAAAGTTTATGTGTGTAGCTATTTTGCTGTGTGCAAACCTACAGCCAATTAAATGCTTCCCAATGCTTATACCTACAGTAAAACAAGTATGATAGCTATGCACACACATTAATTTCCTATATTGGCATATACATGCTTAGGAAAATATAATGCAAGAAGTGATTATGTTGTGAATTGAAACTGAAAGATCAATCAGGCCCTTCTGCAACTGTGGCCATTAATTTCCAAGGTTAAAAACAAGCTTAGCAGTGGTGGTTCTTCGTTAGTGGAATTTGCTCCACAGGAGAGAATCCAACTCAATTTTGAGTGACCCCTTTTAAAGGGGGTCATGGGAAACGCTTTGCCCCCCCCCCTCCATACCAGGCATTTGATCTGTAGGATGCTGGAAGTCAAAACCGAAAAACTACTCCATTTTATAGTACTTTGGTGTTACTGATTTTAAGAGTGAGGTTTTTAATGCCCAGTTGGTATTACTGTATTTTATATTCCCTGTAAGCTGCTTTGAGAACATCTCTTGAAAAGCAGGATACATATTTAATAATAAGATGTCCTAAGGGGACTGACAACATTGCTGGGTTCAGAGTTTTCCCAAATGCACTACACACCAGGGGCATGAACACAGAGAGACAAATTCGATTTTTTTCACTTACTGAATTAGCTACACACACACACACACATGTGTCAAAGGTACTCAGTACATTAAATTATCCAGGATCCAGCAAGGCAGCGGTAGATAGGGCAATAAAAAACAATCAAGTAGGTAGAAACTCAGAAAGCAAGCAGGTGAAGTGAGAGTGTGTCTGACAGGCACAAAAGAACAACTGCTTCCCTAATCTCAGAGCAGCAGAAGCCCCTTGGATTTGACAAAGGCCATCAGCAAAGGATTCTCAACTGACTTCATTGCCAAAGGAGAAGAGAACAGGTCTTCTTCCAGAAGACTAACTGGTAAAAATATACACAGCAGAGGGAAAAAATAGAAATGGAGAAATGAAGTCTTGTAAGACTCTGCATTAGGAGCATTGCTCTTTAACAATCTGGAATTTGCAGGTATCAGGATATAGTCTGAAGGCATATGAGGTCAACACCTTGCTGAAGCCAAGGAGGTCAGTTCAGTGTTCGGACCACATGTACCATTCCTTGAGTTCCATGATGGATTTATTTAAAGACATTTGTATGCCACCTTTTGTTTTTTACAACCCTCCCAGAGGAACTAATAACAAATAGCTTGAAAACCCAACAGAGCAACAAAGCTAATAACTTCTATGAACCATATAATAATAAGAATATAATAATAATAATTTATTATTTATATCCCACCCATCTGGCTGGATTTCCCCAGCCACTCTGGGAGGCTTCCAACCAAATATTAAAAACAATACAGCATCAAACATTAAAAACTTCCCTAAACAGGGCCACCTTCAGTTGTCTTTTAAAAGTAAAATAGTTGCTTATTGCCTTGACATTTGCTGGGAGGGCGTTCCACAGGGCAGGCGTCACTACCAAGAAGGCCCTCTGCCTGGTTCCCTGTAACCTCACAGCGAGGGAACTGCCAGAAGGCCCTCAGCGCTGGACCTCAGTGTCCATGCTGGACGATGGGGGTGGAGATGCTCCTTCAGGTATACAGGTATACATGTTGATTAAAACAGTTTAAGCAACATATTGTCATGCTGGACAAATAGAAAAAGACTTCACCTGAAGCTGAAAAGGCATCAAATTCAGTGCCAGTCAGGCATCTGTGGGGGAAAGCTCTCTACATGCAGGGAGCCATGACTAAAGATGCCCTGTCTCCAGTCACCACCTACCCCAGAGCAATGCAAAGAAAAGGCGCAACATTTGGACCGCCTCATGTACGATTAAGGGCTTTAAATGGTAAGCACCAGCATGACTGTTTTAGAACTAGTGAGATACAGTCATTTCAGGTGACCTCAACAAGTATCCCAGCAGTGGTACTTTGCATTTACAGTGGTACCTCGGGTTAAGAACTTAATTAATTCTGGAGGTCCATTCTTAACCTGAAACTGATCTTAACCTGAGGTACCACTTTAGCTAATGGTGCCTTCCACTGCCGCTGTACCGCTGCCATGCAATTTCTGTTCTCATCCTGAAGCAAAGTTCTTAACCCAAGGTACTATTTCTAGGTTAGCGGAGTCTGTAACCTGAAGCATCTGTAACCCGAGGTACCACTGTACTCAAGTTTCAGAGAAGTCTTCAGAGTCAGCCCCAGGAACAACCCATTTCAATAATCTGATCTGGAGGCTCCCAGAGCACCTATAACTATGGGTTACAGTTATAGAGGGAGTTGTAGCCGGTGAAACGACCTAAGCCAACGAAAGTCACTGCATGACATAGTTGCCAACTGGTTCCCCAGTGACAAAGCTGCATCCATGGCATCCACAGACACTGAACCTGAAACACTTCCACCATGTGAAAAATTAGCTTCAGTTTACTAGCCTTCAAACAATCTATTCCTATTCTCAGACACTGATTCAGAACCCAATTTAGAATCCAGTGTAAAAGAATAACAGAGCCAAGGGTGTCATTGGCCTACTGATACCACCTCTCCAAATCCCTTCTTTTCAGCAATTTTATGGAGCTTTCCATAACATTATCACGGAGATGTGTGAAATTTAAAAAATGATTTCGGCATAACTTGTGGAAAATGTCATAAGGTTGACCTTGGGGAAGGGGGGGAAAAGATATTCCTAAACCAAATGAGAATACATAACTGGTTAATTACCTTGAAAGAATGAGCTAATTTGCTTTTTCTCCATATTCCCAGAATGACAAAAAGCCAGAATAAAAGATATGTCCCTTGATAAAAATTGAAATATTACTCCATGTCCAACCATGGTTTGATTCTGCTACACATAATCAAATTCAGAAACAGCCTCAGGCCAAGAAATGCCTGTACCTCAGACTGAACTGAGTGCTCTGCTGATAAACATCAGCTTGGAAACAGTAAGCAATTGTTTCCTCTCTGTTCTGGTGACTCAAGGACCTGAAAGTGCTTAGAATTTTAGAAGTTACCCTGCGGAATCTCTACAGATTTATTCATCCCATAACCCTGTCCATCAAGGCCTAATTTACACAAATAAGCAGACACACAAGGGCCACTTGCAATCCACACCAACAACCTATTCACAGTTTTCACACCATTACGTAAAAAAAAAAGGGAATGATTTCCAAAAGGGACAATGAACCTGGTGGATCTTCATAAGCACAAACAACCTGGTACACAGGGAAGCGCCCCCCCAATAAGGATTTCAAAGTGCACCGTGTTAAAGTCTAAACAAACTCTCAAACCTATGCCTGTTTACCTTGAATTCAATAGGGCTTACTGCCAAGTAAGGAGGGCTCCACAAATTCCATGGCAAACCTTCCTTCCATCTCTGGCGAGTATGATGAGGATTTGCACTTCTCCACGTCTTGGAGAGGACAGAGATTCAGTCATTCACCCACAGCACGGACAACGCTCCCCACCCCCTTCTTAAGCTTCAAGTCAGAGAAGGATCATCAGAGATCTTGAATCAGGGGTAGCCAGCATGGTGCCCTCCAGATAATTATGGACTACAACTCCCTTCATCCTTGACTACTGGCTATGCTGGCTGGGGCTGGTGGGTGTTGTAGTCCAAAAGAGCTGGGGACCGTCACTTTGGCCATCTTGTCTTGCGTTGTACTTTAGAGTCACTCACAGTGCTTTGAAGTATAAAGGTAAAGGGACCCCTGACCATTAGGTCCAGTTGTGGCTGACTCTGGGGTTGTGGCTCTCATCTCGCTTTATTGGCTGAGGAAGCCAGCATACAGCTTCCAGGTCATGTGGACAGCATGACTAAGCCGCTTCTGGCGAACCAGAGCAGCGCACGGAAACGCCGTTTACCTTCCCGCTGGAGCAATACCTATTTATCTACTTGCACTTTGACGTGCTTTCGAACTGCTAGGTTGGCAGGAGCAGGGACCGAGCAACGGGAGCTCACCCCGTCGCGGGGATTCGAACCACCAACCTTCTGATCGGCAAGTCCTAGGCACTGTGGTTTAACCCACAGCGCCACCCGCGTCCCTTTCCGAAGTATAGGACAATAGAAATTGTGTGTGTGCATTACTAACAGGCAGGACAGTGCCATGTTCACTCAGAAGAAGTGCCACACTTTTAGCCCTGGTGCAGCCACATGACACACACCAGAATTTATCTGATAACTCAGTCACAGCAGATGCACTTTAAAAAAAAAAAATGTTATTTTATTGATTTGCAAAACAAATAGAAGTGAACTTGAGATAAAGCTAAATATGACAGACTGGACCATTGCTTTGGCCAGGCAAGAGAGGGGAAAGGATGGAACTGACCACTTTGTAAGTTTTATAGGTCAAAGGAGGAGTTGGGAAACCACAACGGAGCAAGATTGAATGTCCCTGAAATAGCCAATCAGGGGAAAGAGAAAGGCACCCAAAGAAATAAAGTAATAAATCAGAGCAAGTGTCTTAAGATTTTGTTTGTTCATGGGCATAACAAAAGTCTACCATATAGATGCAAAGTCCTCTGGTTCAGTATCCCTCCTCAGTACTTTCAGATGTTTGAACAGGAGAGACAGGCACTTTCAGCACACACAACAGTGTGTGTGTACATATGTCTATCTCCAATTCCCTGGGCAAGAAACTTGAGGCCTATAGTCTCTTATGATTTCTTCTGCACCAAAAGATCCAGCCACTCTCATTTTGAGGGTCAGAAAGTGAAACAGCGAGTGCTTTACACTCCAAATAACCCTCAGACAAATCATTTCCTTATTCTACCTGGCAGCCTCCTGCAGACCTATTGCCAGAGGGCTCACTGGAATCTTATTAGGAGCTTTTGCACATTGCATAAACAGACCTGCACACCCCTCTGCCCTAAAAGCCTTGCAACTTAACACGCAGAGCTGTTCTACCTAGACTAGGCCCCCTTCAGAGCCCATCAGAAAGCTATACAAGTATTCAGTCAGTCATAAAAGGGGCCCTGAGGAGGAAACTCATCAGGGAGCTGCAAAACCTTTAACAGCTGGTTAGTACAGCCTGGTCCAGTTTCAGAAAATGTATATTTCTGCTCATGTTAATGGACCTTGTACAATAAACATTTCACTGACAGGGCAAAAAACTCACCTAGCCAAGCCTTTAACTTGAATTCTGCATAGATTTAGCCTACCCTGGACATGCATTGGCCTTCACCACCAATTTCTCTGTCAACTCTATGGCCTCATATCTGCAGCTAACCATTGCAAATGTGAACTGTGAAAAGTAGAAGACACCGTGCCCTGTATTTAGCATTATTTGTTAGCAACAAAATGCCTAACAGGCTTGAGTGTGCTTTCTTTGTGTGGGTTTTCTAATCCATTTTAGAGTAGCCTAACTCCGCCTCTCATTTAAGAAGGATTTCTCCTCCTTCCCAAATCCCTCGCCATTCACCATGCTACTGGGAGTCCAACAACATCTGGAAAGCCACATGGTTCCCCGTCCCTCTTCTGGGTCCTGGGGAAATACGCTTCCTCCTTTCCTCCCTGCTGGCTCAGCAACAATGCTTTAAAAAAATGGTTTTGGTCTCCACTAGACTTAAGCCGTATTCACTTGCAATTTAAATTGGATTTTAAAATAGCCAGGCTAATAGATACAAGCAAAACCTATGTTGCAACTACCTTCCTTTCCCATATGGAATTGACCTGACCAGTGACCATTTACACTTTCCCCCCTTCCACAATATTGTGAATTAATAATAGCGGATTCTCAGCTTTTGCTATGAATCTCCGTGCTGAGCCTGTTTTACAAACCCAGCATTATCTAATTATAGCTCCCTCCATTTAATTGCAATGTACCCCTGCCCTATTTCTCCTGCATCTCTGTGCGGAGGGGGCGGAGGAGGGGGGGGAAGGTTGCAATCATCCTTCGTTTGATGAGGCCTCATTTAAAATTCCACGGCTTTGCTGCACGGACTTAACCGTTAAACTGATTTATGTTGCATAAAAGATCAAACCGGATCACACCTTGTGGCCAAATAACCATTAAAAGGTTTCTGTAAAGATCATTAATTCACCTCCCTGGACAGTTAGTTTAGTAGTAAATATGACTGAGATGACTTTATCCAGTTAACCTTAATCAATCTGTTATCATGATTGGTCACCTTACCCTAAATAACATGAGTATGGGAAAGGGGGAGGGCACTACATTTAACGTGCAAGTTAATGAACAGGTGAACTGCATTATGACTTGGTCTGACCCCCACACCTACCAAAGTCAATGGAGAGATTAAGTGGAATGGGACCTTAGGTCATGCACCCGGTTAATTACCCTGAAAACTTTCATACTATCACACTACAGTGAGCTCCCAAAACTCAGATGTGGAAAAGATTACAGCAGGGGCACATCACACCAACTGACACTACTCATCAAGCACACTGCTTGCTTCTGCAAGGGCAGGATAAATTGCCCCATTAAAAATACATCTAAGGACGCAATCTTATACCCACTTTCAATGAGCCTCACTGAAATCCATGGGACTGACTTCCGAGTAGACAAGCCAAATGTTACACCGCCAGAGGCTTGCTTTTTCAGTCTTGACGGCAACAACGCTATTTGGAACTGAACTATTTCAAATCTAACCAGTGGTCTGTAGTTTCGACAAAATCCACCTGAACATGCAGCATGATGGATGAGGGAGAAGCCTAAGTGGCAGCTTCAACCCCAGTGATATAGCACCAGTATCAGAAATCCAGTTTTGGTCCAAAAGATTTGAGAACTGGGTTTGGATGTGGAAGAACAGAGTTTGAAGCTCAGGTTAATGATTAATTTCGGTCTCATCTGCAGCATGGAGACACTCATGTCCTCAGCCACAATGTATGCCTGCAATCAGACTGCTGTCATAATGAAACAGATGAGGACTGTAAAGCACTCTGCAGGCTAAAAAGGCTGCACACATTATTACTATCACCCCTGTGTATCATCAGAATGGGCTGGTAGTCAGTTCCTGTGCGGTCCTACCCTACTTTAACAAATAAAAGTGGTAAATACAGCAATGGACACCAGTCCTCTTCCCTGGTATATAAGTGTACGTGGAATGGGGTGTGTGTGTGTTCAAGCAGCACCCATGGGTGCCAGTACACACCCCAGGACCTCCCTAGTACAATGCCTTACAGATGTCCTTGTTTCACTGGTTGTCAAGTTTGCACATCTATCCTTCCTTCTGTTCTGGACACATGAAAGATACTAAGAGCTTCTCTCTGTGAGCAACCACAATGGCGGCTGATGTGGTGGCTTTCTCCTCCAGTGAAGGAGGGACAGTTCAGGTGGGGGGAACTTTGCCTTCACCATCTTGTGGTCCTGCCCGCTTTGCTGCCCTTTTGGATGCAACAACCATTTTGGGTTATGACATGTACTCACAGCAGCCATTTTGTGGCTGGCGCCCATGGCACTCTCAAAATTCCACATGTATCAACCCCAAAGGGTTGGCAAGCCCTACAGGGCATGTCAGAACACTACAGGTTTTTGTTTTTTTCACACCTTAACTGCAGCAAAAAAAGAAAGAAAACTCCAGGTGATCTACATCAGAGGATTTAGTGAGAAGTTTCAACTCTTTCCAAGTTTAAGAATTGGCCAATTTTGCAGGCTACATTTTATGTTGCTGACTGATAAGGCCTTTCTGTATTGTGCTCTCCCGCTATCACTGAAGCAGTCCTCATGCACTGGCACCGTGTTAGAAATCTAAACAAGCAGATACATACTTTAAAATGCTCATTACACTCTTTACACCTCTTCTGCTTATTCAAAACTCCAGGAGCCAGTAAATTACAAGCAGTGTTTCAGTGGTGTAAATGAAATGAGACTCTGCCTCAAATGGTACCAAATTATTATTGCTTCCCTCCTGGATCAGTTTCGCTATCGCACCCAGTGGAACAAAGCCTCTTTGCTATCACACTCTTGCATTTGGTATTCAGGCAGTGAATCAGTAAATCACAACTCCCTGCCTGAAAGGATTCACTCTGTCTGGATGCAATTCACCGTTTTGTGTGCTCATTTTGTCCAGGGTGAGAGACACCTCATACTTCTTTTCTATGCTCAACCACAGGTTCCTCCAGCTTCCCCAAATTTCACATGCAACCCTAAGAATAGGGAATGGAACTTCTCTTATTCTGCAAAAGTACACTCTCTCGAGTGTTCCGGAAAATGTAAGAGTGGTCCTGCTGGTTCAAGAACAAAGACCCATCAAGTACAGCATCCTGTTCTCACAGTGGCCAACCAGATGCCTATGGGAAGCCCACAGGAACCCCCCACATTAAACGGGGATTTCAGAATACACACATACACACACACACACACACACACACACGGCTCAATAAGCATATAGCCATTAGGATTTAAAAAGTATGTTACAAGGTATAAGGTAAAGGTAAAGGGACCCCTGACCATTAGGTCCAGTTGTGACCGACTCTGGGGTTGTGGCTCTCATCTCACTTTATTGGCCGAGGGAGCCGGCGTACAGCTTCCAAGTCATGTGGCCAGCATGACTAAGCCGCTTCTGGCGAACCAGAGCACTTTGACGTGCTTTCATACTTGCACTTTGACGTGCTTTCGAACTGCTAGGTTGGCAGGAGCTGGGACCGAGCAACAGGAGCTCACCCCGTCACGGGGATTCGAACCGCCGACTTTCTGATCGGAAGTCCTAGGCACTGTGGTTTAACCCACAGCGCCACCCACGTCCGTTACAAGGTATAGGAGGGAGGAAAACGAGAGCATATTTTGTCACCATCAAACAGATTGATTGACTGATTGATTAAATATGTATACCACCCTACACCCACAGGTCTCAGGGTGGTTCATAGGATAAAACCACAATACACAAAATACATAATCAAAATAAAAACAAAGCAACCCAGTAACAAGCCCCCGCCCACACATTTTAAAAGTGAATTGGTTAAAGAACGTTTTTGCCTAATGCCTAAAGGTATACGTATAATGAAGGTATATCTCATACACCTGGGGAGAGCATTCCACAAACGGGCAGCCACATGCCCTTCTCATGTTGCCACCTTCTGGACCTCTTATGGAGGAGGCACACAAAGAAGGGCATCTGAAGGGTCCAGGTAGGTTCATATTGAAAGAGGCGGTCCTTGAGGTACTGCGGTCTTGAGCTATTGACGGCTTTATAGCTCAAAACCAGCACTTTGAATTGGGCCCAAAAACTGATTGGTAGCCAGTGCAGTTGGACCAGGATCAACACAGATAACTTACCTTTAGTTTGCTCCTTTCTCTAGCACATGTTGGCCTTCCCTGTTTCAGAACTGGAACAAAATAATGATATCCCCGAACACAACAATTAAACATTCATTTCTTTTATTGCTCGAAACGGAGGTGGTTTCACCCCAGCGCTTCACGGCAGGAGGAGGCAGCTTGCTCCTTCCACCTGGTGCTACTCTGCTGAGGGGTGGGCAGCTGTGTGCCCCTCAACGGAGAAGTGGGATACCTGCCCACATGGGCAGCCAAGGGAGGTATGAGGGCCAGAGCGAGATGACCGTTTCACCCAGCAGTATATCACTGCAGCTTGTTTCTCCCTTGGCGCACTGGGCACTGGTGGCAGAGGGGCTCAGGAGCAGCAGCGATTTCACCCATGATATACCTCTAGGTAAAGCTGCCATTGCCCTGGCCTACAGGGGAGGAATTGGATGCGGTAAAAGAATAAAACTTGTGGCTGCTCTATGAGGCTACTAAACATACGTCTGGTCCTGTTGGCATCTGTTACTGTTTGCTAGAGCAGAGCTTAAGCTGATAAGGCCGTTAAAAATAAAAATGAAAATAAGCAGGTTTGCACATATGTTAAGAATTGCACTGATGGGGAATTATTTATTGAGCCAGGTCTGAAACGCATCAACGATGGAAAAGCAAGTTCCTTGAAGTCGATTAATTTTAACACCCTGCTGTGTTACTCGTCACACAAATAATTAAAATTTGTAAAATTTATAGGATATTAAATCCAAGCCCCATTGGACACGGACTGAGTCAAAAGCGGTTTGCTGGTAGTTTTTATGTCAAGTCTCTGAACGCGTAATACAGTTTCCTTTGCGGCAAGTCTGATTCCTCAAGGACATGCTAATTAAACAAGCAACTATCTGAAATCAATCACTGCAAAGTCAAATTGACGTATTTTTTTTCAAAGGCTACATTTTCTCCCTCTGTTGCAAAACATCAATTTACAAGAGAGTGTGTGTCTGCGTACACACACATATACACACATAAAAGCTCATGCCTCATACAAGGCCTATCTACAAAGAAAAAAATTGACTCTGGTGATAGCAACTAATTTAAATAATTCTCATCTTTGATATAAAATAACATACATCTTGTGTGGGCAAGAGTCAGATTCTGGCCTGAAAATTATCCTTCAAATTACAGTCTTGATCATGCTACAGAAATGCAACGTGTCAAAACTATTGTTGTTGTAATGTCCGTTGCACACCGCATTTAGTCTCTAAATACACCTCATCCCATGCTTTAAGTATAAGTATATGGACTGTGCCATGTTTAAATGCTCACTTGATTAGGAGTGGTGCATTTCTCTTATTTAAAAACTGGGGATGGCTAGGCTAGAAACACTTTCTTACGATATCTACATGAATTGAGTTCCTATACAGAGTGGCAAATTTGGTTGTAAGACACCCCACATGTGTCTCTCAAAAACCCTGGAAAACCTGTATTTTCTATGCTCTGTTGTGGATTTAAGTATCAGCAGAAAAAGCCAGAACTTGAACCGAAAGCCACCTTATCTGCACGCTAGTCCCTTTTGAGGTAAGGCATTCAAAGTTGCATAAGATAGGACAAAAGCATGACTTTGTTCATTCCAGTCTTGGTTCCTCTCCTAAACCGGTTCCTCTCTCTCTGCTTGGAACACAGGAAAAGAGGAACACAGCACGTTGTGTTATGCTGAGTCAGACCACTGAGCCATCTCAGTATTGTCAACACTGACTGGCAGCAGCTCTCCAAGGTTTCAGGCATGAGACATTCCTACCCTTACCTGGAGAAGCCAGGGGGTGAATGCAAAGCAGATGCTCTGCCACTGAGCTACAGCCCTTCCCTTAGCCAGATTCCAGTCTTGCTTATGCCACTCTCATGCCTTGGGCTTCCTGTATCCTTTCTGTGTGGTCCCTAGCCTAGCTGCTTCAGAGTCTGCCTGTCTGCCCTTTCAAAGTATAGCCTACACACCCATGTAAGCACACCCAGGCTTAGGGACGTGTCTCAGATTCAGAAAGGTTCATCAAAAGTTGGTGGGTATCAGAGACAAGATCCTTCTAGCAGTGGCCCCAGACCTATGGAATTCTCTCCCCAGAGAGAGAGAGAGAGATGACCACATCTGTGAAACACCTTCCCATCAGTTGTCACGGAAATAAACAACTATCTGACTTTTAGAAGACATTTGAAGGCATCTACCTTGGACTGGGTATCAGTCCTGCACTATCAGTCTCTTTTAAAGTTCTAGGGTGGGAGAAAAGAAGCAAAAAGGAGCTGATGTTTATGTGGAAACACACCCTCTGACCTGGAAGCCCCCACACCATTCCCCAGCACACAAGGCTTTTCTCTGCAGTTACTCGGTCATAATAGAAGAAAATGAACGTATCCAACATCCATTCCGGGGCAATTCATATTTTTAATGGTCCAAGGTCAAGCCCTGGCCTTGAAAACAATGTCAGGGCTCAGCTTCAGTGATTTCTGGCAGAAACTAAGATCTGTCTTTTGCTCTCCCATCCCCAGCACAAACAAGGAAAGAGGAAATGATGGGTAAACAGATGACATACGGAAAGTGTGGAGCGGGGGCAGGAATAGACAGGAGATGATCATGAGTGGGATAGGCAGAAGAGCTTTATGCCTTTCTGATTACATGTATCAGGTTTAAATGGAAGCTTCACCCTCTGTCTGATAACCAAGGCACAATATCACTTTGAGCCACAGATGTAGAAGCTGAAACAACAGTCAACTGAGTAGGCACTTTCAGGCACTTGCAACCCTTGTTTGTGCAATTCCATCAATGCCATGAATGAATGGAGATGAAGAGATAATTTTTTCCCCAATTAAACAATTACTCCGTTGTCAAACAGCAGCAAGGATGTTGGAGGGTCTGTCACTGAACACGAGCAGAATATAATGGCTTGCCAATGAAAATATTGTTGCAAACGAAGAAAATAAAATTCTGTGTAGATAGTCAATGTCGCTAATGGATATGCAATTTTTCTGATTTGCTTTATCAATCTCTCGCACAAGGTGATAGGTTAATCACTCCTTTTATTGGCTTAATAAATGCCAAGGGTGTTTGAAGTTTAACCTTATAACTTAGTTAAAGGCAAAGGGGGGGGGAATTCAGCGTGGGGTCCTTTTGTGTATACCGAAGATAAAAATTTCTGCAGTCGTCTACCATTTTTCCAAGAGTGCCTTGAAATACCCTGTTTAGAAGGTAGTTTAGGCAATTGCCATGTGGTCTTTCATGTGCATAGTATTAACTATCCACTGTATTTTAGAAATCCTCAAGAAATTATTTATTTAGCCATATCATGTTCTTCCCCAAGCAACACCTCTCATGCTATGTATTTCAGTACAGTGGGCACTCCGGTTATGAACGTGATCCGTGTAGGATGCATGTTCGCAACCTGCAGCGTCTGCAACCCGCAACCCGTGTCTGCGCAAGCACTCGTTGCGATTTGGCGCTTCTGCACATGCACAACTGCCAAAACCCGGAAGCAACCCATCCTGGTACTTCCGGGTTTCGGCGGTCCGCAACCCGAAAAAACGCAACCTGAAGCGTCTGTAACCCGAGGTACGAGGTATAACTGTACTGGTTTATATTCCATACCTCCCAAGTTTGGATCCTCTGTTCCCTTCTCTAAAACTGTGGACAGAATTGTACAAGAATGCATCTGTGGGTAAAATCATTTTCAATGGAAAATCTCACAGGCTACAACCCTGCCCATGGTATCAAAAGTACTTAAACAGGCTTTGCAGGATTACCCACCAAGTTAACTGGTCAAACAAATTCTACTGAGTCAACCGTGGCAGAGTGATTGAACCCAAACAGAATGAACTGAAAAGGTGATCCAGGCAAAAACATTTGACTAGCACAGGCATGTCCAACAGGTAGATCGCGGGGTGTTCCTGGTAGATCCCGGTCGATCTCTGGCTCAGCAATCTCCTTACAAAAAAAACAAAAAAACCACACACAAAAACAAAGCTCAACAACTTAAAAGCTTAACAACTTTGGGTAGATCACTGCCAGTTTTTTTTATACTGTGAGTAGATTCCAGTCTATTGGGAGTTGGATGTCCCTGAGCTAGCACAACTAAAGCAGTGCAAGAAGTGGGCAGCTTAAGAATCGTGGAACTCTGGAGGAGGGGCTCTTGTTACCCCATGAAATGTAGAGAGCCAATGAAGGAGATCAAAGTTTAAATTCCCACTAAAGCGTAACTCACTGTGTGACCATGGGCCAGTCTCTCCTCTCCTCAGGTGGGATTTGGAAAACCTGTACACCACCCTGAGCTTCTTGGAGGAAGGGTAGAATTTGTTGGCATCCACCTGTCTCAAGAGACAATGGAGTGTACCTCCCCGGGTGAAGTCAAACAGCTGAAGAATCACAGCGCCTGCTGTGGCTGCAGAGACTGGTAACTCATAAACTGCTACCTCCTCGGTTGTTTTTGATGCATTAGCAACACCAAAGTGACCTCCCTGGGGCACAAGCCTAGGCAGTGTGTACGGAGGTCCTGGGCTGCCCAAACAGTAAGACCCCCCTCTCAGCCTCACTAATGTGGTTCAAAGGAAATACATTTGGCACCAGCTTGGCTGCAGGTGTCACTGGAAAGAGGCGTACAAGGTGACATTCAACCATCTTAGGGACTCCACTCTGGATTTGTGGGGGCTTCACTCCTTAGTCTCGCAAGGCAGCGGGTAGAATATTTACTGTATAAATAAAATTAAGTCTCAACTTTGATATTTTAGAAGCAGGAATCTCTACTTCTCAGGAGACTGAAATCACAAAGATATTATTTGATATTTTTAATGAAATAGTCGTATATAAATATTTTAAAAAATAAATACATTTCAACATATGGTAGCAAAGATTTCACAGGAAACAGTGCCTACTCCAAATTTCATCACTGATAGATACCCATTCAATCACCTTAAGAAGAAAAACACACACCAGCAAAAGCAAGCCTCGCTATCTTGCCAAGTACCTTTTCCCATTCTTAAATTGTCCTTCCTATCGAGAAAAATAATCCTGATGTCCAAATGAAATCCACTCTGATTCGTCTTGGAACCACTGGCCCTTGTAATTTCTTCAATGATCTTGCCAAATTTGCTGTTCTTTTCCTTCCCTCAAGGCAGCCATTCATCTATTTGCCAACAGTGGCTGGTCCGGATGGGGTGCTGGGGACAATGGTAAAAAACTGCGCTGATCAACTAGCAGGGGTCCTGACAAGGATTTTTAACATCTCCCTGCAGACTGCTTGTGTACCATCATGTTTGAAAGCAGCCGCCATTGTCCCAGTCCCAAAGAAAACAGCAATTAACTGCCTAAATGACTACAGACCCATTGCATTAACATCTGTAGTAATGAAATGCTTCGAGAGATTGGTTCTTCAACACCTTAGGACATGTTTTACACTGGATTTTGATGAACATCAGCTCGCTTACAGGATAAATAGGTCAACAGATGATGCCATAGCCACAGCTTTTCACCTTGCAGCGAGTCATCTGGAGAGACCGGGAAATGATGTCAGAATGCTGTTTATTGATTATAGCTCAGCTTTTAATACCATCTTTCCAGACATTCTTATTAAAAAGCTGATGGACCTGGACTTTCCCCTACTATCTGCGATTGGATTAAAGACTTTCTGAAGGATCGCACACAAATAGTGAGGATTGGGCCTGTTATATCTACCTCTCTGAAGCTCAGCACTGGCACCCCACAGGGATGCGTGCTGAGTCCCTACCGGGTACTCATTGTATACATATGACTGCATTTCATCTGACCAATCCACTGCAATTATTAAGTTTGCAGATGATACCACCATAATGGATATAATTACAGGTGGAGATGAATCAGCGTATAGGGAGGAGGTTCAAAAAGTCTACACATGGTGTCTAGAGAACAACTTGCATCTAAATATCAGCAAGACAAAGGAGATGGTGTTGGGACTTTCAGAGGAAGAGAGAGGAACTAGCCCCGTTGTATATCAGGGGTGTGTGTGGAAAGAGTCCCTTCCTTTAAATTCCTGGGAGTTTACCTCAGTGAAGACCTCACTTGGAAAATCAATACAACCCAGGTGGTTAGGAAGGCCCAACAGAGACTCCATTTCCTCAGGGTCTTGCGAAAGAACAGTATCAAACAAAAATTGATTATCTCGTTCCACCGGGCCACAATAGAAAGTGTCCTTTCATACTGTACAACAGTGTGGTACGCTGGTTTGACAGCCACAGACAGGAAGTCCCTACAGAGGGTGGTGAATACAGCACATGACATCATGGGCTGTCCTCAGAGTTCGCTAGATAACATTGCGGGAGACCGCTGCCTCAGGAGAGCGAGGAAAATTCTTAGGGACGACTCGCACCCTAGCCAGCACCTTTTTAATCTCCTACCTTTGGGCAGGAGATACAGAAGTATAGTCAGCTGCACCGACAGGTTAAAGAACAGTTTTATCCATGGGCTGTTGGGCTGCTGAATGGGAAAAAATGGTGTAATTGACTTCTGACAAGCACACAGAGCACAAACAAGACTGAGTGTATGGGGGGGCTCGTTTAATTTCACTGCACACAGGTGGTGTACTGTCAATAAAGGTATTATTATTATTATTATTATTATTATTATTATTATTATTATATGTCCCCAACTCATATCACCACCTTTAACTATTTTTCTCCTGCTGCTTTATCAGACTTAACTCATTCAACTTTTCCCTGCATCCAAGCCCAAACAAATAGATGTGATATAGCATAGTCATTTATGCATAACCAAAAGGAGGTAAAAGTTTTACATCAAATATGCAGGTGCCAATTCATAGGCATAATGCAATGGATTTGTAATTATAATGTAGATGGAAATGAAATATATTTCACCATAGTAGGGAAGATCATGTGGTACAATGGGTCAGTGCATCTGACTGTTAACCAGAAGGTTGGGGGTTCGAGCCTACCCAGGGGTGGCTGTGAGCAAAATTTCTGCATTGTGGCTGTGAGCAAAATTTCTGCATTGTGAGGGGCTGGACTAGATGACCCTTTGAGGTCCCTTCCAACTCTACAATTCTATGATTCCCCGTCCAGGTGATCTGTTTTCCTGTTGAGTCTGCTGTCCAGGGTGTTTAACTGCTGGTTTGCCACTTTAGGGTCCTTGCTCTCCATTCCTAGGATTCCTTATCTTTAAAGCAGACTTGGACTAGGCAATGCTTCAAATAGAGGACTGTCCACTTTAAAATAGAACGGTGACATTTACTGAAAAGAACATATCGATATAAAACCAAGAGATCCGAGGCCCTTTCCCCAATATCCCAAATAAGTATCTCTGCCATGCATAATCAAAATAAAATAAAAGGCCCGTTTTAAAATGCATCATAGAAAGGAACTAAGATCACCAAGTTTTGTCGCTCTTCGGCTCCTGATTCCATCCGCAGTTATCTCTTTCCTCCTATTGTACATGCAATGAGCAATTTCCAATATACATGCTCATTACGCTCCAGTGGAGCGCACCGTGATAAAGCAAAAGGTAAGCAGCACACATTCACCCTGATTACATAGGAGCCGCCACTGGCAGAGAAACTTATTCTCGGCTTACAAAATCCACTCAGACACTTGCACAAAAATTCACATCAGATATCTGATCTTGCTGAATGGATAATGTAAATACGTCGCACCCAATAATCCAAGTGTTATCTGCGTTCCAGCTACCAAATCATGCAATACACCAGGTGTAATTTTAATAACCTGAATGCACAAAGAGCAAACAAAGCACAATAACTACAGCATACAATACAAGGCTAATACCCCACCCACCCCTTCCCCACACCCCACACGCACACACCTTAGGTTGCATCCTGCTGCGGTATATTGTATCAGGTAGCTTATCTGAAACGTAAGCAGACCCAAGTAGAGGACAAGGAGCTCACAGTAAATGCTTTTAGGGCAAAAGGCTGAACCCTATTTGATATGTCGTCCTCCTCATCTGCTTCAAATAAAGTCCAATGCCATCAGCCAAAAGTTCCTTATTCAAATAAATATCAGCTTTCAAGAAATCAATACTTTAAGTAAAGATATACTAAGAGGTTTTACCAACGAACAGCCAGCAGTTAATCTGCATGATTTAGTTATGTATAGTTAGCACCATCTGCGTATTCTTTTAATGGAGGAGGCATATGGATGTCAAGCTGCAGCTGGCTGACAAGTTGCATCCTCTGTACAAGTTGCATCCTTCTTTTTATAGAACAGTTCCATCAAGTTTTTCCATGCTCCATGGAGATGAAAGAGCTGGCTAGGGTCAAACTAGGCATGATGTGGGAGCTCCATGTCTAGAAATCCCAACGTCTTTTTCTTTCTGAGAAGGCAGTAATTTGGATTAGGGCTGGGGTGCACGAGCAACGGCTTAATCAGCCTCCCTTGTTATCATGGCTCAATCCACATCAGAACCTCCCACCCACCATGTCAAAGGGAGAAGGAAGACATTGGGTGCTTCAAACATAGAAGGTGGAAGAAGCACCAAGGGAATCATCTATCTTGGACCTGGTCCTCACCAACAGGGAGTAACTGATCGACGAAGTGGAAGTACAGTGAGCCTTGGGAGGCAGAGATAACGTCTTCTTGGGTTTCATGATACAGAGGCAGGGGAAAGCTGACTGTATTCAGACACACACTTTAGACTTTAAGAAGTCTGATTTCAAAAACCTTAAGGAACTACTGGGTAAGATCCCATGGTCAGAAATACTCAAAGAGAAGGAAGTCCAAGAAGGTGAAATATCTAAGGCACAAATGCAGACAATCTTTCTAACTAGAAAGAAAAGTGGTAGGCTAGAGAAACCAGAAGCTTCAAGATGGGCTGATATTTAAGAAGGACAATGGAAGAAAGGGGATATAACAAAGGAAGAGTATACACAAGTAGCCAACAGTTGCAAGGAGGTCAGGAGGGTGAACTTTAAATTACTTCAAATCCTCAGGGTCTGGTGAGTTGAACCCAATGGTACTAAAAGAACCTGTGGATGTAATATCAGAGCCTCTGTCTTTGAGAATTCTTGGAGAATTCTTGAGAATTCTTCAGAATCTTTGAGAATTCTTGGAGAACAGGTGAGATCCCTGCAGACTGGAGGCAGGCAAATGTCCCCATCTTCAAAAAGGGGGGGAAATAAGGCCCAGGTAATTACTAACAGGTGAGCTTGACATCAATACCACAAAAGGTCCTAGAATAGATAATTAAGCAGTTGGTCTGTTAGCACTTGGAAAGTATGCTGTGATTATTAAGATCCAAGTATAGGTTTCTCAAAAACGTGTCATGCCAGACAAATCTCATTTGTTTGTGATAGAGTTACAAGCTTGGTGGATCAGGCGAATGTTGTGGACACACTGAAATCAAGACACACTGAGGCTTTTAACAAAGTCCCCCATGGTGTTCTTGTAGAGAAGCTGGTGAAATGTAGGCTGGATGAGGTTACAGTTAGGTGGCTTTGTAGCTGGTTGACTGACATCCATGAGGCTGCTTGAGACAACAAAACTAGGTTTTATCCCATTAGCAAATTCAGGAAATCACATGAAGAGCAGGATGGCAATACAGTATTTGCAAGCAAGCTTTAAAGAGCTCAATTTAGCTTATCGAAGGAGTGGTTAAGACAGCTTTGTCTAAAAACAAGCCAGCTTCATTACTGCAACTTATCAAACAGAGGGTTAAGAAGTGGCAGTCTAAAGTATGCATGCAAGAAAAAGATATCTCATGGCTTAATCTAGCAGACAAAAGCATTTTTTAAAATGCAACAGCTAAAAGGTGAACATACTTGTAGGCAGCAAAAGCTATTAATTAATATTATGTGCGTCTAAAAAATAGAAGGGGTAGAGGTTGCTTACTGGAGGTTTTTTTATAACTACATTAGTCACTGAAGTTTGGAAATATGCAAGGAAGCATAAAAATGAGACAGCTTTATATTTAGCATTGCAGAGCAATAGAACTCTTGTTTAATAACTGAGCAGCAGATATAATGGTCTGCCTGACCAGGCATGCTCCTCTATCAAAAGGAGACCACACGTGTAGTTTATATTACAGGTGTGGTGCAGTGGTGGAAGCAAATGAAAGACATTGAGCTAATTCTGGAGGGTTTTTCAAGATTGTATGGACCTCTGACTTGTGAATCTTTTATGGCTTTTCACTATCAGTTCTACAGAGCTGGTTCCATTAAACCTTTTAATTTGACTCGTACAGACTTACTTTCAAGCTAACGTTGTCTCTGGATTTCAATTACAGAAACACATACCAATAATTTCCTCTTAGATTTACAACTGGGTCTAATCCTTCAGTAACCCAAGTCAATTGAAATGAGCATATTAACCTCAGGGCTTGCTTACATTATCACTTATGCGGCAACGATAAGATCTTAATGGATTTCAACTTTGTGTTTGTTGACACAACCGATGGGCAAATCTGAGCAAAGTGAACATTAAAGGAAAGAGCTCTAGGCATCAAATGTCATCTTAAGCTAACTGTGCACAAAATAATAATAGCGCAGACAGTAACTGAGGTGGACAGGGAGCTGGGGAAAGTATTGACTCTCTACTGAGAGAAATTCAATGCGGGTCTTCCGCTCACTTTATTATAGCTCAGGGCTCTGAGCAACAATGTCAAATGAGCCTGAGGAAGAGTAGCCCATTCGGAATAACAAACCTAAAATTTAAAGCATCAGGTCCCTTTACTGTGCACACAAACAGTTTTCAACATATATAAACTATTGAGGAACAGGACGTTTGTGAGGTATTACATCTATATAAGATAGGAGCCCATGTTAGTAAGTGTGACATCAGTTTTCAGACATGGAACAGAAGGGAGCATATTGTACACTGGAAAATTTGAGAAGAGCACAAGAGGAGACCTGATCAGATCAAAGACCCATCTAATCTAGCACCCCATTTTCACAATGGTCAGTCAACACCCTCAACAGCACTCTCTCCACTTATGATTTCCAGCAGGTGGTATTAAGATATATGCTGCCTCTGACACTGGAGGTAGCAGTAGCCTGTACAAATTTGTCTAATCCTCTTTTAAAGCTATCCAAGTTGGAGGTGGCCATCACTTACATCTTATAGGAACAAATTCCATAGTTTGACTATGCACTGTGTGAAGTACCTCATCTTATGTGTCTTGAAACTTCCAACATTTGGATAAAGGATTCTTATTAGAAAAGGTCAATGTAACCAAGCTTGAATATATTGCTCTGTCAAAGCCCAGGTTTTTTTATTTGTCTATACCAAAAGGTCCTACAAAGCTCCAAGACATGAATTTAAATTAAACATCTGACCCTAGTGGATTCTTTTTCTTTTAAAAAACAGGGCATAGCTTTATGTTCCTGGACTTCTAACAATGGGCTTTGCATTGTTCATTCTCTGCCGCTTTAAAACACACACAAACACACAGTTATTCTATAGAACGCTTCCCATCCTAACACTACTGTGGCTTTTTCCATTTCATTCACCCAGCCATCAATGGGGATATTGTTTAATCTCACAAAAGACAAATCATTTGTGGGCGAATGAATTTTGATGTTGTTACATTCCTCCGGATTAAAAAGGAATATGCAGCTCACCAAGAGAGGAGAAGTAAAGGGACAAGGATGTGAGAGGGGGGTGGGAAGCATTCTTAACTAACACAGTGGTTCAAAGAATTGTATTCCACTGACACAGTGAATTCTTGAGACTCCTGAATGTTTGGCAAGAAAGCATCAAGCAAGCCTCTCCAGTTTGCTTACAAAATGCTATTTGTCTCCAATCAAGTGGCAGAAGATTGCGGAAAAGCTTCAACATGTTTCTTTCCTGTCCTTGGACTACAACACAAAAAGTTAAACCTCTTCCAGGACCAGTTGGGAGAGTATACAAAAAAGTCTGGTTTTTGTCAAAAGTTGCCTTGGTTTATTATATTTCTTATTTTCTTATTTTCTTTCTTTCTTTCTTTCTTTCTTTCTTTCTTTCTTTCTCTCTCTCTCTCTCTCTCTCTCTCTGTCTCTCTCTTTTTCTTTCTTTCTTTCTTTCTCTTTCTATCTTTTTTTGCAAGATCAAACCACCTTCTCCATCTTGAACCAGAGTTTGAAAAGTAAGCAGAGAATGTGCATTTCTTTGTCACAAAATCACAGAACCTCCCCCTGCTCCCAAGAAATACAATTTTACAAGGAGAAACCCAAACTAATTATTCACATAATAAAAAGTTAAAAAGAAAGGTGCAAGATACATTTGAGAACTACATGGTGGTTTGTACAGAAAGACAGCCACGACTGTGTTCACACTTCAATCTTCAAATCATGTACCCCACAATATTCCCATTTATTTCAGTGGCATGGTTTTCAAGAGTTTGAGACACTGAGTGTATTTGAGATTGTCATACACAAAGGCGTAAACAACACACACAATATGCCAACAGAATTCATGGTGTGTTTGAACTGTAATGCAAATGTAAATTCTTTTAGGTAATGAATCTCCCTGTAGCCCAATGAGGGAACAAGAATTTGAACTGAAGTCCAAAGAGCAAGTAAACCAAGGGAAAACAGAGTTTGTGCTTCAGAGCAATGACTTTAAAAGGCAACCTGCCCAGTGAGCAAGAAAGGAACACAAACCCAATCAGGAACATAGGAAGTTGCCTAATACCAAATCAGACCATGTGGGCCATCTAAGCTCAATACTGTCTACACTAACTAGCAGCAACTCTCAAGGGTTTTAGGCAGGGGTCTCTCCCAGGCTCTACCTGGAGATACCAGCAATTGAGCCTGGGAGTTTCTCCATACAAAGCACATGCGCTACCAGAGCTACGAGCCGCCACCCCCCTTGTAGGTATCAATGGAATCCAGTTGGAGCCCTTGATCCAAAAGACAACTCCACTAACAAGGGGGGGGGGGGAGACATATTTGGCGATTCACCCTTCTCCCTGCAGTCCCCTGCTTTTTATCCTGTTCTGGAGGGTCCCCCAATTCTCTGAGGCTGACTTTAGGGAATGCTAAGAGAGAAAATTGCCCTCCTCCCAAAAAACTTCTCTTTTCTTCTTTCACATTTGCTGGATTAAAAGCCTTTCCATGAGTTGAAAGGCACCAACTGTAAGCCAAATCACTGAACAAAATGCTTCTCATGCTACGGACAGCTTCAAGGTGAAGAGAGAGATCATTCCATCTTGTTCGACATGTTTCAGGTAGTATATGAACTGCCTGTAACCACATCTGGAACACCATAATACACCAAGATCTTCTGTAGAGGTTGTTCTCATGCACCTCTGCCACTGGAGGAGCTATTGGTGGTGGTGTCCAACTGTAGAATGCTTTCGCTCCGGGAACCTTTCCCTCTTGCCAATTCTGAGATCGTTTCCATGACTTGTCTATTAATCCAATCTGTTGTATCACTGCTACTGCTTTTACACTGATCTTTTTAGATTTGATGCTTTTAATGCTGTGTGGTTTTAAATGTTTTTATTGGGTTGCTTTTTTTTTTTTTTTTTTTTGTAAGATGCCATGGAAATTTATTTAAAGGGCTTGGTTGAAATCCCCATCAAACATAAGCATTTACAGAATGTTCTGTTAAAGTCAAACTTTTTCAGGACTTGTCACCTGAATTAAACCATTTGCCTGTGATTGTGCCAAAACCGTTGAAGCAGCATTTAAAGTTATTTCAATATATAAACCAAGAAACAACTCCATGTTTTCTCACATTCATGTGTGTAAAATATGCTGAGCATTTCACACAGTAGTAACAGGAAAACAAGCTTCCCTCAAGGAATAGATGAGCAAACATGTGTAAAACAGGTAGCTCTTATCTAATGTTGACAGTGCTTTGCACATTTGTGTCTTGGATCTCCAAGGAGGCCATTAAAATAAAGAGAGCAGGCAACCCTCAGGGAAGGATTCTATCTGCCTTGGCCATACCGCTGAAATGGGCAAAGGATAAATAAATTCATTGTGGGAAAAGGACGTTCTCAGAGTTTATAGTCGTAACTACAAGGGTGTTTACTGAAGTTCTTTGTCCTGGCTAGATCCAACGAAGATGGGTATTGAAATGGCCTTGTTTAAAATCAAGCCACATTTCCTTGAATCAAGAAACATAAAAACCCATCAGAAGCCAGAGTTCAATTTACCTCCAAGTATCTGATACACTACAAAACTCTGTGGACTTCACAGGGAGGGGTAAGCTTACAATCTCCTCTCTCTTCTGGCACATCTGATACCTCATTCCCATCAAGGGAGCCTGGCTCAACACTTCGGGATCTAGGCATTAACCCTAAGGTACAGGCACACACTTGGGTAGAGATAAAAACATTGTAAATGGCAAAATGTCAACCAAATGCAGGAGGTACAAATTCAAATACAGCTCCTCCTCCATTTCATAATTATTCTGCCCTACTGTTTACAACATCTGTGGGCTCAGACATATGTGTATCTGGCAACTTAGGCAATTCCTCTTGTACCTGATGGCATTCTGGAGTCCACAACAAATCTGTCAGTTATTAAGTTTCCACAATATTTGTTTTCCTTTTGTTCTCTTGTTTTTGTGCAAGCAATTAACATGGCTACCCACTCTGGAAAATGTTAGACGTTAACCTCTATCTCCATAGCTCCTATGTAAAGGTAAGGGGACCCCTGACCATTAGGTCCAGTCATGGCCGACTCTGGGGTTGCGGTGCTCATCTCGTTTTATTGGCCAAGGGAGCTAGCGTACAGCTTCCAGGTCATGTGGCCAGCATGACTAAGCTGCTTCTGGCGAACCAGAGCAGTGCACGGAAACGCCATTTACCTTCCTGCCGGAGCGGTATCTATTTATCTACTTGCACTTTGACTTGCTTTCGAACTGCTAGGTTGGCAGGAGCAGGGACCGAGCAACGGGAGCTCACCCCGTCGTGGGGATTCGATCCGCCGACCTTCTGATCGGCAAGTCCTAGACTCTGTGGTTTAACCCACAGCGCCACCCACGTCCCTATAGCTCCTATGTACCAACAGGGAATTTTTATTTGCTGAAAATCTGTGTTTTTAATGCAATAAACACAATAAGTACCGTACTTTTCAGTGTATTAAATGAGGTTTCCCCCCTCAAAACAAATGTCAAAAATGGGGGAAAACCTTTTTAAATGTCTTATCCACGGTCATTGTATTTTGGTGTCATGGGATTTGTTGCTTCTGCTAGCCTGAGATGGTCAGCAGTGTTATTGGTAGCTGAGACAAGAGCTGGTGTGGATTTGCTGTTGCTGCGGCTTCTGGCTGCAAGGGAACAGCTGATAGGAGGGTTTTGTGCGCAAGCGCAACAGCGCAGATCGGACAGGTGAGTGATCTCCAGAGACAGCGCATCCCGCATCACCAGTGCTGCCACCAGAGACCAGCCTTTGTTGCCGTCTCTGCAGACGGAGGTGCCCAGCAAGGGTTCGTTGCTTCCCGAGGCCCGGCATGAGCCATTCCCTCTGTGGGGAGCTGAAGGATAATAATAACGAAAAGGAGGAGATGATCTGCGCTCACTGCCCTCTTCGTCCTCTGCCTTCGCCGCCTTACTTCACCTCAGCTGCTGCTGCTGCGACTGCCCGTTGCCTCCCGCCTTCATGTTCTTCTCCCTGCACACACACACACACCCCCCGCTTCCCTCAATAAATAATAAAGCGTGTGAGCCGCCTGTCACTGGTGAGGAAGGCAGGCAGGCAGGCAGGCAGCAGCAGCGCCGCCACCATCACCACAGAGCGAGTCAGTCCGTGGCCGGAGGGGGAGGAGAGTATGGAGGACGGGGGTTACCTCATAGCAACGCAATGGCGCCCTCCTCCTCCTCCTCACCTCGGGCTCTGCTGGGTTACATTGCTGCCTGCCTGCGGGAAACAAGGTCAGCAAGAAGAGGGGGAACGAACCTGGGGGAGCCATTTTCTTCAGTTTGCATCCCCCAAAATAGGGGTTGTCTAATACACGAGGGCGTGTTATACACGGAAAAATACGGTATGCACAACTACATTGAAGACAGATATATAAAGGGCCGGATAAGCTTTAAATGCATCTCAAATCACTGCTTCCAAATACAAGGCAGAGAAGGAAATCAGCACATGGGCACAAAAATCCAATCATTCTAGTCCTGGACACCTGCAAGAAGTTCTGAAACTAGAAGCCTCTGCACTAAACAGCAACTGCAATTATGGCGTTAGCTTCCCTCTTCCCTCTGCGCACACCTGCAGTTTCCATTTATGTTTAAAAGCAACCAGAAAGGCATGAACATACTTTCTGGTGCAAACAGCCTATTTCTTTCCCCACCAACACCCTCAGAAAGAAAATGTGATTTGCTTAGCTTCTCTATCATATTTGCTCTTTATAATATTCATGCAATTGCAGTTCTACCGTGAGGGGGAGGGTAAGACTCCTGTTGGTGACACAAAAATAAATAACATCCTGATAACATGTAAGCTGTGGAGCATAAAGGAGGTTCAGAATGATAAAACATCTCTCTCCCCCCCCCCTTCCGCTACAAAAGAAAGTAATAGGTTTTAAAACACAAATAAGTGAAATGAACGAAGTTATTGATCAGGCTGTGGACTACAGAGAGTGGGGGTGGATAAAGGGTGGAAATGACAAGAATGGAAACTCCTCCAAATTGGGGGGGGGGGGGGAATCGAACTCCACTGGAAGCAAAGCTGCAGATAACAAATGAAATACTTCCTTTTCTTCCATAATGTGCTTCCCCATAAATGGAACTCACCTATGGAATGCAATTTGTTCCATGACAGACACAATCCCTTCATATGGCAGAGGTCAAGGTAGGAAGAGCCGATAGAGCAAAACAGGTTGAAAAAACAAATGAGGGAGAATGACTTTCCAAATGTTCCAAGTGCTCCTGGTTTGCTTATTAGACACCCATTCAGGAAAGTGGATGAATTATGCATCTAATAAACTGCATCCAACACACCTGTTCTGAAGTTATGGAAATCTGCCCAAAAGAAGAATTTACTGGCATCACTTCTGTAAAATCCTGAAGAGCACAAGCATGGTCAAGCAGGCAGAGTGATGGGCTGGGACAGGGAAAACCTGAGTTCAATTTGGGGTTAGTAATGAACTCGGTTGCTGAAGGTGCAACAAGTCACCACAACTTCAGCCATTTAATGAAGCACACCCTTGCCTACGCAAGACATGCTCTTGCCTGCATGCAGCAGGCTAACCCCTTTGTCTCTTCTTATGCCCGAGGGGTCATTTACAATCTAAATCAGGATAAACTAAATCCATCTCAGCACAGATGACTGCCAAATCCAATGACTTCTTAGCAGGTAAAATACATAGGAGAAAATTTGCCATATTCAGGCTCCAAACTGACAAAGAATGACAATTCTAAAGATCTAACAGTAATATGGAACAGATAATTTCCCCAAACTGAACATTTCCAGTACTTTATTTTTCTATTTTATAAGTTAATTAGTAATAATGAACGGACAATATTCAGCAAGCTTAGCAGTTTTCCATTGTTTAGCCTTTACTAAATGCAAGGAAAAGAAACATACCCAATCAGATCCCTCACTAGGATACAGCTTTCCAAACTTTTCATGTTGGTGACACACTTTTTAGACATGCATCATTTCACGACACATTAATTCAGTTTTACTAGCAAACTGAAGGTTAAACTAACCCCTTTGCAGCCCCAGGAGGACTGCGGGGAGCGTTCACACAACACACCTACACACTGCAGGCGAAACACCGTTTGGAAAGCTCTGCACTAGGGCTTTAGAAAACTGCCTGATGCAAACTGCCATAGACGCAGGGGGTTGGGAATCAAAATCCATTTTTTTCTGGAAAACCCCACTCACAGAAGTAACTGTGCGCAGCTCCCACAGTGCATTCTGTTTAAACCAGAACACCTCCTACTTGAAGATACGCAATCAGTCCACACATTGCCTCTGCTTCCATGGCTACACCACACCTAAATGGTCACAGAATCATAAAATCATAGATTTGTAGAGTTGAAAGGGACCACAAGGGTCCTCTGCAATACAGGAATATTTCACCCAACATGGGACTCAAACTCACAGCCCTGAAATTAAGAGTTTCATGCTCTACCAACTGAGCTATACTTAGGGCTTCAGTCCTGAGAATGAACATTTTCTTTCAAATAAAAATGTTCCCAGTAAGAGTGCTAGCATGCAAAATTCCCAGGCTCTCAAATACCAAGACAGCAATCCTATGCACACTTATCTATGTGTAAGTACCACTGAAATCAGTGGAACTAACTTTGAGCAGACATGCAGGGACTGTACAGAGAGCCAGTGTTTGTATGTTTAACCCAACTCTGCTGTGGGAACTCTTAATGAGAAATTTAATTATAAAATGTATCTTCTTTGGTAGAGTTTGCTTCTTTAGATCTAACAGTCAGTGTAAAATGTGCCTACGAGACAAGATAGATAGAGCAGAGTTTCATTTACGAGGAATTATTTATGGTGCATGATTTCATTTTCAATAAATTTAGACTGTGTAGAAGTGTCATTTCCCCCCTCTCAGTTTCATTAGTTTTCTGTTTCTAGTGCCTTCATTCTTGAATCAAGATAGGACAAAAATCAATCGGTGAATAACTAAAACACACAAAAAACCATCTCCTAAAGTGTGACTTAATGGATGTTAGGCACAATTCAGTCTATTGGGTTTTTTCTTTAGCACAATACTGTACTTGAATCCCAACAATCATGACTTGTCATTTCATTTTTGCTATATATTTAAGAGAAATAAAAGTTGTAACCTTAAAATACATGTCAGCAAATGACAGGTGAGCCTACATAGAATTTTCTTCAGAGATTAACAAAGAAACAACTATTGGGTCTGGGAATTGTTTGGGGGTTGTTTATTGGGGAGTTTGTTGGCGGCAGCGGGGGTGGAGAGTTGTTACTGTTATTGGTACTAATTTTTGTATCTTTGTTTCAGATCTTATTATTTATGTGCAAATTGTTTGATTTGGTTGTACACTTTTTGGTGTTTTGTTATGCTCGTAATTGTGTATCTTTTTTCACATTGTAAGCTGCCTTGAGCATTCTTTTAACTATGGAAAGGCGGCATAGAAACCAAAATATGTATGTATGTATGTATGTATGTATGTTTGATATCACCGGTTTGAGTCCACACAGTGTTTTGCACAAGCAATGAGCACTCCCCTTTCTTGCAAAGTGTGCTCCTTCCAAATCTTGCCAACTCCCTTGTCTTGCTGCCATCCCCGCACTACATTCTCTGCCATTCTAGAAGATCCCTCAATGCTTTTCAGAGGAACGTGATGAGATGTTCCCTTGCTTATTAAGTAGCGAGAGAATTATCTGAACTCAGCCATTCTTTATGTGCATACACTAGGGTTAAAATCCTGAACAGCAGGTGCAGCCAGCCACACACAATGCCAAGGAATTCTACAGTTTCAAACACTGTCTCAATTAGCGAGCAACCATATAAGAGTACCAAATCACAATTAACATGAATCATACACCAATGGCAATTAATACACCAGGACACCAAAAACTTCCCTTGAAGTCCCTTTATTAAGCCTAATGCATCAGTCTGATGTGACGCAAATGTTAGAAGGTGCTAATATC
The DNA here is from genome assembly GCF_965153285.1 of Podarcis tiliguerta. Lineage (NCBI taxonomy): Eukaryota > Metazoa > Chordata > Lepidosauria > Squamata > Lacertidae > Podarcis > Podarcis tiliguerta. The sequence goes on along the minus strand of NC_139534.1, from coordinate 45,956,648 downwards.
AGACATGCAGGTGGGTACCTTTAAAAAAGAAAAGAAAAAAGAATTCACTCTATTTTAAATCCAGGATGTTTTAAAATTCATCTCCCTCCAAACAGGCTGCAAGACAAGAGCAATACTGAGGCCAGGGAGAGAAACCTTGCTCCCAGACACTTTATTGAGGGGCTGCTGTGTGCCTAAACACCAGCATGGAGTACACTTTTATGGCAAGCTTCTAAGCCCCTGAATAAAAGAGGGTCTTAGTTGAAATATTGTCAGAAGTTTAACTACCCTGGGCCAAACTGACATCACCACAAACACAGGAAAAGCCTGCAGACACAGCTGGCTTTACCCCAGAGCTCAAACTGGACCAGAGCCTCCCTCAAAGTTGGCATGGCTGAAATACACAAAGCTAACACAGAAGCAATGGAAGCAGCCAGGTCTCTTGGGGCTCTGGTCCTTTGCCCTGGCATCTGTTGGGTCCCTGCTTCAAGAGGACGAGGGGCACTGTGCACCTCATGAATTAGCACCTGCCCTCTCACCTGTGAAATCAGCACCAGTGGAATTCAGTGGCACCTTGCTGAGGAACAGCCATTATGCACTACATTCCTGCTAATAATTTGCAAAAGCTCCAGGGAACAAACAAACAACAACAAAAACAACAACAGAAGAGTACCCTTTTGTTAGCAGTTATTTACACCAGCAGGCTATCATTTGTATGGAGAACTGTTGCTTTGTTAGGGTTTTAAAGAAAAAGACCACACAAGAATTTATTTTATTTATTTATTTATACGCCCTGGAAATAGATCATTCTGACTGGTTACTAACAAAGCTGAACTTCATGAAGAGGCTTTCTTCATGTGATTGTTATTAGAATAACCTCACTGAAAATTACACATTGAGGGTGCGAGTCTAAGGCTTTTAAGAACAAAATCTGGTGGAGTTTTGCCATTGATTTCCCGTGGATCTGGATTTCTCTTAGAATTTCCAAAACAATTTTACACAAAGGACCACATGGCGTTATTCCTATCCTGGTATTTTCTCCCTCTTCTTACACCAAGGTGCTGAGTTTGAAGTAGCTTAGTTTGAAGTTATGCCCCAGTACTAAAACGGTTTGGAGAAAACAAATACATACACAAATCTCACATTATGAAACAAATTCATTATTGCTGTTGAACTCCTGAATTTATTACATCAGATTTTTTGAGTATAAACACCCCAAATCCAAGCCTCCAAAATCCAGATTTGGGCTCAAAGACATCAGATTTAGAATATCTACATGTTCCTTAAACTGGGTATCAATGAAGCAGCTTTTCACTTACTACATTACTACAGTACCGCTGTAATCTATAGCATCAATAGTTTTTTTAATTGTTCAAATCTAATGGACAGCTTCACTGCAGGAGGAAATCCCATTTGTACCATTTTCTTAATTGCAACTGCTTCTCCATCTCCAATCTAAGTCAATGAAGTGGGAGAAACTAACTAGACAAGATTGCAGCTTCTATTTCTAGCCAATTTCAATTCTAAGGGAAATTCTTTTTTTAAATACACAGCCTCATGTTTGCTCTTCAGTAAACATACTCATGTGCTTTCACCTAAAAAGAAAAATACCCAACAATGCGTGAACTGTGAGAGCACATAAGCCCTGGCATTCATGAAATAGAAGGCAACCTGTCTTCAAAGACAGACTGCCCATTGCTATTGCAATGGTACCTCTGGTTACAGACACCTCGGATTACAGACACTTCAGGTTACAGACTCCACTGACCCGGAAGTAGTACCTCAGGATGAGAATGGAAATCACATGGCGGCAGCGGGAGACTCCATTAGCTAAAGTGGTACCTCAAGTTAAGAACAGTTTCAGGTTAAGAACGGACCTCCAGAACGAATTAAGTTCTTATCCCGAGGTACCACTGTACTCCTAGCCTGCCAAACGCCTCCACAGAGTCTTGACTGAGTCCTGGAAAACTTGCTTCCTGCCTTGCAAGCCCTTTTCCCACCTGGCTTGGGAGATGGGGGTCCTGATCAACTCCAGCCATAAAAACTGAGGCTGCTGAGCAGATGCTGGGGCATTTTATGAGGGCGGGTTGTTGCTGTTATTGATATAACTTTTTGTATCTTTATTTTAGATATTTATTTTAGAAACGGTTCCATTCCGGATGGAAGATGCAGGGCTGGGGGGCAGGTCCATGGTGTCCCCACTCCATTGCAAGGCAAGCCTTGTTGGGTGGCTGCACTACTCCCTATGGCCAGGACTGTCTTCGGAAATGGCTTATGGGACCAAAATTGGCCAGGGGGGCGTGTTCCTTCATGGCTCCTCTGGTCTTTCTGGTCCCCCCGACTCTCCTTTTGCAGCTGGCGATGGTGACAGTGGTCTCAGCAGCGCAGGGACCGGCTCAATAGCTCAGCAGGTGTTGTTTCTCCCTAGGAGCTATCTGTTGTTTGTATGAATTTCATCTTATTTATATGAAAAAAACCCCACATGCAATGTTTCATTAAAAATACTTGAGAAATCTCCCTTTTATACTGGTGGGTAGGAGAAGATAAAATTTGTGACATCCCATGTCCCAGCCAATCACTGCACACAGCCATGCTCCATTGCAAACTCAAGTCACATTTTGGCAAACTTGGTTCTGGAGAGAAAATGTTTCTTTTGAACAAAGCATGTTGAGTGAACTTACAAAGGGGCCTCACTTTTCAAATAATGCTACGTTTGTACATTCTATACTCTCATAGTGCTTCTTAACACCATTCGGCATCTGTGTATTTCTGCAGGTTGTCATACTGCTCGACATTACTCCAAAAGCCCCTAATTAGTTTAATGATCTATACTTTCAAACTACCAACTGGCGTTTAGAGTTCAAGCGGGGAGGTGGGGATTAAACTACTTCTGTGAATTAAAAAAAAAAAGCACGGCTGAGTAATTGCTGCTTCGTGCCTGCATAGATTTCATTCAGTTCAATTATATTCTAATACGTAAAAAGCGGAGTGGGGGTGAGAATAGACACTTTAAAGAGCTATTTCAAGAAGATATGTTGAAATCTGTACAAATGGAAAGGAGAAAATAGAACACCACTGTTTAATGAAAGTAATGTGTAGTTATTTTTCCTAGGAGGATAATGTTTATTGTTGTTATCATACCACCAATGTGCTACTTCCACTAAGCCATCATCACAGTTTCTGTCAATCAAATACAATCATATTCAAGGTGGATTGCAACAATGGTATGCAGTACAATCCTCAGTTGCTCTGCTGGGCAAAGATCAGATCACACTTATGCCAGTGCTACAATGCATTACATCAGAATGGTGTTACTGTGGCACAGGTGTTATGCAGGGCCAACAACCGTTATGTCAGTAGTATATGGCCAGCACAATGGGTAGCAATGGGGTAAGCCAGGTTATGGAGCTTAGGTGGATTCCTGTGGTCACTCAGAGTCTCACCCTTAATGATGGCATGACATTACTACCCTACACTGGAGGTCACTACAAGTGCCAGCCAACCAAAGCAAGTAACCAGGACTATGGGTGAGTATAGTGTTCATAGCTCAAGATGAGAAGCATGGAGCTACTGCTCTGCCCTGATGTCTAACTGGGGAGAAGACAATTGGGCATGTGGGTTTTGTGTACTTTGCACTAACAGCAGACAAAAGGAGGGCATATCGCTTATACTTCTTCCTGACATAGTCCATCTCAACTGGGCATCTTCACCACCATCACTGCCAGGACAAGCACTGCTACAGGGTTCACTACAGAGGAAGAGACCATGCCTCACAGCATGACTCCTGAATCTCCATTGGAGGAAAGCAATGTGTATGCAGAGCCCTCAAATACCTACAGCCACAGAATGTCTATTCATCTCTCCCTCCCACCCACAATATGGAGCAACAGAGTCCTAGCTAAGCAAGCCTCCCTTACTCAACATATTGGAATGGTCTGTGACCACAAGCAGCACTCCAACACTCACAGAGGTAAGAATGGTTCCTTTAGTTCTTGGAATTAATGGCCAAACTAAATGCAGCAGCTGCCATTACATGAAAGCAATCAACATGCATGTTTTTTGCTAAGTAAATAAGCAGCTGTGGGAAGCCCGAGCAACCTCAGGACCATGGGGTGGGAAGCAGACACAGGGGAGGGGAATATTAAACGTTTTCTCTCCATGTCATGGTCCCAGCAAGTTATCACCTTTCGGTAGCTTGCATCAGTGAAGGCTTCCATTGAAAAAACACAAACAATTGCAGACAAGAGGTGCTTTTTTATTTATCATCATCATCATCATCATAGACTTTTATTGTGCTAGCCATCATTCAGAAAAATAACAAAAGGAGAAACAGCAATAACCATTAAAAATCATCAGGCACCACACATACAATATACAACATAAACCACAGACACAACTACTAAGATTGTTTGTTGCATAAAATAGAATATCAGAAGATTCTCTAGTAAAATGTGCCAAATTACATATCCGAATCCCCTGTGGAGCTGACCACTATTTTAACTTTTTTATTTATATTTATGTCAGCGAGTAGTTATTTCCAGTGTTTTCTGTTGCGAGCATGATGTTTAAAGGAGAGGACTATATAATCAATACCTATTTAGAAGCATGGGATAAATTTAGGTCCTAACTAGCACCTAACGTCTCACCAATTGGTTCTGTAATCAGATATGAAAGCTTCAACCCAGGTGGATACCTATGGAAATTCAAATTATGGCAGCAGAAAAATATAGACAGATGCTAAGATTTGGTACGAAACAATAATGTAGTAGCATATGAGCCAGGTGTGTGTGTCAATGCAGTAAGACTGCTATCTTTTCAATATACAGAAGTAAAATTGTTTTTGATGAAACAGAATGAAAAAAATGTGTTTAATCAAGAACTAACAGAATTTGAAGTAACAGGAGCAAGTGAGAAAAATAAGTTAAATATATGGAGTATTACTGACTACTCGGAAACTAGATGGAGAAGTGCATGTGAGGAAGTGGGATAGAGATTTAAAGATGGAAGTCCCAGATGAAGCATGGAAGTTCATATTTATCATATTAGCAGTTTTTGTTTCACAGTGACACTGCAATACAGTGGTACCTTGGTTTGCAAACACTCTGGTTTGCATACATTTTGGATTACAAACACGTCAAACCTGGAAGTGCGTGTCCCGGTTTGCAAACTTTTTTTGGATTACAACCCATTTTTTTGGATTACGAACCTTTTTTTTTTTTTTTTTTTTTTTTGAGGCCCCACTGGCGAAAGCGCACCTTGGGTTACAACCAGTTTTGGTTTACAAACGGACCTCCAGAACAGATTATGGTTGTAAATCAAGGTACCACTGTACTGGGGAAACTGCTTTAAGATGAGTATGCAATGGCACTTACCACCTTGGAAAATGTGGAAGGCCTATAACGAAGAGGAAGGAAGGTGCTGAGTATATTAGTATCTAAATAAAGAGCATTACCATTTGGGGGAGATGTGTGAAGAAGACAAAAGGCAGCCAGATACAGGAAGACAAAGTTAAAAGTCACTGAGAAAATGTTTCAACCAAAACTAGATCCAGTGATGAATTATGTTGAAAATTGTGTGTTGGTTGGAAGGCATGTTCCAGTTTTGTATGTTCTCAACCAACATCATAAGTAAAGCAGAAGAGACACGTCTCCAAACAGTCAGGAGGCAGCTATTGCCCACAGAATCTGGTGCATGCCAACAGAATATGTACATTTACGTCAGGGATGGGGAAGCCGTTGTTGTCCAACTGTTATTGGACTACAACTCCCAACATTCATGTCAATTGACAGTTCTGGCTAGGGCTGATGAGAATTGGATTCCAACATCATCTGCAGTGCCACAGAGGTTTCCCGCCCCTTCTTGAAAGTGTGTACCACAATGAAGCACCAGTTCACCCACAGGAAATGTGGCGGCTGCAGGAAGAAAAATACAGTTGCGAACGTGATCCGTGCGGGATTTAGCGCTTCTGCGCATGCGCGACTGCCGAAACCCAGAAGTAACCTGTTCTAGTACTACCGGATTTCGGCAGTCCACAACCTAAAAAAACGCAACCTGAAGCAGACGCAACATGAGGTATGAATGTAGACTTAAATCCAAATACTCTGTCAACTGCACTGTAGATAGCTGGGAAAGCAACTGGCCAGAGAAGTCGAAGGTTGTGAAGAGATGGACTCATTGTTTCCTGAGACGTCTACACGAGAAATATTCAGCTGACATGGACAGCAAAAACCCAGATACCAAAGTAATCTTTCATTTTCCAGAATGACATCTTCCAAATGTGCTTGGCTTTTAATAACAGTAAATTATATTAAGAACTGAGTAGTGTGGTGTGAAGAGGAATACATATGGACCGCAAAGTTAATGTTCCAATTACTGTTAATGTTCCTATTACTCTGCAAACCACAAAACGTTTAGCTGAACATCTTTAATTGAAATGTTCTGAACCCTCAAGAAGCAGGCACAGAAGCTCATGAAAAAGCAACAAAATCCAGCAGCACAGAACCAAATTAAGTGCACTGACTCGGCATCAAAGTATTCTACCCACCTGTTTTGCATTCATCATCCAGGTCCATCTTGGCCTTCACAACCTTAGATGAACATCTCAGGATCCCAATTCTAGCATATGAAAATTATTCCTCATAGACCTAGCTGCTAACCCATGCAGAACTGAAAAGGCGCAGTCAACAAGAATCAAACCATGTTTCAAAATACGTCTTCTTGGGCAAAAGATTTCTGCACTGCAGGGGGTTGGACTAGATGACCCTCATGGTCCCTTCTAACACTACAATTCTATTATTCTACTATTCCTCTGCTACAGCCTGATATAATGTCAGCAACACCAGCCCAGTACGAGGATGGTTCAGTGTTGTGGCTGAGAAGATCAAATAGTACTAACACAGCTTCCTTCTAAAACATTACGGAAATGGGAAATTCAGGGATGCCCTATGATGGTCTCACAAAATTTAGCCAAGTATACTGTATATATAGTCTTACAAACAGCGGCACCTTGCCTCTAAAAGCTGATCACACCTGATTTCATTTTGTTTTTTGTGAAAGTGGCAATGTTCTGGGTATCACTAGCTAATAGCCTGAGGAAACAGCCTTGGGGACATTGGTCACACCAACTCTGCTCAAGATAATGAGCAATGCTCTCGTTATGCAATCAGGGCACAGGTGGTCCGCAAAAACTCCAGAACCACCCAATTTCCTTTCACTGATAGCTGACAGCGTTCTTTTAAGTCTGAGCAAAAGGACATGACAAAATTGTTCAGCCATCTCACCTTGATTTGTGAGACACATTAAAAGAGAGAGAGAGAAAGAGAGAGAGAGAAGAGGGAATGAAAGAGAGATAGAGGAGCGAATGAAGTTGCACTGACAAAAGGTAGGAGCTGACAGCCACCATAAAACTGTGTTAATGCAAGAAGCATAGTCAATTTCTTCAACAGGCACTTCTTTGATCAGAAGTGATTGCGCTCACGATCTTACTTTAAAGAGAGAAGGATGGGCCCCATTTTCACCTGGACTCCTACTCTGTGCCCTCAAGAAAATTAAACTAAGATAAATGCCTTCCCAGCTTCTTTGTAGATTCTGTGAAAGCGACTCTGCCTCAACATGTGAAGTAAGTTTTATCCAGTCAACTTTAGGTCAGTGAAACAAAGAACCGCTGTTCTTTCAACACACAGTGCCCTCCTTTCATACTCAACACATTGGCAGAAGTTCCATTTTTATAAGTGCTGGACTGTACAACTGAATCGATAGTAGCCTTAGGGCTGTGTCCAAGGCTAACATATTTACTTAAAGAACTGCTCCCAAAGTAAAACTATAATGTGGGGAAGATTTATGCATGCATTTATTAGTGCACATTCCAACCTGGCCTTGCACAGAAAAACACCTTTTAAAACTATCTTAAACTATTAAAAAATAACCCACCAGGAGTGTGATTTATCATCTGTTGAACTGCTGAGGTGGCAAACAAGACTTCTGCGATTTTTCCAAATGCATATCTTACCAGTTAAATAAGTAGCCAAACAACAATCCTTCAGTGGTATTTCCCAGCGTATGGTCTGAAGGCATATGAGGATATCACTTTGCTGAAACCAAGGAAGCCTAAGTCCAGTTCATGAGTGGTATTCAGAGCAAACCCATTGAAGTCAATGGAAATTATTAACTTAGCTCCATTAGTTTCTGTGGGTCTACTCTGAGTGATAATTGCTGACTACCACCATGTGTCTGGGCATGGCATACACCTCCTTGGGTTTCATAACCGAGAAAGTAAGGGATGCAAATGTAGGAAAACTAATATTTGCAAGTATCTTACAGCATGGGCTTTGTTACACACATATGCAAGAAGAACATTAAGTAAATCCAAGTACATGCCTCGTCTAAACACATTGCAAAATGTTAGAACCTTGAGAAGGCTGAGTGGACTGTACCATATCATATGTGTGAAATTCGGATTATTGTTTTTTGCCTCAATGTACATCATTTTACTCTTGTTCACACTGAATTGTGTTTGCCATTTTTACTGCTCATTCATTCTGTTTGGAGAGATGCTTTTTGAGCTTCCTCACAATGCCCAGCTATCACTACTCTCTACTTCCTATTCCTTAACCAGTTACTGATCCATAAGAGGACCTCTGCTTTTATTCCATGACTGTTAAGTTTACTCAAGTACATAGTGGGCTGACTCAAATAATCCTTAATAGGTTAGCGGGACAGGACTTATTCTTGCAAAAGTCATGCTGGTTCTGCTGCAGCAAGACATGTTCTATATGCTTGGCAATCCAATCAGTAACAATGCTTTCCATTATTTCCACATATTTCATTCCAGCATTTCCACTTCAGAAAAGTGTCATATCCCACAGCCATTGAATCAGCCATTCACCTGTAGCGACAAGTTACATGCAATTACCCCACAATAACAAGTTGAGTGGTAAAACGCACCCACACCATATTTAACTCTTGGTTCCCACCCCTCACTGTGCAGGCTGCGTAACTCTGAATCTAGTGAATGCAAACCACTGTCTCTTTGCTCACCCTCACTTTCCATTCTGGCTTCCCTGCAAGACCAATAATGCTATGTTATATCAAAGCAACAAGTAAACTACAACTGGGGGGAAACAAACACACAAAACCACAACTATCAGAAAACAGGAACAGAGAGAAGAACAAGCAAGGTCTTATTGCCAAACAGTGAGTAAAATTAATGAGCCTTTCAAACATCCAACTGGCAGTGCTAGCACGCTGGAGGAATGCAAAAGACACCATCTGCTTGCCAACTCAGAAAGCTCTGAGCTGATGCTAACAGACCACTGGGTTGATGGGCTGAAAATATATGAGCTTTGCTTCTAACGGATGCTTTCAGGACTTGTATAAAATGTACAGTAATTACATCTGAGGACCTTTTTTGTGTTTCTTTCACTGGTTCATAATCCATTAGCAGGTAGAAAAATGCAGGCTTCCTTCTGAATGGTGAAATATATCAGTTTCCCACCCAAAGTAAACCACATTCTCACTGTGGCTTTTTCAGACTTTATTTTGTGCAGTTTTGAAATCAAGAATGAAGGGAATGAGTTTTACTCTATCTGAAATCAGCTTACTCACTCAGCTGGGACTATGCCCTATTCCATTAAACTGAGTGGAGCTTACTCCTGAGTAGACGTTCATAAGATTGCAGTGTCAGAGTACTTGCCACTGCCATAGACTGGTCGGCTGCAGTAAACTCGTGGTATAGTCTCAAATGTAAAACACCATCACTTGCCATTCCAGTGATGTCATTCAGGCAAGTTACTTAGATGCACTTTTAATAGAACTGCTCCCTAGCAAAGTCCCTTTTGCTCATCAACTGTCAGAACCCACTTTGCTGGTTTTCTCAGAATGACAGAACAAAATGTTAAATGCAGCTATGCATTTTGCCAAGTCTATCTACTGCTCCTTTTCCTGGAAGACCAGAATTGTAGTTATAAAACATTTAGATTAGAGTGAGAGACATTACTCAATTAATCACTGACTGAATAAGGTGTTTTTAATCAGATTTTAAGTCAAAAGCTGTCTGCCTCGGTACACTGTTCAATGTTAACTAAATTGCTGTAAACAATTCTCTGCATCTAAGGCCAAGGAAGCGAGATGATTTTTCAAAGATTATAAAGTGACTTGTCTGGTATCTATATATTAACTTGCATGTACCGTAATGTTAATCACTTGGTTGACTAATATACAGCAACTTAGCATTTTTTCATTTGTTGATTCCTGTTATTTCAGACTAAAAAAGAAACCACTGGCAAGTTTAAATGAAGTGTGTGCAAATATGATGTGCTAACATCTGGCACCAAGAAAATGAGTGGGGCAGAACGTTCCTGTTTTGTGAGTGCAAGGGACATGTGTTAGAGCACTGGTCTTCAACTGTGGGGCGAAGACCCACTATGGGTCACAGTCTGATCCCAGTGAGTCACAACAGTAGCACTACTACCATGCAAATAAATGGTAAAGGATTAGGAAACGGTTCCCCAAATGCACGTTTGGGTTAAAAGTGGGTCCTGAGTCTGAAAATTCAACAGGGACGAAGTGACGCAAGCAGCCAATGGAGTCTGTTTTTACAAAGTTTCTGATTCTGTCATGGCTCCGCTCCAGTTTCTTCACTCAGGTGTCCGTACACAGCTTTTCTTGTACAGCCCCCATCTATCCATTCATCCCTCACTTGAGATGTAATTGTATGTTTTATTGTTGTAACCTGCCCTGGGGCCTCTAATGAAGGACAGGTAAAAAACAGTATTTTTAAACTGGGGGAAAATAGCTCTAAAAATCATGCTGGTTACATCCCTGATTGGTTGGGACAAACCAATATTATAACAAGGTTGTTAGTTTTCTAATGGTGTCAAAACAGCTAATGAACGGGGCAATGAAGAACAGTGAACAGGGTGAGGGGTATTATTGAAGTAAGACGAAACTGTTGACTCTTAAGCACTTGACAAAGTCCTACTATTTTATTATTATTTGTCGCATTTGTATTCCATATTTCCACCAAACTGTGCCAAAGACAGCTCCCAGATTCAAATCCTCTACTTGGCAGGATAAAGCTCACAGGGTAACCTTGGACCAGCCACGGTCTTTCATCCTAACTTACCTCATGGTGTTAGGAGAGGATAAAATGGGTAAAACTTCACAAGAGGCAGGGGAGGATATAAATGAGAGGATTTTTTAAAGGAATCCTATGTTGGCAAGATGTGATATTATTATTTTTCATATGAAAGAATGCTGCACTACCCTATTGACTTGGTTCCTAAAAGTTATCTTTCCCAGTATATCACTTTTAGAGAAAATGGTGTGTGCTGTGCATATAATCTCACTTATGAAAACTGGGCTAAACAGTTTCAAATTAATGCATCCCTGCATCTAATGGCAAACCATCTCATTAGCAGGCGCTACCAAAACTCTCAAAATGTTCAAAAATTAAAAGTAGGTCCTTAAATAATACAATGGTTGCTAGCTTAACTCAGGTTTCCCAATGCTTCTTATTCAATGCTCAACTCCCCCCAAATGCATGTACATCCCTTAATATCTATCTCACCACTTATTAAGTCTCAGCTGAATCTGTGATCTGCCTCAACTGAACAGTTTTAAATGTGAGGAAATATCAGCCAACATGAAAGCTCTGTATTTGATCCACAATAGGTGTTTCATATTCAAATCAAAAATTAATGATGCAAACCATGAGGGATCAACACGCATCAGTGAACGTGTACTTACAAGAAGGCCCTAGCACGCAATATAGGAAACAGAACCATATTGGTGCCTACATACCCCTATAGGGATATTGTACAGTAAGGCATCCTATCTGAACAAGTTCTTGGATAGGAAATCAGTCATACTCCTCCAAGTAAGAAACTGTGCTTTTAGCGTCAAAGCACTAAAAGAAGAAAGGAAATTGATTCAAGACTCCATTATGAGAAGGATGTCAGATATATCAATACTTTACTTAAATTCCCACATTTGCTTTCTTTCTGAAAAAACTCAATCTACTTTCAGCTGAACAGAGTGGATTCCACAGGCACAATTAATATTTTATGTAGCAAAGGTTCACATACGTATTTCTGATGTATGATTTATTTTACAATAAACATGCAAAAAAACTGGGATAACAATGGCTCCTTCTCATGTGGGAGGCCAGTTACTGCTACAGAAAGAGAAGTGGCCAATGGAAGCCTACCAACTGGAACAATGCACAAAACACAACATGTGTTTAAGCCTCTTTAAAATGAAAAGAGGCATCTTAGGGAAGGGCCATAGCTCAGCAGCAACAGAATTCATCTTGCTTACATGCTTATGATCCCAGGTCAATTCATTATAAGGCTAATTCCTATGTTATTGTGTTTCCTCTGCTCATTGTAACAGAAGTACATTAAATCACCACAAATGGCAGCCCAAATGTACAGCTTCAGGATAGCATTGGCTATGTCTGTGGTCCTACTCTCAGTTCAAGCAGGAAAACAGTGAGAACCAACAGGACTGGCCAGCACCCAGCAGGGACTGAACATGCACCCTAAATAATATGCCCCTCCAAACTATCTGCAAAGAACAACGGTTTTATGGAAGACACTCAGTGACTCTCTGACTACGTTACCTCAAAAAAGATAGAGGGTTGCAAAACCCAGATGTAAAAGGATAAAATGAAACCTAGTGATAACAACTGTGTTGTGATGCCAGCTTTCAAAAACAACACAGGATACAGTACACAGAAGCAGATTTGACAATGCATTAGAACATGGGTAGGCAAACTAAGGCCCGGGGGCCGGATCCAGCCGAATTGCCTTCTAAATCTGGCCCGCGGATGGTCCAGGAATCAGCATGAGTAGAATGTGTGCTTTTATTTAAAATGCACCTCTGGGTTATTTGTGGCACATAGGAATTCGTTCATTTTTATTTTTTCCCCAAAATATAGTCCAGCCCCCCACAAGGTCTGAGGGACAGTGGACTGCCCCCCTGCTGAAAAAGTTTGCTGACCCCTGCATTAGAAGAACGTGCACATACAAATGTAACAGCATTCAAACCTGATGGGAGACACCATATATATATATATATATATATATGGAGGTTTTGGTGTCCTCGGGTGTCTTCCCGTGTAAAAGTTGGGGTGTCTAGGCGACGTTTCGACGAGGTCTCACTCGTCATCTTCAGGCTGGTGCTTTCGGCTTCTTGTTACTGGAACAGAGCAGGATCTCAGTGTTTGAGTTCCTATAAATACTGTTGAGGAGGTGTGGTGTATAGCCTCCAATGTTCTGGGCAGAGAGGAGGTTCCCAGGCTAGTGTGCCTTTTCTTCTTTTGTTCCTTAATTACTTGAGGGATATCTTGAGTGATTTCTTGAGTGATTTCCTGAATCCCACTTAGGTGGGTCATTAGGTGTGGATTAGTTGCTAAAGCCTTCGTGTCTTGAACTCTTGAACTTTGTGAAGAGTTTTTCTGAGAAGATGGCTGTACTGCACTTGGTTGTGCTCTGGCTTGGCTTCGTGTATAGGGGCGAGCTGTGGTTTTGTGGCCTGTGCCAGCCAGATCTGTGTAGGGATTGCAGGGGGGTGCAGCATCCGGAGGTGCCACCCTGGTTTGGCTACTGGATGGTGTCTGTAATTTATCTGTGGAGAGGGTCTGGGTTTGGGTCTGGTGTGGTTGATTGGTGATGGCGTTCTGTGTGCCTCTGGATCTGGTGTCAGATTTTGTGGGGAGGGCTAATTTCCAGATGTCTGGCAAGCGGGATGTGTCGTCACGCTTGTTCATGTTGTGAGGGTGTTTCTCTATCTCGATGGCTTCCATGATTATTCTCTTGTGGTGATGTTCCATGTTAAAGAGCAATTTGGAATCTGCAAAATTAATTTCGTGTCCTGTTTCTTTCATGTGTTGGAAAAGAGAGGAAGTTTTTTCTTCTTTTTTGACGGCATTCTTGTGTTCTGCGATACGTGCATTTATTCGTCTGTTTGTTTGTCCAATGTACGTGGCTGGGCAGACTTTGCAGGGTATTTCATAGACCCCTTGGTTTTCCAACTGAATTTTATCCTTGGGGTTTCTGAGGATATTGGCTATTTTTTGGTTGGTGCAAAAGGCTTTCACATGAAAGAAACAGGACACGAAATTAATTTTGCAGATTCCAAATTGCTCTTTAACATGGAACATCACCACAAGAGAATAATCATGGAAGCCATCGAGATAGAGAAACACCCTCACAACATGAACAAGCGTGACGACACATCCCGCTTGCCAGACATCTGGAAATTAGCCCTCCCCACAAAATCTGACACCAGATCCAGAGGCACACAGAACGCCATCACCAATCAACCACACCAGACCCAAACCCAGACCCTCTCCACAGATAAATTACAGACACCATCCAGTAGCCAAACCAGGGTGGCACCTCCGGATGCTGCACCCCCCTGCAATCCCTACACAGATCTGGCTGGCACAGGCCACAAAACCACAGCTCGCCCCTATACACGAAGCCAAGCCAGAGCACAACCAAGTGCAGTACAGCCATCTTCTCAGAAAAACTCTTCACAAAGTTCAAGAGTTCAAGACACGAAGGCTTTAGCAACTAATCCACACCTAATGACCCACCTAAGTGGGATTCAGGAAATCACTCAAGAAATCACTCAAGATATCCCTCAAGTAATTAAGGAACAAAAGAAGAAAAGGCACACTAGCCTGGGAACCTCCTCTCTGCCCAGAACATTGGAGGCTATACACCACACCTCCTCAACAGTATTTATAGGAACTCAAACACTGAGATCCTGCTCTGTTCCAGTAACAAGAAGCCGAAAGCACCAGCCTGAAGATGACGAGTGAGACCTCGTCGAAACGTCGCCTAGACACCCCAACTTTTACACGGGAAGACACCCGAGGACACCAAAACCTGCATTCCTGTACCCGTGAAAATCTACGAAAGCATATATATATATATATATATATATATTCATGCCAGAACAGCTGCTCTATCACAGATCATGTATCATGCCAACAAATCCTACAATTCTCACAAAGGTATCAAACAACTCAAGTCCATGTGTTAGCTGGCCTTGTATAGCCAGGCATTCTGCACGGTTATCATGGGCTCTGTCCCACACATCACCCTCAGTCATCTGGCACACACTGGGAAGCCACACAAACACACATATCGTGCAAGTCCAGGCTTGGGATTAAAAGGCCAAGGTCAAACACATTGTGTTTTGGAGCTTCTATGTGTCTCTGAAGTGCAGTGTGGAGTCAGATGTAGAAAAGGAGGATTGCCAAAGGGGAGGGAGGGGGAGTCGCCACGGTGACCGAATTTGTAGACCCTTGATGACTGCCCAATATGCATTTTTCCACTCATTAAGTGAGGTTTAGCGCAGCCAGCCAAAATGCTCATTTGCAGATGGAGAACACCAAAAGCAGCACGCCTACCCCCTGGAGAGAGACAGAGAAAGAGACACATCCTGCCCTCAACCGAGTGTGGTCCAGCTGCTTCAGAGCAGATGGATGGATCCCAGTCAGTTGAATACAGAACCACATTGTTGAAATTGCACACTGAGTGCTACGTCGTGTGATCAATTCCAGATTTAAGCTGTTTAATATCTATAATACAGACCACCTGAAGTTGCAAAACAATCTCAATAGCTGAAGATTCCAAGTACCACAATGGATAGCAACATGCTGCTTACATGTCACAAGAACATAAAAGTGAAAAGGCTATTCTAATATTGAAGATTTGTACTGTATACTGTTGCTGTTTTTTCTTCCTCATCCTTATCTTGATTTATATCCAGCTTCCCCTCAAGAATTTGTGTTCCAAAGTGTCTTACAATGCATAAAATTTACATAACAATAAAACAATACAAGCCAAAATTAGTTGTGATTCCTAGATGACTCTACAGTTCTACAATTCTAATTACAGTAATGCACTGGCACTTCCATTCATGGCAGAAATGTCTTATTTTCTTTCCTGAAGCAGAATGCAAGTAATAGCCTTAGAACAAAGAGGAAGGCAGCAAACCAAGGGTTTTAAAGCGAGGGAGTGGAATCAATGAAGTGGAATGGTCAAACACATGGAAGGAATTCAAAAATTTGTCTTCATAGGAAGGAATTCCCAACTCCAACTATTATGTTGCCTTATAAAGATTACATACTTAACCTTGTTTCCTCCCTATATTATTTATGTTGCACCACCAATGTGATTTATGTGGCTTATTCACTGCAGGATAAGGAACCTTGAGTCCATGGGTCAAATGTGGCCTCCCAGGCCACTGTATCTAGCCATGAGACTCTCTCCAGCCCTCCTCTGCACTCCTCAATGCTTCTGCCTGCCTGGTATATGTCCCTGAACTGTGATAATGCCTTCTGCTGGCCTGGATGGAGAGGGTGGGGGCAAGAAGATAGCAAACCTGTGATTTTTGCATGGCATGACAGTTAGTCTACTGTGCCAAAATCAAGACTTTCATTCCTTGATTTACCCACCTTTGTCTAGTCCTGCCCATCAGCGGCAGGCAGCACCTGAAAGGTTGCAAATTGAGAACTTCAGCCCTTGTATTCAAAGGGGTTCCCTACTCCCAATTTACAGACAGGCCCCTAACCTGCGGAGTTAACCATCATAAATTCAATACAGGGGAGACAACAGAGAGAGCAGAGGGTAAACAAGGTATGCCCATATTGGTTACCTAGGTTTATAGAATCATAGAATCATAGAGTTGGAAGAGACCACAAGGGCCATCGAGTCCAACCCCCTGCCAAGCAGGAAACACCATCAGAGCACTCCTGACATATGGTTGTCAAGCCTCTGCTTAAAGACCTCCTCTTTGGAGAAGGAATGAGATTTGCACTTTTGCTTGCATTGTACAGGCTAAGAAAAAACGGGGAAGGACCATAGTTCAGCAGATGTGCTCTGAAGATCTGGGAAATTCCTCTGCCTAAACCCAGATGGGTAACTGCAAGTCAGGGCAGAGAATAAAAGGTTACATTGATCAACCTAAGGCAGCTTCTTATATTCTATGAGGAAATAAGAATGTCAAAACTTAGCACAAAGTGTTGCCATGTCAAAAACAAAACAAAAAAAGCAGTAAGCAATGGGGAAAAATCATCTTTAAAAACAGGGAATTGGGGAGATTGTTCACAACAGCTCTGATAATACAGGTAACATGCAACTTATGCACGTTTAACACATTCAATTGAAACGTTTTGTGGCTGAAGACAGGCCGGTTGAAATCACACAAATTAAATGGATGCAAGGAAGGAGGAGAGTTTAAAAGCTGTTTTTTTCACTGGGTTTTCAGACTTGCTTGCTGGCCTCTGAAAGGCTCTCACAAGATCTTGCAGGAACTTGGACAGCCTCACAAGATCTCGTAAGAACCTCCCAGAGCCCAGTAAGCAAGGCAGAAAGTTTAAAAGCACTCTTCACTGCTTGGAGGGTAAGACACTTTTGGAACGGCAGCTCCAGAAGGTTAAGATTGTTCTCATGGGCTCGGTTCAAAGGGGTGGCTTGACTATACAGTGGTACCTCTAGATGCGAACGGGTTCCGTTCCAGAGCCCTGCTCGCATCCTGAAGCGAACGTAACACGCGACTGCACAGGTCGCATTTCACCGCTTCCGCGCATACGCGTGACATCATTTTGAGCGTCTGCACATGCACAAGTGGCGAAACATCGAAGTAACGTGTTCCGTTACTTCCGAGTCGCCGTGGAGCGCAACCCGAAAATACTTAACCTGAAGCGTATTCATCCCGAGGTATGACTGTACATGTTTTTGCGTATACACACTATCCCTGGAATGTAACCCCCACACAAGTTGCGAGTTACCCGTACAGCAATGTAACTTTTACAAGCTTGTTTTTTAAAAAAATTGAATTAGGGCCCTTTCACTTGTTCCGCTATTGTGGGATCATTCATATCAATCATACATTGTAGCCATATAGATCAGCCTTGAAAACAATCAACAGTCTTGGAGAGAGTGGTGGGCGGAGAAGGAACATGAAGCAATTCCAAGGTGAGATGTAGCTTTAATACTGTGAACAAATCTGAGAACAGCTTTCATGTATTTTAATTTTTTTATTTTTCATTCGTTTTTTTATTAAACTAAAATAAGATAAAATAGTCTGGTTGCATACCTGTAGTAGCAGAGAGGTAGGACATAGCATTTTAGACCTCCTGGACACATCATGTGTACTGACGGCTACAGTGTTTAGCTGTCCACCTCAAAGCAAAGACAGAACTACCAAAAGGTCACAGAACAGTGAAGAGTTTTGAGGTGAGTGCTTGTAAAGCAGTGAATGGAAGACGTCACTGTGGTGAGTGACTTCAATGCTAAGACAGATTCAGGGAATCAGAGTTACATGGAGCCATTGAAAACCGAAGACTTGGCAAGACTTTTATAGTCCCTTGGATCTGGGAAATGGTACAGCACAGGGAGAAGGGACTTGAGAGCTGACACGCTCCCGGTTTCAATAGCTGTGAGCTTGAGGCCGGTGGCCAGCAGTAGCTACAGAAGTCGACCACTTGTTTCTGGTTCACAAAGATACACATGGCAAGTCACATCAACCATTTTTGGGGACGTTGTACACATTATCCCGCTGTCAGGCTTCTGCTATACTGACTTTTCCCTTTCCCACTCCACATGAACTCAAAAACGTACATAGGATTCACAGTAACCTCCCAGACAGGTGCAGACATAGACCCCCTTACCTTTGGCAAGGTTGCAATGTGAGTCTGTCAAAGCTGTGTGCAAAGGCAATTGATCTTCAGACTGAAGGCATCTATAAAATGTTCAATTGCTAGAAACAAGTGTTAGGAAAGTGCTGGTATTGGTGGCTTTTGTTCAGCTTGGAAGAGTGGGCCCGAGGTAGCCAAAGATATGTGAAGTTGCCAATGGTTCTGGTCGTCACTCTCATATGGGAAATGCAGGTGTCACTCTGATTTTTAACCTTAAGGACTAGGAGGATTGGAATGGCCACATACGTGCAGATCACAGAACAGCAAAGCTGGAATGCTTATCAATAACCCTTTTGCTGTCTCTTATTGTACATAGCACCACAGAGCAACAATCAGAAAAAAGTATAGCCAAATCTAGATAGATTTTTCTAGTGGAGCGTCACCCAGAAAAAGGTAAACGTGAAAAAGGAGCAGTGCATGCTGGGTAGAATCCAAGGTAACCCATTCCAGTTTGCAACGCAGAGAGACTTTAAATGCATATCAATTTAATTTGGTGCTATGTTAAAAACAAGGTATGAAAAGCTCATTCCGCCCACAGTCCTGTCATCTATTATCCTCCTTCAGTCGCTGCACAATGCACCACAGCAGACAAGGGATAGGACAGGAAACAGACAAGGTGACTCCTGACTATCTGGTCTGAGTGTATCAGGGTATTTCAAAGTGCGCATTCCAGTGTCCAGGTTGCAGGGCAGCAGCACTAACCCACTATGGGAATTAACGTCTGTGAATACCACAGTACACTATTTGACAGCCAATATTTAACTGGAACTGCGCTGAAAATGCCAAGCGACAGAACATAACTGCTCATAGTTGGCTAGGTGTCAGGGGTCACACAGTCCAGCCCCTGAACCAAGACAGCGTCACCAAACATCTCTAATACATCTGCCAGGTCCTCTGCTCCTGCGACTCATTCCAGAAAGATTATTACAGACAGTTCCTTTTGTTCTTCTAGCCTACTCCCATTTGTTGGCCATGTCCGGCTTTAACAAGCAAAGCATTTAACCTTTTTAACATTGCTAGTAACAGGTGCCAATGAGCTCAATAAAGCCACACTGGAATCATTCTTACCTAACTGCAAAATCAATTCCACCTGTCACAAAGTGGTAATAGCTGCTTCTGCAAATGTGCAGCATGCTCTGTTACTCTTTACCCTGACCCAGAATCTCTTATAACACACACACACACACACACACACACACACACACCCCACAATCTCTTATAAACACACACACACACACACACCACAATCTCTTATAAACACACACAGAATTTACTGTAATGGAACACTTTCTGTGTGAGTGCATTCCAGTTCACTGTTGTTATTGCTTCAAAGGCTTTTGTATGCATTTCTTTTATACAAAGAAATAGCCGCTGCGGTGATGTATACTCTGGATGTGCCTCTAAAGCACAGATTGCATCTCAGAACCTCGCAAGCCCTAAATGTGAAGTGTAAGTGGATAAGGAAGGGTGACATTTGTTTCCTCTTCTGCCACCCCCACCCCTGGGCCCAAGATCAGTCTGCCGAGCTTGCTGCAATTTCTTGCCAGTGTTTGACCCAACACATGCAACAGTGCCTTCAGCACTGTTATTCTTTGTTAAAATATTACTATAATACAATTTCAAAGAAAAAGTGGTTTACAACAAAATTACATAAAACCCAAAATTACATAAAACCTAAAATTACATAAAACCTAAAATTACATAAACATCCTATTTAAAAAGTTGAAAACAGGCATCAAGTAACTATTGTGGAAAGATGTATTCTTAACCACAGCTTTCTGCCTGCCGATCACTGCAGAATTGGGTGATGCTGAAGGCCAAAGAGGAGGTCTGTTAGCAGCCCTACTAACTTGATTATAGTAAGTGGATTGGAGAAAAGAGCTACGGCTACCACTGTACTTTGAAGCACAGCACTGGGCATCTTAGTAGCATTTTGGTTTCTACCTTTTACTTATGAGAATGGAAGCGGCACAATTCACAGTGACAAAGAGTACCGCCTCTGCAATTCGCATTGCTCAGTTATGACTTCCATATGAAATCCTTGGATGCCAAATGTCAAAGTTTCCAGAATTATGTACAGTTGTTCAAAAATCACACCAAAAAAATGCACCCTCCATTTAAGAAACTGTTCACAGACAGGTGAAAAGGCCTACCCATTCAAATTAGGGTAAGGATCACTCACACACTAATTTGGTTCTCTGACACCACAATGCAACCAAATCTTGATGGCTTCCTTACCATAGTGTGCAACCAATTCTGTCTTTACCCTGGTTCCAGCTTTGTCTCATAACCAATAAAGTGGTGCTGTTTTTATTGTAATTATTGGAATGTTTTAAACACATTTGATATATGCATATAGCTTTAATTCTATTAATGTTTAATTGATTTTTAATTATTATTTTCTACATTTTTAGTTACTCTTTTTTACATCTGTAAGCTGCCTTGAGTCCCATCAGGTAAAAAGGCAGGTTATAAATATATATAAAATAATAAAATAAATAAATAACATGTAATGCAGCCAATGTGACTGAATTCCACTGCCTAATCTGAACCCTAATTGGCTGGGATTATGTCAGGAAGACACCCCTAATTTTTTTCTAAATGGTTCCAAAGCAAACAATGAACACATGGCAAACCACAGAAAAGGTGTAAGCCAAGGGGTGCATGAGAAGAGAAATGTATTGCATTATTCATTCATTCATTCCATTTATATCCCACCCTTCATCCTGAAAGAGCCCAGGGAGGCAATGAACACTCAGGCAGCACAAAAAAGCCTCAGGAGGCCCATGATGTGAATCGTGTTTCCTCATCAGTTTTTAGGATGCTATTGTCCCTCTTTGCATAACAACTTAAAGTGTTTTTAAACACTGCTTGGAGATCCTCAGACAGTGAATGCATTAGTGCAGTCCATTATTTGGCAACAAGAGGAAAAAATGACAGCCTTCACTCTGTGTGCTTATTATCTAACCCTCAAAGAAGACAACAAACCCTAACAACTGCTGCTCCCCACCAACTTGTTTATTCTGCTGTTTATTAAACAAACAAATACTTAGGAAATTAGGTTACACCAGAGGAATCCACTGACTGAGAACAAATATGAATGCTAAATATTTGGTAGATTACATTGCACTTGCTGAAGGATAAGGTAAAGGTACCCCTGCCCATACGGGCCAGTCGTGTCCGACTCTAGGGTTGTGCGCCCATCTCACTTAAGAGGCCGGGGGCCAGCGCTGTCCAGAGACACTTCCGGGTCACATGGCCAGCGTGACAAAGCTGCTCTGGCGAGCCAGCACCAGCGCAGCACACGGAAACGTCGTTTACCTTCCCGCTATAAAGCGATACCTATTTATCTACTTGCACTTAGGGGTGCTTTCGAACTGCTAGGTGGGCAGGAGCTGGGACTGAAAGGCGGGAGCTCACCCCGCCGCGGGGATTCGAACCTCCGACCATGCGATCGGCAAGTCCTAGGCACTGAGGTTTTACCCACAGCGCCACCCGCGTCCCTTCTGCTGAAGGATATACATGTGCTAAAGAAAACTAATACTAAGCAGGGTTTTAAACTAGTGGCAAGGTCAGGCAGAAGCTGCAGTGGAAATTTCTATTATCCAAGCAACTAGTCAGGTATGATATTGGGGAGGAAGGGAGCATCTACATTCATTTGTTTTATTTGTTGTTGTTGTTGTTTAGTCATTAAGTCGTGTCCGACTCTTCGTGACCCCATGGACCAGAGCACGCCAGGCACTCTTGTCTTCCACTGCCTCCTGCAGTTTGGCCAAACGCATGTTGGTAGCTTCGAGAACACTGTCCAACCATCTTGTCCTCTGTCGTCCCCTTCTCCTTGTGCTCTCAATCTTTCTCAACATCAGGGTCTTTTCCAAGGAGTCTTCTCTTCTCATGAGGTGGCCAAAGTATTGGAGCCTCAGCTTCAGGATCTGTCCTTCCAGTGAGAACTCAGAGCTGATTTCCTTCAGAATGATGAGGTTTGATCTTCTTGCAGTCCACGGGACTCTCAAGTCTCCTCCAACACCACAATTCAAAACCATCAATTCTTCGGCGATCAGTCTTCTTTATGGTCTTTATGTTTTATTTAGCTCCCACCTTTACTCCAGGAGCTCAAGGTAGCAAATATAGTCCCCCCCGCCGCCGCCACCACCCATTTTATCCTCATAACAACCCTGAGAGTTAGGCTTGGCTAAGAGGCAGTGACTGGTTCAAGGTCACCCAGTGAGCTTCATTATGAACTCTGGTCTCCCAGGTCCTAATCCAACACTATAACCACTACAGCACAAACGTCAGGATGAACATGCTCTCAACAAAAAGACAGAGAGGGCAACTAATGTAAACAGAACCTGACCACTCCCGGTACAGTGCAACAAATAAAACAGGCAGGGGTGCTACCTTTTCAGTAATGCAAGTTCTGCAACTTAAAATACCTGCACGGCAGATATTCAGCAGGCTTACCTCCCCTATCTCAGCACTGTATCTCCACACTGGCAGAGGAAGAGAAGTGTGTGGGGAGCACACCGCCCCCAGCAGCGCGATTCCGGCAGGGTGTCATTGCAGCTGCCTCCCCCGCCCGCGCTGGGCGGCATGCCCCCGAAGGTGGCATGCCCCCCCAGGACACGCCCCACGCCCCTGCAGGCACCACGCCCCCACCTGCTCTCCACCCCCTCCCCCCGGTGCCGAAGCATGAAGCTCCGCCACTGTATCTCCATGTTTTCAGAAGCATGTGATAAAGATGAGGTCGAGTCTTTCACAACAGGTTGTTTTAAGGAAAGAACTGACCACAGCCTCGACTTTTTAAAAAAAGCAACATTAAGATTTCTTAGCAGCCTGGGTTAAGTGTGGAGGGTGTGATAGCTAGTGGATGTTCCTTAAAGTAAACTTTGCTAAGGAGATGGTTTCTTGGTATGCAGAATTTCTCCAGAATGGGAAACTCACCAGAACTTGGAACCTTCTCTTCAATCTCCAAATCCCCTACCCCAAGCTAATGGAAGAGGAGTTGATGTAAGCTATCTGTGGGTGCGCAGCAGCGTTCTCCCACTGGGTGATTCCAACTCCCATCAGCCCTTGCCAGCATGGCCAGAGGTCAGGAGCTGTAGTCCAGCAACAACAGGAGGGCACTAATTTGGGGAAGCGTGAAGCATGGAAAGAGCAGCTTGATGAAACATCACAATTTTATCTAACATTACTATGGGAGACCGACTATAAACACCACATAAACAGGTTTATCAAAAGGTGGCTTTCATTTACCATGTCTTGCAACAGCTATTACCAGTGTAATATTCAAACATAAACTTCCTCCTCTCCATTACAAATTCTCTCTCTCCCCTCTTTTTCCCTTTTATTAGCCTGCTAGCTTACTTTTTACATGAATGTACATGTCTGTGCAAGTTTACAGAGAGGTATATATGAATGTACAATTAGATTTTAAGTAGAATAATAAAAACAGAAGCAGCAGTTTGAGGTAGAAGTAAAAGCGAGCTTGGAGTCAAGGGCTGAGAGCAGCTTAGGGGGCCAAGTGCCTCTCTATGAAGGGCCAATCTGAGGCAGGAGATCTGCTACCCAGTGGAAGTGTTTTGCCTGTCCCTCAATATGCAACTTCTGCTTGTATATGTGAAGAAACCAAGTAGAACAAAACTGGTACTGCTACCTAGGGATGATGGGAGTTGTAGTCCAACAACAGCTGGAAAACAACGTTTGAGAAACCTTCGGCTGATGGCTATTTGGAAGCAGAAGAACAAAAGAAAGAAGTTTGAAACACCAAAGGCATATCTACACTACAAATTTAGATTGGTCTGATACAAGTCTAGTTGTCATGATTTCTCCCATAGCATCCTGGAATATGAATAGTAAGAAGTCCCTGATGAAGTTGTCCAAACCAGTCAGCCCCTCTCCCCCACTACTGTATAAGAGAAGCGCCCTTGGAAAAGAAGTAAGGAATTAAATCTGTTTAAGTATGTGACATACAACAATAGGGCATTGGGCTAGTTGGCCCTTGTGGTCCCTTTCAACTCTATGATTCTATGATAGGATGCAGCCATATGGGAACAGAAATAGCAATGGTACACTATTAGTTGAAGTGAAATAAATCAACCACTAGGGGTCTCTCAGCTGTACAGAAGAGCACAGCATGGTTATTAATAATCAAGGCAGAGCCTACTGTGCAGAAGCATGCGCAGTAAATGTTAAAGTAATTAACTTGTGGAAAAAATTAATATTTGTAGCTTGGTTTTAAAGAGAACTAAGAGTGATTTACCAGCATGACATGCAACTGAACAAAACTGCAACTTTTCAAAGAGACAATTAAAGGCCTTATTCATATATTTTTAAAAATTACCAAAGCATATGATAGCTCGTCTATCTAGTAACGAGGCACATTACTACCGTTCTTTGGAGGTAGGTAGGTAGGTAGGTAGGTAGGTAGATGGATGGATATATGTCTATGCTGAATTAACAGTGCATTTGCTATCGTAAACAACACAGATTCACCTGAACAGAAAATAACTCCAGTTATATTGTTCCACCAAACTAAAAAGGCACGATTCCTTTCTACAGTTGACTGAAACCAGGCCTCTGTTAATCCTCCGCCACTGATCCATGGGCAGCCTTGAGCAAATCACTTAAGCTGCTATTACTTCCCCTACTTTTCCCATCTGTAAACATTAGTCCTAGGGGGATTTAACTAATGTCAGCAAACAGCTTGAGCAAAAACAGCCGAAAGCATATTTCATTTAGGCAAGAGAACTCAGACATGGCACCGCAGGAATTTGTATATATAAAATGTTTCTGTCATCCTCGCTTTGAACACTGCAACAGAAAGTTAGGTTGGGATTGAGATGAACCACCAGCCACCTTTAAAGAAGCTTACATCTCTGCTCTTTGCACTTGCCTTACTTTCCTTGGCAAAGGTTGCAGCAGCCAAGTCAAGCATTCCTCACTGGTTATTTACCAGCAGACACCAGTATCCTGCACAACCCAACACAGCCTGGCTTTGTGTCTATAGCAAACTCACATTTTCCTTTTGATGTGTAGAGCAGAGATTGAGCTCCTTCATTTTTTGGCTCACAGACCCTTTTCAAAGTGGCAAAACTACTAACTGGACGAATAGCCTTCTCCCCTACATGCTCACTTTCTAGGTGTTGGGGAGATAATTCACGTGGAGGAACTTTCACTCATATGGTCCCAACTTCAAATACAAACCAGGTCAGGGACTGGAAGGTGGAGTCCTCTTCATCAGATAGAGATGAGGACTCCAAACCTGAAGGGCATGGAGCCTATAGGTGCTATAGGAGCCTATAGGTGCTGCTAACCCAAAGAACATGTGGGGTTAGTACCCCCTGCCTGACCTGAGGATGAGGCACTGCCATCCTCGGATTCCACTGCAGCATATCCTGGAAGACCTGAGCCTCCACTGCAGTAGGAGACTACTAGAGAAGGCTGGGCCCAGTGTCTGAAACTCCCATTGTTCTAGGTGCATTTTACGACAGGGAATCTCACGAGCACAAGCAATTTCTGAGCTCTGGGCGCAGTACTACGCCTAAGATTTCCAATTAAAACTGTATAGTGGAAGAAAAGGACCTTTTTCTGCCTCCTCACTTCCAGCTACTCTCTGAAGACTGGGAAGAGACCGTCTTAAGAATATTAGGGGGGTTGGGCAGGGGAAGGACTAGACCATGTGAAAAATGAACATTATATTTTAGCTGCAGTTTTTTCATTTTCAGCTTTGCATTCTTGCTATAAAAAAATGTGTCAAGACATTCTGCTGTTGCACCCACAAACTAGGTTTAAGGTGCCATTGAGCTCCTAGTTTCACATCTCAGTTTCTAACACTGGCTGGGCCGAATCTTGCAGCACAATTTGTGCTGACCATCAGGCTGCACCTGTTGCCATTACTATACGAGGGCTCAGTTTCAACTTGTTCCTTTAAGAGCGATTTCTGCCTCTCCCAGAGTCCTGCTTAGGCTCTACCTGGTATCCTGCCTGAACCTTCCCTTGCCTTACATCATGGCTGCGCCACGCCACACCGCAGAGCAGCGAAGGCACAAACTCAACAACAACTAGACTCGGCAACACTAGCCCTCCCACCAGAGGGAGGAACTGTAGCTCAGTGGAAGAACAAATGCGTTGCAAGCAGAAGGTCCCATGCTCAATCGTATGGAGTTAAAAGGTCCAAATGGCTGGTATTATGAAAGGCCTCTGTCCAAACCCCTGCAGAGAGTAGGGCAAATAGACCGACCTCATATTCTAAGACAGCTTCTTCTCTTCCTTCCTGGCAAATCTAAAATTATGTTTTGCATAGTGTGAATCTGCAGTGGTCCTTTTTTAAAAAACACAAATAAGTGTTGTTATTGGACCTGTGCAGCTTGCGAATACATCTGCAGTTTCTGTTCTGTGAAAGGCAAAGTTTTGAGTGAAATATCCTACCACATCAATCTGCTTTGAAGTGCTTCCTACAATCATGATAATCTGTTCCAGAAGCTGGTCATGAGGAAAGCACCATTTCGAAGCAGCATATGAAGCGTTCTTCCAAATGCACTTTCTGCTACACCTCAATGGCAAACATGCCATGGCTCAACTTGCTTTTCATCTGGCTCGGCTGCTCCGATAAGCCTGCAATTTTTCACGATCTATTGGCTTTTAATTATGTCTCTCAACCCAGCATAACCAAGCGGTGTGTTAGCTTTGCCATTGGAAATAAACAGAAGATGCCTAAATTACTTCAGTACATTTTAAACAGATGCTGGCTGGCTGCACGCTTAGATGTAAAAATGGCAATTATATCTAAAGTGGTCAGCTCGCTAGTATTTGTTTATTAGTCCACCAGAACCAAGTATGGATCCAATATAGCTCAGGTTAGGCTACAGAGCCAGATGATAGTTTTTCAGAGAATTAAAGGTGGTTTAAAGGTAAGAAGCCTCTGATAATTAGGTTTTGCAGGTTTTCGGCTGATCCAAAAACCTTCAAAACCTGGTTCACCAGATACAACAATGGGATAATTAAACGTGTATTGGTCACATGGTAAGTGATGCCTCAGTCAAACCACTTTTCTATCCTCTCATCAACAAGTGAATAGGGAAGTGCAGTGAACATGAAAATTGCACAGGATATTTAAAAATTATGAATATATAATAATGATAATATAATAATTTACAGTATCAGGTGGCAAATGTCACCCTCATTTATAAATTATACTTGCTAATTTTATCCACCCTTCTGCTAAAATAAAAACCTTTCCAACAATATGAAGAATAAGTTAGTTATCTTTACAGTAGCAGTAATTATCACCCATCCTTCACCAGGGAAACTTGCAACAATATAAAAGATAGTGCTTTAATAGCACTTCCATACATCAGAAGACTACATCCAGGACCGGGCAGTGCATATTCAATAAAATGGCGGGAAATTATGTGTAAAGAGCAGTCCCTTGGGTTCAAGCTTTTCATCCTCTATTCAGAACTTAGCCATTGTTGGCGGCAGCAAATACCCTTTGCTCCTGATGCATAGTCCTGCTGGTTACGATCATCTTGTTCTGTAGAGATTTAATTTGGATGATGATACAACCTGACAGCGCCAATACAATATATGAGATGGGATAGGACTTTTACAGACCCTGGTGTCCCATAATACACTGCATGCTTGTGGGAAAGCATCAGTACATTGAGTTCCACTTCTTTCTCTGCTGGGCTTTTAGAACAGGTCCCACACACATGGCAGGCTCTAGGTGAACAAGATGGCAGCTCATCACCAAGAGAAACATGGCAGAGTAGTGGGAAGTGAAGGGGAAGGCAATGAAGTGCAGGGAGAGAGGCTGGCTGAAGGGTGGAGAAGGAGAGCAGGGAAATCCATGACCCCACAGAACTAAGAAGGAAAATGACCGTAAATGTGTATGCAGCGGAGTGCTATGAGGAAAGGATCAGGTTGGAAGAAGCACAGGAAGAGTGAAAATGGAGCCCTAATAATATGCTCCAAGAACCAAAATGGCAACCTGACTTTTTTGTCCTATTGTTCTTCGGAGTATTTTAGAGTTCTGGGTGCCTCTGAATTTGAACTCTACCACCGTAATTGTTCTCAGACAGAAACGGAAGGCAGCACACTATTGCCGGGCCTCTACAAATTAACTTGCTCCATCTATTCAGTGCCATCATTACCTGGGAAATTGTGTCCAAATGAAGAATCAATAAATAAATATGAAGAAGAAATTTAAAGAAAACAAAGTGCCATTAACATTGCAGTAGTATAATGAACTCATAATTCTCAAAGGCAATGCAGCGAAGCCTAGCCGTACAAGGCAACTCCAAGATAAGTAGGTTTGAACCGCTCATTCCAAATCTAAGACGTTTCAGTATTTCAAAGACATATTAGAGAAAGCAAACACCATTTAAAATACTATGTTGTATTTTCCTGGTGCTGAACCACACCATACAGCTAGCAAGTTACTCTTCAAGGGAAAATACTATATTTGTTATGAGCCCAAATGCTGGAATGTAATAATATACAGTGGTACCTCAGGTTACAGACGCTTCAGGTTACAGACTCTGCTAACCCAGAAATAGTATCTCAGGTTAAGAACTTTGCTTCAGGATGAGAACAGAAATCGCGTGGCGGCGGCGCAGCAGCAGCAGGAGGCCCCATTAGCTAAAGTGGTACCTCAGGTTAAGAACAGTTTCAGGTTAAGAACGGACCTCCAGAACGAATTAAGTTCTTAACCCAAGGTACCACTGTATCAGCCACTTTTATACAGATCAAGAACCACCCAAGCCATCTGTAAAATTAATTTGCCAACTTTTGCAAAGCCTTTTGGGGACTATGAAAAAAAATGGCACAATAAAATTATCCCATGTTACCACTTTAAACCCTACCCTCTAATTTTATTCAGTAACATAAGCAAAAAGGGACACCACATCTCACCCCTAAATTAAGTGTTAATTCAAGTACGTACCTAAGTCAATTTGGAGATCAGAGCTTGCCAGCAACTGCATAAGCCAAGCCATATCTGGTCAGATATAACCACAAGGAAGGGAGAGATAAAGAGGAAGCACAACTTGCTCTTCTACTTCTGTGGCCCACTGGATATGAACAGATGATCATGTGGGACAACTACATCTCTTTAGATTGTAAATGGAGGGTTACTTAACTGAATGGTTCTCACCTCCCCTGTACATCAAACAAGGACACCCTGTCAGGTGACTGCTTATCATTGCATATCTGCAGACAAAGCAAAGGAAAATATCTATATGCAAGATAGACTACCTATGGCCCTCCAGTTGTTGACTCCGACTCCCATAAGCCCAGCATAGTCAATATCAAGAATGATGGGTGTTGCTCCCCATTCTTGAGATAGTGGCATAGTAAAGCAGCAATCGAAGGACAAGAGAATTTAAGCAATGCAAAAGCACATGTGTTGCTGATTGCCTTTTCGACCAACAGCTGCAGCTGGTTATTGCATTTTCATGGTTATGATATTTTATAGATATTTATGTGTTTTATTTATTGGATGTACTTTGCTGTTCTATTATACTGTGCATCACCCTAGGCTCCATTGGGAGGAAGGGTGATTCAGAAAAGAAATACATGCATTGATAAATGAAAATATGAATGGGGAAATCCTGAAGTTCATACAACTGCTTACAAGTCCCCCACCACCACCACCACCACCAGCACAAGAAACCAGGGGAGATGCAGAGTACATCTGAACTAGATAAATATCATAAAAACTAACTTTTGCCGCAGCTACCTTTGGAGTGCATTTGTTGTTGTTGTTGTTTAGTCATTTAGTCGTGTCCGACTCTTCGTGACCCCATGGACCAGAGCATGCCAGGCACGTCTGTCTTCCACTGCCTCCCGCAGTTTGGTCAAACTCTTGCTGGTAGCTTCGAGAACACTATCCAACCATCTTGTCCTCTGTCATCCCCTTCTCCTTGTGCCCTCCATCTTTCCCAACATCAGGGTCTTTTCCAGGGAGTCTTCTCTTCTCATGAGGTGGCCAAAGTATTGGAGCCTCAGCTCCATTATCTGTCCAACCCAGGGCTGATTTCCTTAAGAACGGATAGGTTTTATCTTCTTGCAGTCCATGGGACTCTCAAGAGTCTCCCCCAGCACCATAATTCAATAGCATCAATTCTTTGGCGATCAGCCTTCTTTATGGTCCAGCTCTCACTTCCATACATCACTACTGGGAAAATCATAGCTTTAACTATACGGACCTTTGTTGGCAAGGTGATGTCTCTGCTTTTTAAGATGCTGTCTAGTGCATTTAGGGAATAATCAATTGTAGAAAGCAAAAAGGCTAGGAATTAACCTGGAATATTGTTGTAAGGTGTTGTTTATAATAATTATCTATACACTGTGAAGCAGAGTACAATTCTTGGAAAGAAAGGAATGCTGAGCCTCTTGCATGCCAGCAGTAAAGCTTGCACTGACCAGGACAGGACAGAATCAGAGGCTTGCTTTTTGCAGTTGATCCCTCTCTGCTTACTTAGAAGGACGGGAAACAAATTAACAACAGGTACGTACTGTGTTTGAAATTCCAGCTAGACATTGCAAGAGCAGAGTGCAACCCTTGCAGGCATGATAAATGATAAGCGCAAGGGCAGCTGTACCACACTGCAATACCTTTGAGAGGCACTCAGGTAGTAAATCAGGATAATGAAAATTAGACGGCTGCAGCTTCTGACCCATGCATGGGCAGA
Organism: Podarcis tiliguerta; assembly: GCF_965153285.1. Classification (NCBI taxonomy): domain Eukaryota; kingdom Metazoa; phylum Chordata; class Lepidosauria; order Squamata; family Lacertidae; genus Podarcis; species Podarcis tiliguerta. The sequence goes on along the minus strand of NC_139534.1, from coordinate 45,925,262 downwards.
GCCCCTGTGTGCTGCTGGAGTCCCCCCCCACTACCTCCCACAAGCCAGAACAGGCAGACTCCAGCTGTTCAGTAAAAATGCACACTTAAGATATCCAGGTAGTAGCTTGCTTTATCACCATTCCTTGACAAGGAGGTCTATCAAGGGCATTCTGTTGGGCTGAAAGGTAGACACAGGAAGACCAGATTCAAACCCCAGTTTGGCTCATTGTTTGGCTTTGGGCAAGTCCTTCCCTCTCAAGTCTTGGCTGCCCATCTGCAAAACAATCATATTCATAGACGTCACCCTGAGAAACCAAGCATAGAGACTGTAAGTCACTTTGCTCTGTGAAGTTGCTATAAAGGCTATGAATGCTAACAAGAGGCCTCTGCTTATCTACCTCATGCGAAAGCAGCAACAGGGGTTGTGCAAATGACACAAACATCCTCTTTCCATGCCTCTAGGTCCCACGCAAAATGGGGGAAATTCACACATTTCCATGGAAGAAGCTTAAGCTCCATCAGCAGGGGGAGAAAACAACTGAGAACGCTAAATTGAAACTTACTGGAAGGATGCTAGTGTGATGCAAAATATGTGGCTTGGTGAGAAAGCAATCTACAGCCAGCAGTCCTGAGAATTCAGGCTAGTGTGAGAACAGTTGTTTTCTTTCCTGTATGTCGCCTTGGGTGTTACAAGGTCATAAATATGAAAAATGAACGCATGAATTAATAATTACATACAAGCTCAGTGACTTCAGATGTTCTATTTTGTAGAAATAGAAAGCACAAGTCTCTGAAATTCCTGTTCCTCTGCGGCAAGAGAACTATTGCGCGCCTGGGTTTCCAATGGGCACCTAACCTGACCGTAGAGGGAACAAAGGAAAAAGCTGGACACCATGTTGTGACAGTCTGATAGCAACTTATTAAATTTCCCCTGTAATGTCATCAAGATAGTTCTAACTTCAATTACATCCATGATGTAAGTTTTGCTGAAAATGCCAAAATGAGCTCTGAATATATGGAGAATTCCAAGTTCTCAGTTTGGTATATTAAAATTAAATCCGACTATAAAAAGGCTGCTTATCTGCGGGAAATAACTTTTCTTTCCTGTTAGACATATGTTTTCTCAGCTCAGATTTCAAACCTCTGACCAGTAAATTCTTTGAAATTACAGCCTCTGTGTATGTAGATCAACCCAAGTCGAAGACAGTGTGCACTATATTCTTTATTACCCTTTATGCATTCACCTAGGAGTAGGTTCCTCCATTCATTCCAGAATTTTTAAAGTGGAGTCACTGGATCCTGCAATAGGATATTTCCAGATCCTGTTTCAGTCTCTCATACTGTTCATTGCTAGTCCATGGCATGCTCTATGCAAGAGTCACCAACACAGCACCCAGGAGCACCATGACATATGGGATGGCATTCACTGGCACCCCCAGGCAGAGACTCCAGACTTCAAGCTTTCATCTTCCTTTTTTAAGGAGTTAAGTCTCTACCTCCTCCCCCCAGATAGCAAGTTATGAAGAAATGTGTGCAGGAACCTTTCTAAGAGTGGCATCAGAGCTATGATTGATAAGTGAGTTGCTTGGACACCAAGCAACAGGAATCTCTGGATTCCTAAAGATCTGCAGTTTCCTCTTCGCCTTTACTGCACTTTTCCTGCTTCTTTCTTATCATCTGGTCCTTGGGATCTCCATAGTTTGTCCTCTCTTTCTCCCTAGCAACCAGGATGCATCTTTTCTGTGGTGGGTTTGCTTATAAGTTATTTTTTGCCAATACAGCTCCACAATCAGTATTCCCTCAAAAAGGCTAATGCGAAGCACAGGGAGTACAGAATGGCAGCCTAGGTTTTGGTTTTGGGTTGGCATTGGGCAAAACTGGGCTCTTTTGCCCTTAACAGACTGTATGGCAGGCAGAAATTAAACAGGCTTAGTGTTTTCTAATATGGAAAAGTTTCACCATGATTGTAGTCTCTAATTTTGTTTTATGCCATGCTCCACACAGCAGCCATGTTGTGTTATGCTATGCCCTCATAGCAACCATTTTGTGACTGGCTCCCACAGTACTCTCCCATAATTCAGTACTGTATATGCCTACTAGTCCAAAAAGATGTTGACCCCTGGCTTAGCAAAGAGAACAGAGACCCAGGAGGAAGAATGAGACAGCCACTAACAGCCTTCTAGAACAAATGAACTAGTAAAACCAACCTAAAGCAAAATCAGAATCAACAGGGGCCACCATTACAAAACCCAAGAAACAGAGGAGGCCTTCTTTATGCATACGTCCTTATGGTCTGATCATAAATCCTGTAAATCCTGTGGGGGAAAACAATGAGGCTACCTTCCCTGACTTCAATGCACTTTGGATCAGGCTTGTATAGAGCATCTCAGAGTAAATATTATAGAAAAGCTGAAGATACACTAAAAGTAAACAATGAAAGCAGTCCCAATGTTTTGACAAGGCCCTCTCAGGATGTGAAATCCAAAAACTAATCCTGTAAAGTTGGGCAAGTGAATTGCATTTAATAAAACCCTGTGTCTGATGAAGAAAGCCCAGAGTTTGCCAAAGTTCAGCATTCAAAATAAGACTAGCAAACAGATTTATTTTTACACACACATACACCAATACACTTTCAATTTTCCAAGCTGTTTGCACCACAGATTTGTGAAATATTTGCTTGCATAATAAGAATAATTGCTATTGTTACTCTGTTGGCAAAGAGGGAGTTAAACATTTAAATGCACTTTAAGGTTTGTGGTGGATGGAGATAGATCAGTAGTGCTTGATCAATAACATCCTGCTAGGCTGAAATTAAATGAGTTCTCAAAAGATGCTAAGGACAAAAGAACAAAACATTAATTTCTCTTTCTAATGTGAAAAGAAATGATAGAAATTATGTGGAAGATAATTTATGAACAGACTAAATTGAGGGCTTTGTCCTGCGTTCTTGCAACCCAGTTCACACAGCATTTTAACCAGGGATTTAAATGAGTTTATCGTGAATTTTTAATGCATATTTACTCAGACACAAACCCTCTTGCCTTCAGTGGTGTTTACTCCCAGATAAGTGATGTTGGATTGCAGTCTAAGTCCATGACTACCTACAAAAATACTTTTTCTATGGTGGCAACTCATACTGTACAGTATGTGGAAAACTCTCTACCCCCAGTGCTTAGGTTACCTTCCCTTTTATTTAACAAAATGTATCTACTGCTTACTCAACAGAAAAACTCTAAGCATTTGATTAAAACATGAGTAGGCAAACTAAGGCCCGGGGGCCGGATCCGGCCCAATCACATTCTAAATCCGGCCTGCGGATGGTCTGGGAATCAGCGTGTTTTTACATGAGTAGAATGTGTGGTTTTATTTAAAATACATCTCTGGGTTATTTGTGGGGCATATGAATTCGTTCATTCCCCCCCCCCATGTAGTCCAGCCCCCCACAAGGTCTGAGGGACAGTGGACCGGCCCCCTGCTGAAAAAGTTTGCTGACCCCTAGATTAAAATGATTAAAAATAAAAACAAAAGCAAACATTAAAAACAACCTGATGTATTTTTTGTCAAAATATAAATAATACCAGCAATTTTAAAACAGCCATATATAATAAAAATTACCTCTTAAAGTTACATGTCTAGGTAGACTTACCTAAACAAAAAGGTTTTTAGCAGCTATCAAGATGAATATAGTGATGGTGCCTGCCTTTTGCCTAATGTCAATAGGCAGGGGGCTACCACACTAAAAGATCAATTCCTTGCATGCGCATAATGGACATTGCATGGCACTTGTAGAAGTGTCTGTTCCACAGACTGAAAGGATCAAGTGGGAACATAAAGAGTGAGCTTCACTAGCAAAAATCCCTTTTTTAAACAAGCTTTTGATTCTGCTGCTGCTGCTTAACATATTGATTTTATTTGCTGCTGTTTTTAGCTTTTTCCATTTCTGTAATCAGCAGTAATTTCTCCCTTACAAAACAAACTAATGTCTTCATTGTATAACTTTTTACACAGATGAGCAGTACTATTAAAATAAAAAAACATGGGCCAAGTGAGATCATCCAAAAATCATAAGCCAATAATAGGAACTGCACGTGTTATTCAATGTTTAAGATGGAATACATACACAGACACTCAAAAGATGGTAAAGGTGCTGTTTGATGCTGCCCCCTTTTGCCAAGCAAAGTCAACAGCCTAGATTTCCACTAAAACTTTTCACAGTCGGTATATCTTTTTCACAGCAAAACGTGTTCAAGGAAAATGATGAAACCCCAACAGATCTCCAGACAAAGTCTGTCACGCATTTATCAAGCTTTACAGAAGTGAAAGCTGGTGATGCACTCATAATACATACACCTGACGACAGATGGTAGCAGAAATTCAAGGATATGGGACTCCACAGTGTTCATTCTGCTTGAGTGCCAAAGACCACAGTAACTCTGAAAAACAAGGCCACACCTTATGTTCTAGGATCAGCAGCGTGTCATATATGGGAATAAGGAGCAATCCCTTAACACAACAGTGTGCTAAGTATGAGCAGCCTGGCAATTCTTAATGCAAACTTCAACAACGGAATAAATTGTTCTCGAAACTAATGCCACCAGAACTCGTTTAAAACAATTTTGCACAACATCTGATGGTACTACCAAGTTGTACCCCAACCCAACAAGGAATGTCAGGACAACAAACAACTAATATATCTGGAATGATTAAAATAATAATAATAATAATAATAATAATAATAATAATAATACCAATACCACCCCTGCTGACTGATCCAACACTCAAGGCTTTAAACGCATACCCTCCCCTGCCTGATCTGTTTTACTCTGCAGAGTCTATTAATCATACAATCCAATCTGAAAGAGGAGGGGAAAGTTTCAGTCAGAAGGAAAGAAACATGTGATTCAAGAGGAGGTTGAAAAAAGAAGCAGCTATTTAAAAACCCTGAGTAACTTGCTTAAATATCAGCAGAATTATTCACCTCCCACCCCAGTCTCTCTGCAGTTGCCAACTAGAATACTCTTCTTCGCTTGCCTTGTAGATCAGACATATGAAGGAAGTTTAACTCCTCCACAAGCAGTTCTGTGATGGGCACAGCTCACCAATTCTATAGATTCCCTTCCCCTAAAATATCAAGAACTAGCTAGAAACCTTTTTCTTCCAAGGCACCCCACACCCTTCCATTCGATAACCAAATATTTAGAAAGAGATGGGGAGGGAGGGAAAGACATGATAGCCAGACTTCAAACTCATTCAACTGGATGCCTTTTCTGCCTGCAGTTCAATCAATGCCATGAAAAAGAGGAATTAATTGGGGGGGGGGGGGCAGAAACAAACTTTGCCTTCCAGTCAGAACATGAACTTGTGGGGAAATGTTTTTTTTAAAAAAAATAAGCATGATTTTGGAACGGAGGCTTCATTACACCATTTTGTCCCGTCCTGTCCCGTCCCCCCAACAAAACCCACAGAGAAGCCAAGTGCTGAAAGTCCACATGCCTGGAAACTGAGCAGAGTGAGGATGGGATGGATTTTGTTTTAAAGTGCAAGGATGGATTTCTAAATTCAAAGTTGCATGGTGTAAACCTGTGCAGATATGGATCTTCACACTTTGCCTCCCTCCCACCTCCACTCCTGTCCCAAACAAGCAGGCATCAAGAATTTGCTGCAGGAGAGAGCTGTCAGGCTCTTAAATGTTCTCTTACAACTCACCCCCTCCTGCTTTTTAGTGGAAACATTCTGAATGAAGTAGCACACCAATGCAGCAAGTGGAAGGAACAGTTAAGAGATCGAAATCAGCAACTTCAAATAAAAATAAAAGTGACAAGGGAAAGAGGGTGCATGTCTTGCATCTACTATGATCTGTTTGGACTTAGGATTTCCCCCTCCTTCTATCCGCTCCCCTTCCTCTTATTTCCAACAATGCATAAAACCAGAGAGCCCTGCAAGCTTCTCTGCTTCCCTCTCTCCCCTCCGCTTTTGATCTTCATCAGGACGTGAGCAGAAAGTTAATGGGCCACCCCTACCACAAAGGCAAATTACCACGTGAACAAAAAAAGAAAGAAAAGGAAAAAATAATATATTTTGCTTCTCTACAGACCCTTCGCTCCCAGGCATCCCACCCTGCAATGTAACCCCCAAGCTATCTTATTGCTTACAACCCCCACGAATGGAATGGGAAGCGGGGAGAGAGAGAGAGATTTAGACGGAATCAGGCAACACTAACCGAGCTTTTAGTTAATTTCCTCTTCGGCGTCTCAACTGCTTGGAGACCACCCCTGGTTTCCACAACCGCCGCTAAAGCCGGGGGGGGGGAGTGCGCGGAGAACAGAGGGACGTCAGGGGACCCCTTAACCTGGTACACTGCACGTTCAAGACTACAATGCATCCCAGAAGCCATTAAGACAACAAACAACAGACCACCACGGCCAGCCCGGCTCCATTCCCCTTGTGCTTTTGCTGCTAAGGGGGACTAAAACAGACGAGGCCACGCAATGAAGCAAAGCTTTTCTTTCAAACTCGCTCTTCAAACAAAAAGGCTTTGCGTCTCCATCCTTCTGCCGAGGCAACTACACCTCCCTCCCTCCCCGGACTCCTCCCCCCTACCCCCCAACAACTCCAAGTTCCTAAACTTTGCAACTTCTTCATGCACGTCGAATGCGGAGGGTGGGTAGCATATTTTAAAATATTCTCCCCCCTCGCATGCATGCCACCACTCATACAGTGGACGCGGTTCTACTTACCCTTTGTTTGAGGTCTCCAGGGCGATAGAGCTTTTGCAAGCGTTCACACGCACATCTTTACACTGAAGGAAAATACCGCGGCGGCAGACGTAATACGGTGGGGGGGGGGGTCGCGCAGAAGATCCCAGGAAAACAACAGCCCTCGAGAAAGCCCAGCGAATCCTACAATCTGCCGTGGGGGCCTCCTGAGTCCCGATGACCGCCAAGCAAGCAGGGTCCGCTGCGAACTGCAGCCGCCTCGGAGTTTCGGCTTGAGTCCACCCTCCTTGTTTCCCTTCTCTCTTTCTGTCCCCCTCTCCCTTCCAGCCAGGAGCAGTCCAGGCTCCTATCAGAAACGCTTCAACCCTTTTCCATCAGGAGGGGAGGAGACGGAGACGCTGGGGGGGGGGGGGTGGAGGGAGGGAGCAAAAGGGGCTGCCAGCTCTCACTCTGCGCTGATGTCAACTAACCAATTCAAGAGTTAACAGGGCACTTATTTACGCGCAGCTCCCCACCGACAACCCTGGTCGTGGGAATTAAGATATATGCCGAAGCTTCCACTGTTTGATAATGGCTCTTAAAGAAATCCGGCCAGCGCCTCTTTGGAAATAACGTTTGGGGATGTTTTTGAACTCTGTTTTGAGTGCATGAGATTTTCATCAGTTTTTCTCACCCCGTTTACATCCTAGAACGATCGCTTATACCGAATCTGATTTACCGACCGCGTGGTTTGCCGCTGTTACTACCCCACCCCCGTTCCCGCGCCTGCCTGCCTATATGGCAAGCCCGACAGTACGAGTTGCCTTGCAAATGCATGGATGTTCTGTGCTGGGTGATTTACAAAAGGGCAAATGACCAAGGACAGAAATGCAAAAGGAAACGGGGGGGGGGGCGGGCGGCTGGAAGAAGCAGGCTACGAAATGTGCATTTTCTTTTAATTCCTGAAGCGTGGGGTATTATTCGAAATCAGAACTGATAGCTAGGCAGAGAGAACTGCTGGCGCTGCTGCTTACCGGGGAGAAACCGGACTGAGCTGGCGGGGGAGAAGCGTTTGGAGACATTGAGAAGGCGGCTTGAAAGAGCAAGGAACTTCCAGCGAGTGGAAACTTGAGCCCTTGTAAAATAAACAGAAGATCTTTGCCCTCTGATCGCCTTAAAAGCAGCAGCAAACGCTGCCCCCGAGCTATCCACACTCTTTCCCCCCACCCTTCAGTGTATGGGCAGGTGGGGCAGTGTTGCAATCCCACGGATAGCAGAAAGCGCTGAAAAGCGCGGCTTGCAGCAGAAACGTGGACCGTAGAGGGCAGTAAGGGGCTAATTAAAGAGACGCCTCAGCCCATCCCCTACCCCTTAGGTCAGATTTGGAGGTGCGGTATTTGAGAGACGAGTCAACCCCTTTAATGGAACGATTAGAAAATCCATAGGAAGAACACCCAAGCGCGCGCGCACAAAAAACATCGATAAGTAAAACCAAAAAAACCGCCTATTTGCAACGGAGAAAATATATATTTGCAGCACAGAGAAAACTGTGTACCTTGCTCTGGGCATCGTGCCTAGGGGGCGCTTGGGAAGCAGCGAAGAAAACAGGCTCCTGTCGCCGCCCACCGCCTCGCCCGGACAATGTGCGAACAGATCCCGAAATCGTTTCCACTTGGAAGTCGATTGTGTTGGTTTCAGAGAAACTCGCTTCCAATTTTTTTACGTGTTTTGGTGGCTACAATTCTGCAAACACTTACGCGAGAGTAACACCCCCCCCCCGGGAACTCAACGGGGTTTTACTTCCGAACAGAATTGTAGAGTTGGAAGGGACCCCGAGGCTCATCTAAGGCAACGCTCCCCACCTGAGTCTCACAGTTGTGCACATTTTTAAAGCTGTAATCCCAGGCACGCTTGATTTGGCTTGCAAATCCTCTCCCGCCGTTTCAGCCCTTGGTGCTACACAAGCCTGCATTGCTTGCATACGGACCCATCCGAATATAACGCATCTCTGAGGGAGCCTTGAGGAGCAAAGCCAGCCTCTCTGCTGCTGCTGCCACCTTTTGAAAACAAGCCGCCCTACAGCGCATAGAAGAGAACGGAGGAGTACAGTTTGTTGCGCCCCACACATTCCAGAGATATCGAATGGAAAACATTCGTATTATAAAGGTCATTTGCGGGAGGGGGAACCCTACTCACAGTAAAATGGCCCACTGTTTAAACTGTGGGGAGTAGGGGGGAAAGACCTTTCCAGCCGGAGATCAGCCTCCCCTTCCGAGGAACCACCGAGGGCGCCATGCTAGCGGTGGGCGGAGCCAAAGGCAAAAGTGGCGGGAACAGCAAAAGTAAATCTCACCTCTTATGCTTCTACTCACATACTGCTCTCTGTTCTCCATCCAGTAGAAGCAAGAGACAGTGAGAGTTCAAAGACACCTTTTAGCCACACAAAAAACATTCAGGGTGCAGAAGCAAGGGGAGACTTCTGGCGACCAAATAGAGATGCCTAGAAGACACATTTCTTCCTCAGGCGTACAGTTTCCCACCCCTGGGAAGGAAAGCTTAATGCCACTCTTACTTGGTTTTTCCTCAAAGGGGTTGTGGGGGTACACTTCTTTCTTACCCACTTGTTTGCAAATGCCACTGCCTCAGTTTCTCCATAAGTTTGGAATAATATTGACCTTCATGTGGTGCCTTGGCTATGAAGTTTATATATGACTCTTTGAATTTGCTTCAAAGTAAGCATGCATAAGGTTTCATGGTACAATCTTGGGCAGCCATGGCCAAACTCGGCCCTCCAGATGTTTTTGGGACTACAATTCCCATCATCCCTGACCACTGATCCTGTTAGCTAGGGATGATGGGAGTTGTAGTCCCAAAATATCTGGAGGGCCAAGTTTGGGGGTGCCTGATCTTGGGCATGCCTACCATGAGCGTAGCCAGGATTTTTGTTATGGGGGCAGGCCTTTTGTTACGGGGGGGGCAGAACCTCAGTTTCTTATGTATTTTACTGAATTTTATTGATTGGCGGGCAGTTGCCCCTCCCTGCCCCCCTAGCTACACCCATGATGCCTACTCAGAAATAATCCCTAATAGGTTCAATGGGGCTTACTTCCATGTATGTGGGTAAAGGACTGCAGCCTCGGTTAGCTTTCCCATCCTCTGTGCTAGAATGCTGCCTACTAGTACATTTTTTTAAGTTTCTCACCCATTTTTATTCTTTATTCACTTATATTTATGTGTCCAGGAATCAAAATGTTTAAAAATAATCCATTTAAGTTTAATAATCACAAAACTTTAAACATGCTGAATTGGGGGATTTCACCCATAATTTTGCTTATTGATCACTTTGCCCCAGTTAATTCTGCACAATAAAACAATCAACTCAGCTTCATTAACTATGCACCCTCAAATCAGTGAAGTATATTTTTGCTGTGTTCTTAAGCTGTTATCTGTACCTTCCTAACGCTGCTTGAAGCAGCCAATTAAAAATCCTATTACAACCTGGATAACAAGTGCAAATAATAAAGCAAAATGAGTGCACTGTGCTGTAATCAATTTGCTATGTGTTATTTTTAACAGTTTCTTCAAGCGTTGCCATTTAAAAGGCACTAATATGAATTCAGGATTCTTATGCATTTGTTTTTTGGCTATTTAACTCACTGGTATTTGGCAGGGCTTTTTCTTGAAGCCGTGAAAAATTAAAGGTTATTTCATGAGCAAATATCCTAAAATAGCACACTTTTTCTCAAATAGTAGTAATAAAGTTTAATGTCTAATGCAGGATGGCTAAACTGTGGTGATCCAGATGTTGCTCCAGATGTTGCCACAGTTCCCATAACCTTTGGCTGCGCTGCTTGGGGCTGATGGTCCAGCAACATCTGGAGAGCCATAGGTTTCCCATTCTTGTTCTAAACATGGAGGGGTGATACACCATGTGAAATGCCAATCCCTCTAGCAAATGCCACATTTATGCAGCTCTTGGGTATCAAACATGATCTGTCATGGTTCCAGATACTAATCTGATCCCATAAGCACACTCCCAGACACTTTGGAAACACTGCTGATGCCACCCCAGTCAGAGACTCTGCTAGCAAGGACAGCTATGTTCCCACACACAGAGGAAGTCAAGTCATGTAGGCTAAACCAGGAAATCTCTGTTACAACATCACACTCCCCAAACTCAGAAGAAACACAGAACCAGACAGTGACCCCAGGAATATCCAGGGGAACTCTGAGATGCTCTCTGCTGAAAGCACAAACATGCTCAAGAGTTTTCAGGTTCAAATATCCCTGGGGGGGGGGGGGAACCTCCACATCCAATTTGGGGGGGGGGGGGGAATATATCACCAGGCAGCAACAAGAAGCAAATACCGTAATTATTCATTGGTGCAGAGAGGAAGAGAGAGAGCAGGGAGAGCAGCCATGGGCATTCAGACACGAGGCCAAAGTGTGCAGGCATGTTGGGGAGGTTGTGTCATGCCAACCAGAGATGCATGTTTGCAGGCAAGTAGATGGAAGCTATGTCAGTGCCAGGCATGCTACCATTATTGGAGGATTGATATAGCCCAGAATATTGCTGGATGACACTTCAAAGAACTAGTAATAGAGATGCCTGCTGCTCAGCAAGGCTGGGTAGAGGGCACACCCCAAATATATTCTCAAAGCTATAGAGGCCTGGAGAGGCACGACTAAACACTTCACTATGGGGGTGTCCTCAGGAAGCCACAGCCCCACAGAACATGCCTGGCAATGGCAGGAGCCCATTGCCTGCTTCACAACTTAGAGGCTGTGGGAGCCCCTGTGAAGTCATTGCACCACAGATCCAGAATCACACATGCCAACCCTGATCAGGAGCTCCACAGCCCCCACCTACAAGGCCTTAAAGTAGGACCTGTGCCAGGATGGCATAGAGGAACCAAGAGTACTCAATGGGCCAGTTCTTCTCCCTGTGGTAGGCTGAGATATTAACTTTCTAACAGGAGAATGAACACGGGAGTTCACCATAAGGTTCCCATTCATGACACACCCACCTCCTACAACTCCATGCTTCATGTGGAGGAACATGCAGGGATGCCCACTTTCCAGGACCAGGCAGCAGCATAAAGATGAGGGCCAGGGGGACTGTGAGGCATGGCATGGCAGGGGTGGACAGATTAGAGTGAACTCCACAGCTATGCCATGAAAGAGCACTCAATAATGCCATTTCTTACTATATTCCATACAGGTGCTTTGGCACCTGCAGCCATGCAACTCTTCACCATCACAGCAATTACACCACAGGAGGTCTTCTGTCACCGACATGACTGGCATTTGGGCATTGGACTGGATTTCACTGGCTTCTCGGTTAATTCTAGCTCAGTTTCATTAACTGGGCAAAGCAAAACACAATTCTTCCTAATAACTAGAGTCACCAACCCTTGATCATGTAATATACATGAGCCGTGACAAAGGAAATTCCCAATTGTACAAATTAAAATATGCAATAGTATTCTGAGAACCACACAACTTGATTCAATCTGATAAACTGCAGGGGTCTGTACTTATTTGGGGGGAAACCACCAGATTTAGGGCAGTGCAGGCAGTTCCTCTGCACAGGGCACTGAGCCAAGGCAGCATCATTGAAAAGATCCATTTGGGGGTGCCAAATTTTGGCCTTGCTCAAGGCACCATATGCCCCTGCATATATTACATTATATGAACATGGCACCTGAATTGGTGCACAACACAATAAAATTGCTAAACCAGTTTGCTTGGCAAGCAGAAGGTGCCAGGTTTAATCTCCAGGCAGAGCTGGGGCAGATCTCTGACCAGAAACATGAAGCACTGCTGCCAGTCAGTGTTGACAGTACTGCGCTAGATGGACCAAGAGTCTGACTCAGTATAAGGCACCTTACTGTATGCCCCCTCCATGCACAAATTTGCAGAGACATTTGCAGAACCATTTGCTTCCTAAGCATTTCCTTTGCAGAAACAATTTAAAAATATTAACAACTTGTATTTTCACCACATAATGGGCAATCCCATAACACATTCAGTGCTTGGTTGCCAGTGGTTTGGAAGAAATTGCTTTGTTGACTGTATCATATGCTGAACAGGTTGTAGGAATGCTAATTGCACATATCACAGTCAACATGGATCTGCTTTTGCATCCTTAGTTTCACTTCAGAATAGATTTTGACACATTCATTTTTCGTTTGAATTCCAACCATTCCATTACTCTTTTTTTTTGTTAATTTCTCCACTCTTCTTTCTTTTTTAAATTACACGGTTTCCTCGACAACATGTCCTATATTTTGTGAGATTCATTGCACTGTATCCTTATTTCCAACAGCCCAAACAAGACAATGCTCTGCAAACAGGTCTGTCTGCTAGAGCCCAAATTCCTGCTGAGTTCATGAAAGCACAAATAAATGTTAGATTCGCTTTTTAACCACTAGGTGGAGTACATGTGTTCTTATGCAGCCTTTCAATGCAGGGCGGGGGAGGGAGACTACTTTGTTATGGATGCTACTGGCCTGCCTTCTGCACGGTCAGAGAAGCACAATGAATCTGTTGGATCCCTTATATAATGGGCATATAAACATTATATATTTGAAAGCCTTACTTTCATATGGTGCTTACATTCTACAGGCCACACTACAAGTAATATAGCAGCTTAAAGTCATCAAGTTGTGATAGTTTCCTCACCCACAGAAAAAAATTTAAACCTACATTCCAACTTTTAAAAAATCCTTGGTTCAGGTAGGATGCATTTCCTTGGAAGTTACTGTTTTCAGTACTTCATATACAATGTAATTAATTTTTTAAATTTAATAGTCAGAAGCTCAACACATAGATTTGGGGTTAATAGCAGCAATATGGCAGCCTCCATGAGCTCAGCAAGAGAATAATAAATAATAATAACAACAACAGCAAGGCCATTTGTGTTGCCACTGCACTGTCGCTGCTGCTGCCAAAGGGAAACCAAGAGAGCTGGAGGAACTGCGTGACAACACATCTTTTTGTGCAGGATCAGTTTCAAGACTGATTTTGCTGGCAGCCTGCTGGGACTAGAAGCCCCAGGGAACCGGGCAGCTGTGCAGCGAGGCTCAGCCAATGGCTTGACGCATGTTGCGCAAACTTCTTCTTCCACCAGCAAGTGGGCACAGTGGAGGCTCAACAGTCCACATACTCAAAAAACAGCCACTGAAGAAGAAGGTGGCTGTGCCCAGGAGGAGGGAAGCCTGACTTGCCCCTAGTTCCCATGTGGCTTCTCCCTGAGGCACTCTTCTCCCACTGGCCCTCAAGTCCCACAGGTCTTCTGACGCAGTTTAAACCACTGCACAGGTGAGCAGCAGCTCCATCTTCGGTTTTGTTCATTCCTTCTGTTTTTAAAAGAGACTTCTTCTAAATATTTTGTTTTATTTAAAAGTAAAATAGAATCACAAGCTCGCTCCAGGCACTGCAAACTCCCCAGCTGTCACTTGTGGAAACAGAGGAGTCAGGTAGCATGGAGCTGCTGAACTTTCCCACACACTTCAGGAAGAAAGGGGGGGAAGCAAGAGAGAGAAGGGGAAAGGGAGAGGCAGACAAAGCAAAGAAAGAAAGAGGAAGAGGAGGAGGGAAAATGAAAAGAACAACAACAAGGATGCAGGATTTAAAAGAATTCGTGATGGTGGTTCCCCGCCCCCCAACTTTTTACTGCTGTTGTTCAAGAGAGGCTCTCTAGGGAGATCAGCTATCTTTGGAGGTGCTCAGATAAAGCCGAAATCAGAGAGAAGAGAGGCTAGTTAAAACTAATATCAGCAAATAAAAAGTATTGTACTTCCAGCTCAAACATGACAATCATGGTCGCTTGACCCCAGAGTTTTGAGAACCCAATTGAAACACCCAGCCTCTCGGGGGAATGAAAGGGGAACCCAAGATGCAAAGTGAAACAGACCAACAATATACCCCTAACCCCAAAGCAAAACCACACACGGTCAAGTTCAGGGGCAACAAATAAGTCAAAATGGCAATGATCAAGGAGAAGGTAGAAATCAAAGAAACGACAGTGACTTCACACAGCAAGCACACACCATCACAACCAGACCTGAAGGAACTTGAACAGAAAATGACAGAAGCGATCCAAACCTCCGTAACGGACTCACTGTGCCAAGCCTGGAGGGACTTAATGACCCCATTGGAGCAGCAGATCAAATAACTAAACTCCAAATTTGAGACTCTATCAGCACCTTTACCACCTTGGAGAAGAAGACTCAGATACAAGACAAACAAATTAACCACTGTCAGAAGGAAAACACAGACATGAGAAACAAACTAGCTGACGCCAAAAATCTCAATGGGTGCTGCAACATTCACACTCACAACTTTCTTGAAAAAGTGGAGAAAATAGACCAAACAAGTTTTGTCGTGCAATGGCTGAAAACTCCGTTCCCAGACCTGCCACTCAATGTGGAGAACCTGGAAAGGGCACACAGGGCTCTGAAACCCATCCTGAAAGCTGGCACACCATCCCCCCACACACATGGGACATCATTGTATGCTTTGTCTGGAACAGACTCAATAAATTAACCTCCCTGTGACACGAGGACAACCACATCATGGCCTTACAGCAGGGGTAGGCAACCTAAGGCCTGGAGGGCAGATGTTGCCCAATCACCTTCTCAATCCGGCCCATAGACAGTCTGGGAATCAGCGTGTTTTTACATGAGTAGAATGTGTCCTTTTATTTAAAATGCATCTCTGGGCATAGGAATTTGTTCATTTTTATTTTTATTTTCAAAATATAGTCTGGCCCACCACATGGTCTGAGGGATGGTGGACCAGCCCACGACTGAAAAAGGTTGCTGACCCCTGCCTTACAGGATCTTTCACAGGAGACTCTGCATCCTTGCACATCAACTCTCCAACAAGCAGGAATAAAAGACTGATGGGGCTTTCCCTCTGCACCTAATCTCAGACTGGGATAGAGGGTAGGGAGCAAGATGTTGCAAAATGCTGCATTTGATTAACTGAAATCATCCCAGGTTTACGAGAACCTGCAAATCACTTGTAGTTGGTAAAGCCAGTGCTTCTCCCCACCAGGCCAAAATCTATAATTCACTAGCCAGCAGTAGTTCATGCCATTGGATCCACACAGTGATAAGAAGAGAAATGCTTTCTCCTGCAACCAGCTGTAACATTACACACAGGTTTGATGGATGAAAAAGAAAGGAGAACATTCCTTGAGAGGTGGTCTCTACATTTAGACAATTACAAATCTATAGGGATTGACAATTGGTGGCATTTTAACTAAGCTCTTCCTCTCTCCAGGTGTCATGTACAATCATTCCAATAGACCCCCTCAGTTCTGCCATGCTAGAAGATGAAAATTAACAAAGCCAGCATATTTATTCAGAAAGCATTGTTCATTACCCACTGCCACTACTGTAAGTGGCTGAAGAACGGTTACTTTGTACCTGCTTAGTGCTGGAATAATCTACTCATTCACTGAAATCGAAATATATTTATATAACAGCACTGAGGATCTATTGGCAGTCACTGTGCTGCATGTGTCCACCCTACAGGGATGCAGGTTGGATTTGGCAGTTCACTCTTGTCATTTTCAGCCAGTTAGTTAAAATTTTGGGGTGATGCCCATTCACAACATGCAACCCCAGGACCATCACCTGTTTCACACACCTGCTGCTCCTGGTGGCTGCCAGCGTTTCAGTCATAGACTCCATGCTACCTTCACAAAAGTTCCCTTTCCTCAGAGATCTTCAGGTAAATCTTTGCTTAGGGAGGCATCTTAACTCAAAAAGCAACATCAATCAGGACATATGATAAGTCTTTTGGGGTAAATGCCCCAACATGGAGGCATTGAGTAAACACCATACTCTTTAAAAAAAATAAAAAATAAGTGTTGTGCAACATGGTTAACATTTTAGCAAGTTGCATATCAAATGGGAGTCTGTTGATCCTGGGGCTAAGCTGTCTTCCTATCTAGTGTATTCATAAGACACTGAATACTGGTATGGCTTCCAATGGAAGCGAGAAACAAGATAAACAGAGAGTTTGGCAAATAAACAGCTGCGGACAAGGAATGTCACCACCAGAAGGATGTGATAGATTAGCCAAAAGGAATCAAGTGTGGTCATCATGCTACACATAGAATCACTACAAACCTCCCTCAGTGACCTATGAATTTCCTGGAACTGCCTGTGCTCAGGCCATACAACCTTCTTGAGGCACAAAAGGGAATGCAACTACAGCATGCTGTACGAAGCCTCTGGACTAGCATAAATAGGAGGAGTCTGGCTTTCTTATCTTTCCCTGTTAATGAAGCAATACTTCATTGCTCACCAAAAATAGCTCTAGGTGCTGCATTTAGATGTTTACTCAAAATATGTTCAGGGTAAGCTCTCCCGAGTGATCAGGTGGGCCGCTAATTCTATTTTCTATGTCCCTATCTGGATATCATACAGAATAGGCATCATCTTAAAGGTTTGTGATAGGTTTGGATCTCAGAATTAAAATGCTGGTGATATAGTGTAAAAATGTGAGCCCTAGGGGCACTATTCTATAAAACATCCATTAGTATGCAGGGAATTGTTTTTAGACAACCATAACAGCAATAAGATTTAATTATAATTTTGCCACCGAGGAAGAGAACTGGTGCTTGAAAACAAGAGCAACCCACTTTTCTTATGAGACAAACAAATTGAAAGTGTTTACCCAAAATGCCCAGGGACAAGTTACCTAATTTATTTATTTATTTATATTTTCTTGCCCATCATCTTAAAGCTATTCATGTGGCAAAAGAGTAGCAGAGGTCATTTTAGGCTAAACTAGCACAACTTATGCAACTGCATTGGTTTCCAAGACAACAAGTACGGTAAGTTGCTGCTCTTGTCTGGATCACTTTTCTCAAAAGTAAAAGCTCGGGGTTTACAGGCCTTAGGCTCTAACTTTACTTGGAAATATTGAAGGGCAAGCATAACTTCTGGCAGGTAGATGTTATGAAATACATCTTCTGGATAAAAAAAAAAGATGTAGAATTCTCTTATTGAAAAGGAGGATAACGTATAATAAGAACAGTGTTACTGACAGCTGACACTGCTTGTGATGTGTCATCTCCCTGTGTCTTATATCTCAGCTGTCGCAATTAGCTGTTAAAAAGAAAAATATGCAAGGAGACTGGGCCACATACAGAGTGCTAATAGAAAAAATTAATGATAACTTCAAACTGAAATATTTTGAAGAAATTAGAAGACATTTGACAGACTGGCTACAATATTTTCAGATAAATGAAAGATTGAGCTTAGATAAAAAGGCAGGTCTTGCAAAAGAAACATCTAGATTTGAAAAAGAATTAATTCAATATAAAGGAAAATAAATTTCAAGAATATATAATCTCCTCTTAGAACGGGAGGTGAAAGAAGAATTGGTGAAAGGGACAATGGTGAAATGGGTGCAAGACCTGGGGTATAACATCTATATGGATCAATGGGAGAAATTATGGAGGGAGGGTATTAAATTTACGGCATGCTACAATCTCAGAGAAAATATTATGAAAATGCAATACAGATGACACCACACTCCAGCAAAACTTGTGAAGATGTATAAAAATAGATCACCAACTTGCTGGAGGTGTAAAGACGGTATAGGGTCATATACGCACATCTGGTGGGAATGCACAGCCATTAAGGAATTAAGGTACCTATTTATCTACTTGCACTTAGGGGTGCTTTTGAACTGCTAGGTGGGCAGGAGCTGGGACCGAAAGACGGGAGCTCACCCCGCCGCAGGGATTCGAACCACCGACCATGCGATCGGCAAGCCCTAGGCACTGAGGTTTTACCCACAGCGCCACCCGTGAAATAATAATACAATGAGTCTAATTGGAAGTTATTCTTTCTGTATTTTTTTTATTAATGTTTTTTCCTTCTTTTTCTCCCCCCCCCCTTTCCCCCCCTCTCCCCTTTTTCCTCCTTTGGTTTTCTTTCGTTCTTCTCGCTTTCTTCTTTTGGTCTCCTTTCTGATTTGCTAAGAAAGAGATAAAGCTAAATATGAAAAGCTGACTAACTCAAAGTGATGTTTTGTAGATTGTTGACTATTGTTAAAGATGGTCAACTGTAACGAATTGATGTAATAGTTATTAGTTATTATTGATTTATTGTTATTGCCGAATCTTAAATAAAATTTATTTTGGATTGTGGGGGAAAAAATATTATGACATAAGATTTAATGGATTGCAGTCCACTTCATCAGATGCATGAAGTGCTATTCCTAGTTGCAGATAGGTGCCTTGATGGGAGCCAGAATAGTGTAGTGGTTAAGAGCTGTGGACTCGTAATCTGGTGAACCGGGTTCACTTCCCCACTCCTCCACTTGCAGCTGCTGGGTGATCTTGGGCTAGTCACACTTCTCTGAAGTCTCTCAGCCCCACTCACCTCATGGAGTGTGTGTTGTGGCGGAGGAAGGGAAAAGAGAATGTTAGCCGCTTTGAGACTCCTTAGGCTAGTGATAAAGCGGGATATCAAATCCAAACTCCTCCTCCTCCTCCTCCCCCTCCTCTTCTTCTTCTTCTAAATATGTGTGGGGAAGAATTGTTCTACAAAACCTCTGTGGTGTTTAATTTGTTATGCCAATTTCATAAAGGCAGCTCATCACTTGATGTTGAAGTCATCCAATAAGGAATCTGCATTTGCCAAGTCAGATCCATATATTGTCCAAACCAAATCTTGGTCAACGCTAGAGGAGAACATTCAGGAATACTATAGTGCTCCATAGGCATTCATCCTCAGCTTTTGTCAGCCAAGATGTGTATGAAGGCAATTACAGGAAAGGCCATATGGAAAACTGACCTTTAAAGCTGCAGGGGAAAGTGAGTGTGGTTCAACCATTCTTGTATTTTTTCCTTCATGCCTCCACCATTCTCTCACTCACACAGACACAAACACACAATTATGAGCAGAGAACAACTACAGCTGCACAGGGAAGATGATGGAATCGTTTTATGAAGAAATCTCAGTCTCATTTGTGGGAATGGTAGGGGGGGAAATAAGGGGTTTGATTATTATTCTGTCAGGGTAACTCAACAAAACACCTGCATGACACTAGAACCTATTACATTACCTAAAAATGAGGTAGAATGCCATATACTATACATAATCTTAACAAAGTGTCCCAGCTTCCTCCTTGCATGCAATATCCTGTGATCTGAGCCACAGATAAAGAAAAATGATTGCAGCAAAGAGTGGAATTCATGCAGGAACAGAGTGGTTTCCTGCTGTAACATTCAGTGATTAATAACATGCAAACCTTCCCAGCACAGCATCATGTTCTCAATTCAGCATAGACATCACAGCACATGGTTTAAAGACAAAAAGGCACTTTATCCTGTCTGTTGGACACCCTATTAAAAAAGGGCAACCTGCAGCTTTCCAGTGGCCTCTTTTTTTCTTTTTTTAAAAGTACAATTCGGGAGTTCTGCCTTTCAAGAGCAGGGCATTGTTCCTTAATACACTGCCTTGCAATGTCAATGAACAATCGAACACTCTGAGTGAATTACAGGAATTTTGAGCAAGAAGCACTTTGAACACAATGTAATCAAGATCTCTGTGTTACCAAACTCACTGAAATTGGGAGGTGTTTCTTACACGTTATAAGACTGTACAGCAGTGCAGCTGCAATTTGTCTTCTCAGGTCTCGCTCTAAGCAGCCTAATTCTTTAACTTGTATAATCAATTTCAACCACTTTCTCCAAAGTAGCCCATGACCTTTGCAGCAGTGACCTTTGTATCACCAGAACAGTCTCAGGTGCTATACATCTATTCTAGCCAGAACAAAGATCATGCTTTACTGTTTTGGTGCCAGTTCACAAACTCAGATTTCCATAGTACCAGTACAATCAAAAAAAGTATTCATTATCCCTGAACTAGGGCATCTCCCAAAATCAGAACAGTTGAGTGATTAACAGGTGATAGTCTCATAGATGCTTTATTTCGAAACTGTGGTGCGCAGTAAATATACACAAATAAATAATTCCCTGAAATTTACTTCCACACAACACATTGGCCCAGGACATGGGCATAACCAGGATTTTTTTGGGGGGCAGGCTTTTATTGAGGGACAGAACCTCAGATTTGCATTGATTTTTGTTGATTTTTATTATTTAGGGGGGCAGTTGCCCCTCAGTCCCCCCTGACTTTGCCCATGGCCAAGGACAGTCTTTGATGTCTAAAATGAAAGATTCTGAGGCTTAAGTCAATTCTTTCTTTCACTATCCTTTCTTTCAATTATCTCAGACGATCAAGTTTTCTTTCACATCAACACTGTGAGATAGGTTAGACTGAGTGATAGCAATGGCCACAGTATTCCAGTGAGTTTCACAACTGAATACATTTGTGTAGCGAGGCCCCGGGCCCCGCAGCCCCCTCCGAAATAAATACACAAACACAAGTATATCGGGTTAATGGGATAAATAAGGCCACAACTTTATTGGTTACAGATGTGAGCAGTTTGGCTAAGGCAATTGGGTGAAGCAAGACTATATTCTGACTCCTGCCTGTCTGCAGGAAGTCTCATAAGGGTCAACCACTGGAAGGAGGAGCCCTATGATATACATCAATTAAGAGCACCCCCAGAGTCATCGATGGGGTCACCCTAGCCCAGGCCTTGGACAGGAACCCTTTAATGGGATACCCTTAACGAGGAGGGGCAGGCGTAGGCAACAATCTCCCCTCCCAATGCCTAACCTTACAAAGTTGTGACGATTGCTACTAGGTAGGTGAAAACCAAATGGCTAGTGCCAATTTTGCCAAGTGGAAAAAATCCTACCCGGCCCCAACAACCAGGCAACCGACACAGCACGGCCAAAGTCAATCCACGCAACAAAGGAGGGTGGGCGGGCTGGGAGATCCGAAGAATGGAGGCAAAAGGAGGCTGCTTCCCTGGCCACACCACAATATAAACAGTCATAGCCACGCCACCAGGCAAACCTGATTGGCTGGCCGGGGGGCGTGACCCGGCTGGGCATCCTCCTGACGTGGGCTGCATTCCTCCACCCACTGCCAAGTCGCTGAAAGGACCCGAATTCCCGCCCGCAAAGCAGCCCCCCCAAAAGGGGGATCTGACTTCCCTGCTTCAAGAACAGCAGTCTGTGGGAGCCACTTCATACTGGTTCTTGCAAGTAACATCCTGAGTGACCTGGTGACCCAGAAACCTTTCCTCTGTTGCCTAATACATATATTTCAGTTTATTCAGTGGTGAAAGGCACTCTGCATATGCCAGAAGCCATCCATTATTAGGATTGCTTAAAATTACCAATGGTTGCAATCTAACATATAAAACAGGCCCTGGAGCTAAATTCAGCTGAGACCTGGCTCTTAAGAGCCTGTAAAACACACTCACTGTTGAAATACTGTCTTGTCTTAAAAGCAACTCATCAGGTTTAGATCTTTGATCAGCTAGACACATTCCCTTAATCCTCTGATATTACAGTATATTGCTCCAATGCCAAACCCCAGCAGACTTTCTCAGACTACCACATCCAAATCCTTTTTGTTGGTTTTTTAATGCTAAAAAGGCACAATTGATCCCCTCTCACTGAGAGCTGGCCCAATATATTTTGCTGACTGAGGTAAAGCAGCACATGATATCCCATACTTTCCAAAACACCCAAGGCTGGCCAAGTTTTTTTCAGCACCTGAGGCAAAAAAAAAATTCCCATAAACATTTCTTTCCCACACCCTGCTTATAACAAAAATGCAAAAACAACAAATAGGCTTTAAAGAAACCTGCTGACTTGGTGCCCTTTGATAACACACAAAATCACCTCCTGAGGCAGTGCCTTGTCTGGTCTGAAAAGAGGCAAACTAGTGGTCAAGCTGGAGGTAAGACTCACTGAGTATAGAGTTCTAGGGCTCTGATGTTGCTTTAGAGCAGGCTTCCTCAACCTCGGCCCTCCAGATGTTTTGAGACTACAATTCCCACCATCCCTGACCCCTGGTCCTGCTAGCTAGGGATCATGGGAGTTGTAGGCCAAAAACATCTGGAGGGCCGAGGTTGAGGAAGCCTGCTTTAGAGCTCTGGAGACTTGAGTCTTGTGTAGTAAAAGCAACTAAATCTCAACTGTTAGCCCCACTTGCTCTAGAAGATGCCTTTTTAATTAAAGAGGCCCTGCCCACTCAAGTAGTTTTCTATGGTGTCAAAGCCTCTGAATTCACTGGGTCTTGGAGTCCTCCAAGTCTGAGGATGGCAGCGCCATATCCTTGGGTTTCAGGGATGCTGGTCTCTGGATAAAACAGTTCTAGCTGATCTTATGGAAATGCAGTCTTTTAATGATCTTGTGACCAAATAAATCCAATTCAAAACCTGACCTCAGATAGACAATTGCTGCACATGGAAGTTCTACTTTTGACAATTTGCTTTTACTGGAATGGATGTTCATTTCTCCTTTGGTCATACAGTCATAATACTTATTAAGATTCATTTGTATTCAAATGATATATTGTCTACTTTTTGTGCCCTTTATGAATAAATGTGTTGAGGTGTGCGTGTTGGTTTTTTGTATGTATGTATGTGTATGGGACGCGGGTGGCGCTGTGGGTTAAAGCCTCAGTGCCTAGGGCTTGCCGATCGAAAGGTCGGCGGTTCGAATCCTCGTGGCGGGGTGCACTCCCGCTGTTCGGTCCCAGTGCCTGCCAACCTAGCAGTTCGAAAGCACGTCAAAGTGCAAGTAGATAAATAGGGACCGCTTACTAGCGGGAAGGTAAACGGAGTTTCCGTGTGCGGCTCTGGCTCGCCAGAGCAGTGGTGTCACGCTGGCCATGTGACCCGGAAGTGTCTTCGGACAGCGCTGGCCCATGGCCTCTTTGAGTGAGATGGGCACACAACCCTATAGTCTGTCAAGACTGGCCCGTACGGGCAGGGGTACCTTTACCTTTACCTTTATGTGTATGTATGCAAACATGCATTGTGGGGATGGGGTACCAAACTGAGTCAGTCCTGAGTTAGGCTTCAGATAAACTCATTATTCACTGCATTATTCACTTGTCTTTTTATATCTTGAAGTTCAAGGGTTCCCTGCTGGTCTCCCATCCAGGCACTGACCTGCTTATCTTCAGCCAAGGCTGCTGCTATATCATGGACTGTGCTATGAAACTGAACAGCAGCACATTCAGCACGGAGAAAATAAAACACTTTTTTTTTTTTTTTTTGCACACAGTGCCTAATTAATCTATATAATTCCTTGCAATAAGATGTGATGGCTAATATGTTAGATGACATTAAACAGGATTAGACAAATTAATGGAAGGAACTGTTTTATTGGCTGTTAGTCATGGCACTATGTTCCAAACCATGTACAGAGGCAGTGTGCTCCTAATCCTAGTTGCTAGGGCATTCTTGTGCAGTTGTATAGTGCTTGTTATTTATTTTATTATATTTATTGGATGCGTTTCCACCCTGGGACCATATGATGAAGGTTAGGCTGCACATGATGAATAGAAATAGGAAGCAACGGCAGAGAAGGCTGTTGCCTTAAAACCAGGGATTATGAACCCATGTGTCTTGAGTCCTACAAAAGCATCACGGAGAGGTTGGTCAGAGCCAGAGGAGTAGGAGAAGCTTGAAGAGATTGTGTTGGAAGATCCTGGGTAGGGACTCAGTGGGTTGCAGGTTACCTGAGCCTCAAGAGGTATCTGATCCCAGGGAGAGACCCAGTGGCCAGGTGTGGGTGTGTGGAGAATTAGATATTGCTGAAGGCTCAAGTGGGCTACCGGAAGATTGTTACACTCCTGTCCCTCCTGGTCTACTGCCTTCTGTTGAACAGCCGCCTTTCGCACCTTCTCCTGCCAGTGCTGGCACAAGCAAACTTCACAGAACTACATCTCCCTTGAAAGACCGCTTGTTTACTTGCTGAATTTCAGGCTCCAGCAGTAAAGCTGTGTCCCCCCACTCTTCAAAAGGAAGGTGCAGGAAGCATGTCACTTGTTGGACCAACATCCCATGCATTTAGCCTCTTGTGACTCTGCTTAGTTCTGTAACCTATAACCTGCCTTTTAAACTAATCTGATCTACATAATAAAGCTTTTGGCATAAACTGAGTTGTGTGTAAAAGTTATTTGTTGGATGGGAAGGGCCAGGATGCCGTGGTGTGGTCTCTTAATTTCTGTTGGACTCCATCGCTCTCCAACCCCAACGGTCAAGGGTGATGGGAATTGTCATTCAGCAACATCTCAAAGCCCTGATTATGAGCATCCTGTTGGACACTGTGGGAAATACCATGCATATGCACCAGGAAACAAGTCATGTGATCCGGTTCCTAAGATCTTATTTCATCCATTATTCTTTGGATCCTGTACACACTAGTGTTGAAGAACGAAAACTGAAGGGAGGACCAAAGGGCAAGAAACAGAACATGGGACGGGAAACCCACATTAATTAGTGGAAGCAATAACACTTTTGCCAGTCATCCATATTTCCTGCGGGGTGTAGCTGCATTGGTTCAAAGTCACTAATGTTACATTTGTTTCATTTGTTATCAGTTAAGTGTGTTCAGCTCTTATAAAAGCTTCAGTCACCTGACTTGGTGTCCATCCATCATTCCCTTATATGTTTTTTTATTTCCTTTCTGTAATAATGTCTGAAGTATTTTGTAAAAGTTAACTCATTCTCACCATAACTTTGAGAGAATGAAGTAACTCATTATTATTAGTATGATGATGATGATGCCACACAGCAGATATAAAAACAAAGTAATTTCGTCAATGTACTATGCTGATTAACAGCAGAGCATGCCTTTTACTCAACATTTACTCCCCACGCTAGATCCCTGTACATCACTTCCTAAGTTTTATTATTATTACTGAGCAGGGCTCTCCTTTCATAAAGTTGCCCTGACTCACATGTAAACCTTCTGCCCTGCAGTTCTTGCCAACTATTAATGGTTTTAATTTCCTGTATGTTTCAGCCTCCCCCAGTTCCTTGGAGAATATGATAAATCTTTGCAAAATCCACCCTCCTTCTCCCCGCCCTGTTGGCCGCCATCCTATACCTAGCATACTGGCTTTTCCCCAACTGCCATTCATTCTGTATCTGGATTATATAATTAAAAATTGGCATATATATTTGAAAAATGGGATCAGATGTCACTATACTTTTCTTAAGGTTTTATTCTCCAAGATTGTTCACAGATGTTCTTTCACCATTTAGGTACAAGAGGCCTCCACTATACCTCCTGTGACCCCATAAGAAGAAAAAAGTCAATATACCTACAAAGACAATGCTCAGATTGCAAAGGCACATACATTCCTGGAGGCCTCTTCTACTCTCCAAGGGAATAAGACGAAAGTGTTTCAAGCTGAATTCCTATGTATAGTTACTTGGGAATAAGCCCCTTGGAACTCAGTAGAACCCCCCCCCCCCCCCGCAAGCATGGATTTTCACTGTCCAGTGTTAGAGGCTGGTTTAAAGTCTGTCATTTGGATAAGGACTTCCAACCCAGATCTGAGAACCCAAGAGGAGCCCTGCTGGAACAGACTAAAGGTTCATCTCGTCCAGCATCCTGTGACCCACAATGGTTATACAGTTGCCTACAGGAACTCCATAAGCAGAACAAGAAGGCATGAGCCATCTCCCACTGCTTTCCCCAACAACTGGTATTCAGTGGCACAAGTCATCTGATCCTGGAGGTAGCATTCTGACTAGTAGCTGCTGATACCCTTATCCTCCATGAATTTGACTAATTCCCTGCAAAGCTGTTCAAATTGGTGGCCTAATACCATATTTATTTATTACATTCAAATTCCAAGTTTCCTCTAAAACGATCAAGATGGCATACCTGGCTCTCCCCATCTCCATTTTATCCTCCTAGCAGCCCTGTGAGGTAGGTTCAGCTGGGAGATAATGACTGGCCCAAAGTTACCCAGTGGCTGAATGCTCCCATAGCTCTGTTGGTAGAGCAGGAGGCTCTTCATCTCAGGGTTGTGGGTTCAAGCCCCACGTTGGGCAAAAGATTCCAGCACTGCAGGGGGTTGGACTAGGTGACTCTCGGGATCCCTTCCAACTCTACAATTCTATGATTCTATACTGTTTCTTATGTCTCTCTCTATCATCCTTCAACAGGTTCTCTGTCTCAGTTACTTTATATTCTTCAAACCATACTTCTGCAGTCTCACAGCTTCAGAATTTTCTGCTACCGGTAAATCCTCCCCTTCTTCACGCCACCGACCTTTGTCATATCTGACTGATTTAAAGGTCTCAGGGCAGGGGTGCCATGTCACTTATCTGCTTTGTACATTGCATCCCTCCACCCCAGTGAACAATAGGTCCTAATTCATCTTCCCTGATGGACAGTCACTATTCGGAGCTCACCCACCTGCCTGTGTGGAGACTGAAAGGCTCACTTTGTGCAGTTTATATTTGTCCAGAGAAATAAAAAACAGTAGTGAGGATTTGGAGCTGGCTGGCAGAAAAATTGAAGCCCCAGAGATGCTGATGTTGCTTTGACACGAATGCGGCTTTGTACCTGCTTTCTTGCCACCTGCTCAATTCTCAGTTGGACATTTGTACAGAAACAGGTATTACAAAACGCTATCCGTCTCCAGAGCTCTCTCATTTGAAGGAAATTGACCCTGCAGAGCTGCCCTGGAAATCTCCACTGCTCAGAAAACAGGGAACACTATTAAGTAAGACTGAGCAGCTAAACATGATTGCCCAGTTAAGAACATGGGTGGACATGTGGCCCACCCACAAACCCCACATATGCACCCACTTTGGGCTCTTTCCTTCTCAGCTGGGAATTCTTTCCTTCCTGCAGTCAGCATAAATGCAACACATCTTTTCATTAATTTCACATAAATTTGCTAGTGTTTGGCAATTTTAACCTCGTCCAGTTTAATTAACCCATGATTGGTAGTTTTCATTATTGTGAGACTGTGCCATCTCTTGGCATTCCTTACAAAATACCAGTTTCCCTTAAAGTAACCATGTATATAAACTTGTCCCCGGCTATATCAATGTGGGCAGGAGCCTGTTGCTCTACAGATATTGCTGGACTACAGCTCCCATCATTCTTGGCCATGCTGGTTGGGACTGATAGAAGCTGAAGTCCAACCAACCACATTTGTAGGGCCACGGTTTCTGCACCTCTGATATAGACAAAGGTGCATGTAAACTTCTACAACCACAGCATTGTTCACTGTCAACCTCTGTTTCAGAAGGCTGAACATTTGCTGCACACTCATGCATTTTTAAGCACTGCCAATTACCCTTTGTCCATAGATAAATTAAGAATGTATCCAGGCCCCTCCATCGCTTTGTGTTTATTTTATTTTTTTAAATACAGCTCTGCACTTGAAGCATTTATTTTGTTAAAGTAGCTTGCTTTATCTCTGTCACACATGGAGCAATTGAACTCATTCCAATGACCCACTTGGTTACATCTGCACTCCATTCTGTTGCTCTGTAAGAGTTCTGCTGGCCTGTGTTTTATTAGTGTCTCAGGGTTATTCCCAGTTTATATCTCCCAGAACACTATGCCTACACATACTAGCTTCATTGCTTGTCTTCGTCACTTAGCTGTCCCTCCTCCTCTTTTTTCAATTGAGGGCCATGCACTCAGTGGTGTAGACATGATACGCATGGTAAGTTTCCAAAGAGGCCTCAGCATGTGAATGTGCACACAAAATCCTACACACACAGGTACTGTACAATTAAATAAGTAAAATTGGAAGAGCATGGGATAATAATGTTTTCCAGCACGTTTATATTCACAGAAAAGTCTGATAACTCCAGAGTCATTTGGAAGTGGTCCATGAAACATTCTGACCCTTGTTCCACGCACCGTGGATTCTGGTGCTAGAAGAGCACAGGCAGGAGCTACTAAAAATCCCTTATTGTATAGCAATGGGTTTTCAAGACAGAGCAAACTTGGACTCCCCAGGCAAGCCAGACGGCACTGTCCAGGGCTGACCAAAACCATAATATGGGCTTGGAATCAGCATGCGCACCACTCAAAATGAATGAGTGGTAGGTGGCAGTTTGGTCCAAAGAACAGAGAAGGGTGGATTCAAAGGATGCTTAGACACAAAACTAGGCACCTGGAGGATGCAGGGGCTGCTGTTGCTTTCTGTGTGCCCTCTTTCCTGGACTGTGCAGATAAAGTTGTGGGTAGGTTGGAAATGGCAAGATAAGAGAGGATGGTAGTGATTCTGGAAGACTCCCCAGACGCTGCCTGCATCTGCATAAAAGGAAGGACACAGCAACAGTGGAGAAACATCTCTGGGACCTAGAAAGGTAGACAATGGATGGAATTTGAGAGATTTATTGACCAAGGACAGGCTGCAGAGCAAGAAAAGTGAATCAGAAAGAACTACACGCACACAAATGAGAGGCTTTAGTTATGGATTATTATGCTACAGCAAATAGGCCAGTTTATGGTACTGGGATGAGAAGGGGCTCTAAGGATTGTGTGGACCTCAAAAAACACATTTGTGGCATTGGGGACTCGGCTAAAGGTAAAGGTACCCCTGACCATTAGGTCCAGTCGCGGATGACTCTGGGGTTGCGGCGCTCATCTCGCTCTATAGACCAAGAGAACCAGTGTTTGTCCGCAGACAGCTTCCGGGTCATGTGGCCAGCATGACTAAGCCGCTTCTGGCGAACCAGAGCAGCGCATAGAAACGCCGTTTACCTTCCCGCCGGAGCAGTATCTATTTATCTACTTGCACTTTGACGTGCTTTCGAACTGCTAGGTTGGCAGGAGCAGGGACTGAGCAACAGGAGGTCACCTGTCACGGGGATTCAAACCGCCGACCTTCCAATTGGCAAGCCCTAGGCTCTGTGGTTTAGACCACAGCGCCATCCGCATCCCTGGGGACTCAGCTATACAGCTGCAAATAAAACGTTTTGTGTTTTAAGTGCAATATACAATGTGACGCTAGATGGCGATAGTGAGACTTATGGGAAATTCGATGTATTTTTAAAAATGTTTTTTAAAAAGCATTTTCAGAACGGTTTTTATATGGGTGTAGATTCCACCTGGGACTTTGCTGAAGATGATGATCTCTATGTGTATGTGCAGTGCATGAGTTTTGGTTTCATGGAGAGCTGTGTAAGCTCCAGGAAAGACCATCATAGTAAGCAAGACTGTCATGAGCTGGCAGGATACTGGTGAAGAGGAAGGGTGTGGCTACAACTGGTACATACCAGGACAAGCTGAAGATGGGGAAGGGGAGGTTGGGGACTTAGGAAGGATTCAAGGGACATCAGAGGATGTTGAAGGGGCAGTTGCCAGTTCACAGGAGCCAGGGGGAGTGCCCACATCACCAGAACCAAAGGTGCCCCCATCACCATGAAAAAGGCGGGCTCCAAGGCATTGAGAATAGTGGGAAGTGCACTTTAAGAGACTGAGGCAGGCAAGACACCACAGCCCAGCTTACTAGGTGATCAGCTCAGAGAAGTCCCAAGGCTGAAGCGGAGGCTGGGGAGGAAGGGGGCCAGGAGGCAGAGGCCCTTCTCTCCTCTCAACTGCCTCATTGGGGCAAGACCTTCTGGGAATAATTGCTGTGATCACTAGGCCTGAGCTGTTTTGTTTCCACCACTCCTCTGCATCCATCCATCCATTCCACGACATCCTCCATTGATAGGAAGGTACCGGTATTCCTTTTTTCCTTTCCAGTTTTCTTTCTGTTCTGCTCTGTCTTCCCCACTAAGAAATAGATTTTTTCCCCCAAGACAGACATGTACATAGGTGTGTGTTTGGTTTTTTCCATAGTGTTTACCTTCTCATTTAAAATATTAGCTATTTCTGCAAGCCTAACTTCAAAAAAACAAACAAACACACACACCAAGTGGGAGCACTCAAGGGTACATTTAAAACCCCTGTTGTGAAGGGACACAATTCTATAAACAGGTCACCCATTTTTCTCTTTTTCCCTTCTATAAATTGGGTATTCCTTTTCTTCCTTTTCCTTTCAATGCCCTGCCAATTTTGATTTCTATAAATAAATCCAGTCTATCCTTTTAACGCCATACTGTGACTTTGGGGCTTTCAGATACTGTCTATCCCTGACACTCTGGGTCCATGTTACCAGGTTTACTCCCAAATACTGCTGAGGTTTTACTATCTTGTCATTAGCAGAATTTAATAAGGAGTTCTGACAGTCAGAGTACTGACAGTCTGAGAAAAAAATTGACTGGAACAGTGTAGGAGCTTCGGAAGCTCTGCATGTTCTAATCCATCCCAGGCTCCTTAAAGTTAAATGAAATAGGCTGGATCTTCACCGACCTTTTAAATATTATAAGCATGATATTAGATATATCATTCTAAAACGTCACAGGGCATACTGGTAAATTCAAAACGTTCCTTACCTTTTGTTTGTCCAAACACAGTTTCGCTGCTGCCGGTTCTTGATTGCTCTGCAGCACCGTCTGGCATTACATTGTCATAATGCACTACAATATTAACATTACAAGCAAAACGCAATGTGTCCATCTTAACGTTAGAAACCATGTGTGTAGATCCGCCCATAGTGTCTGTTGTACAGTGAATGTGCAGGATGAGCCTACCAAGAAGAAGGCAGCTAGTTTGCTACTGAGGCCAGGCAAGGAGTAGTTAGCAGATACCAGGAGAGATGGTGACAACAACATGGAGAAAAATTGCTAAGACACTGACAAAGCATACATGCGCACAGAGAATGGCACTTTAAATTCAAGTTCTTACTACATTCCAAATAAGATGGTCAAGAGCAGCCCAATACTTTTTGTTGCCTAAGGCAAAAGGCAAGATGACACCCACCCCACATTTCCACACTCAAACGTTGACCAAACTGGATCTTATTTCAACATTGGCAAGGAGGGTTCAGGCAACCTACTAGGCCATATTCTCCATCCTCCTGTAACACCCTGCTGCTCCCCACCCTGCAGCATCTTCCGCCTTACTCTACCTAATAGTAGGACTTGCCATGAAGCTAAGAAAGATTATGGCAATGGCCTGATCTATGTGATCCTATTTCACGTGTGTGAGGCATTGCAAGGTCACTTTCTTTCTCAATATTCACACGATTGAGTAGTCTGGTGAAAATTCATACAGAACGTCCAACTTATCCTGCCCTTCTCATGATAGCCTTATGAGCACTTTTCTAAATGTGTTACTCCTTCAGAGACGGGGAAGGATCGCTTGCATTGTGCTTCTGCAAAGAATGCTGGAGGAATGCAATACTCTTCCCTGTAGTTAAGATGACAAACAAAAGAGCTTTGGTAGAGTTTGTTGATATGCATGCAGCTATTTTTGTCTCACTTCAGACAGGGTGCATGTGTTTTGCATAAAGAACCTGAGGGTGCAGCACATTCCTATAGAACTGTATGTATAGTGTCCTATAAGTTGACGTCTTGGGAATGATGAATGTGTATCCCTATTGCTCCCTCTGGTAAACTAGTGAAAGCAAAATATACGCTGCTGTATAGCTGCTTGCCACCAAGTCAGGAACTGACAATAAAGCCAAGGGAATACTGAATGCTTGCAATAGCGGTTGGCAGCACACCAAGATATCAAAATAATTAGCACATCTGAAATGCAAAGGGCAGAGACTGGCTACATGATGGCAGTAACCACAATACAGCTTCATTCTGGAGAGAAATGACGCATTGTTAAGGAATGAGGCAAATATCCAGTGTTACTGCCAAAAATAAGGCAATAACAACATTTAGGCATACCAGTATTGAATACCAAACTGGACTGACTCCCCTTTCATTAGTCAGAGAACTGCTCAGCTACATGAATATACTTTATGGGGTTCTTAATTACTTAGGTGAGTACTAGAAAAGAAAAGAAAACCAAGATGCAAATAATAAATAAACTTTCCCTGTTAAATACAAGACTGAATGCTTCATTTTGAAAATCACAGTGCTGACAATTTCGTAGGGTTAAGTACCCCATAAGGACTGTGCTCATGTAAGCCATCTATATAATGTTGAATTAGGGCAAGATTTCAAAGAGGTCAGTCTAGAACTATTTCTAATTTTAGAAATTAGAGTAACATAGATGGTTCCCTCCATTTCCATGAATGGCAATTCCATCAAAGGGTGATGGAATTAAGACTTTTTAATTCTTAACCTTTTCGATATTCCTGAAAATAATTCCAGAATTAACAAAGAACACAGTAGTAGCAGGACCATCCAACCAAGACTCTGGGAAGACACTTAGAGCTCTGTGGAGATCTCCCCTCTAACTGAAGGCTTGAATGAATCTGCAGTAGTCCAAAGGCAGCCTGAAGAGCTCCATCTCAATAATTTTTCACCTGGGTCCCCCAAGCACCTCTCTTCCCACATCTCAAACCTTGCCTCATTCCCCAGTTCTACCACATCACCTCAGAACACAGAAGTGAAGGTGGAAGAGTCACAGGAGTGCCTGTTTGATTGCTGGACAGTTTTCTTACCAGGCGTCTACGCAGGAGGGGGAGAAGACCCAGTTGTAAGATACAACCTAGCAAAGGCCCGGGTAGAGACATGCCAATGACTATAGAAGAATCTCCTCTGAACCTTTTCTGGGTTATTCCCGTATTCCCTTTTGAGCTCATTAATTTACAGCTTCCATGCCAGATGCTGGTCATGCACAAATAGGTAGAACTGTATACAAAGGGCAATCCCTCTTCATATGTAGTGCTGGCTCCTTGCAAACAAATTTCTGCAATTTGTGAGCCAGAACATAGGATCATGCACTCTCTTCAACACCAGTTCCTCTCTCTTTTCCCTTGTTAGTCTTAACAACCTACATGAGAGATCGATAGCTCAGTAGTAGAGAGAGCACACTTTCATGTAGATCATTCATTATTTGGTATTGCTAATGATAAAGAAAGGCCCCTACTTCAGACCCTGGGAAGCTTGTGCAGGCCACAGAACAGTGGAGTAGATAGGCTAATAGCCTGACTCATTATAAAGTAACTCCCAGCGTCTTGTTCTTAAGTAATAAATATAATTCTGTGCTGAGGAATTGTTTTAAAGAACAGAATTTAACAGGTACATAATATCTCTTTCACTCTCCCTCCCAAACCCACATTGCAACTTATTCTGTCTTTGCAATTGTAGTAAGCCATAAGAAAAATATCAACAAAAATAAGGAGTATCTCAAGCATATGTCAAACTATCTCTAGAAAAGTCTTTGGCACCTATTGAAGACCATTCTTTTCCAACAAGCCTTTTAAGACAAGATTTCTTATCCCACTCTGTAGGTGTACTAGACTTGAAATTGTTGTTATGTGTGCTTTTATTGTTAAATTACTTTAAGTTGTTTTATGGAAGTGATTCATACATAAATAAAAAAATAAGCAAACTGCAAACCTTCAGCACACATTCCTCAACCTCAAAATAACACAGAGATTCTTGATTAAGTACCTTCCATTATTTACGTTTAAGAAACCGGGCATCTAGGTCATTGTTAAAACATTAAAAGCAAATCCAACAGTTAATATGTATGAGAAGAATTTAATTAGTTGTCCTCTTGCACCAGCGCTTTAATAAGAAGTGGCTGTAGAGGACATTGCTGTCACAGCCCTGTTCCTGAGTTAAAGAGTCAGAGGAGGATAAGCTGGCTGCGTTCTGCTGGACAACTTAACTGGGTGCCTGATCCTTAAGCAAATGCTCCAGCGCCCAGGGAACCTAAGCTAGGGCTGTCATGGATGCCTTCTTCAAAATCCATTTAGCCTGAGAAGTCACCTCCTTGACCACCAGACCTACTCAATAACACAGTGACCATACCAGTCTGGAGACTACAGAAAAGAGAAGAGGCACTCTCCTTCATAGATTCAATCACAGAATTGTAGAGTTGGGAGCGACCACGAGGGTCATCTAGTCAAAGCCTATGTAATGCAGGAAGCTTTTGCCTAATGTGGGGCAATGCTCTATCCCATGCTAAGGGGTTGCCCCGATTCACATTCTTCAGGCAGGAGATGGAGCTCTGGTGATGCAGACTGAATGGAGAAACTCACCTCCACCCTTTGTTTGAGTAAGCTGTTTGTTTGCTCTTCCTATCTTGTGGGAGCTTTCTACATGTGGGGGCGGGATCAGGATAATTATTTGAGATGCCTACACATTGATCAGGTCTATTGTGCTGCTTTTGGGAGGCTCAGGAAAAGCAGGACCCCCTTCTCCTACATTAAACGGCATCTGATGAAATTTGTTTGGTTGACGATCACAATGGATAATTGTGTAAACATATTCTAGAAATAATGCCTGATAGTAATGGAGAGGGGAAGCACAGGGTACACAGAGAGTACATTTTAAGGTTTCAGTCATGGTTGTACCTTATAAGAGACACAGGTTTGTATGGCATTTTAATAGTAGTTATGAACTGGTTGTTGTGTTCACATTACTGACTAATTTAATATTGGCTATGTTGAAAATCTTGTTAGGCATTTATGCATTGTTGGTGTATGTATA
Organism: Podarcis tiliguerta; assembly: GCF_965153285.1. Taxonomy (NCBI): domain Eukaryota; kingdom Metazoa; phylum Chordata; class Lepidosauria; order Squamata; family Lacertidae; genus Podarcis; species Podarcis tiliguerta. The sequence goes on along the minus strand of NC_139534.1, from coordinate 45,890,182 downwards.
ATCTTTGTCTATGGGAACCCTGTGGGCTTAGTTGGAATAAAGTTTGTGAATAATTAATGTGAACCAATTTTCTCTAGTTCAAATAATAATTATACCAAGAAATAAAGAAATACAGCAATGGTTTCCATTGGATCTTTGAGTAGCCACCCAGTGGAGTTCTTCTATGTGATCTGGAGGTTGGTCACTCCTGACAGGGGCCAGATCTCTGCAGTACACAGTGTCTAGCTGGAACTGGTTGACTTAGCACTTACAGGATAAAGTTGCTTGGCTCTGCAGTGATGAAGATGCTGCTCTTGTGACAGTGTCAGCCAAGGTGTCCAATGAGTCATGAACCTATGTTGGGAGGTAATACTAAGCTAAACCATATTCCTTAGCTATTCTACAGGTCCATCACATATGATAGAAAGTTCCTTCCATATCATTACATTTCCAACAATCACCTGACTCCAGTGAGATCACAGTGGAGGCAGTGCAGCTGGTGGTGAGCCCATGGGACACCATCTCTTGGACTTCTGTTGCCCAAGGCAACTGCTTCAGCCTACCTTATGGATGGGCCAGCCCTGCTGATTAGGCAGCAGATCAAGGCAAGCATGTCCAAGGGAGCAATCACATCCACATCCAAGCCTCTTAGACCCCACATGGCTGTTAAAGTGATTGTGAATATGGAGAAGTCTATATTGTTAAGGGTGCTCAAAGTTGTTAGGAGATAGAAATACAATTCCCAGCACCTGTAACAAATTATAGTTCCTGGCTTGATGTATGTGTGTGTGGGGGGGAGCACATTACAGTTTAAATGGTATAAAAGAGCTGTTGGTGTGGATGTGAATGGTAGGAAGCAGGCCCCATGAGGAACTGGTCATAAATAGGGCATCACCCATCCACTCAGCTGCAAACAATTATTGATGGCAATATTTCCATACAGATGCCAACCATTTGGAGGGCATTTTTCTAGTTTGTTGTGAAAGACTGTGCCAAACCTAAGACTGGGTTTGAAATCCATAGAAAACTGACAAAACAGAGAAGGGAACTTCGACAATAACAGACTTCACATACGAGAACAAAGGCAAAGTGGAATAATGGAAGCACACAAAACAAACTAAGTGATTATGAGAGGAAACAACCAAAGCAAGACATCAAAAATAAAGGCAACATGTTAGTACAGATTGATCCAGGGCTGTAATTCTATGAAGCTGCCTTATCTATTGACTTGCTGCGTAGTTTGTGTGAATTGCTGTCGTTGGTCCACTTTCCAACCTGCACAAGTATTATAAAGACAATTATATCCTATCTGAATAGTTTTTGAAGCCTCTGGTTGGAAATGACTGTGTAAAAGCTAGGTGCTATTACAGCTGGAAATTGTCAAAACATGATGTGATTTTGTTCCCTGTTGCAGATGCAGTCTCCTTGAATTGCCGTGTAAAGTAAGCCACTCTTGTGTTGAAAGATGCTCTCTCCCCTCTCTCTCTTTTTGCTATTGCAGGGAGCATTTCTGCTTTCCGGTCTGATAAAAGCCGTCCTGCCAACCTAGCTTGGCAAATTTTTCATACTGAGGTTGCTTTTGCATTCTTTAAGAGCAGCGACTGTGCTATAGAGCATCTGAAGATGTAAGCATTTTTTGGCACAAAGGAATCAAAGAGAAGTTATGATAATCATTGAAGGTTCAGAAATCCATGGGAAACCAGAAGAGTGCACACAGGCTGGGATAATTGTGTCTGTATAATACAAATGGAAATCTGTTTAAAAGTGTCTGGGAGTTACCAGGTGAATCTATTTTATTTTTTTGGTTTGTGTAAAAGGAGTCACTTATAGCAAGGAATTTCTCTACTTGCATTTCCAATATTATATACAGTGTTGAGCGGTGGAGAGGTGTATTATTTTTAATTACGTGTGTATGTGTGAGTGAGAATTAACAGCAGTTATTATCTGCTTCCTCTTCTCTTCCAGCAAGAATTATGGACAGTTTTCTACCAGTACAGTTGAGGTTGCATGCAGTTTTTATGCTCAGGTAACCAATATTTCTAAGGATCACACTGAATTATACCTGGTTTGGGGGCGGGGGCTGATTCAGATGTTGCACCACTTTTTATACTTGCCAGCATCTATAGTTGTGAGGTGGGCATAACATGTCAGTGGAGAGTCTATAGACTTCTGCTATACCATGGTCTCAAAGATTCCAAAATGTTAAAGTCTGTGTGCTTTCTTAGCGCACATTGTATGATGCTTATATGAACAATGAGCTTAGTAATACAAAAATGGTTGGAAGTCTTTCATGTGAGCATAGAAAGCAGTTTGTGAGTGCAGATGGTAATGTTTGAACTTTATAATGTCACACAAGGTAGGCTTGATTTCATAGAATCATAAAACTCTAGAGTTGGAAGGGACCCCTGAGGATCGTCTCATCCAACCCCCTGCAATGCTGGAATCTCAACACGTTTCCCCATCCAATTTGAAACCATACCAGACCCTGCTTAGCTTTGCAAATGTGCTAGCAGTGTTGTTGCTTCACCACATTTGCAGGCACCATTAACAAAAAGAAAATATTTAGTGATTTGAGACAATAAACATATACAAGTCAAGTAAACATAGAATGCAACCAAGAGCCATGTACCAATAGTATTACTCGTAATGGCTTCACTTTTTTCACTTTCATAAGATCTAAAGGGTATTAGTGACAGGTTAACAAATCTATACTGTTGACACTTTGCAACAGGAGTACAGAACCTGTGATCACCCAGATGTGATTGGACTGCATCTCCCATCATCCCTGACCATTGGGAGTTGGACTCCAACCAGCAACATCTCTATGTCTGCAAGTTCCCTACCCTTATTTCACACACTGTTTGGCTGTAGGTTAAGAAATTTCCTGATTATGCAGTGACCAATTACATTATACACTCAATTACTTACCTAGGCATTAGTATTCCTAGCAAGGCTTACTGGCCATGCCAGACATTACTTGCTCTCTGCATGCCTATGATTTGGGAAGTGTACCAATTAGTTATCTGGGATGAGATGATCATTCAAATATAATGATCAAAATGAAGGTTACACAAATTGATTCTGGACAGGCTGTGCTTCATTTGTTTACTTGAAGTTTTGAAGAGTTCCCAATACATAATCAAGGCTGAAATGAAACCACTTCTCACACACCAGCAGAACTAACACAGGTTGTACTGAGGGTATCTTCCTTCTCCAAACCTGCCCAAGGACTAGAAAAAATGGCAAAAAGCTATGATCGTGTTGGACTATGTATTTGGCACTGTGAGCTACAGTGGAAATGTATACCAGGCTGGTGAGACATCACTAATAGCATTAAAAGCACAATCGCCTTGCTGCCATATACTTTTTAACCAATAAAGCTGCTAATGGTGGAACCCAATGGCACAAGTATTTCCCTGTTTCATACCACAATATTGAAGCAATCTGAAGCATGCTTATTTGGGAGTTAAATCCCTTAGAATTTAGTGGAGCTTGTGTGTGAATTAGCAGGATCTTAAGGTGCATTCTTAAGCATCTTAACAATATGATCCTAACAATGTTTCTTCATAAGTAAACCCCACTGAATTCAGTTGTACATAGTTCTGAGTAAGAAACCTAGGCCAGCAGTCATACTTGAAAATAAAGTTGTATTTAAATTGGTGGAACTTCATTCTAAGTAAATGTGTTAATCTGGGTGTCTGAACAAATGAAAGCACCCCATTAACATTTCATGGATGTGTTTCTAGTATGTCAATTATGCCAAGTTATATAGACACAAATCCTTGATGGCTTCTGCACGCTGCAGAACTCTTGCCCTTAGGCTCTCAGACACTAATATTATTTCTTTAAAACCTTATTTGTGTGGCTTGTATTTTTATTTGAATAATTTATATGCTTTTACTTTGAAGAATTGTAACTGGTCCCTAGCCCTCCTTTTTTGGGTGGGCTAGCAATCAAAATAATGTCTTTTAAAAGTGGGTGCATAGTGAATGTAATAATAATGACTTTCTATAAGTTTTCCTTGGTTCTATATTTACTCATTTCTGTATTTTGCATTACATAACTCAAATTTTCTTAGTGATTCTATGTACAAAATTGGGGAACTTGATTGTTGCCTTTTCCCATTTCAACACACTTCTGTTGGGCTGAACATTCTGGGTTGCATCCAGTCATACTTGGAGATCAATGAGATCAATAGTCCTAAGTTATTGTAATGTCAAAGTATGACTTAGCTGAATACAGATAACTCTCCTAAATTTCCCTGATGAGGTGCTAGTTAAGCCTGTTTTAGGGTTGCCATGTTTCAAAAGGTGAAAACCAGGACACCCCAAAAGTTGTTGATTTTTTGGTCTATTTGCCGAAGATCCAGGACAAACCGCCACCCAGATGTCACTTCTGCCTTTGAAATGCTGGTAATGTCTGGGAAAATCCGGACATATGGCAGCCCTAGTTTTTAAGTACCTGCAAATCAGAACATTCCTGTGCCTGTATCTGGACTATGGATCTGGGATGCCTAACATTGTTCCCCTGTCATTAACAGAGAAGCCAAAGCACATTCTCACAATCTCTTTCATTTTATATGCGTATATGGCAAGTATGGGAAACATGTGGCCATACAGGTGCCTTTGGACTCCAGCTAGTGTTGGTCGAGCAAAATAAAGAACAGGTTGGGCAAAATACAGGACAGGACAGGGTGGGGGGAGGGATTGAGGGGCTAAAAATTACTTCACTAGGTGGAGAAATGACTTCAAAGAAATCCATTACAATGGCACATGGGGGTTACAGTGGTTTATTCAATGAAAACAACAACAAAAGCACTCGCTCTCTGATCCACCTGCCTCTGTCTGTGCATAAACTCCTTCCCAATCCCCCCTGCTCTCCACTGGGTGGATGGACAGACCAGGCCCGTGCAACACCCCTCTTTCTCCAGGACTTACCCTCTGCCCGCACAAAAACCCTCTCCCTCAAACTCCTCCTCCTGGCCCCACCCCACTTTCTGCTCACCACCCCACAATAACTCTTGCTCTCATTCTCCATCTCATGGACCCACCCTCCCCATACAAACTCCTGCTCAGGCTCTCCCTCTCCTCTCCCACCGCATCCAACCTCTGCTTGCACAATTTTGAGGATGAGAATGAGCTTAAATACATGAAAAAAGGGACGGGTGGCAACCCTAACTCTCTCTCCCATCATCCCTGTCTGTTAGCCATGCTGGCAGGGGCAGATGGGAGTTGGAGTCCAACAACATTTGGAAGGTCACAGGTTCTCTATTCCTGGCATACAGGGTAGCTGACTTGGTACCTTCAAGATTTTGCTATTGCTTCCATCATCCCTGACCACGGGTCATGCTGGCTGGGGCTGATTATGTATAAGTTCCCAGGTTCAATACCTGGAGCTACTTGTTCAAGGACTTGAGGTAGCAAGGCTAGAAAAGACTGTGTGTGCTTGAGACCTGGGAAGAGAGTTGTTGCCAATTAGAAGAGACTGTACTCAATTTAATGGCATGCTATAACGCAGGTTGTAAAGTGCTTCTGCCATTTTAGGGGTATTTGTGCAATGGGATATATGTAGAAGGTAATGTTTTACAGAACTATGATATTGCAGGGAATATCCATCCTAGGCATGGCCATCCTAGAAGCATTTTGAGGTGCTTGATAGCGTCTGGCACTTGGGTGTTCTTTTGTTTTTACTGCCATGGAGCAGTGGGGTGCCTTGTTGTATAGAATTCTGTGAGAGGCCGCTTGTTCTGTGGGGCTTAGAAGCTCTTTTATGGAGATGTGAGAGGCACCATGTGTGCAACAGAGATGCTTTTCAAAACAAATCTGCAAGGTGCCTGCGATTTTATAGTGGGGTTCTTAAAGCTGTACATGACGGCTGGGTATACACCCTTGTTTACTCTGCACCCAGTGTGCTCCCAACAGTGGCTTGGGAAGCAGTGTACACATGACGTTTGCCACAATCCATATCTGCCCTGTTGTTTTCCTTATCATGTTTTTAATATTCTGTTGTGAGCCGCCCAGGGTATTATTATTATTCCTTATGAAATACTGCATTTCGATGCACTTTCCCCACAAACTACCTTCAACTCAACTTGAGGAAAAGAACAATCTAGCTGTGTTTTAAACCAGTAATGTTTACACAAAATAATGGATGCAGTCCTAAACTCCATTTACCAGGGAATAAGCTTAATTGAATTAAAAAGGATTTACTGCTGAGTACACATGGCCAGAATTTCAGTGTAAATTACCAAGAAACTGCTGCTGTTTTCGTTTTTTGTAATGTTCAAGACCAGAAGAGTTTCTAGAAAAAATAAATATAAATGATAAGCCGAGATATGTCCATAGACATTTTAAACCAACAAGCAGTTTGCATGCCCACCCCCAGTGTTTATTTACAAAACATGAAGAAAAAGCCCTGACCCCTTCCAGGTATGCTAACAAAATCTTAACCAAGCATCTACATCCCCCCTCTACTTTGCTCACCCCGGTTATTTTGAAACGATTACCAGTCAGAATGAGATTTGAAGCAGCGATTGCTCTGCTCAGACCTCAGGCTCTTAGTCTCTGCAGAGGAAGCATCTACTGCTACCCCACGGAGGACGCCCGCCGCACGCCCCCCTTCCTATGCCAATTCGGATTAGACTATACCCTGCAGCAGACGTGTTAATCCGATACTTCTTCCCACCTGTTTCCTCGCCCGTTACCCAACGACCTGAGCCGCCGGAGAGACTACGCTTCCCAGCATGCACCTCGGCCGCTCCGCGCTCCGCTCCAGTGTAGCAGGATTTTCCCTGTGGATTGCGCATGCCTAGCCAGACGTGGCAGCAGCAGCAGCCGCCAGAGCCAGCAGCTCCTCGTTCTGCCAGCGCGAGCGGCAGTCGGTGATGGGTCTGGCGGGGCGCAGCTTTGGGAGGACGAAGTGCTTCGCAGGGAGGATGTTGCTGCTGGCCCTCTTGGTAAGTGGCTGTTGCTGGGAAGCGGCTTCTGCTGCCGAGGGGCGTTTCGTGAAGGACGCGCGGGGCGGCGGAGGGCGGGGGCGAGCTGTCCGGGGCACTTGGGCTGGTACACTAGTTCTGCTGGTGGTGGTGAGAACTGGTGATTCTGGAGGCGCCGGGCTCCGTGTGTGCTTGTGTGTTTGCACACAGCTCGCCTGTCAAAGTGAAAGCGGCAGGCTCACATTGCTTAGGTGGCAGAAGTTAAAACTTCTTCGGCCTTTGGAAAGCGGGCGGGCGGGCAGGCGGGGTTTGTGTATGTGTGTGTGTGCAAATACCTCACGAGAGGAGCCGCTGCTTGCAAAGGCTCGCGCTGCTTTCCTTTCCTTTGCTGCCTGCCACGCTTGCGAGAACCCCGTGGCCGGTTGTTGGTGAGTTGGAGGAAACCCGGCTGCTCCGAGGCAGGCTAGTTGCCGGCTGATTTATGCCTCCACTGCCACTTAACGCTCGGGTCCTTTATCAGTCCCGAGCTCAGGTTCTCCGGCTGCATGTTTTACATTGCTGTTTCTGGGATGATTATACAATATGTCCTGTAGAGCAGCACTGTTACTATTTCTCTCTCTGTCTCTCTTGAGATTCTACAGTAGGTAGGTGTAAGTCATTCCCCTACTCTGTGAGGAGGGAGAGAGAAGTGTTGGCGACAATGATTAGGTTAGTTCAAATGGTTAGCTCTGGACTAAATTTTTGTGCAGAATATCAATCGACCTATTTCCTTTCCCCTTTTCTTTTTTAAACAGAAATAAAAGCAACGAACTGAATGTGCCGTGGTGAAACAAGACTTATTCTGTAGTTTCAGGGGTAAATAGAATGTAACTGTGTAATCCTATTCTACTCCGAAGCAAGTCCGTTGAGTTCAGGGAGACTTGCTCCCAGGGAAGGACAGCAGCCTAAATACTGTTTGCTGAACAACCTGCTCTCAGAAAATGGGTTCAAGAGTGAAATAAGCACAGACAGGTCCTCTGCATGTTTACTCAAAGGATAAACCCCACTGGGACTCTCTCCCAAGTGCATACAGGCTGGGTTGCTTCCTTATACATCTTGCAGTTCTAGGTGTGGCTATTCTGAAGTGTGTCTTGCTGAGTAAATTGGGACTCATTCCCTAGTCATTGTGTTTAGGATTGCAGCCTTCATTTTTGTGAAAAGAATAAAAGTCAAAGAGTTAGGAGATAAGCTGACTTGAGAGATGTGTGTATATATAGCTCAGTAACGTATAAATATTTCCTTTTCAGAGGTGGGTTGAGGAAGGATGGAGGGTTGACACTTAAGGCTCACATGGGTGCTCAAATTCCTGTGACCTTGCTTGCAGTGCAATGCACTTATCATTGTTTGTTTTCCACTTCCCTTAATTCTCTTGCGTTTTTCCTACCACCGTTTCAAAACAGAAACATTTTTTTAAAAGTGTTTTTCCATTTCCACTGGAATTTTGCAGACTTCCCTTATGGCTCCTCTCAACTCTCAAATGCCTACTGTTATCCCAGAGAAGAATCTGAACTGTCTGTTGTCAATAATAAATCATTTCCATTTTTAGTGCTTGGAAGACATGGTTTGGGCTATCCACATTAGTCTGACATACCAGATTATTTTAGGTTTTGCAGTAAATGGTTTAAACTCAGACTTCATCCATTCATGGTGAAATGTAACTTGGATTCCTTATAGAGGATGATTATATGGATATGACTGGGTGGCATTAAAATCATGAGCTTGAGAATTCTCAGATCTCTGTATGCATAGGTACACTTTGCACAATATGAGTTCTCCTTGAATGTGCCGAGAGAAAAAAGAGAGAGGAAACCTTGAAGTTTTGGGCATTGAGTGGGAAAGCTTTATGACAGCACATTCAGAAATATCTAGGTATGGTATAATTTAAATGGATGCAGTACCACAAATGGTTTAATAACACTAGCTGCTAAAGTGGAGCTTTTTTCTGTGGTGGGAAAAAAGCTTTTACAACTCTTAATTGATTCTTTAAAGAGGCTTAACATGAATAAGTCAGAAGGTTGTTTAACATGAATGCTTGCATAAATACTTCTTTTCATTTACCCTGTGAAATTAGACTTTCTTCTTTCCCCTGACAAATAATCATAACCTAGGTAAGTTCTTAATTTTCTTACACCTGCTCAGTCAGTCAGATGTGGGCTTCTGAAACAGAGTGACATGATAGCAGTGCATTAATTTGCCTGCAACAAACAAAATGTATAATTGTGGTTGTGTTGCCATTTCCCCCCACTCCCTTCCCCACCAATCCTTATTTGCAACCCCCACTCAACTGTCTTGGTGTGATGGACACAAATGCTGTGCCATTCATGGAAAAAGAGCTGGGTGGTTGGTTTTCACTGACCTCTTGCTTCTGACACACTTTTATTGGCTTTGAAGGAAAAACAAAAACTCAAGCAACAATGCCCTTGCACACAGGTGGGGGATTTCATGATGAAAGGGTCCCTTAATAGGAGTCCTGTAAATAGAAAACTAGAAATTTGGGGAGAAGGCTCAAACTGTGTGTGTGTGTATGTATGTGGGAGTTTACTATAGATCCCCAAGCCAAACGGAGGACATAGATGATGCCTTCCTGGAACAGATGGCCAAGCATGCAAAAGGAAGGGAGATAGTAGTAATGGGGGACTTCAATTACCCAGATATTTGTTGGATGTCAAACTCAGCCAAGAGCATAAGGTCAAACAGATTCCTCACTGGCCTTGCAGACAACTTCATTGTCCAGAAAGTGGGAGAGGCAACAAGAGGAACAGCCATTTTAGATCTGGTCCTAACCAATGTCGATGACCTGGTTAATGGGGTAGAAGTGGAAGGATCTTTAGGCGCAAGTGATCATGCTCTTCTGAAGTTTACTATACAACGGAAAGGAGCAGCCAAGCATACTAGGACTCAATTTCTTGACTTTAAGAAAGCCGACTTCATAAAACTTAGGGAAGTGCTGGGTGAGATCCCATGGACAGTAATACTAAAAGGAAAGGGAGTTCATGATGGCTGGGAGTTTGTTAAGAGGGAGATAGTAAAAGCACAACTTCAGGCAATACCAATGAGACGGAAACATGGAAGGTGCCTAAAGAAGCCAGGGTGGCTATCTAAAGAACTTTTAACTGAGTTAAGATTAAAAAAGGATGTGTACAAAAAATGGAAAAGGGGGGAAACCACCAAAGAGGAATTCAAACAAATAGCCAGCACGTGTAGACACAAAGTCAGAAAAGCTAAAGCACAGAATGAACTCAGGCTTGCTAGAGAGGTTAAAAGCAACAAAAAAGGCTTCTATGGGTATGTTCGTAGCAAAAGGAAGAACAAAGAAACAGTGGGGTCACTCAGAGGAGAAGATGGTGAAATGCAAACAGGGGACACAGAAAGGGCTGAACTCCTCAATGCCTTCTTTGCCTCAGTCTTCTCTGATAAAGAAAACAATGCCCGACCTGAAGAATTTGGAGGAAATGATTCAGCAGAGGAAACACAGCCCAGAATAACTAAGGAGATAGTACAAGAATACTTGGCTAGTTTAGATGTATTCAAGTCTCCAGGGCCAGATGAACTGCATCCAAGAGTATTAAAAGAACTGGCAGATGTGATCTCAGAACCACTGGCAGTCATCTTTGAGAATTCCTGGAGAACAGGCGAAGTCCCGGCAGACTGGAGGAGGGCAAATGTTGTCCCTATTTTCAAAAAGGGGAAAAGAGAGGACCCAAATAATTACCGCCCAGTCAGTCTAACATCAATACCAGGGAAGATTCTGGAGCAGATCATTAAGCAAACAATCTGTGAGCACCTAGAAAGGAATGCTGTGATCACCAATAGTCAGCATGGATTTCTGAAAAATAAGTCATGTCAGACTAACCTGATCTCATTTTTTGACAGAATTACAAGCCTGGTAGATGAAGGGAACGCAGTGGATGTAGTCTACCTTGATTTCAGCAAGGCATTTGACAAGGTGCCCCATGATATTCTTGTAAAGAAGCTGGTAAAATGCGGTCTTGACTATGCTACCACTCAGTGGATTTGTAACTGGCTGACTGACCGGACCCAAAGGGTGCTCATCAATGGTTCCTCTTCATCCTGGAGAAGAGTGACTAGTGGGGTGCCACAGGGTTCTGTCTTGGGCCCGGTCTTATTCAACATCTTTATCAACGACTTGGATGATGGACTCAAGGGCATCCTGATCAAATTTGCAGATGACACCAAACTGGGAGGGGTGGCTAACACCCCAGAAGACAGGATCACACTTCAAAACGACCTTGACAGATTAGAGAACTGGGCCAAAACAAACAAGATGAATTTTAACAGGGAGAAATGTAAAGTATTGCACTTGGGCAAAAAAAATGAGAGGCACAAATACAAGATGGGTGACACCTGGCTTGAGAGCAGTACATGTGAAAAGGATCTAGGAGTCTTGGTTGACCACAAACTTGACATGAGCCAACAGTGTGACGCGGCAGCTAAAAAAGCCAATGCAATTCTGGGCTGCATCAATAGGAGTATAGCATCTAGATCAAGGGAAGTTATAGTGCCACTGTATTCTGCTCTGGTCAGACCTCACCTGGAGTACTGTGTCCAGTTCTGGGCACCACAGTTCAAGAAGGACACTGACAAACTAGAACGTGTACAGAGGAGGGCAACCAAAATGGTCAAAGGCCTGGAAACAATGCCTTATGAGGATCGGCTAAGGGAGCTGGGCATGTTTAGCCTGGAGAAGAGGAGGTTAAGGGGTGATATGATAGCCATGTTCAAATATATAAAAGGATGTCACATAGAGGAGGGAGAAAGGTTGTTTTCTGCTGCTCCAGAGAAGCGGACACGGAGCAATGGATACAAACTACAAGAAAGAAGATTCCACCTAAACATTAGGAAGAACTTCCTGACAGTAAGAGCTGTTCGACAGTGGAATTTGCTGCCAAGGAGTGTGGTGGAGTCTCCTTCTTTGGAGGTCTTTAAGCAGAGGCTTGACAACCATATGTCAGGAGTGCTCTGATGGTGTTTCCTGCTTGGCAGGGGGTTGGACTCGATGACCCTTGTGGTCTCTTCCAACTCTATGATTCTATGATTCTATGATTCTATGTATGTATGTGTAGGGAACAGTGTCTATTCTGAAGTGGCACAGTCTAGATACAGCTTTACTGTATCTCATCTGCTGTTTGGGATAATGCTAAATTAATTTCAACAGAGAAAGACTGAAACTTTTGGGCAAAGAAAGAGCCTGTGGTTATTGCTTGCAATGTTACTTTATTAGGTTAACTTAACACAAATGTGCATATGTCCAACAGGAAGTGTTATATGAATTTTGGTTTCCTGCTAAGAGTACACACTCTTCCAGTCAGCTTCCAGAGCTTTGCAGAAAGTCTTAATTGAAAAAGGATTTTGTTTAATCATTTCCAAGTGGTTGGTATTTACTTCCCACCCTCTTTTAGTATCACAGTTTGATGTGCCTCCTGGACCTGGATTCTACTGTTTAGCCTTATTACTGCTTCCCGACTCTCCTTTTCCTATTGCATGTGGGAACTGATTTTCTTGTTCTAGATCTCCCAAGTGCAGACAGGTTGCCCTATTTGTATGGTGGTAGAACTAATAATAAAATAAAGGTTTATTTTTCCTTATAAAAACATAACTACATAGATCTGAACATTTTGTTACCCAACTGGATTCCCCCCCACCTCCAAGAAAAGATTCACTTTTGCTTGTAGAATATAGTACTAGTATAGTTTGGTTTTGAGAGAAGGTGGGTTAAGCCTTCTTGAAAGAGTCAGAATGATGTAACTTTGCTCCTCCAGTTTCCAACTTGTGAAATGCTTCTGGATATGGGTCAGTTTGGTATTTTGGGGTGGGGGGGGTGATTGATGGGTTGGATCCTATTACTATGTAGGATAGGAGTTGGATTTATCTGGACTTTCAGTTCCTTCCATCAAATTCTGGCAGAACTATATTTTTATAAAAAGGTTGGCGAAAGTGGAGCTACTTGATGCATGATGGAATGGTGCTGTTTTTCCACATAGGGCGTCCACTATCATCTGTATGACTCAGATAGTCTTCTGTAATGGCTATTTTACAGTCCTCCATGCTGTTCTTTCATCCTGTATGTTTCAATGCCTGCCAGGTTCTGCAGTTTTTGTTAAAAAGATTCTCCTGTACGCTGAACCAGGAATCAGTACCCTATCCCAATATTAATATTTGCTACTGATCCCTCTTCTTGAAAGGGAACATCTTCTACCTTTTCCATGTGCAAAATTCCCACTGTGGCCTTTTGTTTTTAGGATTGTTCAAGATCTGTTCTCAGACATGCAAGTCCTGTCGCTCTTCTCAGAACCCTTTTATTGCAGTCTTGCCCTTTCTGAAATGAGGTGAATATTACATGATAAGGTTAAATTACACGATGCTATTGCAGATTATCCTTATTATTCTCTATCTTCTTTGTCTAGCCCCAGATTTCCTTTGCTACTCTTATTCTGAGCTTAGGCTGGTTCAGCCAATTTCGCTCCAACAATGTATGCAATTAAATGCTACTTCTGAATTGTACTGTTTTGAATTTATATACCTGTATTAGCTTGGCATCATTTTGTAACAGATTTAGCTTTTTATAATTTAATACATATTTGATACTCTTGCTGCATCTTGTACAGTGGTGCAGGTCCTGTTTGCAAGGCAGTAAAACAAATTAAATTGTTGCTATAAAAAAATCCTCAAATATGTGTATGTATTTGTAACTTTTCATTTACAGGACTGCACACTGAGTGCAATATTAAGTATATTCAAGCCTTTCCCCCTCCCTACCCCAAATTCTTGCAGGTTCTGAGGATTACAACTGGCAATTTAGGAAATGATCTGGAACAATTATTCTCCCCTCTTCTTGTCCAACAAAAAATTGTGGCATGGGTGGGGGAAACTATCACTTATTGCCATGTGCTCAAGTGGGTGATCTGCAACTAGACAAGTATTGAGTTACTTATAGTACAGTCCTGTCTGTATGGCTACTTAGACCCTCCTAGGCTAAGCTATGCCACACAAGTGTTCAAGCTCCTAGGGAGGAATTGTAGCGAGTGTTCGAAATTCCTCAGGTGTGTTTTGCTACTGGCACGGTTCCAATTGCTATTACATGGAGATCTTCGGGCGCCAGGTTGGTGACCACAGTTTAAACAACTCTACCTTAGTCTATGGTTAATACCATTTCCATTTCCACTGTGTGTCTTTCTCCTTGCATACTGGCACAAGTGACTTATAAGGGCAAGCTACAGTCAAGCAACGTAGTTAAGATCATAGAATTGTAACATTGGAAGCAGTGTTAGAAACTGAGATATTTGCCACATGGCTCCTGGAACCTGGGTTCAAGGCACAAAAACATAATGGCTAGGTTTTTCCAAGGCTTGTGCAGTCTTGCTAAGCCAAGGTTTGGCTTAGCATGTCATGTGAACCAGGCCATGGAGTTTGCTTTCCAAGTTTGCTTAGGATTGCAGCTTTAGTTTAAAGTAGCATGTTATTTATGCACAGGATTCCCCCCCCCCCTTTATTGCTTCTTGCTTTTGTTGGTCTTTTGTTTTCACCATGTGGAAGTATGTGTTGAGTGTTTGCATATAGTCTCACTAAAAGGGCATTATCCTACTGTGTTCTTGGCTTGAGATCATGTAGTTCGAGTAGCTAATTGAACTGCTGGATATGACTGCTACTTCTCTACAGGAAAAAATATTTAACCCAAAAGCTTAGAATCTGACTTTGAGGAGCCTTAGTGCTAATAATAATAGTAATAATAATAATAATTTATTATTTGTACCCCGCCCATCTGGCTGGGTTTCCCCAGCCACTCTGGGAGGCTTCCATAGAAGCCAAAAATACACTAAAATATCACACATTAAAAACTTCCCTGAACAGGGCTGTCTTAAGATGTCTTCTGAATGTCAGGTAGTTGTTTATCGCTTTGACATCTGATGGGAGGGCGTTCCACAGGGCGGGCGCCACTACCGAGAAGGCCCTCTGCCTGGTTCCCTGTAGCTTTGCTTCTCGCAATGAGGGAACTGCCAGAAGGCCCTCGGCGCTGGACCTCAGCGTCCGGGTAGAACGATGGGGTGGAGACGCTCCTTCAGGTATACTGGGCCGAGGCCGTTTAGGGCTTTAAATGTCAACACCAGCACTTTGAATTATGCTCGGAAACATACTGGGAGCCAATGTCGGTCTTTCAAGACTGGTGTTATGTGGTCTCGGCGGCCGCCCCCAGTCACCAGTCTAGCTGCCGCATTCTGGATTAGTTGTAGTTTCCGCGTCACTTTGAAAGGTAGCCCCACGTAGAGCGCATTGCAGTAGTCCAAGCGGGAGATAACTAGAGCATGCACCACTCTGGCGAGACAGTCCGCGGGCAGGTAGGGTCTCAGCCTGCATACCAGGTGGAGTTGGTAGATAGCTGCCCTGGATACAGAATTGACCTGAGCCTCCATGGACAGCTGTGAGTCCAAAATGACTCCCAGGCTGCGCACCTGGTCCAGGGGCACAGTTACCCTATTCAGGACCAGGGAGTCCTCCACAGCCCGCCCCCTGTCCCCCCAAAACAGTACTTCTGTCTTGTCAGGATTCAACTTCAATCCATTAGCCGCCATCCATCCTCCAACCCCCTCCAGGCATTCACACAGGACCTTCACTGGTTCTGATTTGAAAGAGAGGTAGAGCTGGGTATCATCTGCATATTGATGGACACCCAGGCCAAACCCCCTGATGATCTCTCCCAGCAGCTTCATATAGATGTTAAAAAGCATGGGGGAGAGGACGCGACCCTGAGGCACCCCACAAGTGAGGGCCCAGGGGTCTGAACACTCATCCCCCACCACCACTTTCTGAACACGGCCCAGGAGGAAGGAGCGGAACCACTATATGACAGTGCCCCCAGCTCCCAGCCCCCTAAGACGGTCCAGAAGGATGTTGTGGTCGATGGTATCAAACGCCGCTGAGAGATCCAGCAGAACTCAGTCACTTCCATAATAATTGTGTGTTCTCCTGCTTGGAGTCAGGCCTTGAAGTTGTTTCATGCTGGAGGACACCTGCCAATTAAGCTTTCGGCTATTTGTCCGATGTAGGGAATAAAATGCTTTAAAAAGAAGACGACACTAAACTGCAGCCTTCTTATTCTTGGCTTTCTTCTTCAAAAACAGAATGTACTTGAAGTAGAACTTGACAGTTATGAATTTTTCAGCGGGGGGGGGGAGAGCTTTGTTTTGAAATGTTTATTCAAAGGTTTTTTTAACCTCTCTCTGAGGATGACAAAACACAGTAAGTCCTGGTTGCAGCACAGCAGATTTTAGTTTTAAGTTCTTGAAGTATCTCAGTAGAAAATAAACTGAGGAGTGGAATGGTTCCAAGGAAAGTAGAATCTGGAATCCTGGAACATGAGTCTGTGTGTATGTCAGGATGGTTTATATCTACTGACATCCTTCCAGTATATAAGAGTTAGCTAAAATGACTCCTGAAGAACCTTTCAACTTTAGTTTAATGTCATAGCTTGCTTGCATCCATTCTTCCAGCAGACTCCCCTCCTCTCTTAGTGATGATAATCTCCCACCTCACCAATTGAACAGCAACTTGTTGTCTTGCTTCTTGAGCCCCTGATTTGGCAGAACATCTGTAAAGGAACTGAGGGTGTTCTCTTGAGGTTCTGCTGTGCTCTTATTAGATTCCTCTGACGTAGTTGCTTTGTCTCTCAAAGTGAGGGGAGAGAGTAGAGTTTTCCCCTCAACCCTACAGGCCACTCACCAAAGATAAACACAGAAGCAAAGTACAGAAACTTCACAGGGATACACAGGCAACCAAACTTCCCTCGCTGGAGAAATAAAAGCAGCTGAGTAGTACAGACAAGAAGGAAAAAATGGCATGGCACAATGCAAAAGAGGTAAGAAGTTGATGTTTGCTTCTCTTTAAAAGCCAAGAGAAGTGATGTGCCCACAATTTCCTTATTTTTCTATTTGAGGGGATTCATACAGCCATTTGAGATGATGGCTGATGTAATGAAGCTATTACAATTGCTGGGTGTGTGGGGAGAGTGTTCCCCCAAACTTTGACATGTTCTGGTGATAAATTGCTTGCCTCCTTGTGCATGTTTCTGAGATTTTCCAAGTAGTGATTGTGATGTTGACATGTTTTGAGATTTGCTGGAGCAGTCGTAGGTAATGGCTTCAAACATTTCAGCTGCCATCTTGAAATGGTCATGTGAACTTACCCACTGATTCTCAGAACTATGAACACACTTTTGGAAAGCCAACTGAGCGCTAGGAAGGAAGTTGACTCCTGAGACTCAAAGCTGAAAAACAAAGTGAATGATAGAGCGGCAGGTTCTGGCCTGGAAGGACCTAAAGTTCTGTAAACTATCACAACTATTTTAAAAGAAGCGTTACATTTTGAAAGTGAAACACTCTTACGTGCAAGTTGATATCATTGGCTACAGACGGATTCCAGTGGCAGTGCCAGTCTTCTTGAGTGACTGACTTAGAGCTTGTATGGTAGCCTCTTCATACAGAAGATATAGGGAGACTATCTAATGACCACTATCTAATGTGTATAAGACACCCCCATGTATAAGTCGACCTCTATTTTCTGAGCCCCAAATTAAGAAATAAATATTTTAAACACAGAACAACTTTGATATTTTATTAAATATTCAAAACACCGGTATATTTAGTACTGTATATTTATACATCAAACAGTGAGACAAGCTGTGTAATGGCAGCTGCTCCTGTCAGCTCAGTGTAACTCCACTGTAGCTGCAGCTCCTGTTCTCCAGCCTGTGTGTTGCACCTTTGTCTCAGTATTTACGGTCTGTACCCTATTTACTCCATGAGCGGTGGCAGATGCGAACGCTGCCAGAGCTGCCTGAGTGAGTGCGCTTGGGGAATGGGGGGGTCTGGGTAGAAAGGGGGCGGCTGAGGGAACTGGGTAGAAGGGACAATGTCCGGAGTGGGGGCTGCTGGGGGGGAGTACCAGTCCAGGGTTCGTCGTGAGGCCAATAGTGAGGGGAGGCTGGGGGGAAAGAATATGGATGACGGCATGTATTTATTTATATATTTAATTGCAACATTCCTTCTATAAGACGACCCCCAATTTTAAACTTAAAAATTTTGGGGGGAAATATCGCCTTATACATGGGAAAATATAGTAAATTGAGAAGTGAACACAGTTTACAACAATGCCTTCCACCTTAATAACCCCTTTACAAGAATGGTCTGGTTTAAAATGTGGGCTAAAAACCATTGTATTAGTCAATGTATATCTGTTAAAAGTATCAAGCAAGCTTTCAACACTAATGACTGGGTAAACTAATAAAGGGTTTTGACAAATTGTGATAATAGTACAATTAAAATATTTTATTGTAGATTTCTTCATAAACCTTTCATGGGTTACCTTGATGCAACCAGAAAGCTGTGATTTAATTTATATATTTCCCTTTTCCTGCTGTAATAAATGGAAGACTTAGTTTTCTGGCTTTCAGTAAAAGTCAGACTTTATTTAGCAGAGTGTGGCCATAAGCTGGAGAACACATTTTTCATCAGGAGGTGGACATCATGAGGGTGAAGGTGAATAATAACTTTGATTTGTATGAATGGTTGTCATAGCAGTGACTGTCAGATGCTGGGCTATTTAAAGATTTTGTGTAGATCACCTTTTCAAGTTATGGGTTTAAGGTAATAATGGTCAGGAGCTGAGGCAGACTAACTAGAATGCCTAGGTTAATGGGGCAAGAGAAGAATGGAAACCTTGTGGCCCTCCATAGCTTGTTGAACTACAATTACAGACTGTTGACTATGCTGTCTGGGGCTGCTGGGATTTGGAGTCAAACAACACCTGGAAGACTACAGTTCCTCATCCCCAGACTAAGAAGTAAGGAAGAAAAACAGAATTCCATTAATAGATCCTGTGAGTTAAAAGTGTAGGAAAAACTGTGCTGTTACCATAGTTATTCTCCGTAATTTGTAAAGTGGTGTGCTTGCCTACGAAGTAGGTCACTTGTACAGTGCAATTCTGTGCATGCCTTCTTGGAAGTATGCTTCACTGAGTTCAGTGAAGGCCATTCTCAGGTAAGTGTATATAGGATAGCACCCTAAATCACATTTTCTAATAAAGCCACAGTGGCTGTAAAGTAGTAACAAGCTCAAGGCACAAAGCAAATTTTTTACTTAATTAGAAATTGAACCCAGGTGTGTCAGGGATAAGTTCTAGATAAAGGAAAGATTTAGGTTATGCATCCTGAAGAGTATCTAAGAATAGACAGGCAGTGAAATAAGCTAACTGCTTAAGGAGAATGAATATTGTCAACAATAGCTCTCAACATTATCAAAAATGTCAGAAACGGTTATTGGCTTTGTGTAGGATCACAGAGGTGGATTTGACCTTAAAAGATTCCTCCAAGCTTTGAAAGCTAGCGGAGAATGCTATGTGGAAAGTTACATAACCAGCAAGGAATGTTATGGTGCATCCAGAGATAGGAGCAGATGAGTTAATTTTTCAACTGTAATCCAGAGTTCTCCATAGTATTTTGATATTGGCTAACTGTTGCATCATGGATGTGTGATGCAGTGTTAGGATTTTTATTTTGGAGATTGTGAAACACTTGACTAGGATGATATGGAAGTTGTTGGTAGATGCAGGTTAGATTTCAGAAACGTGAGGGTCCCACTCCTTTGATGATTTACAAATTGATTCTAACAGTACAATTATCATACTTCAATTCTATTTATATTTACTCAGAAGCAAGTGCTGTTGAGCTCAGCGGGGTTTACTCCCTGGGTGATGAGTATAGGACTGCATTCTCAAGGGCACAGGAGCTGCAAATTCATCTAACCTGACTTTATTTACAGAAAACAATGAGCTTTTCAGTTCACTGAATAATGGGATCACAAATGGCAGAGTCTTGGTGGGGAGGGGGAGACAGAACTATGTCACTGCTGTCAGTCCTGCAAGAATCATTTCCTGCCTTGCTAGCCTTTTTCCACCTGGCCTGGGAGGACAGGGCCCTGACTGACTCCAGCTACAAAAGCTAAGGCTGATGGAGAAGCTAGAGGCCATCTTTGCTGTGAGTCCTGCAGTTCCTGCTGCCATGGGTGCAGCCAGGATTTTTGTTGGGGGGTGGGGAGGACTTTGTTAGAGGGGCAGAACCGATGTGATTGGTCAGTTAGTTAAGTATTTCTATTGTTTTACTTGATCTGGAGGGGGTAGCTGCTCCCCTGCCTCCACGGCTACACCCATTCCTGCTGCTCAGGGTGCTTAGAGGTGCAGTATTTTTTAGGGTTTTATTGGGGGTGTCAAGTTTTCATTTTGGAGATGCTTAATTTCTGCTGTTATTGGGTATTTAATTTTTTTGTATGTTTGATGATAGACCGTATTATATAATATAAATTTCATGGTGTAAGCCACCTTGAGCATGGTTTAACTATGAAAAGGTGGCATAAGTGAGCAATGAATATGATTGTAAAAATGTGAAGATTTTAATAAACCCTAACAAACTAACAATTAAGAACAACGATCATTTCTAATTCAGGCTGGCAAATAACAACCTGACTGATCTACATGTGGTAAGTAAGGAGCACTTTCAAGTGGGAAAGGTATACACAAGCTGGTAGTTCTATTCCTTTAAGCTAAATTTGACTTTATGCTAGTAGCATATTACTCTGTCATTAACTTCACTGGCTTCCAGTTTGTTTCAAAGTGTTTGGCAGCTGGCTACACGAGAGATGGCCTTTTCTGTGGTGGCTCCCAAATTCTTGAATTCTCTTGTGCTTGCCTGGCATCTCCATTGTGCACATTTAGGTGCTAGGCAAAGCCCACCCAGTTTTCACAGGCTTTTATTGGATCCTTCTCCTAGTTTTAGCACCCACCCAAATTGTTGTTTTTGTGTGTGTTGCCTTTCTCATTCTTTCATAGTTTTAATTTGATATGTTGATCCTCTTATTTGTATTTGTTTTGGAAGCCCCCATGAGGCCACCTGTCCAAAGGCAGAGAACTGGTTCTGCAAATAAACAATAAAGTACCGTGGTATGTTGGCAGATGAGCTAGTGACTTCTGAGGACTCATTTGCGTGCCTGTTTTAGCTGCTTCTTCAAAGTTAGGAGTCTGTGCAGGTGTGTGTGTGTATGTGTGTTTTCCTCAATGATGTACTCGGCTCCCTGAATTAATTGATGTGGGAGGGAAGCCTTACTTTGGTTGGTTGATCATGCCAACTGAATAGATGAAAGTTTGCAGCTGTAAATACATGGTGATTCCCTCAGTGCCAGTAGTATTCATAAGGACACTCTTCCCATTTCCACCTCAGATGGTTTTTCAAAGGATTATCATTACTCTTTTCCTTCTTTCTTTACAACATATACCTGTTGTTCATAAGAGACTTAACCACAAGAGCCCTTTTCTTTCCATTTATATACAAAACTAAGCAGAGAGTTCGCTTTTCAGGTGGCAGAAGCAACTGAGGCTGACAGTTCTCAGCTGAAATCGATGTCAATATTTCCTTTAAATCAGGATCCTTTGCAGTACTTGGTTCTGCCCTGAAGTTGTTTGTTTTTGTCTTGGAAGCCCTTTTGCCACTGATGTTTTAATGCAAGAGCGTTTCATGTTCCCAATTTGACGAACAAGGAATTCATTAAGTTGGCCTTTCAACACAAAGTGGTAACTTGTCTTGCAAGTTTTATCACGGAAGTGTCATCTTCATTCATGATTAATCAAGAATACCTTTGTTGGCTTCGCATTTTGTAAGTGCATTTAAATTTAATCAAGCAATCCGTCAATGAAAAGTCAGATGCCCAAGTTAACACTTTCAGTCGAATGACAGTCCCCACCCATAGCTGTCAAGTGTCCCTTATTTGAAGGGACAGTCCCTTATTCCAGCGCCATGTCCCGCCGCTGTCCCTTATTGATGGATGTCCCTTTAATGATGTCCCTTAAATTTCAAAGGAAGCAGCTCCTCTCCCTCCCTCCCTGCCGGCCAGGGAGGAGGGAGGCTCCAACTGTGTTGCTTGGCTGTGTTGCTCACCCAATAAGAAGTCTAAGAACGACTGGGGGGTGGAGCTTGCATGCCTTGTGTGTGGCTAGTTAATGCAAGCTGAGGGGTTTTTTGAATGCTGGACGCCATTTTGGTGCACGTGCTGCTGCAAACTTTGCAGTTCAAAGCCAGGCCGGGGAGCCATCTTAAGTTGAGGCTGCATAGGCCTTGTGCATGTGATTCAGATTCTACTCAGTTGAACCTCTAGTTACAAAGTTGGTTGGACAGTGTTCTCAAAGCTACCAGCATGAGTTTGACCAGACTGCAGGAGGACAGGAAGACTGGAGGGCCTGGAACAGGTGAGGCTGCAGATCCCTTATTTTGGCTGCTGGTCCCTTATTTTCAAATCTGTACGTTGACAGCTATGTCCCTATCATGCATTCTTCATGTAAGAAATCCAAAAAGAATTGGTTTCCATTATTTTTTTTTTGAAATCTGGACTGGGCCTGTATAGCAGTCAGTATCACAGGCTGCGTAATTTCAGTGGCACTGTCTTACTGGGTGTTCAGGTGCTTGTCACCCACTTCCTTGCCCCTGGTGTTAAATGCATTGAGTCTTGTAGTTCTCTTGCAGTGACTATCATTATTGTGATGATGAAGACTCTTGAAGAACCATAAGCAACAGTGTTAATAATACAGTGTCAAGATCAAAAAATAAGAATAAAAAGTGTTTACTGTGACTGATATTTGTAGCATATTCTTGTTGAATTAGAAGGACTTTCTGTTGACATACCAGTTTAATCCATTTTTCAGAGATGAGAAGCACGGTCTAGATAAGTGCAAATTGGTAATGTTCAACAAGCCCTATCTGCTATTAAAATCAGTGCAGCAAAGTAGAAACATCTTGTTTGAAATGCACCAGCAAAACAAAGAATATTGCAGTGCTGTTCCTAAAGCTGTTCCTAGTTTTATGACCTTGTGTGTTTTCTCCAATTTCTTGACTTCTTCCTGTTGGGGAGACTTCAGCCTGAAATGATTGAACTAGAATATATTGGCAAGTTTGATTCTATTAATTTAGAACTTAATTAAGAGCAGGTATTTCTCTCCCAATGTGTTAAATTAGCAAGCAGCCCTAGGAAGATTGTATTAGCAGTAATTATCACTACTGGGTACAGTCATCGGTATCTTATATACCTTTTAACTGGGTTTAGAAATAACACAAAAGGTCCCCCTTGTGTCATGGTCTTCAAGCCCTGTTATGCTGTCTGCCAACTAAAAATATGGCTTCATAGATCTTACAAATTCCTGAGGCACCACAATGAATGGTTAACATTTAAGGTGCCACAGGGCTCCTGATTTGATTGAGAAGCCTGCAAGCCAAGACTTTTCATAAATGAGAGCACTGCAAAAGCTCTTGCCACAAGAAATGTGTTTGGGGGTCTTAATTTGTGGAAGTCTCATCTTGGTTGTAACATATTAGTTCCGTGTCTGACCACCGTGGTTGGTACATCACTGGTGCATGTTGAAGTACAAGCAACAGAACATTCAGTGCTGCGTGCACTGCATCTGCTTCTCTTGTCTGGCACAGCCCTTGACACGTTATATTTTGTCTCTCTATAATATCCTCCCACTGCTTCTTGGCCTACAGATCCCCTCCTTTCAGGACTATCAGCTGTTCTTTCGGGCTTGAATAAAGCTATGCACACATACATCTTTGACTCCCAAGAACTGCTGGAGTGCCTTGAGGAAAAATGTGTGGGGACTTAAGAGAAACTTGTCTAAGTGTTATGGATTTATGTTGCCAGGTATCTGCCTCTGGCCTGCATGGAAAGGCTGCTACTATTGGGCTCTTACAGTACAATCCTATACATGTCTATTGGAAGTACCACTGAAGTCATTGGGGCATCTAGATAAATGTTTATAGATTTGTAGCTTTAATTTTTGCCCCAAGTCTCCTATGGACTTGGAACTTCTGTTGCTGCCAGGCTATTCTGCTCTTGGGTGGAAACATGGATCAGCTACATAGCAGCCTGTTCACTGTGGAACAACAGAAGCACAAGTACAGAAGCTCCAACCACTGGCATTGGCCCCAGTAGGGTGTGTGTGTGTTTTTTTTTATTTAGACAAACCATGCAGGACATTGCTTGAAATCTCACATTCTTTTAACTGGGTACTAATTTTCATGCTGTGAAACCTGGAAGTGGAACTCTGTTCTTCCAGGATACATTTCTGCCCCCTTATCAGATTCTACCAGCTACTTCTATGCTCTTCAGTGTTGGATTTTGAAAAATGACCAGTTATGGAGATACATTTTAGTTAGTCAGGCTGAGGATTGGCTGTAGTTGTGGCTGCAACCTTCCCAACAGTCAGCATAGGCCACCGCATGATAACACTCCATTATGAATCTGCCTCAAGATGGCAACCA
This sequence comes from Podarcis tiliguerta, assembly GCF_965153285.1. Taxonomy (NCBI): domain Eukaryota; kingdom Metazoa; phylum Chordata; class Lepidosauria; order Squamata; family Lacertidae; genus Podarcis; species Podarcis tiliguerta. Next base: position 45,865,862 of record NC_139534.1, on the reverse strand, counting down.
GTTGGCTTTTGTGGCTAGCTTGGCTGCTCATTACTCTTCCTGTTAAATATTGGTAATTCTGATCAACCTGGAAGGGGAGTTATATGGGTTAATTAGTTAATATTGGTGCTGCATTTGAAGACATTGCTTCCTGTATATGTGCTAAGTATTATTAGGGGTAATTTGTTCCCATCACTGACTCCCATTAGTGTGTTAATATGCTCATCGAGTAGCTCTAGGCTTCCATGGAAACTAATTTCTAACATAATAATGTGGCATACGCGCTCTCTTTTTTCCCTCTGACTGTCCCTAATTGTTAAAATTATACAAATATATTCTTTTTACAAATGGTATCTGGAACAAATATTAACCAGAGTGCTAATGAAATAATATTGTGTTGAGTTTGATGTGGAATTGAATTCCGCATACATAGAGAGAAGGAAAATTTAGTCAGCGCAGGTAATTGACCATATTACAATAATTTGTTAATTAGTAAATAGTTGTGCTGGCTTTCCTTCACTAAGCATTTTAAAATTGGCAATATGCAGCATAATTAATTGGCTACCCAGAGCCTTGAAAGAACTTGTAGCAACAGATACTATGGTTAGACATGTTTCCTAAACGCCCCCCCCCCCCCAAAACGCCTTTCAGCATTTAACTACTGTGTATTCATGGGTAAGCTCTATTCAGTGGCTCAGTGGCCCTGTAGTTGCATTATCCTTACATTACAAATGGGTGACTACTGGAAATGCCACTTTAAATAGAATATCTTTGCTGTTTGTCCTCCACATTGCACACATTATTTATTTAATACACTCATTTGCCGCCTTTCAGTAATTCTTCCTATGGTGGTTTACAGTCTGACAGTCAAAATAGAATAGGAAAATACAGTAAAACATTTAAAACACTATAATCATTTCAATATAGTATAATTAATCAACATTGTTAAAATCAGCAAGCCCCAAATCATCCAGCATAATACAGCAAGTGCTGCCACCAGACCCCAACCCACAATATTGGCCTACATCTGAGGCCAAATTACTAGGCCAGAATATGGAAGTGAGTTTTTAAGGCCTGCTTAAAATTATCCAGGAATGGGGCCTGTCTAATATGAACTGGGGTTTACAAATTCCATAAAGTAGTGAACTCCTTAGAAACCTTCCCACTTTCATATTTATTTGTAAAAGTAATAAGAAGTAATACAGCCAGTAATGCACCTTTGTGTTTTTCCTTCTAGCTCTGCCTGTAACTTTTATGTAAGTTTTTCAATTACAGCTATTTGGTGCTATACCAGGACCAAGGTAGACCCCTTTAGGTCATTCCAGAAGTTAGCAATGGTTGTTTGTATCACAACCAAAAGGTATCCTATCATATTTTTATTTAGCAGTTCTGCATCCTCGCCCATAAACAAGCTTATCAGAGCTACTTCTAGGGCCCTTTTTGGTTGGTTGGTTAGTAATTTTAGATATTTTTCCAATAGCCAAAATGTGGACCTGGGTGCAGGTCCACCACATATGTTTTAGAACAGGCATGACCAAACTTGGCCCTCCAGCTATTTTTGGAACTACAATTCCCATCATCCCTGACCACTGGTCCTGTTAGCTAGGGATGATGGGAGTTGTAGTCCCAAAACAGCTGGAGGGCCAAGTTTGGCCAAGCCTGTTTTAGAAGAACCTTTGTCCCCACACCTCTGCCAGCAAAGCATCAGGAAAAAAGGTACCCTTCTCACATAATTTGCAGCATCAATTATTTGCTAGCATTCATGGTGCTTGTGTGTGTGTGTGTGTGTGTGTGTGTGTAAGTAAAGTAAATTGTACTTCATTTATGTTACTTTATAGTGCAGTAAACAGCTCTTAGACTTACTGCTTCTGTACACCATCAACCAAATAGTTTGATTCTACTCAACTGGTCACTAGAAACTCATTCAGATATTGTGTCAAAACATAGTTTATACTAACCATAGCTAAGGATCCACACTGTCATTTGACCTCCAAAATACAGGAAAGACAAGCCATGGTTAGAGCTACTTTTGTAGTTTTCTTTTCCAGTTGCTCAGCACGTGGCTTCATAAGTTCACTTGTGAAGTGAGCAGCAGCCTTTTGCTTCACAGCAATGACTATCACTGGTTTGTTAATGGTTTGTCAATTTAGACAAAAAAAGCAAGCCACAGTCAGCTCGCTTATGGTTTGCAAACCAGTTTCAAACTGTGGTTTGGTGTCTTTGTTTGCCAGTTTCTCACAAGTCATGGTTTGTGATCTGATACAGGTTCAGTCATAAAAATAAAACTATGGTTTGTAACATCTGAATGAAGTGATCGTTGTTATGCCATGTAGTATCAGTGACTGGCCTCTTGTTGCCCAGCTTGCTACCACTGAAAGATGCCTTGGGAACCCTATCAAATGTCTTTTTTTCTGTCAGGAACTACAGTCTTATTCTGGCAGCAGGAGAGGGGGATTAGCCTCTTTAGAACATAGATGCCATATGCTTCTCTGTTACTTCTAACATGTACTATGTAGTCATGAAATTTCAGGACAGGACCCAATTTTCCTGTTTTACTAGCACAAGAGACTTGCACAACATAACTCTTTCCTCCTCAACCTTGTAGTAGTCCTCTGTACACCCTCCAGAAAGTTGGGCGATCTTGGGAGCAGATTTTGGGAGCATGTTGGTGGAGGAGAGGAGCCTTGTTGCATGAGTGGAGTTGCAGAGCATTGGATGCAACCATCCGAGAGGCTCTTTTCATAACCCTGACAGAATGGTAAGGATAGAGCTACAAGGGACCACAAGGGCGGTTGCTTAGCAACCATTCCATGACCCCTGGGACAACTTAGAAATGACTGAGAAGCATATGGCATGTATGCTCTGGATAGCTTTTTCTTTTGCTAATGTTTCTAAGACCAGAATGAGATAAGTAGCCTTTGTCAGGAACATGGAGGCTTTTGACAAGGTATTTGTATCTTTAATCGTTGGCAGACCATGCAAGGGTGCCTCACAGAAAACAAGAAGCCAATAACTTAACTGGTTCGTTTAGTATAATGGCAACCAGCATGAGCAGGGTAAATGACTCCTAATTTATTGTTCTTTACCAACCTAAAACTTCTTTTTCGTCAAACGTTGACCCATAATATTTTCTGTAGCAGTCCAAGTTGTGGCTTTCCCACATACCCATCCTTGGTTGACTTTAGACAAATAGGCATTTTTGTTCCAACAGGATTTTCCAATCAGATTTAGCGCTGCTAAGCTTGGCTCCATGTTTGCACGAGATTGTTTCCATTTTAGAATTGACGTTTTTTAATTGTGATTTTGTATTGTGTGCTTTAATAATGAAGTGAACTGCCTTGAGATGAGACCCAATAAAGGAATGGGCTTTTTTAGGGAGGGCTTTTTGGTCCCCAGTACTAAGAGATTTTGACTTACAGAGAGTTCTACAGTGAAACTTAGCAAGAACTGAGTTATATCAAAGCTAGACATCATCTTTGCTAGATAAAAAGCTGAGATTCTTATTTGAAGTGTGCTGTTTGATGTAACATAGCTGGTAGACATGGCGTCTCAAAATGTATATGCCTTTTGATCACAATAGACAACACAGAATCTGGATGTCTCGGTTAAAGAGAATCCTGAGACTCTCCACCTTCCTGTAAAAAGGTGGTAGCTAAGTTGGCCTTCATGGTGTGTTTCAGAACTTTCCATGGTTAGGAGCAGGACTTCTGCATACTTTGAGTTTCTTCGTTCGTTCTCAGTCTCTTTCATTTCATCCACATTCATGTTTTACCATTAGTATTCAATAAATACTTGTCAGCTCTCTACATTAGTGATGTTTGTGTGGCCCTACAGTTGCTGTTGGACTGCGGTTGCCATCAGCCCCAGCTGGAATGGTCCGTGGTAGGGGATGATGGCAGTCATCTCACCTTTCAGTGGGTGCCCTCAGGAGCTACTGTTCCACTCCCTGGAGGGATGTCTCTTAGCAAAACATTCACTAGTGAGGTCATAGCTTTGGATTAGGGTTTTGGACTGAGGAGTTTCATTCAGCTATGAAACACACTGAGTGATACTGGGCCAGTGAGTGGAACACCTTCCCATCAGATGTCAAAGAGATAAGCAATTATACAACTTTCTGAAGACATCTGAAGGCAGCCCTGTATGGGAAAGCTTTTAATGTTTGATGTTTCACTGTGTTTTTTATATTCCGTTGGAAGCTGCTTAGAGTGGCTGGGTCAACCCAGTCAGATGTGCAGGGTGTAAGTAGCAAAATATTATTAATATTATTAGCCAAGCAGTTATCCAAGCTATAGTGTGTAGGACTGTAAATTGTGCTTGACTATTCTCCTCTTGTGTGAGGCTTGCCTCTCAGTTTTTGGTTCAGCACTGAACATAGCTTGCTTTGATGTCCAAATAAGCCAAGTGTGGCTAATGCTTGTAAACCTAAAATCAGAAACCCACTTCAAACTGTGGTGGAAAATTGAGAGAGAAGTAATGGATGTGAAGGCAGTGTGAATATATGGCTCATTTTCAATCCTCTAAACTAGGCATGTCCAATTTACAAGAGACTGCAATCTACTCCCATTATAAATTGACTAAAATTGTTGAGCTTTTTTTGGAAAGCCAAAGTTGTGGAGCTTTACTTTTTTCCGGGTAGATCAACCAGTAGATTGCGCTCGACCGGTTGGACATGCCTGCTCTAAACCATGGTTTGGAAGGTTGCCGGAATAGATCGTAGAAAAAGTTTCTACCTAGCAGTGAGGATAACACATGGTCACCCTGAAGTCAGATGAATGGTGGAATAAAACTGTCTAAAATGCAATAATTTTTGGCTTAATCAGGAGATTTTAGAATAGAATTTTAGAACCCCATATTTAGAAGTTCCACCCTTACTTTCAATGTATGCATCTCCTAGGGCAGGGGTTGTGGCGCTACTCCTGTTTCTCCATGGGTGATTTTGTCTGGAGAATTCTCAGACAGTGTTAGCTATTAATCATGAACAAAAACTGGGGATTGTTCTACTAATCGCTTTATGTCTCGGGAGACATTTGTTACTGATGGTTGAGTGATCAAGGTGATTGCAGCTCAGAATGTAAATAGCAATGGAAGGGAGCGTTTGTGATGGGAAAGGAAGCAATTATTGCACAAGGTCAGGAGTAGTTTGCATGATGAGCAAAAGGACAGAAAAGCATGCCATCAAATCCTAGTGTGTTCTCTGTCCTTCTCTATCTTGATTTGGGGAGAAATGACTTTAGGTCAGCCTACAATGGCAGAGCTGTAGGTAGTTATTTGTGTGAAGATTTAAATTAAATGTGCTTGGTTTGGGGATACTTCTGTTGCTCACTTTTAAGAATCTGTCTTAGGCTGTGGTGCTTTGTTGCATGTGACATCCATTGAAGCATGTACAAAAATGTACAGGTGGGGTTCTGTTATGTCACTCAGTGTAACATGATATGCAATTTGAAGTTGATTGATCAAAAGAATGGGGTGCTACTATGCTTATGTCTTTGAGTGTCTTTTGCTGGTGGCTTATTGGGCTCTCTCAATGTAAGTGGCTTACGCCATTTTGTACATTCTCCCTCCTCTTTTGTTCCCCTTGTCTGTGGTCGCTACCTTCAGCACTTCCATCAAAATGACTTAGCAGTTGATGGTGGCACTATTTTGCTCTGCACAGTCTTCACAAGGAAACATTATCGTCTCCCTCTCTCTGTTCAGTCTAGTCTCTCAGTTTGTTATTCAAGGAAGTGACACAAAATAGGTAAGCCACAGATACCTGCATCTGTTCCCAAGTATGCTACTTCTCTTCAGTCTAGAAGCAACTTACCAGTATTGCATCTCACAGTATTCTAATCCAAAATGAGTATATCTGATATATTGACCTTAGAACTTACATGAGCAAGGCAAATTACTTTGACTGAAAATATGATTTAGGTGCTCCAGTCATTCAGGTATTTTAATATGTATCCTAGCTTTTGTGCATATTAACATAATGATTTAGATTGTCCCAAATCTGTGCTTTGAGCTTTAAAATGATGCCAAGATTGCCTTGGCATGGAGAATTTTTGGTTTGCCAACAATTGCATTTTAAAAGTGTGGGTATTGAATAGGAAAAAGAAAAACTTGTGTGGGAGGAAGGGAAAAAAACAAGTCAACTTGCAAAGACCACTTAATTGAGAATGAGTGGGATGTGGAGGGTAAACCCTTCTCTTCTGACAGTGTTCAAGGAGCTGCATGTTAATTGAGTTTATATAAAACTGAAGAGAGGGGCTATAGCTCAATGGTGGAACACAGGCTTCATGTGCAGAAGTGTCTCTAGCCTAGCTCACTCCTTGGCACCAGGTAGCCAGTGATGTAGAAGATATCTAAGATCCTGGGTAGTCATTGCCAGTCAAGAGCATGGAATGCTGATAGCTGAGAACCCAAAACAAGATTTGAGCTTGCAGATACGCAGCAGGTTGGTTTACTACACGGATGAGACCTCATTATTGAGCTTACTCTGTGGCATTGATGGTAAAGCAGAAACAATACTTAGCTGTCAAAATGGGGTTGTCTTGTACCCCCAGTAGTGTTTCCAGGGCAGTGTCTCCCACTGCTGCAGAAATGTTACATCTATCTGCATACAGAGTTAAGCTTTCACATTTTATTACTGTAAAGTGCTGGTGTCTAGAGGGCCTGAAGGAAAACTCTGCTGCTTCAGAAAAGCTTGCTACATCTTAAAATGTGTGTCAGTCTGCAGGGCCAACAAGGTTACAAACATCTTGCACTTCATGTGCTTAAGTGTGGCTCATCTGAGAATTCTGTTCTAGTAGCGTAATTGCTTCCTGTCTCCGTGTATAGTTTACAATCTATGGGTCAGGAGCTTGACTTAGCATACAAAACCCCATCAGGGCCCAAGTTGGGTCAAGCTGATTCTTACACACATTATCAGTGAAGCGGATAAGACAAAATCACTAGCTGAGAGTGAGCTGTACAGGGAATCTGAGGGCTGTGGGTCATTTGGAACACCTGGTCTGTTCTTAGCTGGAAAACAGCAAGGCAGTAGGCTCAAGATGGTTGCAGCAATAGGGAGCAGAATGTTTCTGTGTTTGTAACTGGCTACTCATTTCCCACTTTGTTGACACGTGACCATAGCCTGTTCATGTTAAGCAGTGTATTGTGTAATTGGGGAACCAAGAAAAATGTCGTGGCAATCCCTTCTTGTGATCAGAGCAGCTCCAAAAACATATACATTCCTAATAATGGAGGGTACCACCCTTTGGTTTCTAGCTCTCACTTTTTGCAGTTCAGCATTTAGCTGAATGCCCAGTATGACCTGAAAGAAGGAGAAAATAAAGTGGCTGTGAAAGAGTGATTTGCCCAAGACCATCCAATTAGCTTCATGACTAGACAGTGATGTGCGTTCAAGGCCTTGTAGCTTAAGTCCAACAATGCTATAAACCTGCATATGGTGGAAAGTCACCAGCTTGGTGTGGGAAACCTGCTGGGCACGCTAGCGTTTTACAGTGAGTGAAACAGCTCTCTGGGCATCACAGTTACTGTGTGAAACCTCCAGAACAGGTTGTGAATGGTTGAAAATCAAGTTAAATTAATTACAATAGTCATGTCATAAGGTGAGCTTTTCAGGTGCTTGTAAAAGTGAGCTAGATTTTGTGTAGACACTGCTGCCCTGGTCAAGTGTAAGCCAGTTTTGCAGCTTTTAAAATTTGAAAAATGCACCCTTACGCAAGGCCTGCAACTTTTTAACCAACGTCAAATAGTTCTCATGTTTATCTGGAATGCAGGCAAGTGGTCTTTCAATGCCTACATGAGCAACAATTCTACAATTTACAGAGATTGCTGGAAAATTTAATGGAAGAACTCAAGGGACTATCTCACTAATAAATATTGCCCTGAAGGCTAAATGGAAAATCTAAAAAAACCCTGATAATTATTCAGCTCTGAAGATCAGGGAAAGAAGAGGAGAGAGAGAAAAACACTTTAGATAAAAGTAGTAGTCTTGTAATTTCTTGCACATTGGTTTTAACACCCCAGAGTCATTCAATCTGAATATAGTACATGAATCCCAGAGCTTATGTTCCCTCAGGCCTTTACAAAGTGAATAATTTGTAACTGCAGAATCTGATTATATGTTCCAAGTCGGGTATAAATGAGTTTTGATTCTTGAGTTTAGGGATAGTAAGTATGGCTGGCACATAGTTTAAAGTGCTTTGAAGTCCCTTCTTATTTTGCCATGTCAGTCCAGATATTGTGCAAAACTAAGGTTTGTGCCACCCAGAATCACACCATAGTTTGAGCTTTCAGATGTATAGCAGGCACACCCTGGTTGTGTGTTCCTCTCACAACTGCTCATCAATTTACTTCATCTCTTGTCTCCATGGGGCAGCAGTTTCTTGAGGTTGTGTAATAATCTTAACTGTGGACTATCAATGGCTTGTGATTTTTGACACAATGGTGAACCATGGTTAGCATAATCTGCATTTTGCAAACCAGCTTCAAACCATGGTTTGATACCCATTGTGTTTGAGTAGTCTGGTTTGGATGAATAAACAAACTGTTATTTGTATGATATTTGAATGCAGCTATGTGTAGCTGCCCCACTGATTGTGGGGCAATGCATCCAAAATGAGCCTGATTGCTATTACCTTAAGAGATGATGGCACCTTTCTCTCTTAAGGGCACATTTATACTCTTCTGCATAGGGCCAGTTCTTTTCTCATTCAGTCGGAACCATCCATGATCGGCAAGGATCCAAAAGAAATATGATTGTACGCACTTCCTCAAGCCTTCTGTTACCATTGGAGAAGGAAACGGTGTGAAACTTATCTAAGCAAACAGAACAAGGTAGTACCAGTGACACCTCTGGCTTGCATTCTGCTTCAACAGTAAGATAGCTAAATCGTGTTAGATGTGAACAATTTCATACACAAAATGTTGATGAGTTCCTTCACAGGGGCATTGCAGAAGTGGGCTGAGTGACTAAGACTGCAGAGACAGAAAATGTTTCATCGCTCAGAGCAGCTCTCAGCAACAGTGCATAAGCACATGATGACGGGAGGAAAGCCATTACTGCCACTGCAGTCCTTTTAACATCTTGTTCACTTTTATCTCCTGTATACCTACAAGAATAATTGATGCCCTCTTCAGCTGGAACCCACATCAGATCATTTCTGGCTTGATGTGATCCTGTTTATCTAACAAATGTTAACAATTGTAATAATGCTTTTAAAAGCACTGTTTTTCAGTAATTCAGAAACTGGATTCCAAAGCTGCAATTGCGTCGATGCCTTCAACAAAATAAATTTTTGACTTTACAGGTTGTGGATGTGTGCTCTTGCACATGTCGAATGGCAAGCTTCAGTAGTTGTGTCCGATTCTTATTGCTTGTTATGAGCTTCACAGGAGAAGCAGACAGATTTCCTTTCCAGAAATGTGTGTCAACTTTCCTGACCTCGTAACATGTGCTCATCCGTTTCTGTGACCTTGGGTGTAAAACAAATGAATAGAGGGGTTTTTTTATTGCCTAGACTGGCTTGTAGCACCTTCTGTGAAGTCTTTTTGCAAACAATGTAGTGTGAATCTATCCCTTGAGTCATATCCCAGCATTCATAAAGTGTGTTTCTTTGGTAGCATACTAGTCTTGATGTATTTGGCCAGAGGTTTTTGCTTTTTCCTCTTTGCTCTTTCTGTCTGGGTCTTTTAAAATGACAAAAAAATAATATACTCATTATTCAGTTTAACGTTAAAATTGTATCTAACTTACTTGAAATTCCTGGATTTAATGTTAGAGGAATTTGCAGGGTTTTTTAATGAAAGTAAATGGCAGTGAAAAGTACCATATTTTTCCATGTACAAGACTATATTTTTTCCTAATTTTTTGACGTTTAAAATAAGGGGACGTCTTATACACAGGTAAAGCATAGTGCATTTTCTTAATTTTGGGTTAAAAAAATAGGGGTTGCCTTATACATGGGGCGACTTATACACGGAAAAATACGGTGTATATTCCAGCCATAGGGTTAACGGTTGCAAATGCCAGTCCTAGCAGTTGATCTGCATTGTAATGACTATAAGTGATCAAAAACAGAATGTATGGAGTAAATTGCTCTCCTTGACCAATACCAGTGGTCAGAGAGCTTTTGGTGGAACTAGGCTTACTTATTCTGTAAGCTGACAGTGAACTAGATTCTTACCTTCACAGTTTTTCATGGAGAAAAGCTATATATGGAGATACAAATGTTCCTACCTGGGACTTGAAAAATACAAGCTCCCTGAAAGCCTAACATAGAATTCAGGCTTGTTGGGTGTACTTTGTTTTTTGCTAGAGCCTCAATACCTACGAACCAGAGAGGTGCAGAAGACAGTTTGTGAGGTGGGGTCTATATTGATATTTGGATGCCAGGCACCATATTAAATCAAGATGGCAAACTGAAATGTGACTTTGTCATGACTGTGCTCATTTTATTGGTATCTCTGAACTTAGCACAAGGGTTCCCAAGGTGGGAGCTGTGGTCTTTGTCAGCATTGAGATTCTAGGCACCATTTTCAGTCAGGAATGTGACTTTGGCATGATTTAACCTGATTCTTAGTGTAATACTCTCAAATTACACTGTCCATTTAAAGAAAATAATATATTTTAGCCCAGCCAGATGGGCGGGGTATAAATAAATTATTATTATCCCTGAGGTAGAGATGGCATTCCTCATTGACATTTAGGTGAAGGTTACCATTTTGAATCAAGATGGCAGACTAAAACATGACTTTGGTGATGTAAGGGTTCTAGGGGTTGCTCGTGCGTAAGTTGCCGTTACTCCTGGCTAGGTTGCCTGGTTGAACCCTTTCTGTCTGGACAGCCTTAAGTTCCGTGGCTGCCTCAGTCGCTGGCAGAATCCGTCAGTGGGCGTTTCTTGAACCTCTTCCAGCATAGAAGCTGTTTGACGCCCAGTCTCCTCCTACTTTGCTTGCGCGGAAGTCTACTGCGCAAAGTGGGTGTGGGCAGCGGAGTACTTGTGCCCTCTCCGCTGGTCTCCAGCGAAGAGTCCTGGAGCCACCTCTCCGATTCCCCCATCTGCCCCCCTTCTCCACTGGTGTTACGCTGATTTCCTTCCCCAGCAGATGAGCTACCTCTCTCCCTGCTGGGACCCTCTCCGCCATCCTTCTGGAGCCTCCTCTCCGCCTCCAGCTCCGATGGCAGTTCCCTGACAGGTGACTATGCTATTTTTTTTGCATAGTCTTGGCCACCTCTCAAGATAGTTTTGCTGAACTTGGCGTGAGGGTTCCTGAGTTGCAGGTGGGGGGGGGTATAAGTTAATCTTTGGGTGCCAGGTGCCATTTTGAATCAAGATGGTGGACTTGAAATTTGACTTTGGTGTGATGTCAATGGTTTTTTTGGCATAGATTTGGCCACCTCTTAAGATACCATTGCCACACACAGCATGAGGGTTCCTGAGATTGTGGTAGCAGCCTTCATCAATGTCTGGATACCAGGTTCCACTTCAAATGAAAATGCCATTTTGAATTGCCCAGTATTTTATGTGAGTGGCCCAAGCTCACAAAACACACAATCCACTTAAAAATCACAATATTTTTTGGTTTCTAAAAAAAAATAAACTCCTGGGCAGTGGCAGGCACTCCCTACTAACTGACATAAAAAACCTAAACAATGAGGGGTGGGAAGGGGAGAAGAGGAATATTAGAGCATTTGGTCTCATGACATTCTCAAGGCCCAGAAGAAGGATGTCTAAAAAAGCCATTGGTCAAAAATAACACCCATCACTCCAGAGTTATTAAGATGGATCCCCTCACACCTCTGGGAAAAGATTTAAGTAGATTATGCTTCCTGTTCCTCATTCATGTGAGAGAGACATTACAACTGCATGGAGTCCCAAGTGAGTTAATGACAACTCCTAGCAGCTGTTTACAGAGGAAGCCCAGTGTCTTGCTTAGAGGAGTGTGGCCTGATGTCTGAATTAATGCACGGAGCTGCTTCTGAAAAGAGAATTGCATTATCCGACTTTTTAACTCTTATCAACTTGCAAATGTCATGTAGTCCACAGTGCTTATCTCAAGGTGACGAGTTCTTGGGATGCCCTCGATCACCTACTGAATATCTGATGCAGAGGCCTAAGCATGAATATGCAGATTTCCATATTCCACCTGCCAGCACAGAACACTTGCAGTGAACATTTAGGTTCTGTGGCCTCGACAGGGCAAAACATTAATCTTAATACAGAGGAAATGGTGGTGATTTATTCAGCAAGTGCCAGTGGGATACTTGGAGGCCCGCCATACAAGGGAAATGGCATGGCACCTGTGCCTATGGTTCAGAGCAGAAACTGAGGAAATTCTCCGTTACTGCATGAATCATTTGGGGGTATAACATAAGGCAGAATTTACTTTTGGGATATAAATTCATGTTTTAAACACTGTTTGACAGGAATTAATGTTTGCAAGCTGTGTCATACAACAGAAGTGACACAGAAGACACAAGTGTGTGGAGGCATGTAGTGCCTAAGATTGTGTTTCCCCCAGGGGGTGTATGATGCTGCAGCAAAACTCTACTGAAACTTGCACTGCCTCATTTCCATTTTTGGGAGGAATAATTCCAAGCTACCTCTATAAGCATCTCTTTTAATAAGGCCACCTGGATTTTGCTACAGAATCTGGTGATGGCGAGACATGGTTAAAATCCATTTGATTGTATTAAAATCCTAATTTACATAGTGTGCTATTTACTCTCCGGAGACACACGACTTCCCGCAGTGTATTGGAAGCTTTGAGCAGGTAAGCACTGCATTTTAAAGTAAGTAACTCCAGCTTTTAGACTCAGCAGGCAGAAAGTAATACTGGACACCCCCTCATAGCTATAAGAAGGGAACAAGCATTAATTACAGACACGGCATGTTAATTCTCAGAACTGTTCCTGTAATCACACATTAAAGAAATGAGTGTGCTGCAGCACATTTTTCTGGCCTCCGAAAATGCACACTTCCCCTGAGAAATCACATGAACGGCAAAGGGGTTTAGGCAGCGCAGCAGGTCACATATATTCTGTCTGAGCAGGTTGTGTGTAATGAGAGACTACTGTCACATGTGGTGAGGGACAACTTGGGATAGCAGAATGGGGGGCAGGGAGGCAGAGAGAGAGAGAGAGAGAGAGAGAGAGAAGAGGGATATTGGGGAGAAAAGGGGTTGCCCTGCCCACTTTTATCCCCGGCCACTACCAACTCCGCTCCTGGTATGTGACTCCCTGAGGAGTAAGTCACAGGGAATGCTGCCCTCAGTTCAGCATCCCTGGTGTATTACCATCATATCAGTGCATGCAGGGCTGCATTTCAAATTTACACATTTACTGTTCGTCTTATTTGATCACCTCTTTGTGTGAGGTGTTTGAATTCAAACTTTCTTCAGTTTTTCACTCTTCATAGCTCCAAACCGGTGCAGCGGATATTAAAAACACATAGTTGGGGAGGGGGAGGCTTTCACTAAGTAATAGCATTGAATGGGGAAGTGAAGAGGCTGCAGGAGAAACACAGTGTTTTAATAGACTACAGGGCTAGAATGTATGTCTCTTGTTCAAGAGTTAGACTCAATAACAGCTTGCCTACAGACATTGGGAGGCAGACAATGCAATAATTGCAATATCTCTTATAGCCTCCAACAGCAATGTTGATTGCCATGAAAATAAAGTGGGATTTTTTGGCGTTCATATTGATCCCTGAAAAATCATCCTTTGCTACTGCATACTCTTCCTCCCTAACCCTTTTGTTCTGAAGATGATGAAGACAGGTGATGTCTATTTTTGGTCAGTGATACCTGTTCCAGGAATGTGTAGAAGCTGTGGCCATGGATAGCATTGTTTCTGCTGGGTTCCCTAATGGTTGCTAGGAACCTGTTTTGAGTGCCCCCATTAGGCCTTTTAATTGTGTCTAATATATATTTACCATGCAGTTCTAATGGAAACCAATGCCACTACCTTGCTGGATGGTGTGAGGGATTGTTGTACCCCCGTTGTAAACCCTTTTAGTTTCTCCATGACCTCTTTGGGGTCTGTTTCCATTGGTGTCCCAGGATTGCTTGCTGCATCAAGCAGAGGAAGGGACATGGGTCATTGGGAGAGCACATGTTTTGTGTCAGGGTAGGACTGGGATTGTTCCGTTTGAAACCCTGGAGAGCCTTTGCCAGTTTGTGTAGACTAAACTGAGCAAGGTCAACCAGTGTTCTGCCTTGCTATGAGATGGCTTTCTAGTCCTATGACTCATAGTGGTTTGAAATTTGGGCATTGCTTTCTTTCCCACCCCTACCCTACAGTGGGTCTTTCACTTGCTTACCTGTTTAGGGATACATTTGTCTCATATCTGCATTTTTTAGACTTCAGGTAGGTCTTTGTGTCTGGGAAGGCATGTGGCAGGTTGTGGACTAAGAACCAGTGGTCCAATTCACATGTGATGCTATACCAAACCATGGTTAAATAGGGACTCGGCTACATTAGTCAAAAAACAGTTTTGAATGTGTTATAAACATGCAACACCAGATGGCGCTGTAGAGCAGAAAACTTTTCTATGTGATCTTACATAGTTCCCCCCTTTTGTTATAATGATTTAATTTCTGACTTATTTATAGCGGTTTTTTCCTGTGTGTAGATCCACCCTAGGAGTGTGCAAGAGTGTGGGTAGTTGGCAGGAAAAGTTACTGCCACTTTGTTCTTCCACTGGTTATAGAGCTTGGGGAGGAGCTACTTGTCCGGACACTCAACTCGGGGGCTGACGGGCCACAGCACCCCCAAATGGTGGTTATGGAGGTTTCCTGGAATTGATTCATGTCATAGGGTGACCTGTAACCTTGATCAACCCTGCTGATCCACAACTCACAGGTGGGCTAGTTGATTTAAGGATACATACCCATTCCCTATGCCAAAACCTGCTGACATCTGTAATCAATACAGCTGTGGCCTGTTTAACCCCATACTTATGTCGCATGTTTTATTGCTGCCTGTTTTGTATTCAGCCCCCTTTGGCTCTGCTGCGCCCTGTCATGCAAACAGGTTGTGTCTTAATAGTAATGTGCCTGTTTGTTTTTCTCTTTGTCTTTCCATTGCAGACCATCTTTCCAGCCTGCCTATTATCAGCAAAGATGTCCCCATTGATAGAGAAAATTAGTGATCAGAAGGACTTCAAGAAGCTCCTGAGAACACGGAACAATGTGTTGGTGCTATATTCCAAATCTTGTGAGTGCTGCTCATTAAAAAACAAGCAAAGGTTTAGGATTATTATTATTTTTTTAAAGTTAAATTTTGATTTCAGACCTTATATACTGTATATCTGATAAACAGCAGACTGTTTTGCAGACTTATATAAGCATTTGCTGATAAAACTTTGGATTCCCCCCCCACCCCGGAATGAATTCATTTCTCTCTTGCTATTTTCCTTCCTGTCCTTACACCGAACAAAATAAGTTTTTTTAAAATTTTATAACTTTTATAAATAAAATGATGTATCGCTTCTGTTTTGTAAGAGCAGTCCTATAACGAGAAGCACAGATGGAGGCAGATCTGGTAAGCTTTTCGGCTTAACATCACACAAGTCATTCCACTCTTTCGCCTTGAGGCACTCTTCATACCATTTCTTTTCCCTTTATTCTCTTAACACACATCAAGGATGTTCTCAGCAATAGTTTTATTTGCCCTTTATCATATATATATAATATATAAACACTGTGTGTGAAAAAGAGCAATTTTCCTTCCTCTACGCCTAGTTATACAAGCATTCCCACACACCAAGTTGGTGTCACCAGCATTTGTGTTTATCCTTCTGTTTCCTCTCTCTCTCTCTCTCTCTCTCTCTCTCTCTCTCTCTCTCCCCCCCCCCCCCCCGGCCTTTGGTCTGTTCCGTTTGCATCTTCTTATGCTTCACCTCCGCTTGAAATACCCTTCTTAACTTCTTGTCTGCTAGCCACCCACTTGCTGTCTCTTTCAGTTACAATCAACTTTTTTTCTCTGCTGGTTTCCTCCTTCTGCCTCCATCCCTGATTCTATAGTACAGCTTTTCTTCTGCTTTCTTTCTCTCTCTTTTTAATTGTCTGTACTGGATTGTGAGCTGCTCTTGGCAAGATTATTTGCAAGAGCTTGGTCCATTTAGGGCACTGTGTGCAGAAAGGCTAATTACGCCTAATATTTCATGGCTGTGATATTTACTTGGCCAGGAGATGTATGATCTGCACATTAGCTTGGAAATTAGATCAAATTGGTCTCTTTAATGCTTTTTTATTCCCTCTTTGAGCCCCCCCTTTGGGTGAGGAAGAGGAACAAGCCAAGAGATGTTGGTTTTTAAATTTTATTACACAGTTTTCAGTTGCTCTTAGGCTTAAGCCCCCTTGTTGCTTATTCTGAAAGGGGGAGAGCTGCTTCTCCCAAGTAGCTTGTTTGGGGAAGCTTATTCAAGAATTAGGGGTTTTTTTTAACTTATCTGATTTCAGAATATATTACATTGACTGCAACATAATTAGATTAAAGGGCAGAATTTTATGGAATCTTAAGTGACTGAGGTTCATCTCTTCTTGCTACTAAGGCAGGACTCTTTTATTAATTTCTATTGATTAATTAGATAATGGAGGGGACAGGAAAGGGAACAGATGCTTGATTAAGCCACCTTCCAAAACTATGATTAAGAAGATTGGCCAGCAGACCAGAAGCTGCAGCCATGGTTTAAAGTGGGTTTGTGATTTCGAGTGCTGTCGGAGTTGACAAACAATAGTTATGTCCACAGTTCCCCCCAGAGCCTGGATTGCTCAGCTGTCAGAAAATGAAAGCAAACAAGTGGAAATAATGCACGATTTGCCTGTGAGTTTGGAAGTTCAGTACATGGTTCAGATTCTAAATACAAACCATGGTTTGGAGTAATGTCTGTGCTAATATCAAAGTCAAAATAATTCAACAGGACTCAGCTATAAAGTGTCCTGAAACACTTGTTCCAATGAAAAAACTTCTTCAGAGTTACTAGGGAAGGACCAGTGGTGAACAACACTTAGAAATGGCCTCTCCACCACTAAGGGACTGCATAGCTCCATTTGTCATCTGTTACTACACCCATCCCTTTCTCTCACTCCCCTTTAATAAAGGTCAGGTGGGATTTTGCACACATAAGCTAGCATATGTGATATTGGGGAGATGGTGCCTCTGACAGAGGGTAGTCTTCCCAGAGAGTAATTTTCATTGCTCATCTCTTTATACACGTCACTGATATTTAAATACTTTTTTATCTTGTTAGAGTGCCGTCCAGGAGCATATACATTTGTCTGCTCCTGTTGATGTGGGGTTTGTTTGTTTTTTGGACTTTATGGCTCTTCCAGAAGAGGTAACTAATAGTGGCCCCATGCATTCTTATGCAGAATTTAAACCCACTGTGTCCAGTATAATTTCCTATGTCAAATTCAGATTTGGGAGGCAAGGACCTGACCTTATGTACACTGTAAAGCACAATGCACATTGATAGCAGTGAATAATTAAATAATAAGTACATTTTATTGATAATACAGAATAATGTATATCATACTATTTGCAGCATGCCACAAGTAGAAAGCAGAAACATTATGGTCTGCTATGGCTGTTGGTTATCAGAGAATATAATTAATTTCATTTGTGCATTGCATATAATAAAAAAAGGCCCACAGTGCTAGTAAGATTTTCAAAAAAATTGGGACACCACATGGGAACAATCTGATCTAGAAAGGCCATTGAGCATTTAGAAATCCAGAACTATATCATACAGTATACCCACTAATTAATAATTATATATTAAAAGTAAATATATAACTTGCAAGATAATGTGGATTGCTAATTATCAGCAAAACAATGCACATTGTCATCAACAAGGAATAGCTCAACAAATCTGTAGAGTGGAATTATTTTTCAGAGTTGGGATATTGCTACCTCTTTTCTTAATATAATGTAAACCCAAGTTACCTTTCTCTGCAGTAGAAGTTGTTTGTGGAAAAGAACTATCTTAAATGAAGGGATTATGTAGGTGCTAATTAGAATTCCTCTTCACATCTGTCAGTCTGCCTTTACAATATTCCCATAAAGTTCACTTTTTATGTTTGAGAAGGAACGTCCTCAATTCATACTGTGTGTGAGCTGCCTCTCACCTGTTTTGGAACCACATGACCATGTAGGAGTCTGAGCACCTGGAGTCTCCTGCTGGTTGTTCCTGAAGGGTATTTGGGATTCTTCCTCTCCTCACAGCACTATGACGGTGTATCAGATTCTCTCTATCCATGCATTCTAAAACAGTGGGTTTGATAGTAGCAGGGGAGAAGAGTGAAAATGCTGTTCCTCTTCACCTACCTCTCTACTGTAAGATTTCCTTTAAAATTCAGATAAGGCACTTGTAGCAGAAGGATAAACTTTTCCTCAATTTCTCTAGAAAGTGAAATAGCTTTCAATGGATGCTCGTGTGACCTAATTGCTGTTAAAATATTTATGTTATTGGTAGCATAAGGTAGAATAGCAAGCTCATTTTCTGCTCTTGTCTTTCTGTACTAACTCTTAAAGTTCAATTTGCAACATGGTTTCTAACTTCATTCTCTGAATTTGGAAGAGGATTTTAAAGCAGTGCTGGCCTATGTGTCTTGTTTTTTTGCTCTCAAGTGGGGTATCTAACAGCATATCCGAACATACAGAATAGGAGGGCATTAATATTTCCTAAAAGATTTCTGTAGACGTTATCTTACTATCATTTTTTTTATTTAAAAAATATGTGCCTCATATCTGATGCATGACACAAATCGGAGCTGAATCTGACTGTTAAAAACAATCTATCAGATTTTTCACATTAAGCAATGGAAAAGAAGCTAAGATTAGCTCTCTAAATAGATGGAGGAGATTTACATGTGTAAAATATTCACACTTAAAACAATATAGCTAAATGCAGTTGTGGTAAAAATATTAACTAATGTTATGCAAAACTCTACTTGAGTAAAAACTGCAAGGAAAGGGGACAGTCTTCTCAGAGTTCAACTTTCCCTCCCTAGAAAATATATTTTATATGTCTGAAGATATCTTACTGTTTGCCCTGTTCTCATCACCATGGCTCAGATTTCAATCTTGCCATTGAGGATGGTGAGCTGTCCAATGAATCAGAGATAAGGTTTCTAGAATAGTAGGAGAGCTGTCCATTTAATGGGACTTGAGAGATGGGCATGGTGTGGTGGGACAACAACTAGATGCACATTGAGCAGCTTCGTATTTGACTCTTGCTATTCTTGAACACCAGCAGGTTCCTGATTCAGAACATGGGTTGGTTCTGGCTGTATCTTCCCAAGTACAGCTCAGGGGTGGGAGACTGTCTCATGCTGCCAAACAAACACGGAAGCATCTCATACTGGCCTCTACTTAGAACCTGTGCTGACTCTGTTCTTGGTGTCCTGGTATGGACTGACTAAAACAAAAACTTACTTGTCAGTGTCGAAACTTGCCCAAGCACATGGAAGGGGGAACGAATGGGAGCAGGGACATATTTGCTTGGGGAAGCTAAAAGTTAGAGAGGAAATTGCTTAGCCATGAAGATCAGCATGATGAAAGGTAGGCAAACATAGTTTCCTTACTGCAGATAGGGCCCTCCAATTGTTGCTGTATTACAACTCCCATCAGCCCCAGCAAGCAAGGCCAGGGATGATGGGATCTGTAGTTCAGCAACATCTGGAGGTCCAAAGGTTCATCACATCTGCCTTACTGTATTCATTGACCTAAAGTGAATGTAATTTGTTCCACGTACCTAAGGAGGTTTTGGGCTTGTGACATTTCAACAACATCCATGACAGATGGTAAACCACACTTGAAACTGACATCCAGAAACAGTGTGTGGTATGGAGCAGAGTCTCCAAAGAAGGAAGAATCTAAAATCCTACTGAGCACGCTCAAATTCTTGGGCATATCTAAAGTGGCTCTTTGGATCCCAGCCCTTAGTAAAATGTTGAGGGAAAAGCCTATGCTGCCTCTGGCAACTGTTTGTTTTCTGGCAGGGAGAACTTAGTGAAAGTGTTTCAGCAAAGAATTTTGCAGAGTTGCACTGGATATTAATTATTGTTTCAATACATACAGTACATTTATTTATTTATTTATTTTGCTCTCTTTTCCAGCGGCTGCTGCTGACACTTCACTCAGGTTATTATCTGATGTAGCCCAAGCGGTGAAAGGCCGAGGTACTATATCATGGATAGATTGCGGGTATGTAATGTCCTGCCCAATATGGTGCCCTCCCTTCTTGCACCTGGTGAATTGCCCATGTCTAAACAAGCAAGATTTTGCTGCCATTGTGTGCTTTATGTGGCAAGGAGAAAGCATTGTCCTTTGTTCCCCACGGCTTCCTATACAGTGGTACCTCGGGTTACAGAAGCTTCAGGTTACAGACGCTTCAGGTTACAGACTCCGCTACCCCAGAAATAGTACCTCAGGTTAAGAACTTTGCTTCAGGATGAGAACAGAAATTGTGTGGCGGTGGCAGCGAGGGCCCCTTTAGTTAAAGTGGTTTCAGGTTAAGAACGGACCTCCAGAACGAATTAAGTTCTTAACCCGAGGTACCACTGTATTGTAGGGGTGGCCAACTCCCAAGAGACTGTGATCTACTAACAGAGTGATCTACCCCCTTTTTGGGGTTCAGGTCAAAGCTTTTTTTAGGGGAGCCTGTGATCTACCACAGACGTCACAATCTACCTATTGGGCCTGCCTGCTATATTGTTTCTAACATGCCTAACGTCAGCATCCGCAGGTTTTGACACTAATATCACACAGGCAGAGCCACCTGCTGCCTTTCTGTGCAACACTCTGTAACTACCACATTCCTCCTTGGCTCCATTCATTCAGGCAGTATTATCATCCTCTGTCCCCTACACGCTGGTCTGCTGCTTTATGTGGTCTTCCCGGTACCCCTTGCTTTAGGGAGAACAACCGAACAAAGGGATAAAACCTGCAATGTTCTGACCGACAGGTATCGTTGGTCCTGGGAGATTTAGATCACATGCCTTTGATAAGTTTATGACCCTCCAGATGTTCCTGGGAGTCCTATCGGCCCCAGCCGGCATGGCCAATTGTCAGGGATTGTGTGGGTTGTAGTACAACAGCACTTGGGAGGGGCACAGGTTCTTTCTCCCTGCATTCAAGTAATCTTTAAGTTATTTGTTTCTCCCTCTGTCAGAGGAGTATGGAGGATTTCAGTGTATATAAGCTTTTGGTGTGCTTCTAGCACCTTCTAGGGTACCATTTTAAGGGGAGAAGCATCATCTTTAAGTACATCTTTGTATATGTTCAGCATATCCTTGAGAGAGGAGGATAGGCAGTGGTAAGGCACTGAACGTTCTGTTATGCCTTTACTTTGCTTGTGGAGAATTTCCTATGCTTCTATTACGTGGTTGGAATTTATTTGAGAATCTCTTTTAGCTGATTATTAAATATAATTCATAATATAGTTGGTATCTCCCGAGCCTTTAAGTGTGCTTTACAGATACTGCGTTAATGTAGGATTGGCTAACCAGATGCTGCTGTACTATTATTATTACTTCCATCCGTCCCTGACCACTGGCCATGCTGACTGGGGCTGATGGGCTGGGACTGATGGGAGTCCAACACCAACTGGAGGGCCACAGGTTAGCCATCCCCATCTTAATGAATTTTGCTGCATGCCACTTGTATGAGCTGCAAAAGTACTTTTCTTGGAATGGCTCCAGGATTGCTTCATTCGCAAAGCAGATTTGAGAGTAGCACTGAGGATGCGTTGGGTCTTGCACTGACTCCAAAGTCCAAACTATCTTGTTTAAAAATAGTCTGATCAGTGCCTGGCAAGTTCATTTAAAAAAAGTAATTGGTTCCAGTTTCTGCTCGCCGTATCAAAAAATGAATTTGGATTCACAATTGATTCACATGGTTCCCCCATTCAGAATTTTAGAAGCTACTCTGCTAAAGTATCCCCTATCCCAGGAGTTCCTCTGCTGTTCTTTCTAGAGTGAGATCCCTTTAGTGGATCCTTCCTTTCCTTCAATGATTTTACTTCCATTGTGGACTTCTTCGAACTGTAATAACTGTTCAAGTGAACATGGCCTTAGCTGCCATGCTTAAATTGCTTCTCACACAACTGCCTTCCTTCAAATCTCTGGTATCACTTTGACCCCCACTGTTCCATCTTCAGGTCATGTCCTCTCCTTCACTTTTGTCCTATTGAACTTAGATCATGAGCCTTCTTGGCAGGAACCACATTGCTTCTCTGTTCTATGTAGCGTCTGACAATG
Organism: Podarcis tiliguerta; assembly: GCF_965153285.1. Classification (NCBI taxonomy): domain Eukaryota; kingdom Metazoa; phylum Chordata; class Lepidosauria; order Squamata; family Lacertidae; genus Podarcis; species Podarcis tiliguerta. The sequence continues at coordinate 45,843,632 of NC_139534.1, read as the reverse complement.
TTGTGCCACTAACTAAATGTCACTACATGCCCTTCAGCAAAATCACTGTCTTATATTCTTGCATGTAACTTTGGAGTCAAACCTTTAGGGGGGCTGTTGATATGTCTCGGGAAACACTAATGCTTTCCCATAATATACTTTTGTGCTTCAATTTGTTGGCTGTCTTGCATCATGAGCCCCACGTCGGGTGAAAGATTTCTGCATTGCAGGGGGTTGGACTAGATGACCCTTGTGGTCCCTTCCAACTCTACAATTGTATGTGTCCTAGCAGAAACTGCTAAATCTTTTAAAAGATTCAGTGTGTGTTTGTGTTTAAGTAAGAAGCTGGATCTGAATAGTAACTGGGAGAAATGTGTTGCAAATCAAACAATGATTTAAGCTTGTGTCAGTGTTTTGCCTTGGGCAGGGTTCATTTTCTGCATTTTTGATTGTTTCTCATGGCATTATTGGAAAGAAAGTTCTATGTTGGTTTGTTTACTTAGTTGTTAACTTTGCGAGAGTTCCCACAATATGGAAATGCCTTGGTGTGTCTTTCTGTCATCAGCCCCCAATGACTTAGCTTTTTTTGCAGGCACTTTGAAACCACAAGTCTTAACAAGAACTGCTTCAGGGAGGTGCCTGAGGAGAGAGGCAGAGAGACCCTCCCATTGCAAACACATGTTGCAACTCCTTCTCAAGGATCTCAAGGCTGAAGGAGCAAATTACACAGATGTTGGGGGGTATTTACTGTGTATGCCCAGTTTGTTTGATAAATATTGACAAGGAGCGGTTTGTTTGGCTGCTACGTTTTCCTTTCCCAGTAGCACAGATTTATTTATTTTTTTGGCTTTGCTTCTCATATCACACAGTATAGCGAGTTTTCTGAACAGGGGAAGAAAGAAACATTGTGTGTGTATGTGTGTTGGCAAGACTGGCAGGCATGCTGTGCTGTGTGGCTGCTGCCTTCTGCTCTCCCTGCAGCGATGACAGCTCTGCCTTTTATGAAATTGGCTGTGTTTTGTTTCTTATAGCTACTGTTTTACTCTTGACTTGGGAGAAAGGAAGATGCTGCCCCAGCTATTATCAGGCGACATCATTTTATTATCTCTTTGTTGATCCCAGCATTGTCCACGGAGCTATTCTCAAAACTGCTTCTTTATGGTGCAGCCTTGTTGTTCATCCTGAAGTAAATTAAATTGTGGCACTACTTCTTCCTTGTGTGTTCATTGGAAAATATTTATGGGTGTAATTCTTGGGATTCCTATGTGTTTTGGAAGGTGGAACAGTCCCACCACTGCTTAGGTTTTCAAGTTAAAACAAGCACAGGCAATGTATCAAGTCCACAAAGGCCACTATGTCCCTCTCATCACTGCTTTTCACTTGAAAGGCTTGTACTGTGGCAATAGTGGAACCTGCCATAAAGGCTTTGTGGGACAAAAGGTAAGCTATACATTGGTCCAGTTTGCATACCACAACCAGGAACAGCCACAGCAAGCCTTGTTTTCACACACGCTCTGCTCCCCTCTCCTTCTGTGGAGTTTGGAATCTTTTGTTTTTGGTTAACCACAGTTTGCCATGTTTTTGGTTAACCACAGTTTACCGTGTTGTCCGGGCATAGAATTATGATACACATTAACTGTGGTTAGTGCAGTGTCTGAAAGGGGCCAGCTAATGCATTGCCTGTCCCTTAGTTACTGTGTTAAAGTGTAACAGTTTGCCTAGTATTGATAATGAACCCCAACCCACACTTGAGGGGAGCCTTCAATCTGATCCAGTAGGATTCTTATTTTCTTACACTTCTGTATAGTTGCAGATTGGGTCAGGCTATCTGCTACTACAGATGCTGATTCCCACCCCCCACCCCAATCCCTTTTGTTTCAAAAAGTTTTGGGATATTTCACGTGGCACTCTGTCCATGTTCTAGATCCCCATGCATGCAGGGCTTTTAACTTCAAACCCACATGGGCACTTGACGTTCTGTTCAGTGAACATCTCCCTTGTGCACAACAGCAAATGTTTTTGGTGAACCCTCTAAAAGGCAGTTTCAATTTGGAAGCCTTAATTATAAATGTAGCTATACTTGGTATACCCTCATCTAGGGGTGGATGAATCAGTCTGTTACCAGTCAGCATCAATTTTGCATGTATTTATTCATAGTAATGCTATTTCCTGTTTTTGCATTAATATATTTAAATATTTTATCTCAGTGTATGCATTTCAAAACCTTTTGTATCCTAAAATAACCATTCTGTAACTCATTTTGGTGTGTTTTTCAGTCTAGAGCTATATAACAAATTTGGGAGAAGTGCAGAACCTGAAGAAGCTCAATCCACACATTAGCCTGTGGGGGTTAGGTCAGTTCACTTTGGAATTCACAGAATAAATTCCTCAAGCATCCCAGCCAACAGGGGTGGGAAGCCTGTGGCCCCCTCCCCCCGATCTTGCTGAACTGCAACTCATATCATCTTGACCATTGGCCATGATGCTTGGTACTGATGGGAATTGGAGTCTTACAGCGTTGGAGGACCAGAGGTTCCCCATACTATCTCCTATAGGACAGTACTACGATTTAATGATAGGTTTAAATCTGAACCACCCATCATTTCATTCCACGTGTTGCTCTCTGCATAATCCACGCAGAGCATGTTCAACTAAGGATGCAAGGCCCACAAATGATGTGACAGAAATACTTACTTATTGTAGCCTTCCCATGTTTTAATTAAAGAGTCCTTGCCCAAGGTGTCTGATGTTTGAATGATTTGCAGAGGAGGAGACATTGGAATATTGAATTAATAATGTCTGGTGAGATTTCACAGTGTACGCATGATATCTACTTTTTGTTGCTTGTCAGTTTTAAGCAGAATGTTCCCATTATACTGTGGAAAATCCAGTGCATTAGATCTAGATTAGAAATAAAAGGCTAACTACTAGGGCTGGAGGTGCAGTTCGTCATTGCAGTTCGGTAAATGTTTAAGCACTGCAGTCAGTGTGCCAGGATGTGCACATAATACCAAATGGGCTCTTCTCTGACCCAGAGGTAGACTTCTGAATGAGGTCATCTAGGCAGAGTGGCATTCTTCCAATGCAGTGACCAAGGGGCAGGCAATGCATTAATCGGTCCCATTCACACATTGTGCTAACCATTTTGAAGGTGAACCACAATTTTAGGCCTGGACAACGTGGCAAACTGTGGTTAACCAAGAACAAATTTTCAAACTCTTCCTTGCAGGCACACACTGGAGGAGGAGAGGGGGGAGAGTGTGTTCAAGTCCAAGGCTCACTGGTTGTTCCTGCTCATGCAGGCTATGTCAAACAGCATGTGCTGAAAGTTTTCCTTAGTATTATGTGTTTAAGCATTTTTTAAATAAAAGCTTTGTTGTGTTGAAATGGATAATAGTTGCTGTTAACTCAGTCAAAGCATATGGAAAATTCTAAAAACTAATATTGTTTGTGCTTAACATACTGAATTCATAGCCATTTAAAATTGAACTCATTGAATAACTAAGGATTTGGGGGGGAAAGAGAAAAGAGTTAGGGCAGCTAGTAGGATGATTCTCTACTCCATTAGTAAAGACTTGAGTGGGCAATGTAAAATTTTATACTGGCAAAGAGAGAACAACATTTAGTACAGCCTTCACCAACCTGGTGCCTTTTAGATGTTGTACCTGGTGCCTTTTAGATGTTGTACTGGGAGTTCTCAGTCCACATACTGCTACTCCCAGAAGTGCAGGCTGGATTTAGAAGAGGCAGGGGAACCAGAGACCAAATTGCAAACATGCGCTGGATTATGGAGAAAGCTAGAGAGTTCCAGAAAGACATCTACTTCTGCTTCATTGACTATGCAAAAGCCTTTGACTGTGTCGATCACAGCAAACTATGGCAAGTTCTTAAAGAAATGGGAGTGCCTGATCACCTCATCTGTCTCCTGAGAAATCTCTATGTGGGACAAGAAGCTACAGTTAGAACTGGATATGGAACAACTGATTGGTTCAAAATTGGGAAAGGAGTACGACAAGGCTGTATTTTGTCTCCCTGCTTATTTAACTTATATGCAGAATTCATCATGCGAAAGGCTGGGCTGGATGAATCCCTAGCCGGAATTAAGATTGCTGGAAGAAATATCAACAACCTCAGATATGCAGATGACACAACCTTGATGGCAGAAAGTGAGGAGGAATTAAAAAACCTTTTATTGAGGGTGAAAGAGGAGAGCACAAAATATGGTCTGAAGCTCAACATCAAAAAAACGAAGATCATGGCCACTGGTCCCATCACCTCCTGGCAAATAGAAGGGGAGGAAATGGAAGCAGTGAGAGATTTTACTTTCTTGGGTTCCATGATCACTGCAGATGGTGACAGCACCCACGAAATTAAGAGACGCCTGCTTCTAGGGAGGAAAGCAATGGCAAACCTAGATAGCATTCTAAAAAGTAGAGACATCACCTTGCCAACAAAGGTCCGTATAGTAAAAGCTATGGTTTTCCCAGTAGTGATGTATGGAAGTGAGAGCTGGACCATAAAGAAGGCTGATCGCCGAAGAATTGACGCTTTTGAATTATGGTGCTGGAGGAGACTCTTGAGAGTCCCATGGACTGCAAGAAGATCAAACGCATCCATTCTTAAGGAAATCAGCCCTGAGTGCTCACTGGAAGGACAGATCGTGAAGCTGAGGCTCCAATACTTTGGCCATCTCATGAGAAGAGAAGACTCCCTGGAAAAGACCCTGATGTTGGGAAAGATGGAGGGCACAAGGAGAAGGGGACGACAGAGTATGAGATGGTTAGACAGTGTTCTCGAAGCTACAAACATGAATCTGACCAAACTGCGGGTGGCAGTGGAAGACAGAAGTGCCTGGCGTGCTCTGGTCCATGGGGTCACGAAGAGTCGGACACGACTGAACGACTAAACAACAACAACTCCGACTCTAATCAGCCCCAGCCAGCATGGGTAATGGTCAGGGATGATGGAAATTGAACCCTAACAACATCTGGATGGTACCAGGTTGGGAAATGCTGATTTAGCTTACATCACTGCTACTCAATTCTGGCTTTTCCTTCTAACAAATTTTGAGTTAAGGGAGGGGGTTCCACCCAATTGTCATCTCACACAGAGACCCTTTCCTTTGTTCTCCTAACGATCCATCACCTAGAAGATCACCTCATCAAGAAGCTAGAGTGGCTGGTTCCAGGGGTCAGAAGGCTCTCTGCATACAGCCTCTCCTCCCCCCCCCTTCCCAAACTCATAACAATATCTAGAATCGTACTGCAAAATGGGCCTGAGGCAATGTGGAGAGAAGCTTTTAATGTTTAGGCAGTGTTTGAAACATCCCCAAACACATACAAATACATCACTGATGTTGCATTCATTGTTCCACTATAATGTATTGAAATTTTATACAGAGGAGAAACGAAAAAGGAGACAGAATTAAATGTTCTGGCTTTCTGTCATAAATCGCATGGGGTGTACAGAATCTCTTATGTTTTGCCTATGTTAATATTCCCAGAAGCATCTTAAGGATTCAGGTTTGCTATCTACTGACTTGGTTTTTTTTGGCATGTCAGAAATTGAATCCATATATCTAAATACTTGCCCCCCCTCCATTTTTTGCCTTTTCCCTAAGAGTTGCCGTTGATTGAATAAATTCTCAATCATTATTATGCTCCATATTTTAAAGTACCAAATTTTTAGTGTAGGAAGGCTGAGGTCTTTCCATTTCTCTGCAGTACATGGTCTTAACAGCCTCTAGTAAAAGGGATATAGATTCTTTTTTTATGGAAACTGCATCCATTTTTTAAAGAAGAGGAGAATTGCATAGCAGGTATAACTGGTTTATAGGACCTGTATTGATATCAGTGTTATTACTTTGCTCCAGACTGATTCCATAGCACGAATAAGAACATGTGCTGCAGCCATTCAGTCAGTGATGCCCAGGTCACCTCATTCTTATGCATATCTGAGGAGTCCTCACCTCATATTCCTCTGTGCTGCACTGCTTTAGACTTTTTCCTTTTAATTCTTCCCTAAAGTTTCATTGACTGAATTTTCAGGACTATTCTTTTTTAATTAAAAGTTTGGCTATCAAGCGTTCCCCACTGTGCCTTTTCTTTAAAGCCCTTGAATGATGTTGTATAATTAAGTTCAGGGCAACCTGTGTTCCTTGCAGCTTTTCTGTGCTGTCCTGGAGTCTAGTTACACATTTTGTGGAATCTACCACTGTGGCGGTGATGGTGTTGGAAGTTGATTCTTCCATGGTTTCTTCCAGTTTTCACATTTCTTTCTAGTACATGTGCCCCATGTAAGGCGTGTGAAAATTGGATTGTATCCCAGGGACTGTTAGTGCAGTCCCACCTCCAATCAGAGGTGGATTTACGGCAGCACGATCATTCCCATTGCACTCGGCGCCAAGACTAGGGGGCACCATAAGTAGGACGTAGTGAATTGAGCAGAACAGGGTGCCACTGAAATTTGAAATACCAAAGTGTGCCCTTGCTCCCATGCTGTTCAAGAAGGTCCCCCCCCACCCCAAGCCTCGGAAGCAGCTTTTCTGAGGGAACAGTGGGCTGCAGGTTGGAAGAGGAATAAGAGAAAACAACCTTTGTCCACCCCATATCTTTCAGTGAAGCGTCCTGTCAGTGGAACTTATGTAAAGCCTGGATCCGACCCACTATATATGAAAAGCTGGAACTCAATAGGACATCAAAAATGTTTGCATTTAAATATGTGCATCTTCCTGTTACTTCTCACACATAGCCAGACATATGTGCAAGTTTATTGAATGACAGGACCATTCTCTTACCAAGCTGATCCTCAAAGTACTTTGGCAAGTGAGAGGATCACTGAAGCCAGCAGAGCTCCTTCTGTCAAGATGCTTGAGAATTGGATTGTCAGCTGTTTTAAAAGGCTATGATGAAAGACCTTTTCTTTCTTTTTAAAATGATGAAAGTCCCTCTGTCTTTCTTCACTAGGAAATGCTGTGCTGTGTTTGGCACTTCTCCTTAACCTACTGCTTATTTCTGTGCAGTGGTGTTGATTTCAAGAGAGATTCACTTATTAACATGCCTCTCCTTGGAAAATGCCATTTGTTATAGCACGCTGGTTTCTGCACAGCTGGAATGCTATGCTGTTGAGTTGTACTCTCCATTCCTTATGGTTGACATCCAAAGACACCTGCCTCGTGTTTGACTTGCTAGTCTGTTGTCTTTGAGTTGAAACAGCTCTTGGTATTGCAAAGCGAAGAAGTGTCCTCATTCAGTGCCAAAGTCATTAATCGGTATGATGAATTAATTAGCCATAGATTACTAATGTGGATCTTTAAATTGTATTCTTATCACAGCAGTTTCCACAGGGAAAGCTGCAGTGCTGATGGCAAGATTGTAAACTGTCTCAGGCAATGCATTTGAGATGATTTTTCTCAGCAGGAGATGATTTAATCTGAGGAGTTTCCTTGAGCATATTTTTTGCTAACATAATTGTTTGCTAATGAGGGGTGAAGTCTTGTTCAGACTTGCACCAAAGTAAATACCACTGATACCTGTAGAATCTTCACATTGAGACCAAAATTACTTTGATGCTTGGCTTCCCTAACCTCATTATCCTATTATTTGCTTTCCAAACAGGTTTGTCTATAACACATTTAAGTTACATTGATTTCAGTAACTTTTAAGCATGCCCATTTTTCTCTGAATTGTGCCCGTATTCATTCATTCATAAATTTAGGATTATGATTACTGTGTGCCATCAGTATACATGGCGTTGTACAGAGTACAACAGGGCAGGTCTCTGTCTCAAGGAAATTACGGTACAATCTAATATTTGATTGGGGTGGGGGATGACAACAGAGGAAGTAGGACAGGAAAGTGGAGGCAGGGACAAACAGGGAAGGAATGTTCAGTTGTTTCATCTGTACCTGCTCAAGCTTAGTTGCAGGCTGAGTTACAGTAGGGCATTTCTTCATTTCCTTAAAAAGAAATCTGGAAAAGAGAGCTCTTTTTTCTGTCACTCACATCTCCCTGGTCTTTTCTCTTTACTTTTCTCCACCCCATCCCCCGCCACACCCAATATAATTGTTTTGCCCATCAGTGCTTCCTTTTCAAATCATTTTGACATGAGCTGCATACAGCTGTATTGAAATCTTCAGTTGTTGGATTCTGTGTCTCGGAGGCATAGAGATGAGTCATAGACTTCAGGCTGGCATTTCTTTATCTGCCTGTTTGGGTCTTTCTATTTCAGTCTGGGAGGGTCCTCTTGTTTTTGTCCATGTGTGGAAGCAAGAGACCATTATCATACAGGGGTTGCTTCTCTCTCTCTCTCTCTCTCTTTCTCTCTCTCTCTCTCTCTCTCTCTCCTTTTTCAAGGAATAGCTCTTGCAGTCTTTATTTTGACACTTCCTTTGTGGTGCTCCCTCCCCGTCATAAAGGACTGAAACAGAAAGGCCTAATATCATTAATCCATGAGGATCCATATAAATATGAATTGCTATTACTGGTTCCACTACTACCACAGAATTAGGAAGAAGCAATAATAGGGACACCAAAAGAGTCCCTGAAGCTGGAGCAGAAGCCAATATGTTTTTCATTTTCCTAGCACAATTCCCTAGCTTCTCTTTCATAAAGCATACCGCCACCACTGCTGCTTTGAGAATATGGAGAAAAATAATAATGTGTTGGATCTTTTCAAAGTGCCTTTTCTGGCAGAGGATCTTAAATCTGAGACACAGGGAAAAGTACATGGAGCCTTTGACGACATCCTCTGTATGTGCTTTCAGACATCACAGTGCCAGCCCAATCTAGCTGATGTGTAGACATATGTAGGATTGTCGAGTTTTGCTTGGGAAGGGGTTGCATTTGAAGGATCTACATAGCACTCTCCTCCTCCTCCTCCTCTTCCACAGCACAATGAGAGGGTTTGTTCAACACACTGCTAATTATATTTTCAGTTAAATTGCTAGTTTACTAGAAGCCAGGGAAGTGATGGGGGGGGGGGGGAGCCAAGTGTATTGAGTCCAAATTCCCTTCTAGTCATGGCTTCAAAGTCTGAAAAACAACACTAGTGATAAGCAAACACAATCTTGATTCAGAATTGCATCCAGCAAATTTAATTTAAACAAATCTGAAAATGGCTCTTTTTGTTCCAGGTCCAGTTTGGACCTTGTTGTATTTCTGATGATGTCACTGGGACTGAAGTAGCATTCAAGGATCTCACCCGCATCTCCCACTGCCCCATTCCACTTGCCTATTCTAGCAACGAGGCCTTGCTTGAGGACTTCAATCACTTGGTCATCTGCTAGAATTCTGGCGTAGAAGCGTTCTTTAGGAAACATGACTCTGGGTCACATAATTTCCATGACTTTTGGTGTCAAAGGAGGTTAGGCACTTTCAGTAAACTACACATTAAAATGTATTAAAATGGAGGTAGCGAGGTGTACCTCGGTTGCAGTCACTGGGAGAGTAAGAGAGAAGATATTCTCTGGTTTCATTACAGTCCAAGCCAGAGAAGATTGTAGTGCTCACTTTGGATTGGAGACAAACTTTACAAGTCTTCAGAGTTTGTGTTCTGAGCAAGGAAAGTACAAAGTTTGGCATCACTAAAACATATCCCAACTATTTTGGGGGTGATAGTCTTTATGCAATAAGGTTTCTGCTTTTACCATGCTGTTAAATTGACTTCCTTTGAACAATATAGACTGCGAGCTTTTTGGTGATGTATTTGTCTATTCCAGAAAGGCAGTTATTGTCACTCAGTCTGAAGTTCTAATAACTTAATAACAAGTCCCCGCCCAAGAAACATGGCTACAGCAGCAACACAAACCTTCACATCTAACTTGATACACTATTAAATACTTGTTGCTTTGCCACACAGTGATTAAACTTATGCAGAAATCTGTAATATATGAATTGGTACCACAAAGAGTTCTGTTTTTATTTTAGGAACAGCATTCTGAGAGAAAAGCATGAATATTTAGCTAATTCTTTCCAAATGGATAGTTTCTCACTGTCCTTTGGCAACTCTGTTGTGGTTTCAAGGTTGGGGATTAATCACATGAGGGCAGCCGCCTTCTGTATTTACAGATGCTGCTCTGAATTAGATGAATGGTATTCAACCAAGGCTGCTGTGTTCTGTTGTACATTTATAGAAGCTTTGCCATAATGACCTCTAGTTGTTACTTGAAGGCGTAATGATTATCTGTGGCACTTCCAATTGTGCTTAGATCTAAGGATCACATGGCTCAACTATTATTAACAGCAGATGTTTAAGAAGGAGCCACACTGTTAACAGTTTCCACTATTATAAAATTCCTAGTTATGGCTGCAAAAAATAGACACCAATATACTAGTTGTGCTTTTTTCAGATTGAACTGGGTTACAGAATATATTATGTTTAAAGGTATGAGTTTTGTATTTCTTAATATCAATATATGGTGCTAGAATTACTACCTTAGGAAATATATAACTGAGTGTAAGTGAATTGATGGTAATGTGGGGTGTTTTTTTAAAAAAAAGTTGTTTGACCTCCTTCTTTACAAGAGCACAATTTTGATGCCTCTGCCAAGCCTACCTGCATTTTTCTACTGCATTGAACTATAGGTAAAAGGGAGGGGTGTTGAGATCAAGAGAGTTACAAACTCTATTAAGGACTTCCCTTCTTCCTTCTCTCACATACACATTCTTCCATCACAAGAGCTGTTGTCCTAATTACCCTTTTCCACACTAGAGGCGAGGTGTTTTTCCTTAAGAGGATGTTGGCGAAAATCCAAAGACATTCTCCTCAGAGCAGAAAACTGATTCTGCTTTTCTATTACATTGTTATTCAGAATAAAGGAGGGCATTAACCAAATGCTGTCAGAAAGGGTTTCCTGAAGCAGATGCTTGGTAAGGTAGTTTATTTTCTGGCATCTGTGGAAAGGGGACGGAAGACAGGAGGGAGGGAGGTCAAAATGGCCATTTCAGTCAAAATGTGCTCAAGGTGCAGTATGTGGTGAGACTGAGCTGCACCTTTGGTTTCTTTGCATATAGGAAGGTAATATGTGTACTGAGAAGTTGTACACATATTATCTGAAAGCTCTCTTTCTGACCTTGTGATATAATTAGGTAGGAAGAATCTATGCGGAGGTCAGAGGAGACTGAGTGTCTGAACAGGCTTTTGGTTTGTGTCATTCTGTCCATAGCCAATCCATACTGGCAGATTTAAATGTAAGTGTCTCGTGTACTGTTGGAACAGCCCTGCCTCTGTTCACCTGATGGGATACTCGCTTGCATTGTGTTAAGTCTAGATCAGATACAAACCACACTCGTGCTTCCTTATCCTCCCCTGAAATGTATACAGACTATGAGATTTCAAAAGATGCTTTTATCAAGGTGAGGTTGAATCCAGAGGGCAAAAAGGCCTGTTGCCTCTGTCCAGAAAAAACTTTTCCTGCCTGAGGGCTGTTTAACAAGGATTTTGTGATGAAGGATTGTGATCTTGTTTTAAATTGTATTGATGCATTTTATGTATTTTTCTGTTGTGCTTTATGCTTTGTAAGTGGTTTCAAGGGCAGTTCTAGGAGACTGTGTAGAAATTGAATAAAAATAATAATAAATGTGAGTTATGACATTTATGAGTACCCGTCAACAGCCTCTGGAAGGATGTGGTTCAAAGGATATGAATAACCTGCTTTCTCCCACTGCATAATCTTTCTCAATCACCACCCGTTGGACAGTCAAACCATTGTTAGAATGCAGGTAAAAGATCAGAATGGGAAATTAGGCATTGATTTGGGCCTCAACTGCTTCTGTGGGCACTAAATTGCTATATATTTAGTAGTTAAAGTCAGCACAGCTGTGACTTCTTTTCAAATTAAAGGAGTAGGATTCAAAGATACAGGAAAATAGCTGCTTGCACTGTTTAGCAAACACTTGCACAGGTGCTGATGGAATTATTTGTGTAGTGCTAAAATTGGCTAGGTTCTATAGCAGTTGTTTTGCTTCCGTTTGCATCAAGTAAAATAATATATTTGATTTTGGTTTTCTCATGTAGTGCTCTAGTACAAGTTGTAAAACAGCCCTTCTGAGGATGGAAAGAAGCTCCCACATGTCGAAGGAAACCTTTGGAACTAACCCAGTGATTGGAAATATTGAATGACTTGTCTCATTCTGGGATGTAATTGAAAATGATAAGAGATGCTTTGGGTGGCTGCCCAGTAGCCATGCACTACTGCTGATCCACCACATTCAAAGATGGCACTGGGACAGTCTCATAAGGCATTAGATGAGAGAGGGGACAAAATGGCTTCTCCCATGATCTACCGTACTCCTTCAGAACAAAGTACACCCCCATTGGGTCTGCAAGACTGATCGTAGATGGAAACTAGTTAGTATGTGCAGCCATGTGTTTTATCACCCCACTACCAGCTTAAAAAATCAAGAAGTGTCAGGCAACTGTGTTTAAGCAGAATAATGGTAGGGACGAAGCTGCTTAGCACTTTCCACTGGCACTTAAATTCTCTCAACTTCTGTTCCCTGTCTATAGAGGAAAAGCATAATCATGCTTTGGGGGAGGTGGTGATTTTGAGCAGGAAAATAAAGTGCCAAGAAAGAAAGGGTTAAACAGCTCTTCTTCTCCCCTGTTCCCCCCACTTGCTCACAGTCTCTCAACCCTGGTGTGAGTGAGTCTCTGTGTATTTTAAATTACACTGGTGAAAAGTTAACTTTAGCTGTGTGTGTAGTATTTAATTGGGGGGCTTTAAAGAGACGATTTGCACAGTGTACTGGAACTACACGGTTTCCTCCTTGTTTCCACATTTTAAGATGATAATGAGATCAGCCTCATAAAGCTGACTTTAGTACTGGTGGTAACATCTGCTGCTTAAGGAATCACCTGGTGCCCTAGCAGATCTAAGAAAAAGGTGGAAGTTTGTGATGGGCCACCATCACAGTGTGTACAACACTGCAAAATTCGTGGAGGTCTGTGTTGGACAGGATGGTGTTTTAGCCAGCGTCAGCTGTTACTTTCTGATGGCTGTGTGGTCTGGCATGCACTATATGTGAGAAGCCATTGCCTTGGCAAGATTGCAAGCTTTGCTTTAATGGGTGAAAGCGTTCACCTTTAAGTGAGGAAGTCTGTCTTAGTGTCTTAGTTTTGCTAGTTAGTGCTTTAAAATGCTAATGTCAGTGCATGCCAGACCGCTGATTATCATGCGTTTCTATATGCTACAGTCTTCCTGTTCAGACTAACTACCATCTGCAGGGTATGTGCTGAACTCTTCTCACCCAAGCTCTCCCGTCTTATCTGCAACATAGTGCTAATTTATTTATTGTTCATTCTTCACATTTTCCGTAAAGACAGCTTGAAAATGTCGAGAGAATTAACAGGAATGCCAGCAACCGCAAAAGCAGCACTTTGTGTAGGGAATGGCCCTAATCAGTTCCTCATTTCTCAAGGGTTGAATGTGTGCTCAGCAATTTCAGTCCATGCTGGCACATTGGTGCGCAGATACATGTTGCTCTGTGCCTTTCAGTTTGACTCGATCCAAGAATCTTTGAAGATGCCTCTTCCGTCTTTGGCCCTGCTATTAATGCTCTTCATCCTGCCACTTTGTGCCAGTCTAAGATATAATACTTCCAGGCTAGGCTGCAGGATTATACCTGCCTCTTGGGCGAATTATCCCATATTTTCTTCTACTGGCCTTATGTCAGGGCCAACCTTAACAAGGATTTGGTATTAGCCAGGATTTATCCATAACCAGCTGTTATCCGCAAAGGCAGTGGAGATTAAAGCAGTTCCGGCCCAAGACATTTTGCTGCCTGAAGCAGAGCCCAAATAAGTTTTAATCTTATATGGGCATTAAAGCACAGATCCCTTTTGCCCTCAGTTTGTCCACATGTTCTGTGAGACTGTGTGGTCTGCTGCTGAGAATGCTTAGGAGCATTAGTGTGGGAAAACTGATGAGGTGGGTTCTAATTCCAATAGAGGCACATCCTCTCTGGTCTTTATATATCTCATGTAGAATATATGAGTGGTAGTGTTCTTTAGAAGAAAGCATTGCAGCCACCACTCCCACCCCACTTTCTCCCAGTATCCCATAAGAATAGACTGGGTGGAACTTCATCATTGCCGATTATAATCATTAGCCCTCATGCCCCCGACACCCACCCAAAGGAGAGATCTTCATGGCTCTTGTTCTGTATTGGCCTCCAGGAACGCTCAGCATACCATCTAGATTCTAGAAATTAAGCCTTAGTGAACAAGTAGGCTAGGATCTGCATTTGATATTGTTTACTGTCTGGTTATACTTTGTGCCTACCCCCCCCCCCCTATCTATCTGTATTTTTTTATATGTTACTTCTTCAGTTCATTCTATTTAGTTTATTTTCCCTGGTGTCGTATACCCTTCACACATGTACAAATATAATTGCATGTGTCTGTGTTCTCAGGCAAATGCAGGGTGTTTGTGATGTCTACGCGATGCCACTACTGGCTTCTTCAACACCTTCATACTGTACATCATTTCTTCTTGTTGCCTCCTACGATTCATTTACCTGCTGACCTATTGTTAAGCTCCTTGTACGGGTTGTGACTATTTATCTGATGTTCGTATATTCTTTGAGTAGTTTCAGGGATGCTACCAAGAATACTTTTGACAATGTAGGCATTTCCAGCAAATATACCCCAATATTATAGGCAGTTTCCTAGTACTTCAGGCTGGGTGTGAAAGCTAGAAATGGTTATACATTTTCCGTGGGGCTGGGTGGTAATGTGTTGCAGTGGCTCTGCTTGTATCTGGATGACCATTTCCAGAAGGTGGTGATGGGGGATTTCTACTTAACTCAGTGGTGTTTGTGCCACAGGGTCCTGCAGGGTCTATCGTATCTCCCATTCTTTTTAACATCTACATGAAACTGCTGAGCATAGTCATTTGGGAATTTGAAGTGAGTTGTTGCCAGCATGTGGGTGACACACAACTTTTCATTAAAACCACATGGAGTGCTGAATGTGCTAGGCTAGGGTAAAGGACAAGATGAGAATAACAAGCTGAGGTTAGCTCTGTGAATAAGTACTTCCTCTCTCCAGATGAGCAGGGTTCAGCCTGCTCTGGATGGGATTGCACTTCTAAATGATCAAATTCATAGCTTGGGGGTGGTCTTGTATCCATCAGTGTCCTTACAGATATAAGTGACCCTTTAATTAACTTTGGCTTGTAGCCAGTGCAGTGCTATGTAACTGTGCCGTCAGAGATTTGTACTGGCAGAATGGGAGGTCCGCTCGCCTGCCCCCCCCCCACACTTTTAACACCCCCAGTGTATGGTGTATTTTTGTCTGTTTCCATGTGTGAAATGATTTTCCTGTCTTCTTTTTCTTCTTCCAAACTTGGATTTGAAGGGTTGTTTAGGATTCTAAAGTTCAATTCTACTGTACAGTGGTACCTTGGGTTACAGAGGCTTCAGGTTACAGACTCCGCTAACCCAGAAATAGTACCTCGGGTTAAGAACTTTGCTTCAGGATGAGAACAGAAATCGTGTGGTGGCAGCGGGAGGCCCCATTAGCTAAAGTGGTATCTCAGGTTAAGAACAGAACAAATTAAGTTCTTAACCCGAGGTACCACTATATTGGGTGGAATTCAACATAGCACAAACTGGGGTATATGAATACAGGAAATGAGACCCACTGACACAACAGAACTTCCACCTCCTCCTGCCATGTGCCCCCTAAACCTGTCCTTAGGACTCATCCAACCCTCCAGAGCAGATTTAGCAGGAGAGGAAAAGTGGACCTTGTTTTTACCCATATATATATATTAAACTTGAACATCACCTGGAGATATTTTTTTTGAGGCAAGTAGTAAAACTAAATAATAAATGTCACCCATAGATTTAAAGAGACAGAAACAGAAAGAGCAGTTGAATCATACTGCAATCACCTGTGCCACCAACTGTTGCCATGAGATAAAGAGACGTGGTGCAGTAGCATGAGAAAGATTCCTGTGTGAGTGCATTTCTCTGCTCCTTCATTAGCCTGTTGCAGCTCTTGCTTGCTCAATTAACTTTGTGACAAATTTATGTATTGGGAAATGTGTAAAATGTTCCCCGGGATTTCATTCATGGCATTCCAGCCGTTTTATGGTGTCCTTTTAGATGTTAATCTTGTCTGTTTCCCTGTTTCCCAGAGAAGCCAATTTCAGAGCTTTTCGCGTTTTAATCATTCTGCAGATTTGTGGCTGTGTTGCATTCTTTTTATCTTCATGTTGTGGGGCACATTCTGGGATGGGAAGGTTGACATGGGCTTGGTTGCTACAGAAAACTGTGGGTTGGTGTTGCTGAGCAAGTCTGTCCACCCTTCCTGCCTTGTGCTATGATTTGGAAGTGTGGGACGGGGCTGCCTTTGGCTGTAACTCTTAGCAACTGAATCATTAAGGAGAAGGCCGTCAGAAAGAAGTGCTATCAGGACTGCACCCAGCTATTCTAACACTGAATATTGACTTGGAAGTAAGTCCCACTCTGCTCAGGGCAGCTTACTAAGTGTGTTTAGGATTGCATCATAGAATTATAGAACTGTAGTTGGGAGAGACCCCAAGGGTCATCTAGTTTTACCTCCTGCAGTGCAGGAATCCAACTAAAGCATCCCTGAATGTTGCAGTCCCATGCTGCTGCTTGTGTCCTAGGCTAAATTATCAGTAATTACGGCAGAGGTGCTAAACTAGAATTGTTCACATATAGTTAATGTTGTGTAATTTAATGCTAATATTTTTTAAAAAAATATATCAAATGCTTTTGTTTGTTTTTCTTGCAGTGATTCAGAGAGCAGAAAACTATGCAAGAAGATGAAAGTTGACCCTAGTTTGAAGGAGAAAGGGGTGGAGTTATTGCATTACAAGTACGTGCAAGAATGGGTTTTTATTTTATTTGTTGAGACAATAGAATCATAGAATCATAGAATCATAGAATCATAGAGTTGGAAGAGACCACAAGGGTCATCGAGTCCAACCCCCTGCCAAGCAGGAAACACCATCAGAGCACTCCTGACATATGGTTGTCAAGCCTCTGCTTAAAGACCTCCAAAGAAGGAGACTCCACCACACTCCTTGGCAGCAAATTCCACTGTCGAACAGCTCTTACTGTCAGGAAGTTCTTCCTAATGTTTAGGTGGAATCTTCTTTCTTGTAGTTTGGATCCATTGCTCCGTGTCCGCTTCTCTGGAGCAGCAGAAAACAACCTTTCTCCCTCCTCTATGTGACATCCCTTCATATATTTGAACATGGCTATCATATCACCCCTTAACCTCCTCTTCTCCAGGCTAAACATGCCCAGCTCCCTTAGACGATCCTCATAAGGCATTGTTTCCAGGCCTTTGACCATTTTGGTTGCCCTCCTCTGTACACGTTCTAGTTTGTCAGTGTCCTTCTTGAACTGTGGTGCCCAGAACTGGACACAGTACTCCAGGTGAGGTCTGACCAGAGCAGAATACAGTGGCACTATAACTTCCCTTGATCTAGATGCTATACTCCTATTGATGCAGCCCAGAATTGCATTGGCTTTTTTAGCTGCCGCGTCACACTGTTGGCTCATGTTAAGTTTGTGGTCAACCAAGACTCCTAGATCCTTTTCACATGTACTGCTCTCAAGCCAGGTGTCACCCATCTTGTATTTGTGCCTCACATTTTTTTTGCCCAAGTGCAATACTTTACATTTCTCCCTGTTAAAATTCATCTTGTTTGTTTTGGCCCAGTTCTCTAATCTGTCAAGGTCGTTTTGAAGTGTGATCCTGTCTTCTGGGGTGTTAGCCACCCCTCCCAGTTTGGTGTCATCTGCAAATTTGATCAGGATGCCCTTGAGTCCATCATCCAAGTCGTTGATAAAGATGTTGAATAAAACCGGGCCCAAGACAGAACCCTGTGGCACCCCACTAGTCACTCTTCTCCAGGATGAAGAGGAACCATTGATGAGCACCCTTTGGGTCCGGTCAGTCAGCCAGTTACAAATCCACTGAGTGGTAGCATAGTCAAGACCGCATTTTACCAGCTTCTTTACAAGAATATCATGGGGCACCTTGTCAAATGCCTTGCTGAAATCAAGGTAGACTACATCCACTGCGTTCCCTTCATCTACCAGGCTTGTAATTCTGTCAAAAAATGAGATCAGGTTAGTCTGACATGACTTATTTTTCAGAAATCCATGCTGACTATTGGTGATCACAGCATTCCTTTCTAGGTGCTCACAGATTGTTTGCTTAATGATCTGCTCCAGAATCTTCCCTGGTATTGATGTTAGACTGACTGGGCGGTAATTATTTGGGTCCTCTCTTTTCCCCTTTTTGAAAATAGGGACAACATTTGCCCTCCTCCAGTCTGCCGGGACTTCGCCTGTTCTCCAGGAATTCTCAAAGATGATTGCCAGTGGTTCTGAGATCACATCTGCCAGTTCTTTTAATACTCTTGGATGCAGTTCATCTGGCCCTGGAGACTTGAATACATCTAAACTAGCCAAGTATTCTTGTACTATCTCCTTAGTTATTCTGGGCTGTGTTTCCTCTGCTGAATCATTTCCTCCAAATTCTTCAGGTCGGGCATCGGGCAATAAATATACTGCTTAATTACAATCCTATCTGAGATTGTCAAGGAATGCAACATAATGTGTTGAGAGTGGCTTTATCTTCTCCTGAAGATACCCTGCAAGGCAGCAGAGGTTTAGCATCAGCGTTTTCCTTTTCCTAGCAGAGGTTTAGCATCAGCGTTTTCCTTTTCCTAGATGGGCTACCTTCCCAGGTTGATGAGCCCCACCTGTCCCTCACTTCCCTCTACAGCATGTGCAGGAACCGCCTTCTTGGCTATTGGACCCGCTATTGGTTTTGTCTGCTCAATCCACCGGAGCCTGTCTTTGTATGCAGGGCAAGTCCCTAAATCAACGAGGGTTTGAGGCCCATCAAAGCCATTTCCCGGGATGTAGCTGCTGTTGCATGCTGACAGCTTCTAGGAGCCACAGGTAGGAGCTGAGTGCAGAGTGGGGACCAAAGGTGGACAAACTGACCCAGAAGAAGCACAATATGTCTCCCACCAGAGGTACTACCCCTCCCCATACAGCCCAGAGTGGCTATGCAAAAAGAACAAAAGCTCGTAAGGCAGAGATAATAATTTTCATATGTACTGCATTCCAAAATTGGGCTGCTAATGGACATTTAATGGGCAGGCAACATGGTATGGTTTGGCTATGATGAGCTGGTGGCTGAAAGCTAATTTCTGTTGGTGCACTCTGTCCCACTAAGATCTTAGTGCTTGCTAATATTTAAGAATATTAAATGCTTTTGTTTATCTCTTGCAGTTGCCGGAACCATGCACCTTCCTCAACAGTTGGGGTTTTGTTCTGACCTTGTACCATACATCTGAAATGCAGCACGAGGTCGGAGACAATTTCTGTCCCAATCCCAAACCTGGAGGAGGGTTCAGAGTTCCGTGCAACGGGAAAGCAAGCCTTCAACCCCCTCTAGTTTAAAGTTGGAGGGAAGCGGGCAGGCTTGCTTTGTCTGTATGTTTGCTAGGCAGTTGAAGCGCCTGTCAAATGCAGATGTCAAGACACCTGCCTCTCCTTCTAGCTTGGAGCTGGATCCAAAACACATCCCAAGCCGCCTCTGAACTGTGGAGGCAAGGAGGAGCAGGGTCATTCCCTTCCTCACAGCTTCAAGCTTTGAAGTAAGCCTAGGACTTACCCAAGAGGCTTTCTGAGCCACAAAAGTGGCAAGTAAAATTGTAAACTCCTAGACATAATTGCACTGTATCTACTGGTGCATACATAGATAATGTAAGTTTTGTTGTGAATTTCAAAGACCATGTTACATACTCAGGAGAGTTCCCCGAATAAAAATGTGTGTGTGATTACATAATACACTGTTATTAATATTAGTAGTCTGGGTCAGCATTAAGAGTTGAAAATTAACCCTCCCCCATCTGCCTGGCCTGAGATAAATAGAAAAACTTGTCACATTATTATTATTAGGGATCAGTAGGGATATTTTTAATTCAGATGAGTTTGGGGAAGAAATTACCCCCCTGAAAAATTACACCCATACTTAAAGAAAGTGTTGTCTCCTCTTCCAGTATTCCGTCATAATTCTTTTTAATGAGACAGTCCCTACCTGTGTTACCTAAATCAGTTGGAGGTTGGTTTCCTAGCTGACTGATTTCAGGAGACTTCAGCATGTGATTGTTTTTTGTTCTTCAGGAACCAACATGCATAAATATAGCTGTGCATTGTAGCAAATAGAATTGCCCCCTGAAACTGCCACTCCCCAAGTCTAGCCTGTGCTAAATGCTCTCATTAAGGCTTTGTGGAAGTGATTGCCCATTAGAGACCTGGTTGCTTCAAGAACTTGTTTTCGATGGCTGTGTTTTCCACAGCCCTGCAAGCTGAGGAAAACTTAATTTATCCAGACCAGAGGAAACAGCTGCATGATTTTCTAATAGCACTCCTAAAATTAATTGCTGTTTTTCCCCATACTGTTTCTTGACAGGGATGGCGCATTTCACACTGAATATAACAGAGCACTCACACTGAAGGTAAATTTACAGTAGTTTGAAATCTTCCGAACAGGGAGATGTGTTTGGGTGTAGAACAGATGTTAATGCTTACAGCTTTATATTTGGATGGTTTCCCCCCCATACATTTCAGGAACAGCTGTTTGGGTGACCTAAAGGGTTTCTCTCCATTCTCATATCTCCTGCACATCTGCCAGGCAAACATCCTGCAAAGCTGTGTGTGATTAACTAGATGGAGACACTGTTAAATTGCAATATAAATTGTGAACTTCGTTGCAATCTGCTAACAAATAAAGTGGGTTTTTTATTTAGTATGTGTGTTGTAAATTATTTTTGTCTTGCTGCAAGATCCCTTTTGATGCCAGCTTGTATCTAATAGCATTACCCTGGCAGTGATTGGGAAAATGCTCCCCCCTTCTATTTCATCTGCCATGAGATGAGCTTGGAAAAGAGAGGAAGTGGCCTTTTCTCAGATATGGTTGCAACCATGGACTAAAGTCCTAGGTAGATGCCCAGTGCACAGCATGGGCAAACTGGCCTCCTTTCCTTTTGTTGCATGGCCATAATAGACTGCACAGAGCAAAAGGAGAAGTGCCCTTTGAAGCAGCTTTCAGAGAAAAGGGGGTATCCTAGAGAACACCAGAGAATACTCCTAGAATAGGAGGCCTTTCCTCATGGTGGCTTAAGAAAAAGCTTTGTTCACAAAAGTAGCCTCAGGAGGTCTTGGCTCTGTTCCTGAAATGATTGTAGGAGGCGTTTTTAAACTCCAGAAAAGCCTTAAAAAATTGACAAATCGGAAGATACTCACCTGAATTCACCTGATGTGTTTTCTTCAACCTTCTCCAGCACTTAGAGGATTTCCCCAAAAGTCATTGGAGGGACTCAGAACGACAGAATAGATTCAACAAAAATGAGTTCTGTTTAGTTTTGGAAGTATTTGGGAACCTTCCCTATAAGAGGAGGCTGAAGTGTTTGGCGCTGTTTGCCTTAGGAAGGATTACTAAGAGGAAACATTATAGGGGAGAGGAGCCAGCAGTGCATAACCCAGACATTATACAAAGTGAATAAATTGTGAAGCTTTGTGTGAATTTCTCTCTTTCTGATCTTTATAACAGAACAAAACAGATAAATTTATCTGCACAGACCCTGGCTTGCTCATAGTTCACAGTACGGTGGCAGTTACGAGATTTGAGCACCATTATTGAAGCTAGTGGCAACTGCCAGGTCTCAACACTGATTCCTCCTGCCTTATTAGAGGAGACTTAATTTTGCAACTTCTACCACATTTTCAGATTGTACTTCATTAAGAGATTTCTTCTCCTCCTTTGGCGATCACTCGTAGCCGAGTAAGATTGCCTTCCATAAACACGGTTTAACAATGAGTCCGTAAGTGACTGTGGAGGCCAGTTCTGGATCCACACATCCTTCCACAGTGGGGACATTGGTTTCCAGGCAGGAGTTGATCACGGTGTGGATTTGCCAAGCGTGCCTTCCTCCTAGCACGTTTCTCCCTTGCGTCCTAAGTTCGGGTGTCTTCTCCATGACACCTTTGGTAAAGGCTGTTCTCCAACTGGAGCGCTCACAGACCAGTGTTTCCCAGTTGTCAGTGTTTATACTACATTTTTTTAGATTTGCCTTGAGACAGTCTTTAAACCTCTTTTGTTGACCACCAGCATTACGCTTTCCATTTTAAAGTTTGGAATGAGTAATTGCTTTGGAAGACGATCATCAGGCATCCACACAACATCACCAGTCCAACAAAGTTGATGTTGAAGAATCATTGTTTCAACACTGGTGACTTTTGCTTCTTCCAATACACTGATATTAGTTTGTCATTAGCCTGTCTTCCCAAGTGATGTGTAAAATGACTCCATAAGTTGTTCTAATTATTGAGTGTATGTGTGTTATTAATCAGTTGGTTGGAAAGTGTTCGCACACTACACATTCCTTATGGGGTTTAGAAGCAGTGAAAGTCTCTTCCCTGTTCCAGAGGGACGGTACCTGCATTCTCCTCAGCTGGCCTGTTTGGAGGGAAAGCTGCTCTAGGCATTGTTGGAGCTAGGTGCTCTTAGGCAGGTGCCTGTATAGCATCAGCCCAAGCACTCCTGGCAGCCTCTGGCTGGCTTCTGCCAAGCAGAAAAGAGCGGAGTGTGTGTGTGTTTCTGCCTTCCCTCAGGAGTTGCTTTCATTGGCTGCCACTGGGATTGATATTTCCCATCTGGTGTGTTATCTACCGACTGTCTCCCTCTTCCTTTTTTGTTTCCATTTTTTAAAATGATGGAAACAGGCTTGCACAAGGCCCCTCTCCTCCTTCTCTGAATATAAAGTTTAGAATCTGACTCCATGCCCAGAAGTAGGGCTTTCCCCCAAAGCTAGCTGTTGTATTCTTCTCAGGGGAGAATATGATGAAAAAATATGACATGTCAAACTAATAGGAGCCATCTTTAAAATAAGCATGCAGAAGAGCTTGATGCATGAGTCTTTAATAATGACAAGATCTGGTTAACATGCTTGTGAACCCACTGCTTCCAGAAGTTATCATAAAAGGTTATGGCCAAGCATTTGGGCTGTTTCCCCTCCCTTTTAGTCAAATTATTTTTTCAAATGCCTATAGCACCTTTTAATCAATAAATGCTCACTGGGCAGACCACAATAAAAAAAGCCATTCAGTTATTAAATCCCTCCAATAAAATTATGAATATAAAATCAATCAAAAGGTGGAATTATTTTTATGGAAATAGATGTAGTTTTTTGTTTACATAGCAATAATAGAGGCTAAAATGGAAACCTGAGTGGCAGTTGTTGCCCATAAAGAGATTCCTATTGGATGAAACCAAGGTCCATCTTGTTGGTGACCTTGCTTCCTAAAATGACCAACCATAAACGTCCTGAAAGCCCACTAGCAGGGAATGAAGGCAACTGCCCTTCCCTGTTGTTGTTGCTGCTGCTGCTTCCCAGCAACTGGTATTCAGTGGCATACTGCCAAAGTCCTAGTCAGCTAACACTGATTGATAGACTTCTCATCTAGTAACTTGCCTAGACCCCCTGTAAAGCCATTTGAGGTGGCTTTAAAGGTGACTTTAAAGGTGGTGCTCTTTAAAGCTGAATTGGAGCAAATGGCAATCCTCAGTAAACTCGAATAGCTTTAAAGCATGGGTTTTCACGGGAAAAGCCCTGGAACAACAACAAAAAAGGGGTGCTCAATCAAACATGGAGCTTTAAAGTTCCTGGAAAGCGCGGAATAAAGGTAAGTGTGTATCAGTCCTTAGGAACCTTTTTCACTATACAATTAGGCCACAGGAAATGTTGCTGCATTGGAGAATAGACATTAAAAAGACACTCATCATCATATTCCGTTTTATTCATAAAGTGCCTAAAATAACTAGTTGCTTATGCAATATCTTTTTTTAAAAAAAATCTGGCTCCCTAATCCCTAAATTAAAAATTAACTAGTACAATACGACGGGTAGCGAAGGAAACAGAAGCAGTCTGTTCAGTAATGCTGAGAAGGCTTAGAACACATGAAAATAGCAGATTATTTAATATTGTTTTATATTTAGGTATGTGTCTCTCAGAACATGTTTTGTTTTTAATCGGGTATTCTTGTTTTCTGTGACCCTGCTGCTTCAAGTGTGTGTAGATTTTAAAAACTGTTAACAGATTTAACTTAACACTTCGTTTTGCAGTACATCAGTAATAGCGAACAAAGCTCTCTAGATCTGCTGTGTTACATTTTAAGACAATATGAAAATGCATTTGGCAGTAAGGTGGGGTGTGCTGTTCTAATGAGGCTGCCACGCTGCTCCCAGCACTCTTTCTTTCCTGGGCTGCAATCCAAAGAGCCCTCTTAAGCACACAGAAACCCTTTCATATGTGCAAGCAGAGCTTTGGAATTTCTCCCTCCCTCCACCCCTCCCTTCTCCAACAGCATCACAAACTAGTTTGAAAACCAGGGTTGGGGAACTTTTCTGTGGTTCTCCAGATGTTGCTGAACTACAGCTGACATCAGCCCCAGCTGATGGCCAATAGTCGTGGATGGTGATAGTTGTAGCCCATCAATGTTTGAAGGGCCTCGACTGCAAACTCAATTCCAGGTTTTGAGAATAGTTCCTCAAGCTTCATTCTGAACCTCTGTTAGGAAAAAGAATCAAGAGGTGTGATGTACAGTGAGCCCACAACTTGCACACATTTAACTTGTGTGCATTCAGTTTTACGCAGGTGGGGGGGGGGGAATTACAAAGGAGGTGAGGTTTTGGGGGGGAATGACTTTGGCAATCCCACTTGCCATTGAACCCAGTAGGTTTTGACCATATGTGATTTTGGCTTTAGACACAATCCCTGGAATGTAAACCCTGCGTAAGTTGTAGGCCTGCTATATACACAAATGTCCAGCTCCTGGATTTGTGGACCTAATTTGATGCAAAGTGGATTTATCCACTTAGACTGTTGCTGTCTGTCACTGGAAAGTTCAGCACTGGCAAGACCACATATATGGCAGCACACGGTTTCGTGTTTGACATTCTGGTGTGCGTTGCAATCAATGTTTCCTGTTTGTTTTTCTTCATGTGTAGTAGCTTGTGTTAGTTTTGGCAGTTAGATAAAAAGAGAAAGCCAGTGCTGTTCAAACACCTGCTAAATACGCTAGGAATTTACTAAGCTAGTTGAAACAAACAAACTGTTTGTTTGTTTCATTTAAGAGGGGTGTGAGGCTCAACTGCACACTAAAACACACAGGGTTCCTATGCTGGGCAGAAGAGAAACAAGCCTGATATCTCTCTGGTGTCTGGAATACTTTCCCAGCACCCTTAACTGGTGAGGGAGCACACACTAAGTCTAAGGGTGTAATGCTATGCAAACTTGACAGAAAGCTCTACTGAATAAAATAGGTCTTAAGAATAAACTTGCATAGGACTGTGCTGATCACCTACTGAAAATAGAAGGAAACAAAAATATTGAAAGCTGGGTTGTTAGGGAAGATTGCCTGGGGTCCTCCTGCTTGTGGATCCAGCTTTTCATTAAAAAGTTACGAACTGTACCTTTAGACTTCCATGGAATTTGAAGAAGACATTATCTCTGCTCCCTTTGGTCCTCCTCTCTTTGGTCCAGTTATGTCCGTAATTTGTTGGACATACCCATTTTGTGTCCAGATTTTCACTTTTTAAAATATGGCAACCCTACATTAGAACACAGCAGACATAGTATTGTTGTTTTACATGAGAGATATTTAGAAGCTATTAACAGCAGTGGGATAACATAGATCACAGGTGGGCAACTTGCAGCCAACACCTCATTTTATGCATCTCACGCCCCATTTGTCCAATCCATATCAGAGTTAATTCCTTCCTATTAATTTCCTCCTTATTTTTCCTAGATTTAAAAACTGTTTCCCTATCTTTTTTATTTAGTTTCAGAACAATTGGGAGGGGCAGCAGCACTTTATATAGTTTTTTTTTTTTTAAATTGTTTGTATGGTTTGGGGAAAATAAATTTCCCCCATCCCAAACATCTGAGAGCAATTTGGTAGGCTTCTTTCATTTATAGCACACTAGCCAGAAATGAAATTGTTTTGCTTGCTTTCCAGAACAATATTCACCTGTTGAGGTTTTTAAAAAAAGTGTTGTTTTTTAAAAATCCTCATGCCAAAGGTTTCTGGAATCTGTTTAAAAAACTTTGCTGCTTGGGTTTCTTTTTATTTTTTAAAGAAGTCTGAAGTACAAGGGTGAACCAATAAATGTTGTTACTGGAAGTAGAATGGCAAAGTCAGCATTCCATGGATTGGTGATAGTTCTGTTGTGGGGTTAAAAACTTTTGTCTTTCCATTTCTGTGCAGTCAATGGTGGCCTTTCTAAAGGATCCAGAAGGAGCTCCATTGTGGGAGGAAGATCCTGAAGCCAAAGACATTGTCCACATTGACAGTGAAAAGGTACGTTAACCAGAATTGTGAAGTGCTTGGAACAAAACAAAGTTCTTTCACAAAATTAACTCCTGCACATAATGAATGCAGAACCCTTTGCACTCACATGAGCTGGAGAAAATCAGGGAAATGTTGTTACTCTTAAGCTTATAAATTTTTGGAAGGCATGTTTAGCAGAGCTCCATATTCTGTAAGCTAATATGCTTTAAGGGCACCAAAGAAGTTGCACAGGGCATGAGAGAGATGCTTTGCAATTGCATGTTGTGCATACCCCCTTGCAGAATGCCTTAACTGCATCAGCTACTCTAGGCACCAAATATAACTTGTGCTCTCCCAGCTGATAGTTCCTTGAACTTTACAGTTTTCTAGTTGGCTTGTGGGGTAGCTGCACTAATATTTACAACATGGAACGGTTGTGATAAATGGCTGGGTATCACGTGGGTATCACATAAGCAAAGCCCTCAGACTTCTATTACTTCATTAATTTGTTTATGCTCGGCACACCTGTTGGTTCTGGCATCATTATAAATCTTTATGGTTTAAGTAGTATGATGACCCTTTAGGTTTTTACAACAGGTTACAGCTTTGAATTGAACACAGCATCAAGGCTGAGCAAAATGAGCATATTAATCATTGAAGGCTGTGATTAAATGGGTGATATGATCCAGTTTAAATGGAGACAGAATGAGGAATGGGTGAAAAGCGAAGGGTTGTTGCTTAGTGGTTGAGCGCAGGCTGATTTCATTGAAGGCAGTGTGCTGTGCTCCTACAGATGGACTACTGACTATCCCCCTGACCTTTATAGAACTGATGGTTCAAATGGTGAATTGCTTAAGGATGCAAATGCACTTTTAATTTTTTTATATATGAAGTTCAAAATTGGTATATGTAACCAGCAAATCCTTAGGATACAACAGAACGTGAATTAAAATGGATCAAACATCTTAAACATGGGAATATTCCTCTGTTTGGATTATCCCATGGGAAATGGGTTCTGAGTCATACCACAGGGGTTGGTTGGAACATTTTGGATTGTAACATGTTGAGGTAAAATATAGAATCCACAATTAATATTTTAACTGGAGCAGAATTAGCTTTTTTGGCAAGGTACTAATTGGCGTAAGTGACAGAATAGGAAAATGACTGCTCCCCAGAGTGCTCTCGTGCCATCCTTTTTAAAAGCCGTGGAGGGACTGACATGGTAACCAAAATTTAGATGCATTTGATGGCTTACAGGTTTGAATCACTGGCAGAGATTTAAGGGTCATGATAAAGCCCTTTGAGTTGCAGGACACTATAAGACCAATAGGAAAACTATGTATGATGGTGTGTTCAGTCTTAATGTGGGCAAATGAGGACTATGGCAAGGGATAGTGAGGTTACCTGAGATCTCACATGCAGCAAATAGAGGCTGTTTAAGCCCAGCAAGGCTTCCCTAGCCATCAAATTATTTTGATTTAATAGCAGCTAATTCATAAAAGCAGAGAACAGTCCTAAATCATACACCTACTTTTGTTGCAGAAATTTAAGCTTCATCATTCTACTTCCTCCTCTTTCTTGGTAAACTCTGAGCAATGTGTGTTGTATTCCCTCCCACCCACCCTATTGATTTTAAATTTTAATTGATTGGTCTCTGGCTGGTATTTCATAGAGTCATTTCAGTTTCTTAGCTTTCATTCTGGTATTAGGAACAGTTACTTTGGCATTCACTTTTTGTAAGAAGATTAATTTTTAATGTTCACCTTTCTGTTCTCTATTACAATCTCTCCTGGGGTCATTTTCAATTTAAAATTTTCATCTTGCCTTTCTAATCATACTGGCTCTGAAAAATCCATCCTTATAGTCCCTTCATAGCCCTGGATTGGTTTGTGTTGAAAGGAAACAAGCAGATTTTTCTGTCCTTAATAAAAGTGGGGTGCCTGTTTCATTGAAGAAAACCGTCCTGTGGTTCTGGGGTAATCAACCAGAGGTGCATACCTCATCTAATTTATAATACTTGTCTATTTTTTGACAGTTACTTGGCAGTTTCTGGATAGAAAGTACTGTAAGGGTAGACAACATGGTGCCTTCCAGCTGTTGTTGAACTACAACTCCCATCACCATTGACCACTGGACATGATGGTTGGGGCTAATGGGAATTGTAGTCCAGCAACACATGGAGGGTACCACATAGGCTTCCCCTGGTAGCTCCTGTGAGAACAACATCTTTATTTTCCCAGCCCAATTTAGATACAGTTTCCTGATATTTGCACAAGCCCTGGTGAAACCTAGGCTCACATGCTTCCCCTTTTGTGCTCATGAGAGGGAAAGTAAAACCCTCTGTTTTCAATTTTAAACAAGCTATGGTTCCCTGTGATGTTGAAACTTGGGTGGCTGTAGTTCATTTAAACAGTGATTTAGTGGGGCAAAGTCAGGATGAAACTGTGGTTTCAGACTCTGACTTGTATTTACATTTAAAAAAACCACCACAGATACAGTTCAAACAAATTGTAGCTCCCTAAATCCTGATGTCACAGGGAATTGTGATTAATTTGAATCTAGAAGCAGTTGCTTCCAGTCTTCTCCATTTTGGACACAAAGGAGAAAAGGGATTTGCGGGAGTGAGAGGCTAGCTGCAGTTCATCCACTTAGCAGGAAATCATGGTTTCCTATTACATCTGAAGTGGGCCTTGGTTAGCTTTTATGTGAGTTAGCTGAGCTAGAAAGTTGGAGGAGAAAATTATGTTTGTATCTACTTTTAAATACCCTTCAGCTCCATATTCTCTTGGCTATAAAGCTGAGAAAGGGGTGAAGAAAACAACCAAATTTGATGGGTTCCCTAAAGAGTATTCTTTAGGGAATCTTGTAACTACAGGAATCTTATAACTACAGCAACAAAAAAGTCAGAATGTAACACTATAAATAGGGTAAAATACAGTGATGAGAATACACAAAGAACAAAAATCCAATATGGGTGTAAAGTTGCTCATAAATCCATCAGCACAGATGAGAATCATAGAATCATAGAGTTGGAAGAGACCACAAGGGTCATCGAGTCCAACCCCCTGCCAAGCAGGAAACACCATCAGAGCACTCCTGACATATGGTTGTCAAGCCTCTGCTTAAAGACCTCCAAAGAAGGAGACTCCACCACACTCCTTGGCAGCAAATTCCACTGTCGAACAGCTCTTACTGTCAGGAAGTTCTTCCTAATGTTTAGGTGGAATCTTCTTTCTTGTAGTTTGTATCCATTGCTCTGTGTCCGCTTCTCTGGAGCAGCAGAAAACAACCTTTCTCCCTCCTCTATGTGACATCCTTTTATATATTTGAACATGGCTATCATATCACCCCTTAACCTCCTCTTCTCCAGGCTAAACATGCCCAGCTCCCTTAGCCGATCCTCATAAGGCATTGTTTCCAGGCCTTTGACCATTTTGGTTGCCCTCCTCTGTACACGTTCTAGTTTGTCAGTGTCCTTCTTGAACTGTGGTGCCCAGAACTGGACACAGTACTCCAGGTGAGGTCTGACCAGAGCAGAATACAGTGGCACTATAACTTCCCTTGATCTAGATGCTATACTCCTATTGATGCAGCCCAGAATTGCATTGGCTTTTTTAGCTGCCGCGTCACACTGTTGGCTCATGTTAAGTTTGTGGTCAACCAAGACTCCTAGATCCTTTTCACATGTACTGCTCTCAAGCCAGGTGTCACCCATCTTGTATTTGTGCCTCTCATTTTTTTTGCCCAAGTGCAATACTTTACATTTCTCCCTGTTAAAATTCATCTTGTTTGTTTTGGCCCAGTTCTCTAATCTGTCAAGGTCGTTTTGAAGTGTGATCCTGTCTTCTGGGGTGTTAGCCACCCCTCCCAGTTTGGTGTCATCTGCAAATTTGATCAGGATGCCCTTGAGTCCATCATCCAAGTCGTTGATAAAGATGTTGAATAAGACCGGGCCCAAGACAGAACCCTGTGGCACCCCACTAGTCACTCTTCTCCAGGATGAAGAGGAACCATTGATGAGCACCCTTTGGGTCCGGTCAGTCAGCCAGTTACAAATCCACTGAGTG
Organism: Podarcis tiliguerta; assembly: GCF_965153285.1. NCBI lineage: Eukaryota > Metazoa > Chordata > Lepidosauria > Squamata > Lacertidae > Podarcis > Podarcis tiliguerta. The sequence goes on along the minus strand of NC_139534.1, from coordinate 45,813,193 downwards.
GTAGCATAGTCAAGACCGCATTTTACCAGCTTCTTTACAAGAATATCATGGGGCACCTTGTCAAATGCCTTGCTGAAATCAAGGTAGACTACATCCACTGCGTTCCCTTCATCTACCAGGCTTGTAATTCTGTCAAAAAATGAGATCAGGTTAGTCTGACATGACTTATTTTTCAGAAATCCATGCTGACTATTGGTGATCACAGCATTCCTTTCTAGGTGCTCACAGATTGTTTGCTTAATGATCTGCTCCAGAATCTTCCCTGGTATTGATGTTAGACTGACTGGGCGGTAATTATTTGGGTCCTCTCTTTTCCCCTTTTTGAAAATAGGGACAACATTTGCCCTCCTCCAGTCTGCCGGGACTTCGCCTGTTCTCCAGGAATTCTCAAAGATGACTGCCAGTGGTTCTGAGATCACATCTGAGATATATCTTAAATGTTCTGAATAAACCCCTTTTGAGTAAATCCCACTGGAAGCTTGCCCCATTAATTTATTTTGGATTATCTGCATTTATGAAAACATATCAGCAGGAAAACAATGTGTTTGCTTCATTTGTAAATCTGTGGAAATATTCCACTTATACGGAGTTGTGTTGTAGTTACTGTGGAGTTGCAAACATCTGCTTCTAGCAGGCTCACACTGTTGTCTTTAAAATAACTGAAAGCAACATATTAAAGATAAATGGTTTGTTTGTGAGAGAATGCATTTCTCTCAATAGTAAAAATAAAAATAAATCTAAGCCATAGTTCATTTGTGCCATGTCTTGGCTTAAAAACAAGAGACCCATCTTGGCCTCATAAATGTATGTTAATAGTGAATAGTGGCCATGTTCGATTGCTCATAAAACATGGGTTTGAAACCTTGGATATGGAGGTATTTACTATGTTCTTAAAAGGCATAAACCCATTACACTTCCTGTAAGCAAGTTTTAAAAAGTTTTGCATTTTTTTTTTTTTTTAAGAGAAGGGACCTGGTGTAAAAGACCCAGGGCCTTATCAACACCCCTACTTGGATTATCACCTAAATGCAGCAAATTCCTCCAATTCATCAACCTGTTGGGGCCTTAAATTTGGCACAGTAAATTCTGTTATTCAAGCCCCTAATACAGACCAATCCTTACTCCATATATTGACACATGTAATCCAGACTATATGTGCTTGGAAATTTTACCTGAAATCTGTGGGGATATATTGTTTCTTAAATTCAGGGTTCTAATTATAGCATGTTTATCTCTTTGGGTTTTAAGGAACTGAAAAGACTTTTGAAGAAGGAAGATAAGCCTCTGCTGCTGATGTTCTATGCCCCCTGTAAGTAATTAATATGCTGATGTTCTGTGCCCCCTGGAAGTAATCTAATATGCAAGATCTCAAATCCTTCTTTTTTCTTTTTTTTCATCCTATGGTCCAGTAAAACAATCTGGACTGTCTGTTAAATTCAATTTCATGTGTATGTGATTGCCATATGGTTATCAATTGGCAGATGATTTTTTTCCACTTCATATTCTTCCTAGCTCAGTTCTCCAAATTTCAGTGTAAATGCTGACAGTATAGCACAAGAATATTTCAGATATTTGCTTTCTCTAGGAGCACTTTCCTTAAATTATTGAGAGAGGAAAAACACTTGGCTGGACTTGCCGTTATAGTTCATATTTGTACTCTCAGTTCTAAAAACTGAGTTTAGGAAGCCTGAGGTACCAGATCCAAAACATTCTTTGCTCCAGCCTTAATCCATCTGAAAAATGAATGGATGTGAATTCATATTGACCCACCATTATAACAGACCACACGAAGGGAGCTGTACTGTTCCAGCCTGGCTGAGTTTGCAAGTTGCTGGACGAAGTCAGAAGAAGCTGATCTTGATTAGCAGGGAGCTCGCTAGAATTAAGTGGCACAGGACCTTGGATAGCTCCCAGTGACAGCAGCTGTTGGTTCCTTAGCTTTCAAACTTTATTAGAGACTGATGTCTACAAGAACCCTACCAGTGAAGTTGCAGTCAATATAGAGACAATGCTCTGATTTCAGTTGTGCACTGTGAATGACCTTGCACTGAACCCTCTAAGGGAATGGACAGCTTTGGGTGGTGGTTGGGTTGATACAGATTCTCAACAGAGATATCTGAGCTGCCAGTCCAAGATCTACAGTCTAGTTATTCACCTTCCTCAGAGAGATTAATAGGGAGTTTCCCTTCTGCCTCTCCAATTTCTCTTTTCTGGTGGGTTTAAATATTCCTGGGCAGATGTTGCTGGCTCAAAGTAATCAACCAGTAAAGGAGGATGTAGGGGAAGCTTGAGGTCAATATCAGATGGATCACCATTAGAATCATTGAGGGCCTGGATCCCAACAGGAAGTTCATGTGCAGGTCAGATGCAACCCATCACTTTAGATATGAACGCATGCCACTGCAGGCTCACAGATAACTGGACTCATTATCTTTATTAAGAAAGACTTGCACGTCACAAGTACTTTTCTCTTCCCATCTACTACTCAGAACCTAAGGGTCTGAACTGGAATCTAGAGGCTTAATTTATTAGCTGTGAATATGTCCAAACTGCCCATCTAAAAAGACATGCCTTTGAGGTACAATCTTGAACTTGTTCATTATTCATCTACTGCAGGATCTACTTCCATCTATCATCTGGCAGAATGTTAGTGGCTTGTTGTTTTGCCTATTGCTATTCAGTTTGCACCTACATTTCTCTTCCACTACTGGCTATTGTCATTTGAAACCTTGTTAAATGAGATAGAGACTGTATTGAACATGAGAAATAGAATCTTTTCATTATATCGAATGCAATAGACCAGTGGTCCTCAAAGGGTGTGGTGCACCACACTGGTGTGATGGGAGAGGATATTTAGTGTGGTGGGAAGATTCAACAACAATCAAAGAAATTTGTATACAATTTCATTTTGAGAGTGATTCATGTTCTTACGTAGCTGCATTGTTTAATACTTTATGGCTGTCCCATTATCATGTTATAAAGTAGTTGTGTTCTATTAGGATTGCCATATTTCAAAAAGTAAAAACCAGGAGCTTTTCTTAGGAGGACCCCAAAATTGTTGCAACACACAAAAATGCGATTTTTCGGTTTGCTTGCCTAAATTCCAGGACAAACCGCCACCTTCCGGAAATTCCCCCCGGATGCCACTTCCACCTTTGAAATCCCGGCAGTATCTAGGAAATCCAGATGTATGGCAACTCTAGTTCTATGTTACAAATCAAGCACTGCTAGGAGTTGTTTTGTTTTTGTTTTCCAATTTATTATCAGTAAAAAAAATTTGGTGTAGTGTGAGCAAATTTTCATTCTGAAAGTGGCCCAGATAAAAAAGTTTGAGAGCCACTGGTATAGACCTAAAAACACCTCAATTCATCCATTATACATGGATTGTGAGAAGCACTGGTGTTTCCTTGGCAAACACAGCTGATGTGTAAAGTGGCTCATAGGAATATTTATATCATTCCATATTCAAAGGTGGGTCGGGGCTGCTGATTCTTTTAGAAGCCGCACAGAGAGACTGGGGCAACTCAATCAGATGGGCCAGGTATTACTACTACTACTAATCCTCATGAGGATATGTATGTATCCTCCCTCTGACTATTGCTGTTTTATGGCTCTTTCAGATGACATGTAGAATAGCTGCTAGTATTGTTTTCACCTTCTCAAGGCTGAATACTACTGCATTTTAGCCACGGATCACCAAAGAGAGTAAATTAGTTGTAGAAAGAAAACCATCCTGTGCTTGTTGCATATGGAATTGGTGTTGCAGTACATGACTTATCCCTTCCAGTTTTTGCTTTTGCTCAGACTGATGTTTCACAATCTCCAGTTTGTTCCTTGGGTTCTCTATAATGCTGGCTCCCTTTATTGTTAAGGCTGCTGTTGCCTGTGGCTCCCAGACAATTATATGTGATGGCATGTTTTTCAACCATGCAGATTTACTCTTAACAAGCCTACTAACTTCTGCAAACACGGCAGAATTTTTGGATTATCTCTGAATGGCCGCTGTTTTCTGGCTCGCAGGATGTAATGCAACCGCCTGCTGTTTTATATCGGTTTGAAGCTCTCAAGCCTGCTTTAGGCCTGTAAATCATTCATTCAGGGAGAGTCCATAGCATCAGAACACTTTCATACTATTACTCTCTAGCAAGTAACTTTTTTTTTTAACAACAAAGTATTTTCCTTCAACGTACATCATCTGACCCTTCAGTCGGTTTGAACTATCCCCCCCTAGACACACTGCTTTTCTGCCTCCTTCCAGTTTTCTTTCCTTTGAAGCAGGAAAACATTTGAGGCAGCAATATTTTCCTTGTTTCTAAATGGCTGTGGAGGAGCCGAATTACTATTTTAGCAGCTTTTAAAAAATTTCTCTCCCTCCCCAGTTTTCATTCAATTTTATAACTTTTAGTATAGACAGTTTGATCTGCTGGTGTTCTGGGTATACCCAAGACAAAAATTAAACCACTAATTGAAGTCTAGTAAACTAAAGATGCTTACAAAGGTCTCCCCTTACAAATGTATTTATATATTTATATATTGTTGGGTTCTGATTTGCCTGATCTTGTTTGTGGAGAAGTACTTGAAAGTGGGGGTGGAAGGTGGGGCTGAGCTGGTTCCAGCCAAGATGACTGGTACTGGGAGATGTACCGGGAGGAAGAAGTGGACTGCTTAGGATTCAAGCAGTATCCAAGAACCTTGTTTTGTTTTGTTTTAAGATTTATAGAAAGGAGAGGTCACAAGACAGTGGTGAAAAGATCAGGAAGATTTGAATGTCCTACAGACAACAATTAGGACAGGTCAAGGCTGAGGACCTTCCTTTACCTGTGCTAGAATAAGCCAATAATGTTAACAAAAACGTATTGTGTGGGATTGGTCTATTTTAGGCTATTCAGACTGAATGCTGATTTTCTGGCTTGCCTACTATACTGAGCAGCAGATGCAGGCTGCTAGGCTATATGGTCCAAGATGTCACTCAATTTAGTCAGTATCCATCCTTTGTGTAAGAACTTATGCTTCCTACTCCCACAGTGTTCTGTTTAGTATTAGAAGAAAGTGCCAGTTTGCAAGGTGATTTTGATTTGTTCAGCATTGTATGCATGTAGTTTTTAGCATTCCACAGCCAGATGATGACTTGGCTGCATTCTCTCTTTTACTGACAAGTCTTCAAAGTCTGGCACCATAAGCTTCTGGGTCCTAATGAAGGTGGCTCTTTGAATTACCACTATTCTTAGTAATCATGCCAACATTGCCATTGCTTGTTTTTTTATCTCTGTGTGCTTAATTTGATGAAAGGTGCTTCAGTTAAATTCCTATGGCTTGTCTCGTCTAAATTAAGCCGGTAGAGCCTATTAGCGTACCCTGGGTTGCTTTGGAGGCCTCGAGGTCGGAATTGAACCCGTGCACAATAAGCAAAGCAGTTACTCAGCCAAATAAAGCAAAATGGATTTAACAAGATGACTAAACCACTGCAAACAGATCAATAGTGAATTAAAAACAAGATAAATCAAGGTTGATACAAAATAATGGCTATGAAAATAAGGGTTTATATATCTCTAAGCACCTAACTGAACTTAGGTTACAGAGTCCTTTTTGAAGATTTCTGTTTTGTTTTGTTTTTAATTTAATATTTATTAGATTTTCATGGTATAATATAAACAAGACATAAAAAAACAAAAAAGAAAAGGGAAAAATACAATAAAGAAAAAATGCATTAACATATAATCTTTTTGAAGATTTCTGAGTTCTACTTTGATTCCAGTAAGTCTAGTTTTATGGATTCTGTCCCTATCACTAGACATGTGTAGGCTCAGCTAACTGTATCATTCCAGCATAGGCTCCCTTAAGTCCTATATTCTTCTTGCCACAATGGGTCTTAGGTAGAATTAGGACATATTTGGTTAATAGAGACTCTGGCCTGGTTTTGTTGTTGCTTGGCAAGCTCCAAAGGATTCTTCTTCAGTGTACAAAATTGAAATAGCTGGATTCTTGCAAGTTTCAAAACTGAACCAACCAACTTCTCCTCCTCTTCCTCAGCTAGTTTGAGAATATTCGTACCTGTACTGGGCATCTGCTTTGAGATGAAAGTACTCTTGTTACTCCCCAAGAATTCTATAGCTTAACTCTTTTTTATATTGGGTAGGAGAGAGATTCGTACTTGTCCAGTTTTTATCTTCCCCAATACTGTCATCATTGCAACACTAGACATTTCAGTTACTAAGGCTAGTTTTTGCTTTCTCACTGGAAGGAAATTGGAGCTGATATAAGAGATTTGCATATACCACTTCAAACATGATGTGGAGAGTATTGTGAAGTGGGGAACTAGATACAGCATTTGAGATACCAATCAGAATGCTATGGTTTAAATGATGCAGTACGGCTGTATGGCATTTATAAAAACAAAAAGCAAATTGCCGTTAGAACAAGCCATCAAAGAGACATACTTGGAGCCAGCCTACCCACAAGACAAAGTGAAGCTACTGCCTCAGGTGGCAGGATCCGCTGGGGCAGCAAATCCCAATGTCAATCTGTCTCCCCCCACTTTTCCTGATGTAGATCTTCCACCACCCCTTCTTCCCTGGAGAGGAGAGGGGCACCATTTTGGGGTCTGCCTCAGGTGTACAAGGCTTTAGAATATAGGGCCAATGGGAAATGCCTAAAATCTAGACCTTGGCAAGTAAAGAATAATTCTGTGTGTTTTAAGTTGTAAGTTCCCTAGCTCCAACTCAGTGGAAATGATAGGAAATGTAGGGGCATTTTTCATTTGATGTCCATGCAGATGCATTTAATGGTGTCATTAATTCTCATTCTCTCTCTCTCTCTCTCATATATTAGGGTGTGGTGTTTGCAAAAGAATGATGCCATCTTTCCAGCAAGCATCCACAGAAGTTAAAGGCATGTATGTAAGTGAGATGAGTTGCAAGACTAATGAATGTTCTGGTGTTTTGTTTTTGTTTCTGTGCAGCTTCATGTGTGTGGGTGTTTTCTGTCCTTTCTGTACAACTATTGCAACATGCAAACAGATCTTACCATATTTAGTTTTTAAATGGCATCCCATTTTTTCCTTCAAAGAAGTCAAAGAAACTGACAATACAAAACATAGTCATGAAAAACCTTCAAAGAATCATAATCCAAGAGACAGTATTCACTTTGGTAGTTGTACTGTTGGGTAATGAATATTGATCAGTACCTAATACTGTTTTCATGCCCTCTGTCCACATGGTGCTTGCCACTGACAGTTAATTGTAGCTAAATATTGGGAGAGATGGGGACAGAGGTGGCGCGGCGGTCTAAACCACTGAGCCTAGGGCTTGCCGATTGGAAGGTCAGCGGTTCAAATCTCTGCGACGGGGTGAGCTCCCGTTGTTCAGTCCCAGCTCCTGCCCACTTAGCAGTTTGAAAGCACGTCAAAGTGCAAGTAGATAAATAGTTACCACTCCGGCTGGAAGGTAAACACTGTTTCTATGCGCTGCTCTAGTTCGCCAGAAGCAGCTTAGTCATGCTGGCCACATGACCCGGAAGCTGTCTGCGGACAAGGGCCAGCTCCCTTGGCCAGTAAAGTGAGATGAGCACACAACCCCAGAGTCGTCCGCGACTGGACCTAACGGTCAGGGGTACCTTTACCTTTACCTATTGGGAGAGGTGCAGTGCCCATACGCACTCTAGCTGCATCATCATATCTATAGTCCATATTCTTGATGGAGGCTGGGGAGAGCTCCTTTCCCCACATGATGATAGGAGACTGGGGGATGAATACAAGCGGTGAGGCTTTTAGGACTGTGTTTACTGTAGATTTCATGGGGGAAGGGTTATCCTCCCTCCCCCCCCCCACCTAGGCAAGTTGATGCCTTGCCAGCTCTATGTTGTAAAATGAACAAAATCTCAAGACGTTGCCCTGCAGTCTTGCCCCTTTTTGCATGACGCATAAAACTGGGGCGGGGTGTGTGTGGAGAGGGGCTGCCCCCTCTTTCTTAGCACTCTTCTCCAGATAGGAATTATATACACAACACAAGACTGAAAGCTCTTGAGTAGAAGCAGGGAATTGCTTAGTTGGTAAAAGCAACCTCATGAATCTGTAATGCAGAGGTTGCTGATGTAAGGGTTTCCCCTTTAATCTGTTTGATGTTCTTCAAAGTAGGTGTTGATGTCTCAGAATGGTGGATAAGGGTTGGGGAAAGGCCAAGACTCTGTGTGTAGGTTTGCTTTTGTTATTTATGTGTGTGTGTGTGTGTGTGTGTGTGTGTGTATATATATATATATATATATATATATATCCTAATGCTTTCTGAGCAACAGCTGACCTTCTGAAGGGAACGGTCTGCTTTAAGATTTATTTCACACTACCTCCAAGCACATTTGGTCTGAGCAGCATTTTATGTGAAAGAAAAATCCTGCTTTTGATGGGGAGGGTGAAGTGGGTGCAGTTAGATTAACACTGTGCTGCTAAAGGGATTTAAGCCTTCAGTGTTATTAATCAAGAGTTAATCTTCCAGTTGTATCTTCAGCAACTGGCCATTGAGGAATATAGCTACAAGATGACTTGCGTCTAAATCTTAGACCCAGAGAGAGGCAGTCCAATCCTCTGAGTAGTTTCATTTTAAAAGTGTTTGGGGCTTTGGAGGAGCAGAGTTGGTAGTTTATTGTTCTGAGCAGAGGATGGCAAGTCACAAGCTCTGTATCCAAATGCCTTTTTCTAGTATTCCTCATCCTTCAGGGCAAAAGTCTGCTCCCTTTTCAGTAAAAGATGAGCCTGGCACCAGGCCTGCAGCTGTGAAGATAAATTAAAGAGCTGTGGCTGTAGGCAAGGCTCCAAAGTATATTCTAGCAGTAGTGTTTCCAGCAGGTATGAAAAATGAGCAAGCTCAAGAAGGTCTGCTCATTCCCCTGGCTGGAGTGTTTGTAATGGTGAACTTCCTCTTGGGTGATCAAATTTTATATGCATGGAGGTAGGTTAGAATGAGTGATAGTAGCTGGCCCAAGATCACCCAGTAAGTTTCATGACTGCGTGGAGTTATTGTTGAATCTTGGTTTCCTCAGTCTTAGGTCGATACTTGAACTGCTACACCACACTGACTCTTTGCAGTAGTCCCCTGGGGTATCTTAGGCTGAGAGGTAGCAATTTATTACCACCCAGATTGCTTCATAGCTGAACAGAGGTTTGACTCCTGACTTCCTCGGTCCAAGCCCAATACTCTGCCCACTAAACCACTCCGATTCTGAGGATCTTTACAAGCGTTACTTTTTTTGTGTACATCAAGAAAAATGAGGTCTGAACATTAGAAATTCGTAATTGCAAATACATGTATCATACAGGTACAAATAAAAGAGCTGGAACTGGACACTCAAGTAACAAAAAAGTTTCCCCCAGCCCCCTGCATAATATGTGAAAAGACCATCAGTGTTTCCTAAGCAGGGCCCATTTCCCCTTCTATTTTTCCATGTTAATGGTACAGTGAACTTCACATGGGGTTTCCTTTGGTGTTCCTGATTAATAATAAAAAGGAATCCATTAACAGGCTAATATATAATAGGCTTTTGAAATAAGTATTTTCTCTTGAGGTCATTTGTGAGATGTCCGTCTCTTATGAGAGAAAAAGAGAGCATCTTCCACAGTACACGTGGAAGAGAGGTGAGCAGCTGAAAGACAAGGGCTCTCGATGTAGCCAGTGCATTTCAGACCACTTAAAAATGATCCCTGGGCCTCTGATTCTAGACATCAATGAGCCATGTATGTGTATGCTCCCCCCCCACTGCAAACTGTTTTCCCCATCTCTATTCCCAAGCTTCTGCATGAGGAGGAAGCTCCATGTTAACTGCCATAGCAGGAATAAAAAAATCTGTGATCCTCCTGACATTGTAGGAGTCCAACTCCTACCAGCCCCACACAGCATGGCCAATAGTTGAGTGATGGGAGTTGTAGTCCAGCAATATCTAGAGGGCTGCAGGTTCTCCATCCCTACTGTATAATCTATGTAAGTAATTTATGGCATAAATCAAAAAGAATCCCCAACTTTTCCTGCCTGCAAATCCTATATGAGTACACAATTCATTTTCTACTGTAACGGAGAATGGTAAGCCCCAGCACACATGGCAAAGCATGAGATACTTCATTTTGGGTTTTTTAAAAAGACCTATCAATTCTTGCCCGGATGAGCCCATGGTGGTGAGAACCGCCACCGTGGTTTTATTGGCTTTTAAGTGTTAAACTTTTCTGTGGCTTTATTAGCAAGCAGAGATTCCTATAAAATATGATCGGTACTGCAATAAAATACAGCTTCGAAAGACGCTTCTGCTCCTGGTGTAAGACTCTTCTGGTTCTGTCGTTACAGGTACTTGCAGGGATGAATGTCTACTCAGCTGAATTTGAAAAAATAAAAGAAGAATACAATGTCCGGGGATACCCAACCATTTGCTACTTTGAGTATGTCTCTGCTTATTCTGCATGTAGATAATGGCAACACCAATCATGTATTTTGTTGATTTTCCTGTATTTCAAACCTTGCTTTGTTGCATTTATAGAAAGGGCAAATTCCTGTTCAACTTTGAGAACTATGGTGCTACAGCAAAGGACATCATTGAATGGCTGAAAGAGTAAGTGTCTGAAATGTATCTCCTACATCTTTGAGAACTGCATTTTGAATAAACAGTATCACACCTTGCAAATAGCAGCATCTTCATCGCTACTCCAGAGGCAAATAAAAGCATCACACTGAACTGTTAAAGATGAACCTGGGTTGTTTGCTTCAGTTTCCATGCTTTCTATTTCATACTTGCAGTATCTTCCCAGTTGCAATTCTCCTATTATCTTTTCTGGACATCGGAAGGATGCCATTGATCTGTGTCAAAACCTTCATTTTTAAAACCTCAGACTTTAAAATTTTCATTCCCTTGTTGTGGACACCTCCGTTATCAGACAATTTGAAATGGCTCTGACTGAGAGATTGTGAATCTTTTGTTCCAGTATCTTTTACCAGGGAAAGGAGACAGACTCAGTGGTGTGTAGGAACGATGATCCAAATTGAGAGGCAAGACAGGATTCATAGGATGACACTAGAGTTTTTGCTTTTAGTATCTAATGTTGTGTTCAGCATAGCCAGAAGGACATTTTAGTTTTTGATTATGAAACAAAATGCAGCAAACACTGGCATATATTTATAGGTTTGGCAAGTTTGATGCTTGATTGAGATAGAAAAATCTGACCTAAGCAGAATTGATTGACACTGGGACCTTGTGGCAAGGTCTTGAGCATCGTTAGTGAAGCTGTTTGATATTTATCGGAGGAAAATTATAATTTGGTGTTGGACTGAAAATAAAGCATAAGTTACAGAAAGCATGCAAGAACCTATGGGCTTGTTCACACCATTTCATGGCAGCCTTTGAGGAAGAGCCAAAGCTTAGTGCTAGATTATCTGCTTTGCATGCTGAAGTCCTCAGGTTCAATCCCCAGGAAAGAATGTCTGAAACCATGGAGTGCCACTGGCAGTCCGTGTCAACAGTACTGAGCTACATGTACCCAATGCTCCGACTCTGTATAAAGCATCTTTCTTTATTACGATGCTGTGTGTTGTCTTCCATTGTGTGCTTTGCTCCACTAAGTATGAGCCACTGAAGTCCATTGATGGGCTTTTGTATACTGCCTGCACTTGCTGCTCCTGTGCCTTGACATGTCTACGTATTTGGTTTCCTATCTGTCTTTCTTTGGGACTGCTCGGCAGGCTCATGGAGAATAATGCATTGTGATCTGGACTGTGTAGGCAGATCTGCTGTGGTGGGGTAGGGATGGGGGTGTTGGACGATGGTAATGCCACTACTTAGAAAATGAATTTATATGAAGTACTCAGAGCTCTTCATATGCATCCTTTTGCTTATCCTAATAATGTCCTGCAGTAGGGGCTGTTGTTGCTATTCCCAAACTAGAGACTGGATAGTATAGGTGAGATTGAGAAGACAGTGAAGTTGACTTAGGCAACTCCAAGAGTTCCTGTTTGCATGGACACATCTAGTTCATAGCTCATGTTCTTAACTGTTATGCTGTAATGTTTCAGCAGCATCACAATCTTTTGATCCCTCGCAAATCATTGGGCGGACAGTTGTGGAATCTTTCCTAATTTAATCATGCTCTCATCTTTTGCTTTTCCGCCTCTCATTTTGCGGAAATGTACATGGGCATCCCTAGGTGTTTACAGTCTTGCCTTGTGCACTTCTAGGTATATCCACGAAGGAACAAACTTTTGTAGCCATTGAATCCATGTAAATAGGTTGTAAATATCAGTGGAAACAGTGATTATTGTGCCTGTGGAGACTGCACATCCTAGGATACTGGGAGCGTAGGGTAGGGGGTATGTGTCCAATAACCAATTGTTTGGCTAAAGAGCTTTGTAGATGGGATAAGGCAGGTGTTTAACAGAGCTGGAGGCGTCATGGTTCAGTGACATTGTATGGCATTCAGGCTGCTGTCTCTTACAGTGGAATACTCAGCACATTGAGTACCTACTGTGTGGATCAAGGAAGGAAATTTTGCCCTTAGAATTAATGTCGCTCTTGGTCTGTTAAGAAAGCAGCACCCGCGAATGGAAGACAGATAGCATTTCTTCCACCGCCCCTTAGCAATGATGTGTGACTTCATCACCTGTACGTTTTTCTCTTTGCCTTTTGGCTCTGCGTGGAGGCCCTTATCTCTTGGCTACCACATGTGAAACATTAGAAGTGTCTGGAGCCCCCCTCCCCTTTTCTTCCCTCCAATCTGCCTACATTATAGTCTGATAATCCCTGCAATATGCAGTGCTTTTATATCAGTGCTGCGACAGCTACTGAAGGCAAAGCAGAACAGCTGCGGACTCTTCCCAGTGATAATCTCTGCTAACAAGCCACTCTGGGCTTGGGCTGATATTTCAGTCGTCCAGAGCTAAAGACAGCTGTTTGTCCTCAATTAATTTCCAATGCACACTTAATAATTTCCCAGAAGGCAAAGTGATGCAGCCGCTTTTCTTCCCTCCCCTAAAAGAAATCAATATGCAGCGGGGGGTGGGGGGTGGGGAGAAGAATTCTTATTCAGAAACCGTGCTTTAGTTGGAAGCTGTCCATAATTGAGGTTGCAGTTATAATTTGTATACAGTGTAAGACCCGCACATAGGCATAGTAATGAATTACTCAAAGGAGTCTGTAATATGGGGTAGTCCAGTGCTCTGTGGCTGTGATTCAAGAAGGCCTGGAAAGTGTAATTGAATAATGGGGCAACATATGTAGGCACTATATGGGAAATAATAAACCTAATTAAAAAGAACAACAGGAACAAATAACATTTCCAATTAATTCAGCCTCCTGTTAGAGGCTGATAGTGTGTGGGGGGGAGGGGTGGTTCTTTTTTTTAATAACACTTTTATCAGCCCTGATTCTCAAAGGACTTGTGAACACAGAATCTCTGTTTATTTCTTTGGGGCACCTGCCTTATTACTGCATGTGAGTGGTGTGAAAAACCAAGAATTTGTGATGATTGTGCTCTGAAGGTGCAAAAGGCACACAGATAACTGATTTCCCTTTTGCAAGAAAGCTGAAGATATGAAATTCCTTAATTCAAAATACAATTGGGATTGGCAGGGGGTGGGCGGTGGCCAAACACCGCAGGTTTCTGTTGTCTTCCTGCATACTTTTCAAGTCCAGCTGCATTTTTTCTGTCTCCAAAAAGCACCATTCCTTGGGGACAGATATAAAGAGGAAGGAGAAAAGGCTGCTCCCAGGCTGCTTTACCTCATTTTATTTGTTTTGTATAACAAGATCTATATATAGCTTAATCAGAAGAATTAATGACTCCTTGCAAGAGGGGGCAGTCCCTGCCTTCTTAAAGTACTTCTAGTGATTTGAAGGAACTAATACTCTTTGAACAGTTTTATTGTAAACTGCCCAAACCACCTAGAGTACTTGTGCACAACTGGAATCCTAAAATTGCCAAGGATGCTGAAAACATGAAATTGAATTGCCAGGAAAGTTTTGGAAATCCAACCCAGAAAGCAGCAGCAGCTCTGATAATGTGAAACCACTAGCCACATTGAGTAGTAGGTACTCCATGTGCTTAGTATTTTACTGTAAGTGACAGAAGGTTGAAGTAAACAATACTGAGTAAACAAACACATTTTTTCAAGTGATTAAAGGGAGAGGCATCTTTGTGACTCATCAGAGTTCTAGAACTTGGGGGCAAAATAAGTACCGTAGTTTGAGTGTAAGCTGGAGGGTACTCCATTTGATGTCTTTAATTTTGGCGACACTACACTGGTAGGATAAAACTCTTCAATGGTATTGAATATTCAAACACCCATTATTATTTTTTTATATTGGCAAAGCAAACAGTGTTGTCCTGTACCTTAATTTCATTTCATTATCTTTAACCTTAATTGGGTTATGCAAAACATTCAGTATTTGTTCCTTTTGTTACAAATCATCATAAATTTAAGATCATAGCAGCAAGGGTGGGGAAATGATGGGAGGAATCCAGCATTCCACTGTTGTTATTCTTCCATCAGTGCAAGCATTTCGGCTCACCAGACATAACAATCTCCCCTTTCCTCTCACCTACCCCCTGCAAACTGTTCTGCCATTGGGGTGGGTGGGCATGGGGAGTGGCTACCCTCTTAGAATAGGTAACCTCTTCATCAAGTTAGCACATACAAAATCATTTTAATTTCTTAAGATCCAGTTTGTTAAGGCAGCTGCTATTTTTCTCCTTGTAGCATCTTCTAAATTTTACCTGTTTGTTTCTAGTCCTCAGCCACCTAAGCCACAGACCCCAGAGACTCCCTGGTCAGAAGAAGATAATGCTGTTTATCACCTAACAGATGATGACTTTGACAAGTTCACCAAGGAGCATCCTTCTGTTTTAGTGATGTTCTACGCACCATGTGAGCCTCCATTTTGTTTGTTTCTTTATTGTTCACCAATATATTGAGAGATGATCTGGTTCACATAGTGTACTCAGACTCTTGAGTAAGCTTAGATGTCATGGAATAAGAGGAGGGGACCTCTTGTGGATCAGGAATTGGTTAAGTTTCAGGGAGCATAGAGCAGGAATAAATGGACAGTGGTAGAGTTGGGAAAGGTTCTGAAAACGGCAACCAAAACGATCAAGGGGTCGGAGTAACTCCTCTATGAAGGAAGATTGCAGCATTTGGGATTTATTTATTTTTTACTTTTGAGAAAAGGTAAGTAAGAGGTGGCATGATAAAAGTTTGTAAAATTATGCCTGGAATAGAGAAAGTGGATAGAGAGTGTGTTTTTTGTCTCTGCCTCTGATAACATTAGAACTCATGGAAATCCAATGAAGCTGAATGTTGGAAGATTCAGGGCAGACAAAAGAAAGTAGCTATTTATGCAACACATAGTTAAACCACGGAACTCGCTCCCACAGGAGGCAGTGATGGCCACTAACTCAGATGGCTTTCGAAGAGGATTAGACAAATTCATGGAAGACAAGTCTACCAGTGACTGTGAGCCATGATGGCTATGATCTGCCTCCATGGTCGGATGCAGTATGCTTCTGAATACCAGTTGCTGGAAACTCCAGGAGGGGGAGCATGTTCTTGTGCTTGGGTCCTGCATGCAGTTTTCCCACAGGCATCTGGTTGGCCCTTATGAGAATAGGATGCTGAACCAGATAGGCCATTTGCCTGATCCAACAGGCTTTCCTGGTGACTGAATCCAGGGTTGCTAAGAACCTTAGAAACTATAGCTTCCCAATCCTGCTATACTGTTCAGGACAGTATCCATGCGATAGATTCTATGGTTTGGCCCTATGATGGGACAAACTGCAAGCATTCTGTACTAATGTTTCCCATGTGTCTACGAATGAAAAAAGGAAAGAAGTAGACGTTAAATATTTTAGCACTGCAGCAGGAAAACAAACCACTCAATTCAGAACCCAGTTTATTTTGTCAAACAGCTTGAAGGTGTCAAGCAAATTAATTCGGTTTCTCTCTGTTATGCTAGATTTGCATCCATATGTTTAGGGTATATTTTTATATACAGGAGAACATTCAAATACATCATCCCCTGAAGTGCTACAGACCAAATAAATGATTACCACTTGATCTTACTGAATAGATAAAATGGTTTTCAGTTCATTCAGGTTTCTCTAAATGATTGTCTAAATGATTAGCTTTGCTGTGCTATGTTAATACCCCCTTTTAAACTAAATATAGATTCAATGAATCTATATTTACATGTATTTTATGTCCAATTATGCCATCCTTATGACATAAGGATGGAGGATGACCCTGTGGAGGTTATCGTATTTCATAGTGATCCCATTTTGCAGATGAGAGAGGGCCTAGGCTCATCATGACTTTGCAAGCCCACTCAGCCAGAATGCTTGTTTACGAATCAGGATTTCAGCTCAGACTGCCTGTGGCAAATCCAGTTCTTTTATGCAGTACAGCACACTAAAAAGCTTTTATGGAACTTTGGACACTAACCATTGTAGCTTCTGAGTTGTAGAAAGCAAAATTCGACTGAATGGATTACTCCTGTGGACCAAAGAGAGACTCCCCCTTCCCTTTTTTCAGCCCCTGGCCCCACAAAAACATTTGCTCCAAAGGATTGGAGGGCTCTCTGGAACAGCATGGGAGGTGTTGTGGTCTGCAGGGGAAACTGGCAGATATCTCCTCCTGCTGCTTGTTCTGAGCCATGAACGGAAGGAGCCCTGCCATTTGCAGAACAGCAGGTCTGGATTCAATCCAATGTCTTCCTTTTAAAAAAACACACATTTAGTACATTTTTTTGCTGATGGCAAGGATAATAGCTAGTGATTACTAAACAGGCAGATTTCACTGCTGCCAGGATGCAGAAGCACTTTTCTACTAGGAATCCCCTGCAGGCAACATTAAGTGAAGGTGAATATGCAAGTTAATTAACAGAAGACAGCTATCATAAACAGTTATCTCCATGATTAAAAGATCTTCTCCAGACACTTTTTATATTTACTAATGGAGTCACCTTACAAATATAAGTAGATAAGATTCTTCCATGAAAGCAATGCAGCAAAGACAAGGAGCTTATTCATATTTCTTTCATCCTTGGGACACCTGAAAGGTTGCAAACTTACTAGCTTGAGAACAGCAAAAATCAAACCAAAGCCAAGAGTGCTTCATGTACACTGAAGTGTGCACCTAATTTGTTTCTTTTAATGGGAATTTTGATATGAGATTTGCAACAGTGACTTGGAGTTAGTAACCTGGCTTTCGCAGCCGATAAAACTAGTATACAGTTGCATTATGTTTACAGACTACAGATCTTATGTTCATAGAGTGTTCTTTTGGAGAGGAGACAGAATTGTGGTGGTAACTTGATTACAAAGTTGTAGTCAGATGGGCAGAATATTAAGAGTCCATTAGTGCAATGCAATTCGTTCACACACATCAGAGCAAACTGTTCTTAGCATAGCTCCAACACATTTTGGTAGCAGAGGAAGAAAATTAGAATGACTCCCCTGGTGGTAAAAGATACCATAATACACTGTGTAGTGTGCTATTTGCTGTCCTTGAATGTTTGCCCAGCTCAGGGAACAGATTTTGGGGTAACTCACCTTGACTTAATGGTAAAGCAGGGCCATTTTCTGAAATGATATATACTTCATGGCACATGGAGGATTTCTCCAGTGGTAAGATTCAGCACATACTTTAAGTTGATGGTGCCTTGGTGGTTTGATTAGATGCTGCCATTATTTTTCCACACAACTTGATTTTCATGTCATCGAAAATCAACAGTGATTCCCAAACCTTTTTTCCACCAATGGACCTTTGCAAGATTGTTGAGGGACTTGGTGGATCCCTGAATGATTTTCTACCTCTTTTGGCAATTGTAATGTGCTGTGCAAGATGCTGTGTGATTTTTAATTACATTTTTATTGTTGATTTTATTTCTTATATTGTATTTTATTACCATTTAATTCTATGGAATTCCACTGGCAGCATTTTCACATCACAGTAAACCGTAACTTGTGGTTTGCATCCTTGGCTTACCGTTACTTTCTGTAGCCGAGGTTTGTTCTTCGGTTATGAATTGGAGCTTCTTTGGAGAGCAACATACCATGATCCCTGGTTTGACCATAATGCTAGGTCAGAGACTGTGGTTTGTTTTTCCCAGCAGAAATAGGGAGGAATGAAGCTGACATGATCAGCTCATACACAGTAAACCAGGGTCTATATATACCATGGTGCCCTAATGTGCCCATTGTGACTTTATAGAACTGTAGAATTGTAGAGTTGGAAGAGACCCAAGGGTCATCTAGTCCAACCCCTTGCAATGCAGGGATCTCAACTAAAGCGTACATGACAGATGACCATATAACTTCTGCTTTAAAACTTCCAAGGAAGACGAGTCTGTCATCTCGCATGGGAGTCTGTTTCACTGTCAAGCAGCTCTTACTGTCAGAAAGTTCCTCCTGATGTTTAATCGGAATCTCCTTTCATGTAACTTGAATCCACTGGTTTGGGTTGTGCCCTGTGGAGCAGAAGAAAAGAAGCTTGCTCCATCTTCCATGTGACAGCCCTTTCGATATTTGGAGATGGCCATCTTATCTCCTCTCAGTCTCCTCTTTACCAAGCTAAAGGTACACAATTCCCTCCATTCTTCCTCTTGGGAAGCAGAGGGAATATTTTTTTAAGGTACCTTTTGTCCTTTCCCCCCCGCCCCCAGAGCATATTATAGGGAGGTGTTTGTGTGTGTTGCAGAATTGTGCTCACATATGTTCCTTTAAGCTCAGTCTGTACCCACCAGAAACACTACAGTAGTGAAAGGAAGGTTCAGCTCTTGTTTCTAAGACGATTGTGTATTTGTGGGGGTGGGGATTTGATTGAGAGGCAGCACATCAAAGGGTGTGCTGTGTCTGACCCAGTTTCCCCAGTCCTCTGGCGATCTCTTCGGCAAAAGGAGCACTCGGCTGTATTTCATTCCCAACGTGATGGTTGTGGGGGGAGGAAGCCTTTTTGACAAGCTAACAGGGCTAAGAGATTTACACTTCCGAGCCTAGTAACCATAATCTATCTGACCAAGTTAATATGGCTGTAAATAAAGTTGCCTGAGGTAGAACAAGCAGATCAGGCAACTGAGGTGGCAAGGCATAGCATGTGAACTTCAGTGGCGCATTGACCATTAGTTTAGTTTTGGTTACCCTGGCCAAGGGGCAGCATAGCACAAGTTCAGATGCTGTACTGTCCTAAAGTCACCACTTACCAGGTCAGTGAAGCTTTTCGTGGTTTCGCACAGTGACTAACAACAGCCACATTCTGTTTCCAAGGCCAAGGAGGAATTACAACAGGATTATTGTTCAGGTATAAGGAATAATTGGTTCAATGCCAGTAGTATCTGAACCACTTGTAGGTCTTAAGATCACCCATTTTGATCCAGGAGAAAGTCGCTTTGATTGATTAACGGCTTTGAGGGTTTTTGTTTTATTACAATCAATATAAATGTTATTAAGTAAACAAACAAATAAGCAAACTTCTCCTGGTGACCCCCAGTCCATTACAATATCTCTGCACAGAAATTCAGTAAGCAGAAGCATGTCCTAAGATGGTTCCAGTCAGAAACAACCAACAACACTAGGGTCTGACCCTAAAATGCAAGGCTTTACTAAATCTTTTTTTCTTTCTTACATGGATCTCTACTCTCTCTAAATCCATGTCAGGAGCACTTCCTCATTTTTACCAAGGAAAAACAAGCGTGTTTCAAATCTACTATCTGAGAGTCTATAAATAGTAGTGATCTTTTTAAAATGCCTTGGAAGTGTTTCACTTCAGTGGGGAAAGCTAAAACATGTGTGAGATGTTATCCTGTAGAGAAAAGATGGAATATCTTGCCCTGAGGTAAATCACGGGTGCATATCCAGATCTATTAACTGCTTGTCAGCAGGCGTCCCCAAGGTGCATCGGCATTTACACAAAAGAATTTCTTGCTTAGATCTGGTTACATAAACTGCACTTCACAGCTCTCAAGCATAGCATGCGATGGGACATTTTAGCATTCGCAAGCTTCTTTGAATATTGGTTGTTTAGATAACATAACATAAATTCCCATATGAAATTGTCTCTCCTCAGCATAGCTATGGACAATGCAATTTGCCGCAATTGCTGTGTTAAAATGGGAAGCAGTGCTAAGGGGATTCAAATTGAACTGCTTGGGCTCTTCTCTCCACCACTGCCACCCTTCTCTTTCAGTTTGACAAATCAATTCATTCTGTGACTGGTTTTTCCCCCCACAGGGGTAAAAAAAAATCAATCATTGATTCTCTCCCCCACCTTAGGCACAGAAATGTCTTGGTTCATATGTGCCTGCTTAACCCCCACTGGTTAACTTGTGAAGAATGCCAAAGCATAGATCTGATAACCCTTATCCTCCGATCCTAGAGTGTGAGGGTGGATTATGATCATTCACAACCTGGGGGGGGGGGGGGACCTTTGGTCCATCAGGCGTTATTGGACTCCAGCTGGAAATACTCTCTGTACATACTCAGAAGCTCTTTGCTACATATTCCACTGATGTGTTTCAGCATTGATAATTGGTTCTGGCTCACTCTAAGCCCAATTCAAGCCTTCAACTGACATGCCTTGTGACTATTATGCACCTTGCCTTTTGAGCTTTGCTTCTTCTCTGTATTGGAGGGACAGACTGAAAAACCTTATAGCATTCTTACCTGAGAGGTGGGCAAATAAACATCAAGTTCTGCATGGGCTTGTTGTATGTGTACTGTTTCCACCCTAAACAGTTCTTTACTTTTTAAAAATCACTAATGTATTTTTAAATTTTTCATGGCAAGTAGATTAAGCTAGGGTGAATAACTGGTGGGTTTTGATTGCTAGGGGTAGGACCTGGTGAGTGTTTGGCAAGTCAGAGATGGAACCACTTGAATTTTGGTAGATATGGCAAGAGTCTGATGGGCTTTGACTCATCAGGCTAGAGCCTTGTACATGGAGTGTGGGTTCCATAGAAGCTAGTTTAACACACACACCTCAACTCAGAATTTCTGATAACAAACACAATGCAAGAGTAACATGTGCTTGTCTTCACTTGCACACAGGGCTGTATTAAGTATATCCAGCGCCGTGGTGCAAAGATCCCTCCAGTGCCCCCCCCCCCCACAATTCCAAGTGAGGGGGCGGTGGAAAATGTCCTCTGCCTCCCCCACCATCCCGATCCCCAGCGTGGTGGTGGCGATCAAGCAGGAAAACGTGCTGGCAGACATGCTCTCCAGCATTGGGGTGCCCAAGAAGGCAGCCCAGGAAGGCTGCACGCCGCCTTTCGCCAGGAAGCAGGAGGAGGACAACGACTGGGAGCAGGGCTGTCTTTAGCAAATGCAGAGGCTTGGTAGGGAAGCTGCACGCCCGCCAGCCATATAGTTGGCGGGGCACAGCTGGCGGGCGTGCAGGGAAAGGGGAGGCTGCCAGCAAAGTTGCGCAGCTCCCCCACTTGCTAGGGCACCCCTGAGAGGCCAGCGCCCTGGTGCAACGAACCACTAAGACCAATGGGAAAGGCGGCTCTGCTTGCACACACACAATGCAGTATCATTCAAAAGAGAAAACAAGTCATAACGTACTGGGAAGGGCATTGTAGGTATGGAGGCATCCAGGTCCGTCTTACACAGGGTGATGACTCAAAGAGCTGCAAAGCCTTTTGGGTAGATCAGGCCCAGTAATTTCCATGGTGCCCAGCATATTGGACAAACCAGCCATGCAAAGGCCACAGGGTTGCTTTCAACCCTATACTCTGCCACAAATCAGGCCTTCGTTATTACATTTCTCCCCACGCTCCCCACGCCCGCCACACATATGTAAGAGGATAGGTGTCACAGGGAGAAGGGGTGATCTTTAAGCCCCTTTATACATCCAGTGATGAAATTGTGGGTAGGAAGGTAGTTAGCAACAGAGAATGTGAGTACATAATCTGTTCTTAAATGCAAACAATTCATTTGGTGAAATAATAAAGAGATGCATTTTAAGTTGTGGAAATCAAGTGTGCCTTTCTCCCCATCTAGTGGCTGGTCCACAAGAGGTGTGCTGTTCATCCTGCATAAGCTATGTGGAGCTCAAACCCCCATGTATTTCCGCCAGCAGGAGCATTAACGAAGTTGGCAGGGTTCCCATCAGCAAGTTGAAAAGATTTTGAGCTGTGGGCTTACTGGATGGCATTGAATGTAGATTTATCTAGGGCCTGAGCTTCTGTATCTTATGTTTACTCACAGTACCAGACATACCATGTATACCTGTTGCAATATAAATGCCATACTAATAATCTAGTGATAATATATTTCAGGCTTGATTCAAAGCCTTATATGTTCTGTAGTTATTGCAGACATTTTCAAAGATCTGTCAGTATTTTATTTGACATTCCCTGTAATAGCAAAGTTAAGAAGCTGAATGTCAATAAGATCTTTAGATAACAACAACAATGGACCCAACAAAAAATAGCCCAACCAAGAGCTATTAGTTCCCAAAACTTATACAGTGGTACCTCGGGTTAAGTACTTAATTTGTTCCGGAGGTCCATTCTTAACCTGAAACTGTTCTTAACCTGAAGCACCACTTTAGCTAATGGGGCCTCCTGCTGCTGCCGCGCCGCCGGAGGACGATTTCTGTTCTCATCCTGAAGCAAAGTTCTTAACCTGAAGCACGATTTCTGGGTTAGCAGAGTCTGTAACCTGAAGCATCTGTAACCTGAGGTACCACTGTATAATGTTGGTGGCATTAGATGGTCCTGCCTTTGCTGCTTCCTTTTCCTGGGCTATCTCTTGTTGACACGCTGCTGTGTCCTGGATTTCTCCATTGTTTTAGGGATGTAGGAAGCTGCCTTAAACCAATTCCTACCATTTTTCCATCTAACCCTGTATTTTCCAGACGGAATGGCAGTGGCTCTGCAGGATTTTAGACAGGATTATATTCCAGCTTTACCTCAGGATGTGTGGCCCTTTTTATGTGATATACCTCTTTTTTTCCTCTGGTCAGGCCTCTCTTCTGTCACCAGGGTGGGAAGGGAGGTCTAAAGGAAGCAGAAATTGGGCAGAGTTGCGCAAGTGGAAATCCTGACAGAACTAGTTAATTGGATATTGCCCATTGTCTGGACTAATCAGATAATGATAAAGTCCACATAGTTATGGAGAGGAAGCATTCTTACTTAGTTCATAACCTGAAAAGGTTATTTTAAAGCACTTACACTCTCAACACTCTCATGCAAAATTCAACTGTGCCAGGTTCTTCTAGATTAAAATAATACAAGTTTCTCGTTGTTGTTGTTTTAATGCATAGGAATGATGGTTACACAGTGGGTTGGTTAACATAAGGCATTCCATTTGCAAGTACTCTTGTTTGAAAGAGAGCACTAAGGTTGCTAAGTGAAATACTCAAAGCGAGCAAATGCCAAAGCTTAATTAAAGACTGAATCACAGAGCAAAGGCACAAAGGCATTTTTCTTCCACAGTAACAGTCACAAACTAAAAACAGTTCAGCTATATAAGATAGCTAGTTAGCATGGGCAAGGGGCCCCCGGTAGTAATATCATTTTTGGCAAATGTGTTCCCTCTTGTCCATCTTGTTAAAATAAATATGTAATAAGTTTTGTATTTTGCAAATAATTCAGCATACTGTAATCGAGCACATTTTGCATATTTTCAGCAGAATTGTAACCCCTCAGGCAAGAGTAAATTGTAGAAATGTTAATACAAACTCATTGTGATGTGGATTGTCCATCTACAGCCCATTCCTCCATCATCTGTAATTACCTGTAATTACAAAAAAAGATACTACTGGGTCTGGCCCATAGTCCTTTGATCCCAGTAGCTTAGGTCCCTTTTCACCAGACTTAAATATAGGCTCAGAGCAAACAACTTTGTGTATGTCTAACAACCTTGAAGTTGCTCAAGGAAGCTCCAAGTCTGAGGATTTATGGGTTCTGAGATAATCTGAAGTGATTTTTTTTAAGTACTTTCATATAGGTGGAAAGGTTAGAACTGTTTTGCAATTCATTTCACAAGAAAAACCTCAACTAAAGTCTAGTATACTTTTTTATGGATCAGTCCCAGAGGTATAGTTTGAGAAACTAGTTCCAACAAAATGGATTGGTTCCAGACTTAATCATATTTGGTGTAGGGCCACTTGTATGAGTGGGAGCCTGCAATCCTTGCCTCATTTACCTGGGAGTAAACCCCACTGAATTCAGTAGGACTTACTCCTGAGCAGACATGGTTAGGATTGCATTGTAACTCTGACTCCAACCCAGTGTTTCACACTTTGTGTACAAGTGTTGTTCACAGTTCACCAGCAGCAACATCCTTCCCATAGTGTATAAGTAATAACTTGGACTATAAGGCAGTGGCCTTGCCTGCTTCAACACTTGAAAGACTTAGGTAAGGATTGTCATCTGGGGAAAAAAATCAATGCACATTTATAGCAAAAGATCATGTAAATAAGGTATGAACATAATAAAAATCTGAACAACTGAGTTATGCAGTAAAACTTGATGGGTTACCTAATCAAATCTATGAGGGTGATAAAAATGGTTTATTATCTCCCTTAATCCATAACTTCTAAGAGTCATATAACCTAAAGCAGTGGAAGTATTAGGTCTGGATAGACAGAGTACTTTAAGGACTGAGCAGCTATGCTGGATGAAGAATGAGAACATGAGTGTCACTTTTTTTTACTAGAGTTGTGGGCACCTGAAGATTTAATTCTGTGGAGTGTAAATGTCTCCATGCTTCCATGCTTCCTTCATGATATTATTGATTATATGACACTGAATATTGTGCACGATACCTTGGGCATATTGCATTATTACTTTGGACAGTGCACCACATTCCCCATTTTAAATTATTGAAGCAACTTCCATTTTTAAGTGCTGATCCAGACAGCTCTGCTCAACAGCTGCTTGCACTCCCTGGTCATGAAGATGCTGGCCCTTTCCCACCACAGGCCAGCAGAGAAGCCTGCTTCACCTCTGCTAGCTGATTGACAGCCCTACCTGGGTTCAAATGCTGGGGACTGGGGGCCATATCTTTCCAAGCTGAGATGTGCCTCATCTGGGAACTTTACATTTTCTCTGAGGTGACATATAGAGAGAAACTGATGGCATGTGCCTGGAATAATATCACTTGAGGAGAGCTTGAGGTAAGAGAGGAGGGGCAAGTCAGATGAAGGGGATGCAACACAGGCAGTTTGTAGATGTTTTGCATGCTAGCCCCTTTTCTACCCAGAAGAATTAGAGTTGTGCTGTCAGCCAGCCTTCTGGCCTGTTGATGCTGCAGCTGAACACCGGGTCACTTTTCAGTAAGCTCTCCCTCGTCCATTTGATTCACATGTGGAGGTGCGTTTCTAACTAGTACAGCCTGAACCTAAAAGCAGGATGGAACTGATGGTGGCCTGCTTGTTCATAAATTGCTTATATCCACCAGGACCTTAACTCCTCCTGTTCCTCCTCCTCCTCTTCTTCTATTTGTATGCCACCCTATACCCATAGATCGCAGGGTGGTTCACAACATAAAATTACAATATATTAAAAAATACATAATAAAAGTAAGAACAAAAGCAAAGCAATAATTCCCCCCATCCACATTTAAAAGGGCATCGATGTCCATCAGCCAAAGACCTGTTTAAAGGTGTATAGTGAAGGTGCCAGCCAAACATCTCTGAGGAGAGCATTCCACAAGCAAGGTGCCACTGCAGAAAAGGCCTGTTCTCATGTCTGCCACCCTCTAGACCTCTTATGGAGGAGGCACATGAAGAAGGGACTCAGAGGATGATATCCTATTAGAAAAGGTGAATCCCAAGAGGTCTAGTCCTGTTTTGTTAGATCAATTACAGGTGGTATGGCTTGAGGATGTGGACCTGTTGAGTACAAAATATTTTAGGTTCAGCAAATTACGATACTTGGATATAAATGAGGGATGTGCTGTTGTTTAGTGAGTATTCTACAGTCTAAGGTTCAGTCTCTGCCATTTCCCCCTAAAAGGATCTCTAGTTCAACTAGGAAACACGTTTGCTTGAATTCATGGGAAGCTGCTAAAGGTCAGAGTAGATAGCACTGGGTTAGAAGACCAATGGTCTGACTTGATCTAAAGCAGCTTTATAAGTTCTTTAGCAAAAACCAAAGTGCAGTAGCCATGATCTAGACTATTTGGCCTGCATGCATAGTTGAACTGAAGAATAAGCTGTGTGAACAAGGCACTGTTAGTACAGAATGTGCCTAGTATTTTCTTAAATACTCAGCCCAGAAGTTTCCTTTCTTGTGTCCTTTCCATAATGCATCAATTTCTGAAATCATCAGCTTTCATGTGATCATTTTGCAGCACATGCAAAATGTTTGTTTTGCTAATCACTCATTCCAGACTGCAGTCAAAAGTAACTAAGTGTTCTCATTCCCTTTAAAATATGCATTCTTTGTAGATAAAGAGTGTGGATGTATGATCAGTTAATGCTCATTAATGCCACAAAAGCCACCCACACCTGTGTGTACAGTGGTAATTTACACACCTCAATTGTTAGATCTGTTAGGGAGTCTCTTGAAAAGAGATTGGGGGAGAGGACATTGCTTATCATTACATTTCTGCCCCCTGTTGTGCTGGCAATGCAAGTTTCTGACCAGAATCCCACATTCTGACTGATTCTGTAAAGGAAGAATTATGTTCCGAATATACATGGAATTGTAAACTATTTTTGTGTAGTACTATCTTTGGGCTACATTTTTCGAGCAAAAGAATTGTATTTCTAATACGAAATGTGGTGATGATATAATCATTAGTGTTGGGTTCTGCATCTTTCTGTGACTATTTTTAGATATGGTAGGGACTGCTGCATCTTTTGCCCCAGTGTGCAAAACAGAATCCATAAGGTCTTACCTATCTCTATACACACATGAAGGTGTGGTATAAAAGGTTGGGGCTGTTGAGATGTTTGTGTTTATTTCTCACATAGGCTCCCCCGCCAAACTCATTACTCAAAAGGGAATAATGAACAAAGGCTGTCAGAAGAGTAGTCCACAGCATGACCTGCACCATATGGCATTAGGGAGATAGATTGCATGTGCTAATTTAGATCTCTGCCTTCATTAACATTTTCTTATGTTTTCCCCAAATTAACTACCATGCTGACTCAACAGGCAAGGAATACTTGTCAAGGAACCAATTCCTTAGAATTGGTTAATATTATATCTGGATCAGCTGAAGACAGAAATGCTACCTGATCTTCTTTCAGTCATGTTCTTTCAGTCATGTTTCATTTGCATAGCTGCTTTTTTCCACCCATAATGCCAGCAACACCCTTTTTCATCTGCTGAGGTTTTCGTTGTTTGTCTCTAAATTCTCACTAGGAAAGAAAAAACCAAGTCTTAAAATATTTCAGTGCATGACATGAACAGGCAGTTGCAGATCAGAAGCAATGCTTAGTAAATTGTATGTTCCACTATTCCTTCCTCTGCCATTCCATTGCCAATACTGTATGGAATTTAAGAGCCTTCAGCTTTCCCTTTTTCTATAAGTTCCTGCTCCAGTTCCGCATGATCCCCAGAGCCTTGTTTTATCCTGTATAAAACTGTAATACCCTTTTATAGTTATATTTAACATTTTAAAACACTTCGCCCACAGGCCTCAGATGGAATCAATACATGGTTGTATTTTGGCTGATTTCATGTCATGTGTACTCAGCAACCACATGCTTAGATCACAACTGGATAGTGAAATATACAGGCAGTTAAGTCAGATTATCCTGCCCATCACTCACTCATCACATTGGCATATCTTTGCATTGTTAGTGTAGAAGAATAACATGAAATTTGTCTCAGTCTGTGTAATATAGATCTACCATCAGGTTGGGTCAAATTAAATTACCCTGGGGGTTCTCAGACAGTAGAAGTTTTGCCCTAGTCAGTTAGTTTGTTGATAGTGATTCTGGCTTCCTTTATCCCTGTTTTGGCTGATTAACCTCATATCTTGCTTTGAACCAAGCACACCTTGTGCAGTAGTGCCATTTGTTAAGTCTATTTCTAAATATAATATTTGACTCAGTAATACACATGCTGCACTGTTATCATTAGCCCATGTTCTGTTGTAGCAGTCTTCACCCAGAAGAAAGAGAAATCCAAAGATCTTAAGAAAAAGCTTTCCATTATCCCATAGACTCTTCCCAACAGGCCAGTTAACGGCTAATTGAAGAAAAATTCTACTAATTAATCATCAGTGTGCATTTACCTCCGGAATCTGGAAATGGGGGCCTCCATTTGCGGGAACTAACATTTGTACATTGCAAGTCTGGAGGAAACTTGCAGCTCAATTTTATTGCCTTTACCTAGGTGCTTCTAATGACTGATGTACCAATAAAACTATTTTGTGTCATTAAAGCAGCTATATGTTTATACCTTTTGAAAATGAATTTCCTCTCCTGCCTGGTGGGTAATACCAATTAATTTGAAATACGGCTATGGTTATTTCCATTCATAAAACCTTAGACAGTGTCTTGCATCATAGTGAACTGGCTCTTCCATTAAGCAGCATCTCGCCAGATTCTGTCATATGTGACGTGCAATGTGATATTTGTGCTTACTGTACATTGTATTTAAAGCATATGCATGTGAAGAACAGGTTTCGTAGGAAGACTGTTTCTTTCCTGACTTTTGGATGCTTTCCCTGTGCATCCAAATGTTTAATGTTTCTGGCATTTCAGTACACTTTATTTTAATCCCAGTGGGGTGTATAGTGAAATTGCTAGCTATTTCCAGGCAGTCTGAAATATAGAAGGTTAAACGCATCAAAGAAATAGTTGTTATGGTTTATGATGTTTTGTAAGTGTGAAGGAATTGTATCTTTTTGTTTTCGTTAAGGCTTTACTAGCATTCATTGTTGCAGTGCAAAATTGTACCTTGGCCAGAACTGTATTCATAGAGTGTAATGAGCATAGCATGAGACAGAGAAAGCAGGAAGAGTTTCTGGCACAAATATGAGGAATGGATCAGCAAACAGCAACAGCCTGTATAGAACATTTGTAGGAATACACTCAAATGGAATTGGAGGATACGTGAAAAATATACTTATAGTTTTTAATCTGGTGACCCAGTTGGGATCACTCAAGTGAAGAAACAAGACACCCAACAGGACAGTAACAATGCTTTGTAAACTGGAGGTTCACTTTTTTCTCTCCATCTATCTGTATTCCTAATATGACAGAATTTGGTTGTGCTCTTTAAAAACATTGGTGGGAATATGGGATAGAAAAGAGAGTATAGTTTTAATGGTTTGTATGAGCTCCTAAGACTCTGCACATTTTTCTTCTCTAATGTTCTGTGTGACCGTATAAGATACCTTCTGTCTTTCATGGTCCATCTTAAAATGAAGATTCTTGAGAAGTTTATATTTGAGATTGCTATAGCTATAACTTAGTTAGACAGAGAGCAAAGAGAACTCTCTTGATAAGGATTGTGCTTCCTGTTTTGCGAGAAGGAATTTTCTTCAGGTCATATTCATTAGTGTGCATCATGGATTTTGTGCTGGTGTTTGCCCCTGTTTTCACTACAACATGCAATAATTTGGATTATGTCAAGTAGTATGTGAATGTGAACTAATGTGTGAATTGCTAGGTTGCCAGTAGTACATATGAAAAAAATCTAGGGGTCTTAGTGGACCACAAGCTTAACACGAGTCAACAGTGTAATGCAGCAGCAAAAAAAAAGCTAATGCTTGACCGCTGCTTAAGTTTCAAGTAATCTGTAAAGAAACTGACTCCCAGTCCACTGGCCCTGACCATCCAACACTGCCGCTTGTTTTAGGCAGCAAATCCTTCCTTATGTTTATGTGTTGAAGTAGGCACATACCGGTGGTTAGATGTGTACAGGATAGACTATTGATGTGCTTAGTTTTCCTGCAGGTTAGAACATGGTTACAGCCCCTCTCTCACCGAATTTTAAAGAACCTGGTCTTAAGGAGCACTCAGGTAATTTGTACAGCTGCCAGGTGTGAGTTGCTAACTTATTTTGCTTGGAATGTATAGCAGGAATACTCAAACCTGTTTAAATTCCCTTTGGGGACCTAATCCCCATGGAAACCTCTCATTCTACCAAGGAGAGAGGCTGAAAAAAATCTTCAGTGCATTCCCATTAACACACAACTCTCAAGCTGCACAGATCTCTCTGTGCAGTCACGTGGTTAGCATCTTTTTTTAAAAAGTACAAACCCATATTTGGAGCTTACTCTTTGGCTTCAGTTTGTTAAACATGTAACTGTTCAGTCCTCTTAATTTTGTAGAAATGCATACAAATGTATGAGCTGTTAAGTATCAGGCTCCAAAAGGCTTACAGTGTTCAAAGGCTGCATTGCCTGTAGAGCTGCCCATTACTCTCCCCTAGCTAGTCCTTGAGCAATAAGAACCTGAAGTGCATTTGCCTGAAACAAGCATGCACTCCTTTCTCTCTGGATTCATGCTGCTTCCAAAAACATTGCTGAATGATCCTCAAATGTAGGGAATGCTTAACAAGAGTATTGAACAATGGACATGGCCTAGTACTTGTGTGGGGAATATAATTGGAGGCCTTGTGCCCCACTCCCATACCCATTTTAACTCTGTACATCCTTCCTCCCTGTTTGGTAAGACCACGAGAAATGGTTATTGCACATTTTAAACCAGTGTTCTCATTCCATTAACAGAAATATTTGTGGCATGCAGCCAACAAAGAACATGGAAGCAAGCTAATGAATGCTAACGATTTCCAAGTAGCTTGTCAATAGAACAAATTTAATAATCAGTGTTTTGGGATTCTACATTCATAAGTCAGTGTGTTGCTAGGGTACAGAAGTCAGAGATACTGTCTTCTCCCATCTGTTTTGAGACTGATGGTGATCTGTATTTCCTGTCTGTGTCATTCTTCTAGCTTCAGGCCATAGCCTGGATGAGGCAGTGCCAAAAATTAAATGAGGAGTCTGTGAACACACTTTTTAATCCATAATCGCTCAATGTGAGAGACGTATATGTGGCAAGTACATGTGACAACTAGCAATGTGACTAGCTATTCTACAATCAGAAAATGCTACGTATAGAATAGTAAGAGTTGATAGACAGATGAAGAAAAACAGTTTTCTAGTACATAAAGTTTAATGGTTTCAGTCCTAATTTCAACCATTAATCGCTGTTGGCATACTTTGTACTTTAGTTCAATAGCCACAAATTTTTAAAAAGTAAATATTAAAATATATTTCTCAATATTATCCAGATAGATACAAATAGATACCCTGCATGCGAAATCAGGCTTTGGTAGATTGAGCACAGGAGACCAACAGTGGGTCCAAGAGCCAAGAAGACAGCTTCTGCACATGCTGTAGAGAAAGTGAGGAGCAGATGGGGCTCATCAATGTGGGAAGGTAACCCATCTAGGAGATGGAAAATTTTGATCCTAAACCTCCACCACCTTGCGGGATCTATTTGGGAGGTGAAAAGGCAAACCCTACACATATCCAGATTCCAGAATGGAGTCCCTAAGGCAGTTGTACACCTCCTTCTGGCAACTCCTGCAGCCAAGCTGGTGCCAAACATATTGCTCTGCTTTTCTTTGGATCACATCCGTGAATCAGCACAAGACCTCCATACAAACTGCCCAGACTTGCGCCCCAGAGAGGACACTTCGATGTTGCTAACGCAGGTTTTTGACTTCAACCCTGAAGGAGCACTCCATTCTGTCTTGAGACAGACGAATGCCAGCAGCAGCAGCTACAACACCACACACACACACACACAATATTATATATATTTTAAAGAGGAAGTAAACCTGTTTAAAGCATGCCCAATGTCCATATGAAAGCTATAGGCATCTCTTTATGCAGGTCTGCCTTGTAGCAGATCAGACTGTTGGTCTGTCTAGCTCAGTAATGTATATTGTGTCTCTGGCTCTGCAGAAGTCTTACCCACCACCTGCTAATTGAGCCTTTTAACAGGATTATACTTGGTACCTTCTGCGTATGAATAATGGGCTCTACAGCTTGAACTGTGGTCCCTTCGTCATATTGCTGGTCCTTTCCTATAGGAATTATTGTCTGTATCTTATTTATATTTTATTGATCTTTCATTAGGCCTCTTGTGGCTCACAGAATTAGTTTGTTTACTTTGTACTTAACTGATCCATAGCAAAATGCTTAGGTGGGCTTTTTTTAAAAAAAGTACATTCCTCTGGAAGCCTTCCAGGCTTTGACAGATGACAAGGGGAAGTCAGCCTCAAACTTAAGGAGCAGCCACTGAGAGTGCTTGCTCCACAAAACTTGGTAATGGAATGGGCTGCTGATTACTGCTATGCAACCATGGGTATCCCAGAACCTAGCCTTAGGCTTTATCTGCCCATTCAGGAGAAATTGAGGTGGAATGAACTGTACCACTTCAAAACCAGGTTGTGATTCCAATTTTGAATGCTCGCCCATATAACAAATTCCCTGATGATAGAACTACATAAAGAAGAGGAGGAGGAGGAGTTTGGATTTGATATCCGGCTTTATCACTACCCGAAGGAGTCTCAAAGCAGCTAACATTCTCCTTTCCCTTCCTCCCCTACAACAAACACTCTGTGAGGTGAGTGGGGCTGAGAGACTTCAAAGAACTATCCCAAGGTCACCCAACAGCTACATGTGGAAGAGCGGAGACACGAACCTGGTTCACCAGATTACGAGACTACCGCTCTTAACCACTACACCACACTTGCTCTTTTAAAGAGAGAGATTATGCACCTGCAGACTGAACAGGTAAAGTCCATCCTATCACATCATTCTCTTGCATATGTGGTCCAGTGATAAGTCAAAGAGCATTGCAGACCTGTAAATCTGAGGGCTGGTATACACTTGCAGCAGAATGATGTGGTTAAACACTGAGATTGCCCTGCAGGAAGAGCCAGTTCACTGCAGGTTTATAAATGCAAATAATAAATAAATATAACCACTGCAAACATTGCTAGCCAAAGGCTAAATGTGGCATTGTGTATATATACCTGTCCAAGAGACAGGTTGTCTTTGTTTGCAGTCAGCTCTGAACAAGGATTTAATTCTAATAATACTCTGGGAATCCTGATTCCCAGTTATGCTGTTATTTTATATATTCTCGGATATTCCAGGCAAGCTGGGAGGAAGAACTGGTTATGTTAGTGTGTTGCAACTGACATGAAGGTGTCCTTGCACTTGATTTTTGACCTTTCTCTTCCCCTCCCGGGACAGAATATGTCACTTCACTTTCTTGGTCTTTGGCTTTTACTGCATTCATGTCAATATTCACTTAACACAAAAGGGCATCTCTTTCAATAATGCACATCAAAGGTGTTTTGCTATAAAAACTTGGACAATCCAAGCAAGCCTTATGCAACATATTATACAGCATCTGGGTTAAGGGCAGCTTGGAGAGTTCTGTTAAAAAAAAAGCAAGAGGAGCTTTATAGCAAGGAATCTATATCTGTATAGAGATGGATAAAGCAGTAGTTGCGTAGGATGTACACCACTTTGGGCTTAGGTGTTTTTTGTGTGTGACTCTCCCATAGTTTGGGAGGATTCAGTGTTTAGCATTTTCAAGAACAATCAAAGCAGAACATTGAACAGATATTTTATTCTTTCTGGAGTTAAGTTTGCATGCAATAGCAAGGGAATTGAAAGGTTTTAGCAGGCATGCATAGAATAGTGGATGATGAGGGGAGTGGATTTGCCTTAGGGCTCCCTGTTAATGAGAAAATATCAGTTCCATTCACCACGGCTCTGTGTATCTGCCTGTTCCACCCATGAGGATAAACACCCATCATGATAAAATAAGAAAATTATAGGAAGAAATGAGACATTGAAAGATTATCTAGTCTGTCTCCCCACCCAACTGGGACCAATTATCCCTATTACCATCCCTGATGCAAGAAAAACACTTAAATTTCATAATGTAATAATTTCCAGCCAGAATAGTGTGTGTTTTCCATAGGGTGTAAATTGAATAATAAAGTGACTGATGTCAGTGGAGTTCCCAAATACAGATCTCAAGTTCAGCCCTGTGAATCTTTCTATTTTAGTACAGAAGAGTTCAGTAGTTACGTTTGATTTTTTTTTTAACAGGGTATGACATATTCTGTTGACTAGGCTTTCCCAAAAATCATTAAAGGGATATCAGTTCTGTAAAAATGTTTGCTGACAATATGCCTAGCTGAGCTTTGAAGCAAAAGTTAGGTGCATGACAGAATACCAGCCATCTGGCAACCAAACATATTTCACTCCTACCTAACCTCTGACTTCAGAATTGTCAGGGCCTTCCTAAAGCACCTGTTCTGTAGGGCAGGGATTTCTGTTTCAGAACCCTTCAAGTGATGGTGATGATTATGCTCCCAAATAATAATAATCTAAGCTGCAGCTGTTGAATTTTAAAAGTTTCCTCCACATAAAAAGTTATGCTTTGCTTTTACATTTTAAGGGCTGTGCTGTATAGCACGCGAATCATAGCTAAGCCAGTGTGCATTTCTTCATTGCAATGAAATGTGACGTTAAGCTATTACTTGAAAACTGTTTTCCAGTGTAAATTTTATGCCTACCATGGGAAACAATGGTAGCTATGTTCATTGTTATAATGGGGAAGCCCAGTCTGCTTGTTCATTTAATCGTGCAAGGAACTGAGGATTCTTGTATCCTCACCCACTTTTGCTTCCTGACTTCTACTCACAGTGATAATATGTAGTGAATGTTGTGATTGCATAAATTCTTGCTGGTTTTTTTTTTTAAGTATGTAGAAATGAAATATTAATTTTATACTCTGGATAAATTGCACAATTTAGAAATACATTTAATTTGCATATTCTAAAAGCACATCCAGGATTCAAGCAGGCAAATTATTTGCAGACATAGAGATCTGAATCTCAGCCCATGAGAGGAAGGGTAGGCAAAAGTCTGGAAAGCCTAGACATGGAGGTGTGAAACAAAGGCATAGGGTTAAATATTAACAAGGTTGGGGGACTCAAAATTGTCTGTTGGATCAGAGTTAGCTAGCTTGTACAGTCAAAGAGACAATGTAGGGTGCCCCTGTTTATAGAAAAGAATCAGTAGCATATATGACAAATTTTGTCCTAGTTGTTCAGTTTCCTGACTTGAGAATACGGAGAAAATTGGTAAGATCAGAACCAGCTGTTCTCCAGGTTTCTTTCACCGAGTAGACTGCACTGCGCCAGGTGGGAGATGAACTGTAGCTTTTGATGGCATGTATTCTCTCTGCTGAGATTGCCTATGATGACAGAGATAGAATTTTTTTAAATAAAATAAAAATAATTATGCTGATGGGGTATTTTCCCAGCTTGTAGTACTGTAAGCTTATTACCTGCCCTCAGGCTCTGGAACATTGGTAAGCTGTTTGCTTACAATATAAGCCCTGGAAACAGATGGTCAGTCCCCTGCTATCACTGTCAGCCAAAGGGAGCCTTGGCCTTGGCCTTGTTGTATAAGGTAGACTTTCGATTCCATCAATGAGGCAGAAATATTAGTTTCTGACAAATAAATCATCTCCATCCCTTCTACTAATTGTGGAACACATTTCAGAGCCCATGGTTTTCTCTTTTCAGTGTGTTAGGCACTTGGATTTATGTAGTTTTTCCCGCCACGTGCTTTTCTTTGTGGCAAGAATGCTTATATGTAATGTTGCAGAGAGGCTGCCTCATAGAGAGTTGGCCAATCTCAGTTTTCTCTGTACTCCCTGGCAGTGTCTCTCTAGGGTTTTAGACGGGAGACTTTCACAAACCTACCTGTAGATGCTGGATATTGAACACAAGACCTTCAGATGTTCAACCCATTGAACTACAGCCCTTTCTAAACCACCAATAACTTGCCAGTCCCTTCCCAAAGAGAGTACTGAATTCTTATTTTAACCATGAACTGTGAAATCCATTTACTATACTTATTACTGAGCCAGTCTTGGGGATTCAGTCTTGCCACACATAGCCATAAATGCTCACTTGCCACACATATCTAATACATAAGTCATTGGCTGGCTCAAAGAAACAGCTTTCGTAAAATAAAATTTTGCTCGGTGAGCTAGCAACCACTGAATTGTAAGTTATAACAGCTTACTTTAGTTCCCATTTTCTTGGAACTGGTGGTCAAACAGACGGAGAAATATGGTACAAATTGAAAACCTTTTAAGATTAAAATTCCTAAATGTACGCTGATATGTTTTATTCAGCTTATTAACCCTCCTCAGTGTCTATAATTGAGGGCAGGTCCTGTGTTGGTGGTGAATGGGGGTGGGGTGGAAGAAACTAACTGATTCCTACCTCTTTATCTAATAAACTTCTGTATCATCAGTGTTAGTCCCACCCAAACATTCCTGTGCATTAACTAGGCCTGTGGGCATCATCATCATCAACAGATCAGCGCAGAGACCAGCACATCTGTTAAAACATGGATTGTGGTGGGAAAAGCTTACATGGGTGTAATTACATGGGTGTAAATGAGCCTTTTTTATGATCCATTTGCTCCCTGATGGGGTTAGTAGCCTTTATATGTATGAGGGAATAGCACTTTTTCCATTTTACAGCTACTCAATATTTTAAAGAGCCAGACCAAACCCAATTTCAGATACGTATATAATGGGCGAAATGAAACTGTGTGTTATAGCAAAGTGAAGCTGAATACAAGCATGAACAGATTCCAGAAGCACAACATTGGGTGCCCTCCACAGCAATTAAAAGGGGGGGGGGGCAGACCAAGGAAGCAGACATTGGAAGTGCTATTGATGTATCACTGATGTGGTCCAAGAAGCACTTGGGATGATAATGTTGCTGTCTTTTCTCTCCCATCCAACACAGAACTTATTTTTATTTTTATCACTGAAGGCCCTTGCAATATGTGTGTCAGGTGAGGTATGTGTATAAGAATGAAACTTATAATTTATTAGGAGGCAGTAGAACGTGTGCTATCATTTTTCCCGTAGGCAAAGCCAGTTTTTGTGTAAGGTAATTCGACTGACAAGATGAAGGATCCATTCTGAGCCAGCAGACTGCAAGCAAGAGGCCAATTATACCTGTAACAGGGTAGCCATAGCCAACGACTTGTCACACTCCAGTGGACGGCACTACTAATGTACAGTTCCCAGGATTAAAAGTTGGCCGTCTAGTGTGCACCCAAGTGCATCTCAAAGCAATAAGCTTTAGTGATGTAGAGATGTATCTTAATCACAGTGCCTACTCTAGTATCAGTTACTGGTTTCTAAATCTTAAATCCGGAATGGTGTAGTGTTTAATAGAATGAGCTGTGGACCAGCAAATCCCTGTTTCAAATTTCACGGCAGTCATGAACTCATTGAGTGCCCTCCAGCACACTTATGTTTCAGCCTTATTCCTACTTGTAATAACTAGATGATAATATTGGCCTGCCTTATTGGGGTGTTGGAGAGATTGCTGAGGTAATGTTGGTAAAAAGTGCATTGTATGCTGCGGAAAAATGCTCTATGAATTACCTGTCAATAATGTAAGCAAAATGAGTACTGCATTTTAATAATCTCTGCCTAAATTTGCAATTTAACTTCAATTTCTTGTAATAACTGCTTGTTGCTTTTTTAGGCATATGTATTGTAACCCTTACTACTAAACAGAAGTTTAATGCAGCATTGAAATGCAAATCTAAAATCTGCAAAGCAGAAGACAAATGAGATTAAGGCATAAACTATCAACATGTTTTACATGAGCAAATGGATTTTTGATAACTTAGTTGTAGGCAGCTCTCTGATTTTTTTCTGAAACATGTAGTGGATCGATTTCCTTTGTAAAGAAAAATGTTCTGTTAAACTTTTTTTTATGGCAGGGTGTGGGCACTGTAAGAAAATGAAGCCGGAATATGAGAACGCCGCTGAGATGCTCCACGCAGACAGTGATGTAAGCTAATTCCCTCTTCTTACTCTGTTTCCAAATTATCCTTAATAAATAAATGAAATCATAAAAATTGTTCTCCTTTCTTGCTGCAAGAATTTCAGCTGTTCTCATCTTCCCAAGGGGCTGCAAAAGCGATGGTTCCAAAGTAGAAGCTCATCGGTAATGCATGAGCTCTGCCAGAATTGTTAGCAAGAACATTCTGTCTTTAAACACAAACAAAACATTCACAGGGTGTTTATATATTCAGCCGTAGAGCCTTGCATTGTACATAACATGATTGAGCCCAAATGCTGCACAGAAATGTTTTGTCCCCACTATTAATTACAGATTTCATGTATAACACAAACCTATGAAAGCATTGGCTTACATTTAACGCTGTGCACTTGTAAACTAATAAGGGTGTTCTCCCCTTCTATTTAAGCAGGTGTTGCTGACTTTGACTTGATTTTCTGCCTACCTATTTTGCATTCCAGTATTGCAGAGAAGAGTTAGGCACGACTGCTATCATTAGTATAATTAAAACCATGCACTAATAGGTCATGCAACAAGAGCTGACCTCACTGCATAAATTGAGCACTTGTTAACTATGTTCTGGGAGTATCTTTATATTTGGGGGGGGGAGGGGTTCTTACCTGCTGTTTAATGGCTGAAAGACTTTAGACATAAAGGTGGGTAGAATTTTGCAAACCCAGGAAAAACCATCATGGAGTCTTGCGCTACAAATGGAAAGTCTTGCTGGGTAAATGCTCTTCATTCAAGGCTCGTGGCCATGCTAGGTCATCCCATCATTACACATGTGCAGCAAGTGTTGATTTTTTTTAATTGTTTTATCCTTTTATGATTCTTTTTTAAACAATCAAGCGGTGTATAAATTTTTTGAAATAAATGTATGTTGGCCAGTTAATAGTTTCACAACTTTTATTCTCCCTTTCTGCAACATATAGCAATAATGCTTTAGTAGATTGGATGGAAATTTTCCTATAAGGATTACCCTTAAAATGGAAAAACATTATTTGTCTTAACAAAACTGATTAAACCGTTCTACTGTTTGTGGTGATAGAAAGGTTCAAGTACACCTTTCTATGTATGCTTTGCACTTCCTTTGTAAAACTCATTCTGGGCTCTGAATGACTGGCCTATGAATTCTTCCTAAGCTTCACAACCAGTGATTTGTAGTTACAGGTATTACTTTTTATATTGCAGAGACCAGGTGTCCTGGCAGCAGTAGATGCTACTGTCAACAAAGCTGTAGCAGAAAGGTTTCATATATCAGGATTTCCAACACTCAAGTACTTCCAGGATGGAGAAGAGAAATATACTTTGCCACACCTCCGAACAAAGAGTAAAATTGTTGAATGGCTCCAAAAGTAAGTGGTAGGCACCAAAGATTTATCAAGATTAACAACTAACCACAGATGGTTACTTTTTAAAGATGTTTAAAAAGAAGTTTTTAGCAGCTCCATCTCTTTCCATTTAAGTCACTCCTATTCATTTAAAACACCCCAATTCAAACTGTGGTGTCCCACAGAAAGCTAAACAAACATGGGGTATGTTTAGCCAGGAGGTAGTTTTGTCAGTATTTTCAAAACTAAATGGGCTTGTGCTTTCAGGTAGCTTGAGAACAGCAAACACAAAAGTGAATGGTGTATGGGAGGGAGAAGGAAGGTTGCTGCCACAGTGGAAATGTATTAGCTATTCTGTACTTTCAATATATTTTATAAGCATATCAAGGATATGATGGGACAGAGCAGAGACACCCTCCTTGCTACTTTGACTTGGAAGATATGGCTGACTTTCTTCAGATCTGGGGTTGTTTCATAAAACCCTGGTTGTGTTTTTGTTTAAACATAGTGTTTTACAAATAATAGTTTACTGCAGTTTGCACAAAACATAGATTGCCTCCAAAACTGAAACTTAGCAGCTGTGAGGAACAGGAACCCTACGCCACATTCCTAATCCTCCAGACTATGGTTTGGAACAGGGGTGGGGAATTTCCAGACCCTGTGCCAAACTTGACCCACCAGGGGTTCAGATTTGGCCCACAAGGTCATTTGCCCCCAAACCACCTGACTCACACCTCATGTCACATGAGATGAAAGATGCGCGGGGGAGGGGGGGGAGCGTAGAAACAGAGCTGTCAGTGCACAGTCAAGAGTCTTTAAAGCTGTTCCTGATTGTGCACTGGCAAGGGAAACAGCCGATGGGTGGTAAAGCCAAAGTCCTGGGCATTTTAAACCATGCAGGGTGGACTTCTGCTTTGAAGTCCCAACTTAAAAGTGTCCAATCCCTTGATGTCATTGTGACGTCAGACAGTTGACAGCTCGGCAGCCTCACCTATCTATCAGTTTGACCTGCAAGGCTAGGAATTGACAGGGATCTGGACCACAAAGCCAAAACAGATTCCCAAACAGCCCTGTAGCCTACACTCCATGCTTGATGAGGCACCATTTAGCTGCCATGGGGACAAAGAGAGAGAGAGAGGTGCTGCTACTGCTGAGTACTGTCACAAAAATAGTCCTTACATTTAGCAATAAGTACCCAGTCCTGCTCTACTCATCACAAAAACTGCAGAATAACCAAACTCTTATTGCTTACTACAGGCTAAAGTCTGTCCACTCAATACCTTCCCTGAGAGTAGATTTTTCATGATCACAATAACCCTATTATTACTTAAGTAAAACTCTTGAGTGAGTTTTACTTTTTCAAATGAGGCTTGCCCTGTATCAATTTTTCAGAAGCCCTATTATTAAACCACTCATATGCTTAAAACAAAAAAAGTTGTCATCCTTTGTATGGAGGTTGACATTGTCTGTCATGTCAAAAATTAGACAATTAAAAAAAACTTGGGAGCAGAGTCCTACACTGGCTACAGGGCTGCTCCCACACCGCTGGTTTGGAAGACTGGAAACTTTATATTTGAAGCAACCCAGTACCTTGCGTTTGACTGTGCAGCTACCCAAGAGAAAAAAAATGTCTTCCTTTTTTTTTTTTTTACAAGGAACTGTTAAGTGAATTTGTAAAGTTTGGCGGCAGCAGCTAAACACTATTACATGTGCTTTTTGTTTTGTTTTGTACCTAGATAAATATTTGCTTTTGGGGGAAATAACATATTTTGCCCCAAACCTTAACAGGTCCACCACTTTGATGGATGTAGAAAAATGTGTTGAGCCTAGGCTTAATGCATATTGAAAACTGTGTAATTCCAAGAGGCAGGACTTACTGGTGGTGGCATTCTTGTTGATGGTTACAGAGCTTATTCATTATGAAAGCTGCCAATTAGCCAAGGGCGAATTGCATCATTTTGAATCAAATGGTAAATTCATGAGTTGAAAACTCATGTACTACTGCATACAGGGGAAAATACAAAAGTGTCCTTTGGGGAGAGGGTGTGTGAATTCTTAATAGTTTGTAAAAAAAAAAAAAAAAGTTTAAATTTGCCAGGTTGGCATTAAGGGTGCATAAAAAGACCCCTTTTAGTGTTTTGAAAACTACTTGGCAGTGCTGGAATTTAAACTATATAATTGGGAAACATGTGCCTTGAGGCATATACCCTCTACTTTTTGAGCATCTGAGTTTTAATTAACAGTATTTTGCACTTTTATTATCTGTGGTTCTTGAAAGATCATTATAGTAAGTTTAATTAATTTAGCTTCACTATGGCTTTATGAGAGCGTTTCAGCTATACATACCTTAAATACTAATACGGTGAATAGTGAGAGACTCTCCAACTAGACATGGTTCCCACAGGATGTCTTATCTGTCACAGAGCTGCAATTCAGTGGCTGCAAGAAACTAAATTGCTCTTGGTGTAGTAGGAAACATGTTTAACTCCAGATATCAGGTTCTAATGGTAGCACGATGTCTGAAACCACCAAGCTGTGGTTAATCTTAACTAAGCTTTATTGAATCATAATAGGTAGTTTGAAGTTATTTTTTTATTGGGTTTGGCTAAAACGACAAGCTGATGATGATTGAAAATGTAGGACAAAGCTTCTGATCTTCTCCTTTGCACCCACATGGGAAAAGGAAAGGAGAGTGTAGATTCCAAGGCTTCCTGTCAATCATTTCAACCCCGATAAACCATGGTATATCATGATGTGTGAATCAGTTCTAAGTAAATGAGACAGGTAACTTTTTTAATAAAATGTTTTGGTTTGACAAAGTTCTTCCAAAGAAGGCTTTGGCATTTTGCGTCTATTCTTACCAGGTTTTTTTAAAAAAAAGCCAAAACATTATTCAATCTTCAGTCCACAGGCGCCACCTCCACCTGAACCAACTTGGGAAGAAAGGCAAACAAGTGTAATCCATCTAGCAGGAGAAGACTTCAGGGAATCTCTGAAGAAAAAGAAACACGCTCTTGTGATGTTCTATGCTCCATGTGAGTAGATGTTTATCTGAATCATGCCTCTAATCATGCAAATACATAGAGTGCAGCAGAAAGAGTAATAACTTTTCAGTGGTTTTACACCAAACTAGACATGAGTGCATTCTGAGAAGTATTGGTCCATTGCTCATTTAAAGGATGAGTTTTAGATATGCTCAGAAATGCGTCTCAATTCTCTGCTAATTTGGCCCTCATGATATTGATTGGGCAGCACCGCGGGGGAGCCAACTGTGTTGGAAAGGTAGGTCCAACATCAGAACTGTATCCCTGACGTTAGAGAGGGCTCCTCGATACAACCTGTGGCCTCTGGGTTGCTCTCTTCGGAGTGTAGCCTTTGTTTATTTGAAAGAAAAATAAGAAACTGCAGGTAACAAGCCTGTACTGCACCAATATGAGCCACTCTGTAGCTGAGAAGAACATATTGGTTTTCTGAACATTTAGTATAATGACTTTAGCTTTTATGTAGAAATATGCTGAACTTCGAAATTCCTAAATGAATGTTATGGCAATGCTACCAAGCAGTTGAAATTCTAACGCTGCCTTTTAGAAACAAAGAAGAGCATAATCCACAATCTGGTTAAGCCCAAATGCTTGCTTAAGCTTTGTAGTTTTAATAACTTCAGAAGGTTTTGCTGGCTGTGTTCCATGTCTGCTAGTTCCATAGTGCACTGAATTGCACAAGCACGCTGATGGTCATGTATGCAAGTTTCCCCCTGAAAATTATTTCTCCAGTACATTTACTCATAACACTCGTCTGTCCTTCCTTAGTTCTAGCAGGACCATTTTGAGGAAAGTGTGTCATGGTCTTCAGTGTCACAGCTACACCACATGTCTAAAGCACATAGCTTCCCCCAAAGAATCATAGGAACTGTTGCTTAACGGTTCTGGGAATTATACTCAGTGAGGTGTAAACTACAGTTCCCAGAATTATTTGAGGGAAGACATATGGTTTAACTGTCTGGCATGAACGTGACAATGAATTTTGAGATTAGTTGTCATAATTCAGAACTGTAAAGTGGGCTGCAGGTGGTTGGATGTGTTTCTTAAAACCTTTGAGATAAAAACTCCACTACAGATCCTAATTTAGTAATGGAAATACCTTTAATTTGATGCTATGATGAATCCTATAACTAATGTATTTACATCTGCTGTAATATTATCATTTCCTGTGCTCATGAGGCTCTGAGACTCTTAAGTTTTATTTCAGAAAAATGTACGAGTGCATGTGGTACCTTTGATATATAATGCACTCATATACGCACAGCCTCTTCTTAATCAAGCACTGTATGGTGTAACTACTGAATATTTCAAATCTCTGCTTGCAGTGAGATACTTATTAGGGAAACAGAACAAATACAAATCATCATGTAGTGAGACGGTTCCTTTTCTCCACTGGTAATGTGCCTTCTGTTAAATTTGATAGATTATCGTTGTTTATCTCTTTCTCAATCACGGAGCCTCTCGGGGTTTTTATGCCTACCAATTACCACTAACTTGCTTATTTTAGTGCAGAAGGAGAACGACTAAGATGGCCCAGCAAATAATTTTCTTTTCCTATTCAGAGCCGTATCCCAGGTCAGTGAAGCTCCTCAGCCAAGGCCATCATACTGTGTTCAATAAAGAGTTGCAAACGCCTTGCGTGATTAGGGTTTGTTTTTCGATCTGCTTGAACTCTTTGATGCTTTCTAAAGCCTTCGGTTTAATTAGGCGAATAGTTGGTGCAGGTATAATTGCAGCTGGCAAATCCCCACAAATAGTTGCTGAAATGTATAGCATCTTTATTTGAGATCTCATGGAAGATCCCAATGGCTACTTAATAAAACTGCACCTTCCCATTCAGTCACTTTAGGAACTCCTACGATTGTCTATTATTCCCCATTTCAGACATGGGGAAATGAAATAGAAAACCTTCTGAAATAGGACGCTAAGTAGAGGAATAGATTACCCATAGCAGAAAGGGTGAAAAAGGTGAAATGGATTACAAAATAGGATAGAGTAGGCGTCTTACTATGTGTGTCTCACGATGATAATGATAAATAATAGTCGGGTAATATAACTGGCACACTGTCAAATTTCTTCTCTGTTTCCCTTTGCAATGCCATTTCTGCATTTGGCTTTTTCATAGTACTTGAAATTTTAATTGCTAGCTGCCCCATGCCTAAAACCACAGGGCAATTTATCTGCATTCATCAGAGTGCAGTCCATTTCTACCATTTCTACTACCCCTTGTGTGCTTCAACTGGCATTGGCCAGTTGGTGCTTAATCCATGTAAATTGGAAGACTTGTTGCGCCTGCACAAAAGAGCCCAGGATATATATACCATTATTAGCATCTAATCCAATGCAGCATCACAAAGCATGTGTTGTGTTGTTGTTGTTTTTAGAAAAAAAAATATTTATTAAATTTTCCATTTTAACAATCCAATTAAAACCACATTAAAACATTCCAAATTATGATACAATGAAAAAAGCCAAATATTCAATGCCAAATTATATATATTTTCGGTGACTTCCTCATACTCTGAGGTTCTTGTGTTGTGTTGTTCTGGTGTGCTATCATTCATTACATTCTTGATGCAGGCAGGTGCTACTGTTCAAGTATGAGTTAGGAAGCTGGATAGCTCCCCTTTTCGCACGCAATGCTAAACCATGGTTTAACTTTGCTTGCATGGGCAGCAGTGAATCTTGGGCTCATGCTCTCCCCTCTGACATGGCTGTGAA
Organism: Podarcis tiliguerta; assembly: GCF_965153285.1. Classification (NCBI taxonomy): domain Eukaryota; kingdom Metazoa; phylum Chordata; class Lepidosauria; order Squamata; family Lacertidae; genus Podarcis; species Podarcis tiliguerta. The sequence continues at coordinate 45,768,234 of NC_139534.1, read as the reverse complement.
GAAGTGATTGAAGGCTTTCACTTCCAGTTTTAAAATGGCCAGAATTCCTCATTATATTTGAACTCATAGGATGAAACAATGGTTTATGATCCTAATTTGTTAGCAAACCATGGTTTAAATTGACCAGCGTTCCCCCAAGTTCTGATGAAATAAGTAATTCTGGTTAGTAGAATATTGGAAGTGAAAGCCATAAGACAAGAAGGGAGGGAAGCATGCATTCATTTGCAGAAGACCATGTAAGAGCAGCTTTGCTGGATCAGACTAAAATCCCTCCTAGCCTAGCACCTTCTTATCACAGTGGCCAATCAGATGCTGATGGGAAGCATGAAAATAAGACCAGAAAGAAGCAGCACACTAGATTGATTGATTGATTGATTGATTTAGAAAGAGATACTGTCTCCAACAGGGGCCCAACTCTTATTAGTAAGCATGAATCACTGCAACTCCATTCTTAGAGAAGTTAGTCTGGCTCCTTCCTTGCTGTCCTGCTGACTGTGAATACTTCCTTGTTCCAATAGGCCTTTTATTGTAATTATTGGTATGTTTTAAACAGATTTTATATATGTATATAGTTTTAATTCTATGTTTAATAGTATTTTGATTATTGATTTTCCCATGTTTTTAGCAGTTCTTGTTTTTATCTGTAAGCTGCCTTGAGGTGGGGCATAAATAAATTATTATTAATAATAATAATCTTAAGAGTAATACAGGTTTCATTTTACTTTTAAATTTTGTTGTCGCCTGCATGAAAAGGATTTCAGTTAGTTAATTGACTATCTAATGAGACAAAAATTGTTTTTTTAAATAACTGTCAGATACCATACATAATTATGTACCAGTCTTTATTATGGATATATAGCCTCTCCACATGCTACTTTAAACATAATTAAACCATAGTTTAAAGGTGAATGCGCAGCCTTCTGGCTCACACTGCTGAAATCACAGGCACTTCACTTCTCCCCCGCTCCTCCTGCTGCTATGGTTGCAAACCTTGGTTAAAACTCAGGGTATGTCGGGAGAGGAACAAACCATAACTCTGGTTTGAATAAAGCACTAAGCCAGGCCATAATTTAGCACCCAGTGCAGCAGGAGCAGGGGATGGGCAAAGCACTTACAGTTGTAGCACTGTGCAACAGCATATTCATTCGCCTTTAAATCATGGATTTAGCTCAGTTGTGGTTTGTGACATACCAACCAAGCCATTGACTAGATACAAAAGAGAGCAGGAAAGCTTCTGCACTGTTGATAGCTCTGAGGAAGGGAGAACTCTGAAAGCGTCCACTTCTCCTTACAAGGATAAGAAAAGCTGCACCTCTTTAATTCTTCCTTTTATTTAAGGACAGGGTAAGCAGGGAATCCTGTAAGCAGGAGTCGTTAGCAGTAGTCCAGGAGTGGGGAGCCTGTGGCTCACCAGATGTTTCTGGACTGCAACTCCCATCACCGCTGATCACTGGACATGCTAGCAGGGCCTGTGGGGAGATGGACTCCAAAAACATCTGGGGGATTGCAGGTTTCCCATTTCTGCTCTACTCCAATTACAATAATGGTTATATTCCCTAGATTTTTTTTAAAGCCAAAGAACAAAAGTGCTTTCTATTAGTAGAAAGAAGAAAGAAACAAGAAGACAAAGTTTGCCTTTCATCCAAATGCTGCATAAGGATGGCAATTGCCAATATTATTAACTTTTTGAATGGCTTCAATTTGCAGACCTCTACAGGGTGCATGGAATTGATGTTTCTTGTAGATGATTTGCAGCACAAAGCTGATATCCAGTTCACTTTATTAAACATAAGAGAAAATTTCAGTTAACTTGAAATAATGATAGTTGGCTTATGAAACCCCTTTAAGAGGATAATTGCCGCCATGATCTATGAGCACTAGATGGAGGGCACCAGAACCTACCCCCTTTACTCCCCTTCTGTTGGCTGCATTTGTATTGAACCAATTAATGCTAAACAACTGCTGTGTTTGTTCCTGAGATAATGATTATCTTTCCCTGCTTTTCAGAAAGCTTTCTTTTTCCAAATTACAAAATTGGACATGTTAAGATATGAATGTTCTGCTTTTTGTTACCTTTCATAGACCCCCTGGAGAGTCTCAGAATACTGTGATGGGGTGTTGTTAGCAGAATAATGTGCCTCAGGTTTTTAAAATGATTGTTTCTTTATGTAATTTTCTTGCTGCTATAAAGGTACACCTTGGTACCATTGCAAAGTAGCTGTCATGTGCCTCAATACAGGTCCTATTCAGAAGCTCTTGGGGCAACTTTCCTCAACTGATAGCTTTTTTCCTATCCCAAAGTACTCCGAGGCTGCCTCAGCTCCTGGCAACCAGCAGCTCCTGGCCAGCCATGAAGACAACATTCACTGGGGGAGCTTGTAGCCACGACTGCTGCAACAAACAGCTGTGCACACCTTTGGGAGGCAGAGATGTGAGAGGGCATCAGAACAGGAAGGGAAGGAAAGAAGGACAGAGGCCAGTGTTGCCTGCGGCACCCCTGACCATCATTCAAGGCACCCCAGGGTGCCATGGCACCCTGGTTGAAAACCACTGGTCTAACCAGATCAGTAGCTGTGTATGGGCCTCTGTATGGACTGCTTGGTTCACACCAAAAGCTATGTGTTTGGTGGAGCTGGAGGGACACGTGCAGTTGGAGTGCCTGTCACTGTCTCATCCAAGACAGAGTCAATTGTAGATGCCTCTGCCTATAGTTTGTTTCTTTGGATATTGGTGATGGGGCAGAATTTGCTTTCAGTGACAATTGGTTTGTCCTTAATGGAGCAAACACATCTGGAGAGCATGAAGTTGGTAAAAGTTGGTACACTTTTTCTTTCATTACAGATGGGCTCGTGAAATGATTTCCTGCTACTACAGTCACTATTTAATTCTTGTTCTTATTGCTCACATGTATTAATTAGTACTTGGGGAGCTGCCCTTGAAAATACTTGTTTCAACATTACTCCTACTCCAAAAGTTATGAGTTAGTTTAATAGACTTGAACACACTAGCAAGGCAAGAAGTGTGGCAAGAAAGCAACTGTGACACTAAAACCTAAAAGATAAATTTGTCAGGTTTTGCACTCATAAAACCTTTTAGTTCTTGTACAACAGGATTTTCGCTTTAAATATTTAATAACCTTAAAATGTTGCATGTGATTTAATTACCTAAAAGGAGATTACCTTTAGTATGCACCTACGTCAGCTTTGAAATATATGAATGCCTCTCTTTGGCAGACAGTTTAGATTCAGCAATGGAAGGACACCATTTACCCCTGCATGATTAAGTTCTCCATTAACATGTTCCTGCTGCCAGATAATTATCAGGCCACTAGATTTTAAAAGTGTTAGGTTTCAGCATATTGATACAAATTCTGATTCATGCTTGTGAGTACAGAGCCCTAGTGACTCACCTTAAATGATATGGGGTTTGAGGCTTGCTCACAAAAGCATATTGCTTCCACGACAATACCTGCTTTTAATGTCATCATTGTGGAGCAGAATTTAGTTCTACCTAGAACCTTAGAGCTGGGGGCAGCCCAAAATGTTTCAGCACCAGAAGCAAAATGCCCCCTGCCACCCCCGTGATGGAGGGAGCATGAGGCTCTGCCGGGCTGCCCCGGGTGGGGGTATTCTTCCTTCCTGAAACACCCTTCCTGCCCAGCAGCAAAGCACACCCCCTTTCGCTGACTTGGCAAAAGGGGAGGTGTTCCACAGAGCTTTGTCACCAGTCTCTCCTCCTATAGGGGCAACGGAGACTGGCAGCAAAGCTGGGTGGCAGAATGCTGTCCCACACAATTTTTAGGTCCCTGCTCCATAGAATAAAGGGAAGTGTTTTTCCCCCCTAATCATGCTTGACTCAGGAGAATATTCAAATAGGATTTTGGAAAATGCACCAATACTGCAAAGTCCAATTATTGCAAAATAAATATATTTAAATTGGGGAACTTCCTTTTTTAAAAAAACACCAAAACTCTACCAGCTTTATGGAACCAGAATCATAAAATTGGCAAGCTCTTTTATTTATTTATGTATATTATTTGATTGTATTTGATTGTATTGATTGTACATTCTTTGATGTATATTCGATTTAAATGTTTGAGGTAAAGTTGATTAATATAGAATATAGAGAGCCTTAATTGTGCATCTCCTAGGTTGTAGATTCTCAACCTTCAAATATATATTTATTGTTTGCTGTGATATTCTTGTCCTCTTGTGGCAGACATGTATATTAATGTTAGACATGTCTAATATACATAATATTTTTTTAATGTCTATCAGCAAAGTACATGTCTGCCACATATATTTTACAAAATCAGTGAAATGAATGCTCTTTGGCTCAAGCACCTATTAGTTCTTGTAAACACTTAGACTAGCAGGTAGGTGCTTAATGATTTACTGTCTCTGAAATAGTCAGACTTTTCTTTGATGCTCATGCTTGGCTTTTTCCAGGAAAAAAACCTTCTTCTTTTTTTCAGAAGAAAATTTCTGTAACATTTTAATATAACATCAAGTACAACCTCATTTATGTAAGTCACTAGGAAGGCATATACAGATGACTGATTGTAATGTCCTGCAGTTGGCCATGACTTCCCAAGGGCATCTGGTTAGGAAGTGAGAGAACAAAATGCTGGAGTAGCTGAGCCTTTGATCCGATCCAGCAGCGTTCTTGTTGTGTTCTTAGAATCAATGTGTCTCAATCTACCCTTGGAATTCATGTTGGATGGTTCATGGAAGTGACTCCTATGCAAAGTGGTGCTAAAAAGTTAATTTTAAAAGCTACATGGAGCTGTGAGTGTGTTCACAGAGGAAGTTTACCTCTGGATTGCTGCTGGGTCTGCCTCCATTCTTGTAGTTTGTACCTGACTGGAAGCAGCTTTGTGAGAAATCCTTTTATAGGTTAGGGACAGCCGCACTTCACTCCTACAGTGGTAGTGCAGAAAGTATGGAAATTAAGTGTTTTGCTGCTGACAATACTGTTTCAAGAGAGTTGAAAGTTGAGAGTTGCTACTTGAGAACGATAACAAAAGCATAGCCCTGTCCATTTGCAGAAGCAAGCCTCATCTGCATTGTTCAATGAGATGACTTCACAACATTGTTTGGGTAGACTTTCTATTTGAAAAAATACATTTGTGCATTTAATGTAGTTCAATTTGTCTGCAGCCACAGAATTGCCATGCGCTGTAGGCTGTACTACAGCAGGAAAAAGGGATCTCAGCTGTGGAATGCCATCTTCTCACTGCAAGTAGGGTATGCAACCTGTTGGTATGCAGACTAATCTTTTGAAATATGGTCCTCCTTACTTATTCTCCCCCATCTATTTTTTCTTCTTAGCAATTTGCACAACATAGGTTTCTTTTACTCCCATCTGCTTCCTGTTCAGAGAGTATTCTTGGTTTCAAAAGGCACTTCCTTTTGCCTCCTTTTAAACCCTTGTACTGTACTCTTCCTTTTTGACGTTTTTGGTTGGCCTTCTTAAAATATGCAAACCATCTGTGCTTTTATATACTGATCTTAAACAGCCCCTACTCCTGATCTGTACTTCTTAAATTCGTCCTTCAGCCTATAATTAATCATCTTCCATGTAAATTTTAAACCTGTCATTTTAATGAGGGGAGCCTCTCTTGGCTATATCAAATCCAGTTGTCTAGTGCTTACTGCAAACCAGCCATGAACATTGCTAGCGTACCACACAGGGCCCTGCCCTTGAAACTTACATGAAAGTCGTCATAATATCCAGGCCTCCTTTATGTCAATGCTTATATCAAGCCAAATGGGCACTCCATATGTTCCCTTGTTTATATTTTAGATTTTTCTATCATACGTAATCTATAATTCTGTCCAAAAATGTAGTTTTTTTTACATGTTTTCATTTATTGTACTGTTAATTTTAGTTATTAATGTTAACTGCTTTTATTGATAATTTTAATATTTCTTGTAAACTGTTTATGTTTTACTACAATAAAGAGATATATAAATGTTAAATTAAACAAAATAGGGTGGCTCTGATCCCACAAGCAACTGGACAGCTGCATTATACATGTTCTGAAGTCTTCCAAGCTATCTTTAAAGACATCCCTGTACTTGGGCACATTACTTGTAGAGTAGAGGCTGGATTGGAGTTTATTAGTAGATCTCTTGAGTGATTTGTAATGGATTGACAAGGGCTTTCAACTCCCTGCCTATCAGTAGCAACACAAAAGGGCTTCTTCTCTCCCACTCTGCTTGCTGAAAGAAAGGCTTGGGGGAAAACCAGGAGTAGATTTTTGTGTGGAAGGATTTATGAGCTTGTTCTGAAACTGATCACAAATTCCTGGGCTGAGCATGTGCTTAGCCAAGTGGTTGTATGGTATTTTTCACCTTGCTCTGATTGGTGAATCTCAGGGTTCAAGCTTCTCCCCCCCCGATAGGTCCTACAAGCATGGCCTGTCCACTCCTGTTACAGAGCATTTCTCTTTTGAAAATTAAAATCTTTGCAAATGTATTAATAAATTATGGTGAAAATTTAATCCCTAAGCCTTTTTTCAGCCTGCCTGTGTTTTAAATAGAATTAAAGTCTGAATTGGGTTTTATCCAGTTTCCTGGACTTGGCAACCCTTGTCAGTTGTAACAGATGAAGTTCTACTGTTCCATTCAATGAGCTTCTTCCCATATCTTTTTTTTCTGATGACTTCTTAATTCCTTGAGAATTCAACACAGGATTCACATCTGTTCTGTTTGGAGAAAGGTTGAAAGCCCAGTAAAAATGCCCCATTGGGCATAGAAGTTGTGTGGGTACATAAAAACTCATATGTTGACATTTTGACTTCACATTTGGATGATGTGGTAAAGTGGAAAAAATACCTTTGGCTAAAGGTATACTTATTGTAAAGATAGATCCTGTTGCACTTGAATAAATTAGCACAATTTTAACATATGAGGGGAAGAAAAGGGTGTAGCATTGCAGAAGTGGCTGTTAAAAGATGACTGTTGTGTATGAAAACAATGGCTGGAGACATGGTTTTTTTTTTCCACTTCAAGAAGTTGAAGGTGGCATGGCCTAAATATGTATATTCATTCTTAGCTCTGGTAAACATGCTTCAGTCTCAAAAATCTGCAGTAGTTGTTCTATGGGATAAAAGAAGTACATGTATATACCAAGTACAGTAATGCATCTAGCATCCTTCTTTTGTCTTTCCTCGAATCTATTGTCTGTCACCAGCCTTAGTCATTCATTCTACATTATAGAGACAGCTCCTGCAAAATGTTTGTCTGTCACTAGGAAAACAGAAACAAATTACTGTTGTCTGAACTTCTGTTCATAGTTATTTTGAATCAATGTCATCTTTTGGAGATGTCTGTGATGAGTCAGAATATTGCACAGCGTGAAACACATAGCAGGTAAACATGGTAGGATCATCAAGCAATTCTACACATTGATTGGTATTGGATTTTTGGATTGGATTTTCAGTAAGATGTTCAGAAAATCTCACAATAGCAAAGCACCTAGCAGTTGAATCTTTGTGCATTATAATGTGCAAGTTCCTTCTTTAAATGTTATTCTTCTAGTGAGCATGGTTGTAATTTGCTTTGCTTCATAATACACCATGAGGTCTAAACAGTTAAAACCTATGAAGATTATTTATAAATGAGTATTTCTGAAGCATTATTGAGTAGCCTGAACTAGCGTAATAGTTCCTCTTGCCATATGAAAGCTAGCTTATGGTTAAGCCTTTGTGCCCAGGAGCCTATAAATTTAATTTGTGGCATGTCACCTCATACAAACAAGGAAAACATCCCTTTTCAGGTCAAATGGTATATGTACTGAAAATCTAGAGGTGGTAAAATTTTTGTATTTTTGAATGCTCCCTGGTTCCTCTGACGTGAGTGTTTTACATGGAAGAGCATTCAGGAACACAGTCCTTCACTTCAGGCTGCAAGTGATAAAGTATCAAATTGTACCACCTCAAGTCTACATACCAGAGCTCATAGAATGGCTCTGTCAGTTGAGCATCCAATTTTCTGCTATATATTTTAATGTGCAAAAGAGCCTTTTTCCCTTTGGCTAATCTGTGAAGCAGCTTCCTGGCAGTCTAGCCTGCTTCCCAGCCCTACTGCTCAAGAATTCAGGGGTTTTGCTGTTTAGGTTCCAATGTCTAAGCATTGATAAAGACTCGCTTCAGCTGTCATTTTCCTTTATTATGTGACTTCTGAGAGGAGTTCTGTCAATTCACGCTTGTTTCACCTTCTTTAGTATATTAATGCCCTAGCAGAACCATTAAGGAGAGTGAAATGAAGTAATTGAAATAGTGCTGCCTCTTACTGGGTGTCACCTCAGTGCACAATTACTGTTCAAAGAGAAGGGCTTTCTCATTCTCTGAAAAGACGAGAAGCCTTTTTTGTGCCACTCATTGTCCCTCTGCGAATAGGTAAAACTAGTCTCCATAAACATAGTCTACTGTTCAGTTTCTGTCTGATCAGGCCTGTTTTGTTCTGTGCTGACCGAGAGGGGAAGAGTGCCACCTATATGTGCATGTTGCACAGCTAACAACAGTAAAAGCAACATTTCACAATCCGCTGCTGTTAAGCTGGGGAGGCACTCAGTTGGGCAGCAAGTTCTTTCATTGTAGAGAGGTGGGTCTTAGTTGATGTTTGGCTCCTGAGCCAGTTTTAGAGAGTGTATAGAAGCAAAATGAAATAGAAGTGGTGTTTATGTACCTTACGTACCAGACGTTTCACCTTCTGTACACAGAGATCAAGGGCTGCCAGGAGAAGCATGCAATGACACTTGTGTAGGTCTAGCTGATAGAAACAGGGAGATTTTAGAGCAGCAAAGGAGGAGAAGCTGTAGCAGTGAAAGCTGTAGGGAACCTAGTGAAGGAAGGAGAAGCACTGGCAAGAGGGACAACTGCTGTAGTCTACTTATGTGAAAGTTGCTTAGAATAAATGTGATGCAAAGCCTTTGAATTAGGAGAGTGAAGAAGAGGGCACAGCCCTCTTTTAAAGAAGAACTATTTGGTTTTCTATTCACATTTCCCTCACTCAAAAGCAATGGCTGTGGTTTCCTCTTTGTTTCCAGCCTTAGGTTTCTATTTGTTTTTTTGTAAATAGAATCTGACGTACTTGTGTGGTGTCCTTTGGTTCTGTGGTATGATTGACTGTCCAAATTCAAGATAGCTGTGATAAAAACAAAAGGTTGATGATTGTAGAGAAGCTAGGAACAGATGGTCATAAACTCCAGCACATGGGGCAAGTACAATAGAACAAGGCAATCACCTCCAGTCTAGAAGATATTGCAATGTGGGTAGGAAGATTGCACGGGCATCACCATCTTTCCCAAGCACCAAGGGGAAGCATGTGCCAGATTTCCCAAACTTCTCACTTTACGCCTCACATCTTCTATAACAAATGTAATGTACAGTTCATAGGTTGGTACTACTAGGCAATGCTGGTGAAATAACCCTGGGATATTTCAGTGAATTAAAATGATGTGAAATTGCACACTTGGTGGCTTTGTGTTTTGGGCCAGCTTCATACATTTAGCTGAATGGTAATATCCTTCATGTAGTGGGGTGGAGAGCACAGTTCCAGGTATGTGCAAGCTGAGACCATGAAAATATGCAATGTGTGGGCTGTTATCGGTGATCCTTCCACCCCAGTGTAAGATGCGCGTGTATGAACACATGACCCAGTGGTGATGCCCACTCAAGTGGAATCAGATTTGCACACTCCCAAAGCCTCACTTGCCACTATGTGCAGCTAGACTGAATATCTAAGAACATTTAAACTAATTTGATTATTAATGTTGTTTTTCTCTTAATCTGCAGGGTGCCCACACTGTAAAAACTCCATCCCGCATTTCACAACAGCTGCAGAACTATTTAAAGAAGATCGAAAGGTAATCCCATTTTGGATTGTTTCTAAGGTGTTATGTAGAACATCACAGCCATCCTTTTCTGCTAACAACTTTTATCCAGGTTTTAAAATGGTGAAATGCTGGGCTTGTGCTTTAAAGCAGTGACAAAACAACTGAATAAATTAATTTATCATCTAAAGCGAAGGCAGTGAGCCAGGGGTGGATAACCTGTGGCCCTCCAGATGTTGATGGGCTCCAACTTCCATCAGCCCCAGCCAAAATATGCAGTGGTCAGGGATGATGGGAGTTATCATCCAGGAACATCTGGAGGGCCATAGGTTCCCCATCCCTGCAGTAAGCTAACAAATTCCACTCATTTCTCCTAATTTGTTGCTTAAATAAATGTGGTTTGGTTCATGTTACTCTCCCATGATATACTACTTTTTCTCTCTCTCTTCAGTCTCAACTTGAGACATACAGTTCATTTCAAACTCAAAGGCCAAGATTCAAAGAAGGGAAATACGACACCTGAGAAACTCTGGAGCTTCGCTTCCTGCTGTTAGTGCAGCTGATCCTGCTGCTGAAAGAGACCACCTGCTTTTCAGGTTGTCCTTATTAATCAGTGGACCTTCCATGGCTTGATTCAGAATTGGCTCAACATGTACAGGCTTTCTCAGATAACTCTTCAGGATGGGGGGAATCTCACTCTCCACCCAAAAATACCCTGTCTTCTAGCACACAATTCAGTGCCTTATTCAGTGGCCCTGCTAACTTAAGTTGAGAGAGAGAGGTAAAAGACCTCCAGGCGTTCATTTTAGAGCTCAGATAACTGTAGATTCCCCTGATCAAGATTGTGGATGCTCCCCATCCTGACTGAGCAGCTGCTTATACGCCTTCTATTAAGCCCTCTAATTTTGGTTTTTAGCTATTCTTTTACTACCTTATAGGGTAGTAACAACTCTGTTGATCATGTAACTAGAAGTTTTACTGAGGCCAGTAAACAAAAAACAAAAAAACCCCACTCAGGTAAACTTTGCAAAGAGTTGTTTAAAAGGGCAGGAATTGTTTAAAAGGAACAAAAAAAGGTTGCGAGGAAGTACTCTAGCAGGTACACTTTCCTCCCCCAAGACTTTATATTAAATGCAGATTAGAAACATAGCATTTTAATACCAGAGATAGGAGCTGAACTAGAGCAGGACTCGAAACTGCAGCCATATAGGCTGAGAGAAGGAACTGGACATCACAGCTTACCCCTTCAGTAGCAAGAAATGCAAAGAACAAGTTGCAGTGAATTCACTTCTCTCCTACTTTTCATGAGGTTCTTTAGGAGGAAAAATGCTGCTCCCAAGATGCAACTCCCTGTCTATGGGCTGTGCCTCAGAAGCCAACACCTCCTCACACAAATAATGGTGGGCGGGGAAATGATTTCTTCTGCCTGGGGAGTCAAGTGTTAAGTTTATGAACCCAGAGGGAACATTTGGATAGATGGGTGGATGGATTGGACTCCTGTGAAAGGCTCGTTACTGTCTGAGGAGGGGAAGAGAGAGGCAGAAAACGGATTGTGTTAATTGATATATTGAAAAAATGAAACATGGCTGACTTATGTTTTAAAGAATATTTTGATTGGCTGATATTTACTGTGTGGGTCTGCTTCTTGACTATGATACTGTAGAATGAATAAACGAATAAGGTCCTGACCCTTTTTGTGTGCACCCAGCTTCCCAGCTTTCGTGTGCAATGCATCTTCTGCATCTTTATTAATGAATGAGGGAATCCTTTCCTATGCATCATCTTGAAGCAATTTCTAAATAAACAAAACCATTTATTCCTTCAAATAAAGCCTTCCACACATGAGATGCTAACCCCCCCATGGCTGCTGTGTGTGTTTGTGTGTGAATACCACAAACTTGGGGAGAGGGAATTATGTGGGTCATTATCAACCAATGAGATCCCTGCCAGGATGTCTGTGTGCTTAATATCAAAGAATGCTGCTAAACAGATGGGTGAAATTCCACATGCTCAATCCTTCCGCTGGGTAAAATGTCTGATTGTTCAAAAACTGCTGAAGATTGAGAGAGGGTCTTTTAGCCCTCGAGACGATGATTGATGGATGGAACCCTTATTTCAGCCAGTGGTAGTTAACAGCTAAAGTGCCATGGTATAAAATTTAATGAGGTGGAACCAAAGTTCAAATTGAGAATATTGAGTTTGGTGGGGGTTCCTCAAGGCCAGGCACACAGGAAAAACAGCTTTGTTTTTCCCCCTCTTGACTTTTCAAGGTGGTAGAGATTGATAATTTTGGACTCCTCCTTCAATCATACACAATCCAATTCTGCTGAAGTACTTCTTGTGGTCTGCTAATGTCCTTAATGGATAATTTACAGAGGCTGTAGCACAGCACAGTAATGCAAGTGCTAGATAATTTCTTTGCAGCTACTTCTTTTTTTAACAATTCTTTTGTAAAGTTTACACAAGTGTCTTTGTGGACTGGTTGCTCTGCAGTTCAGTACAGAGAAAGTGAACAGGGCTCCAAAATAACTGTTCTAAAACCCACTAAGGTTTAATTTAAAAGAAGAAGAACAAAAGGCTAGACTTTCAGTAGCTTGTTTTCTTTGATATTCCATATCTTTAACTCTTTCTGCAGTATTTCAGAGGAGGTTTTTTTTTCTATCTAAGAATGTTTTCCGATTTATGGTTTCAAATGATGACACCAGGTCAGAACTTTCATATCACTCACATCAGTAGAGAATAGTGGAGGCATTTTGCATAAGGATTATCTAGTGATGAAATCAATTCTGTTCCTGCAGAAGGCAAGATGGAACTGTGCCCCAACCTTGCTGGATTCTTTGAGCAATCAGCTATCATTTGGCTCTTTCCCTCCCTGAACTGTTTCCATCCAAGCTGATCATTATTAAGAACTGCCATGTAGCTTTGATAATTTGGGCTTGTTTGCTGCTCCCACCCCTACATCCCTTTTTGCAACATGTCTTCTAAATCGTTATCCTGTGGGGAGGGACCGTCAGTGTGTACAGCACTTGGCAAATTCATGCTCTTTATCTTTTATTAATTTTAACAACCAAAAATTTGAATTAGTTCTAAGTGTTCCAAACTCAAGATGCCATTGTAAAATGTTTTCTGTATACAGTGGTACCTCTGGTTATGAACATAATTCGTTCCGGAGGTCTGTTCTTAAGCTGAAACCGTTCTTATCCTGAGGCACGCTTTTGCTAATGGTGCCTCTGGCACACGACTTCTGCTCGCATCCTGGGGCAAAGTTCACAACCAGGAGCAACTACTTCCGGGTTAGCAGAGTTCGTAACCCAAAGCGTGCATAACCAGAAGCATTCATAACCAGAGGTACCACTGTGTACATAAGCATGTATTGGCAAGATGCATGTCTTATACAGATGCAGAAGAAGCTGGCTTATTAGGGTGAATGGCCACTGCCCTATTAACCTTCATGTACCCTCGAGCAGCTTTCTTTCTTTCTTAAAACCAGTCATGGGGTGTCTCTGCCTCCACCTACTACTTGGTTTCCCTGTCTTCAGCTTTACAGGTCCAGTGGGCACCAGCCATCATAGTACAGATCATACGTCATAATACTCTTAAGCGAGACTGAATTAGGTTTGGTTCCCTGACGTTGGTGACAACCATGAGTTTTGTCACAGCTATGTTATATATTAAACAGCCCTCACAGTCAAGTGTGGGTTGATCTCCTGGAAATCCCCTTGTGCCTTCTACCAGGCCCCTGCAAATCCCAAGACATCTCGAGGCTCCACGGTTAGCTTGGCCAAGAAGCACTGTGCTTATGATGTATAATACTTAACAGAAATAAAGCAACAGCACAGTCATTGTCAGGGAACAGAAGATTTGCAATACGCCCCATGCAGAACCCAACCTTTAAGTCATTTGGCAACAACATCCTTTTCTGTGTAAGCAGAGATTTGTCATCTTTAGTTGACTACTTTCTAAGCTATTCTTTTCCCGACTGAAATGTTATCCTTTTTAAAAGAACACTTAGGAAGGGGGGAGAAATTAAAAACCTGCCCTTTTTCATTCCTTTCCAAAATCAATGTTCAGTTAGTTATTCACTTCCATTTTCATAACAAAAGTCAATATTTGCTCCTGCAGAGATTTATTTCCTTGAATCAATAAGCTGATGTGTGGTGGTACATATTTTAATGGGAGAAAGGCCAAGTGCTCCTGCAGGAGACTTCTATTATTACAGGCTCCTGTGGTAGCTAGAAAGGCAGTCTGTGAAAAGAGGGGGGGAAAGGCTGGACAGAGGTGGATGGGTGGGTGTGGGTATGGGTGTAAACCAGAGGCACTTCAAGGATTGAGAATGCACCGAACCAGGGGTCCTCTGCGAAAGGACCCACACTGCTCTGGTCATTTCTCCACCACTGTTGCCCTGGCCCACTGCTTTGTCCTACCTCCACTTCTATGATGGTGTCCTCCTTGCTGCTGCCCCACATTTTAAACCTTTTGGTCAGCAGAGCCATTCTCATTTCCTCTCTCCTGCCTCCACTGCTGCTGCCTGCTACTCCGCTTGTGCTTTCTTAAAAAACCTTTTTGACCAACTAAGTGGCTAGTGCTGTGTATCACTTTACTGGCTGAACTTCCAGCAGCCTGCCATTTGCAGCTGGAACCTGGGTTGCACAGTGATTTGCTTCATAAGGCACAGTGCAGTTTCCTCCGCCGCCCACAATCAACTGCTCCTCACTTTATAGTATCATCTGGGGAGTGGAGAGCATAGCGTGTTATTTTGCTTAGCTACCCACCCAAGTACAGGGACTGTGGGGACCTGAACTTTGGCCCTGAAGTCTGCATGTAATGGAGTCATTTAAGTGAAGCAAAGCTGAGTATGTAGTCAATTCTTTGCCGTTTGCTCATTTGAGTTTGAATAATCACTAGCAGAGGCTTGCTCGAATTGCCAGACCAGGAAGGAAATCTGGTTGAAGAGTTGAGGTGTAAAACCCTGCGACTAAAGATGTAAGACAAAAAAAATATTGATTATACTGTACTGTATAATATCTCTGTTTTAAAGTGCTGAAGATGAGTACTCCTCAGGATTGACAGGCCATTGTAATAACACACTGACCCATTTCTGAGATCACACATGACCCCATTAGACTCCTGGCTACTACCCAATTCTGACTTCATGGCAGAGGCCACCACCCATGGATAGGTGCCGTGTGCAATTTCCCTCTTTCAAAAAAATACTCCAGGTGTTCTGTTGAACAATTCTGAAAAGGAAAAGGAAATAGCACTGCACCGGAGTGCTGTAGTTAAAAAACAACAACCCTAAAGCTAGCCTATATTTATTTGTAATTTCTAACACACCCAAAATCACTTTTAAATTTTGTATTTACCTTTTTTATCATTTCATTCCACGCTCCTCCACATTTTTACTCCAACACACCTTCAGAAGATGATTTATACATAGTTGGCTGTGGGATGGTCAAACTATAAAACTGAATGCTAAAATCTGGAGGGGAATCTGACAGACAAGGATTTCATAATGATTCCTTTAAAAGGAAGGGAATAATTGCAGCGTTTTGCCGGAGCTGACCGCTTTAACTTGCCTTATTATGATGTATCAAGCAGGTGATGACCATAGAGTTGCAGTAAGGCCAGAACTGAATGTTCTGGCAACTATGAGGCCTCACCCCCATTCCACTTCATTGGTGGCTGTTTTCAGGGTTAAGGAAAGATGGATTATGACCATGTCACATCATACAATTACTAGAGCCCTATTCAGGGATCCAGTCTTGTGTGTAAAACAAAACATGAGAATAAGGGTTGATGTGTTGCCAAGACTAACCCACTCTCTCAAGAGTTTTGAGCCCTCCACAATATGAAGACAAAGGTTTGACATGAGAAGAAATGTCTACTTGAGGCTCCCCACACTATTTTGAACCCTGAACAATCAGGATTCTTAATCTTGTGGCCAAGGTCCACGAGTACAAGAGGCTGCCTCCCTCAGGCCCTTGCCCTCACACTTGTGTAGAGTTGACATGCCAGAGAGGGTGGGGCTTGGCAGAACACCTAATTTCTCTTCACATGCTTGCTTGCAAGTGAGGGGATTCAGCACCCAAATCAGGTTTATATTATCAGAGAAAGTGGGGGTATAAAGTGGCTGCTTTTGACAGAAGACACAAATGTAATAAAATAGCTAGTTCTGGCCTCAGACTCAAATGTATATTGCCACTTGGAATACAGATTGAGTGTTTTAACCACCAGTAATATCAGCTGTCAGTGATACAAGGGATCATGTAGATACAAGTGCATTTAAATAATATGAAGCACTCAGATACTATAACAACACGGGCCAAAGACGTCTCACAGTTGCATCTATAAATCACTCTAGAACAGAAAGCTGTGTTTTACTGCTCTCCTGGAATATGTTTCGCTTGAAGAAGTCATGATATGAATAGTGCTGAAAATGGTTCTCCAACTTATTCTTGCAAATCCCACAGAGGCAGGGACTTACTAGCTGCAATTTTCAGATAAGGCACTGAGGAACTGACAGTTTAATGTTCACATTTCAAGAAACTCAACATCTCCTTTTGAATCTAACAACGTGAATGACGATGGGTTTTTTTTTTAGAAGCTACAATAAACCATCTATTTTCAACACAAAGAAGTGGGTAATCTTTTTGAATTTATTTTTTTAAAAAACAACAGCAGCATAGCTGGTTTGCTTTCATTCTTACCACAGCAGCTACTGTTCAAATTATATCAGCCATTGGTTCTAATCCAAGGCCCAGGTATATACAATGTGTACACACACACACACACACACACACACACACGTAGGGAGGGGATTCCCCAGTCTCTTCACTGTCATTATACATGTATAGTGTCTTCAGTGTTGGAAATGAATGGAGAAGCCCCTGGAGCACCTTCTGTGGATAAAAGTAGTAGTCTTAAATTTTCTGTGCTCTTCAGTTGGTTTATTTCCACTTAAGAGTTCCACAAAAAAGAAAAAGTATACTTGTCACTTCTCCCGCGACAGCTTTATTCATACAAGGTGCCCGTCCCTGATTTTCACCAGTTCCCCCATCCCACTGATGCTCCTGTATCACAACCCATGTCTTTCCTGAGTGCTTCATATTAATTAAATTAAAACTGGAAATTGTAGAAGGCACAAAAAGTATACATTTCCTACACAAGGGGACTTTTTGGCGGGGAGCAGGACAGAAGCTGCATAAATCCCCATTTGTTGTGCAAAGTTTTAAGAGTCCAGATTCATACTGGACATGAGGCAATGGTTTGACTTGCTCTCTCAGTCTTTGCATACTCCAAATACAGGCTTGGTAAATAAGGTAGGATTGCCATATTTCAAAGAGTAAAAACCAGGACACCCCAAGCTTCTTTTTAGGAAAATCTGAAAGTTGTTGAGCTTCCCCCACCCAAAAAAACCCTCCAGAAAATCCAAAAATTTTCAGTTTACTTGACTTGAGAGCCATGACATACCAATGCCTTCCAGAAATCCCCACCCCACCCCGACGTCACTTCTGCTTTTGAAATCTCGGTATTGTTCTAGTAATCCCAGACATATGGCAGCCCTAGTTTTACAAATAAAGCTCTGGTAGGAGTTGCTTCTTTTCATTTTCCAATGTCATTTTCCCCCCTTAAAAAAGTCTTTTTTAATTTTTTTGCTGAATTTGTTTACTGCTCACTCGATCATTTATTCTTCCATCAGGGCCATAGAAACTATGAAGGAAATTTATTTCTGTTTCACCCCTGAATTGGTAACCCAAAAGAAACCTATTTCTGTGGAAATATTGCTGACATCTGACTGCCTTGGAGGCAAACAAATGTGTATATATTTGCAGCCAGTTCCTCTTTCCATTGGCCTTCTGGGATACAGATTGTGAAAAATATTTATTCATTTTCTATTTAATATATATTCAGTGGGAGGCGTAGGGAGCAGTGGAAACAAAAGCTGCTAATGTAGTATGTAAATCAAATGATTTTAATCCACTTAATATGGTGACGCTTTGCTGTTGTTGATTAACACCTCCCAGTTATCAGGGGAATAGCAAAGCAGTTGGAGTAAGATTAGCAAAGTCCCTATACAAATAAATGGTTTGAAGTTTTCAGGCCACTTTAACATCATCACAACCAGACTATGCATTCTTACAATACAAGATCTCAGAGTCGCAAAGTTCACAGGTCTTGGAGGTGCATACTTCCTTCTCTGTTGCATCTCACCCTTGATTTTTATGAAAAGTTAGCAGAACATTTATTACCAAGGAAGTTGCTGGAGAGGGATTTATTATTTTTCCTATGGTAAACTAATAATAATAATAATAATAATAATAATAATAATAATAATAATAATAATACATTTCAAAGAAACTTCTCATTTAGACAATAAAGGCTATAGGCAGTGCAGATAATTTTATTTTTGCAACCAATGTTACAAAAGCCTTATTGAAATCCGAGTATGTTTCAAATTTGTGTTCTTTTTCAGGGGAGTTGTGAAATTATAATAAAAAACCTGCTAAATAGCCAGAAAATCATCTGCTGATAAAACTTCTAACCACCACCGTGATAAAGCTAGGAACTTGAGCATCAAGAAAAATACACATATAAAAATATATGGCATGAATGCAAGTTATCAAAAGTTCTTATGAAAAGTAATTATTAATAATTGTTTACACCTATATGTCCATTGCCAAAAAAACCTAAACGCACAAAAATGTTTAAAATGTGAAATTTGTTTCCAGTTGCATGCCATTTTCCACCCCACCCCATTCAATTTAGCTATTCATTGTCCAAAACACCTTTTTCTATAAAGAACAAAGTGTTCTAACCAGTAGGCAAAAAAAGAAGATTTCATTTGAGCCAGGGCACGTCACAAAATATCCCTAGCCACTGCTGCTACCTGATTAACCAGGGGGTAAATTCAGAAGCATCTGTATGGTAAAATCATGCATGAATGAGTACCTCATTCATCGCTATATACCTTAGACCACTTCCTCTCCTTTTGTACCATTGTGCAATTAACCAAGAACAGCTTTCTGACGGTATCATTCATGTGCTCAGTTTGAAGAGCAAGACGGAAAACTCTTTCCCTAGAGGTCTGTGAAATTCCAGAGCTGAATGCTTTCCAGAAGAACTGTAAAAAATTCTTTTTCAGGTTGGCGTTCAACAACTAGGGTTGAACAGGCATCTGATAAAATGTAATTGGGTATTTTGTCAATATACTCCTCTTTTTCTTTTTAGCTGCTGATACCTGCTCAAGGACCTTGAGAAGGAATAGGATAGAAAATGAACTAAATAAATAATATTTAGATCGCCTTGTCCCATATAGGTCTACTCGATCAGCAGAACTGGCACGGTTACAGGTGCTGCATTCATTCCACATTTGGAATAAATCAGTCTTTTAGTGTGAAATGCCCTGCCTATTGACATCAGACAGGCACCTTCATTGTATTTTTTCCCAGTGCTTGCTAAAAACATTACCCAAATATGTAGAGTGTTTGCATGTGTTTTAATCTGTTTTTAGCTTATAACTGATTTTAATTTTATTTTCATTTTTAAATAGCTGTTTCTACTGATAATTGCATTCTTTTTGTAAACCACCTTGTGTTTTTTTGAGGGTGTTTTTTACAATCAAGCAGCATATAAATTTAGGCAGTATATAGCTTTTCTCAAATTAAAAGAGAGTGAGAATCTTAAGCATTAAATCTTAACATAAAGAAGCAAATAACTATTTTGAGGAAATGATGCAATGGCTCAGAAACACTAGGAGTCTCTTTTTTAATGCAAAGCTCACTTCTGGGTTTTAATATTTGTGCAATAAATCTTGGCTGTAGCACTTGTAAATTTTGACCTGGGTATTTTTGCTTACTCACACATCTGTGTTACCTGTGAGATGGCCAAGGGTGAATTCAAGTGACAGTAAAGTCAGCAGTGGCCGCTTAAAAATTGCTGGGTGATGGCTCTAATTGCATGATAAAATGCAATTATTTGTCACATCTGGTTACATGAAACCCAGCATCACTGCTTCCCTGTTGTGGGATCTTAGCAAAACTGGGTTGACTTTTCCATGTGGAAAGTTGTTAAATGGGTGTTAAATGATGTTTGGATCCACCATGAAATGCTGTGTGAAATAGAAATAGATTAAAATTGAGTTGTTGTTTTCAGTGATGCAGCCTAGAATTCCAAGGCCAGCTTCAATGCATCTGAAGTACAAACCTAGATTGGCTTTTAAAAAACGGGACCTAATGATGTGAATTACTGTCAGTGCTCTTTCTTTTCTTTTATTTTTTAAATAGAAAAATGGTGCTGGAACTCACCATAAAGTTGTTATAATAAGTGCCACACTTTTAACGTTTGTGGAGGTGGGATGTGTGTGAAGGTGCTGGTACTGTGTACCCTTGAGTACCCCCAGAAAAAAGGACTGATTACAGTAATCTTAAACATTATAAAAGGATTTCTTGGTCCCAATGATTAAAAAAAACATGGGTATGTACTTTGCTCAAATCAACAAGAGGCTGAGCAGGATTTAACTATACACCAACTGGATATCTTAAGAGCTACAGTGTTAATTAGATAAGTAGCAGCCTTCCCTATAGTGGCTTTTTTAAAAAGAGAGAGAGAGAGAGAAAGAGAAAGGCGGCTATTTAAGAATGATGGTAATTGCTGGTTGCTTCTGATCTCTTGGGCACATGCTTATATAAGTTCAGTTTGAATGAGCTTATCTTTATTGTGTAAATAATATTTCTTAAGTCTGGGGACATGCCATGTGCTAGCATTCCTCTTAATGTTAACACTCAAATGATAGTTGGTGGCTTGTACATTTCTGTTGCTGGGATTATTTGGTCTGCTACTGCGGGTAAGTGGAGTTGGGCAAAGCTACCTTGCGGCTCAAAAATAAGCCATTTCCATGCAAAATATATTTTAAAATGTATTGGCTGACTTCCCTGCCATGCCAAATTTTAATCCATTACTGCTCCCACCCTCTGATATCCAAAAAGAAGAAGACTTTCCTGGACACAGGAAATGTTCACAACCAAGTACTGAGGGGCCTTGCAAGCCTCCATAATTTCTTCCTATTGATGGCTACCATTTGTGCAGACAGTACAGATTGTTTGTGCAGTCAGTAGTGAAAGCCTTTGGCAGCCAGGAAAGCATGCATGTCTTCATAGATTCTGACTGTCAAAGACTCTGATTGTCCTGCCATGAGAGGTCACTGCTGGCTGCATGAATCTTTTGACAGGCAGACATGAACAATCTAGGACAATCCTTGCCAGGCTAGCAAAGGTTTGCTACAGAGGTTTCCACAGCCTCCACAGTTCAGATGATTCACATGAATGGCTAAGGAAGCGCCTTGACCTCAGGCTTCAAGAAATCTTGAGCATGCAGCACCTTCCAGGACTTCACCAGCAATTCTACTTCTTAATAGTAGTAGAACATACAGTAGCTATTTCATCAGCTGGTAGTGTTATTAGTGCACTTTCTCTTGCTTGATTTGTTAGGTTTCTGGCCAGGGGATGTTGCCTCCTATTTCTCTGCTTGAGGCAAAACAAAAAGTGCCACCACCTATCTTCTCCTGCTGCTGCCAGCACTTCACCAGATCTCATTTTATTTTTCCTTCTAATATGAATCTTCCCTTCATAGAGAAAGGTGTAGGATAAGAGTGCACAACATCTTTCCTCTTGATGTTGTTGGACATGCTGGCTGAGGCTGATGGGAGCTGGAATCCAGCAACAGCTGGAAGACATCACACTACCTAGCCCTACCATGGGAAATAATAACAAGTATGGACTCAGCCTAAATAATGCTGCTAGTTGTTCATAAGCTGGTTATTGAGAGACTTTAAGGGTTATAATGCAGCTGGGAAAATTAAGAAATGGGCTGAGGAAGGGTTTACAAAGAGTGTATAAGGAGACTGACTGAGCTTTTCCTCAGTTGGGTTGCACGCTTCTCTGAGCTTTTGCGTTCTCTCTCTCTCTCTCTCTCTCTCTCTCATTTTGGCTCAGGGACTGCACCGTTTCATTATCCACGGAGAAGAAGCATTTGTCAGTTAAACATTTACAAAGGGTTCCAAAAGGCCAGTCAGCTGTGTTGGGAAAATCCCATTGAGAACGTACACTTTGAGTGGAAATGACAATCCTAAGTGGAAATAACTTTAACTGTCACATGCCAACTGGGTATGCCTAAAGGAAGTGAACTGGCTTTGCTGCTGCCTGCCAAGATACTGGCCAGCTTGCCTAACCCAGCAGATGAGTTTGCATTGACAAGTAAGCAAGACTTGCTCACTGCCCAGCAGTAGATGGCTCTAGAGCAAAAGAAGAGTCAAAGAAGAGCTTGTGAGGAGGCAGCAACAATTCAAGCAAGGGAGTAATTAGGTGGAGCACAGAGTGAACAAATGGAATAGAAAGAAAATGACTTGTCCAGAGCTGTTAATAACTAGTAAGAATGCCGCTGTAGGTGCATGTGTAACGCTTACTGCATATCACCAGGAAGTTAGAGGTCATAATGGAATATTAAATGACATTTAATTATGGGACTGCGGCTCAATAACAGCCCGGAAGGCAAGAGGGGGGTATTATGAGCAGATAGTCTAAAAGAAGCAGTGTAATGGAATCTTAAATTTTAAAACTGCTTTAAATTTCCCTTCAATAGATTCTAGCCAGCAGTCACAATAAAATTAAAGTAGAAGGCTCCCATATCTGTATTTAAACGGGATTAAAACAGAACAAATGACTTTTCTACAGGAATGAGCCTGGCAGATGTAGTGAAGCAAATGTGTATTAATAGCAGTATAGTCTTAGAAAGTGCTGTTGCGGTAGTGTTGACTTATCAGTGTCCGCTAAAGGCAGAAGGATCATCTAGAGAGCCCTAGTGAGAGAGCAGAGCATTGCAGGATAATTCTTAGGAATTAACATTTGCCAGGCCTTTTCCTGAGACATAATGTAGCAGCTATAATGAAGTCTGTTGAGGCAGCATATGATAATACTTTGCATTACCTTTCAAATGTATATTTCAAGTATATCTTTTTTTATTTAAAAAATGTGTTCAAAGGAGCTTAATGTAATCTCAGTAATCCTTTGGTGGCCTTGGAAGATAGGCCAGTTTTATGCCCTTGTTTTAGAAGGTAAGCTGACCTGACAGAATAGTGGCTTGTCTAAGGGTATGCGGTAAATTTGTGGCTCAGGTAGGATTTGATCACATTCTTAGCTACTGTCTCATACTCACATGCTAGAACCCAGTCATGTAGCATATAATACCTATGTGTTAGGACTTTGCCTTGGGTTCTGAGTAATCTGCATCCAGCCCATCTTATAGCCAGCCTCTAGGAACTGAACCCATGCCCCTGAACCAGGTACATTATTTCTGTACGTTGGTTCAGTGTTGAGGTTTCCCCATCCTATCCCTGTCACTTGGATTCTGACTTATTCCATTGATGGTTTAGGAATAGTGAGGGTTGTGGGTTGGACTTGGACTGGGGAGACCTGGAGTTCAATCTCCACTCATCCACAAAGCTCTTTGGGTTGCATATCACTGGGTGGAATCCATCTGTTACTCATGCACTCACAGAAGAGCTCTTGATTTAGCAGAGGTGTGTCCACCAGCAAAAGAGGAGAGCAGGCAATTCCCCTCTCCCTGCTACCTGCAGGCAAAAGTGCCCTCTGAATTTCTGTTCCAGATTGTTGGGGGACCCTCCAGAACAGGGTGGAAAGTGGTATGGAAGTCTACATGAGGACAGTGGAATCAACAGAGATCCCCTCACCCTTTTCATTAGCTGATGCCTTGATCCAAAGCTCTTCTTTCATGCAAGGGCACTTGTTGGATTTCACCACCTCTCAGCCTTACGTTAAAGGATGAAATGAGAACATCTCATTTATGCCAGCTTGAACTCAGCTGGGGGCAAGGTGGAGGTAAAATGTAGCAACTGAATAAGGCACTATGACGAAGCTACAGGAATAGCTTGGCCTCAGTAATCCATGCTCTGATAACCTTTCATTTTTATTCCTGCGATACATACTATGCAGGGCTGCCCTTGAAGACCACTTGGAAATTGCAGCTGGTCCGAAATGTGGTGGTGCATCTCTTGAGCAGAGTCTCCAGTCAGAATAATCTTTTCCCAGTTCTTAAATATTTGCAGTTGTTTCCAATCCATTTCCACTCTGAATTCAAAGTTTTACAAATGGCATAAAAAGCCCTGGATTACTTTCATGAGGGAAATCCTCTTCCGGTATGTGGCAGTCCAGGGAGTTCAGATCCTCTATGGAGGCTCTCCTTAATGTCCTAACCTTGGGAATTACACATAGGCAATCTTTTCCGCTGGCAGCATCCCTGCTCTGGAATGCCTTCCCATCCACTGTTTAATCTGTCTGTTTGTTTGGAGCTTTGGCCTGCTTAATGTGAAACTGTTCACGTCCTGTTTTTATTGTGCTTTGCTGTGACTTTAAATGAGATTACTTTGTCTTATTGAATATCATTGTTGCCTGCCCAGAGAATGTTTGGATGTAGAGCAGGAGATCAATGAAACTAAGTACAGTATGTAGATGGATATCTAGTTGTTCTATGAGATGCAGTGACATTGCTCTTCATGCGCTTAAAGAATTGCTGTAGTTTAAGGGACAGGATCCTTTCAGAACAAACCTTGGTTACAGCTTAATGTGCCGCAGCAGGAAACTTCATGTCCAGGAGCACACATGTTTGTGTGATTCCGCTCAACCAAATAGTGGCTTTGTATCATCCCTTTGTGCGCAAGTGGAAGGATTTTCCACTAATGCACAGGAGGGTAAGGTGCTGGATCTGCCCTGAGCACCTATGCTCAGGAATTGGCAAAACAAGAACTCAGAATTCTGATTCTGGTAGTGCTTAGCCTTTGGAAATATTTCCCATATCTTAGTTTATGTGAAACTGCATATGTTTCATTTTGAAAGTATCTGTGCGCCATAGAATGGGATCACACTTGGTGACAGCTGATCTGCTTTTCCTTCCTGTGCTAGATTGCCTATGCTGCAGTGGACTGTGCCAAAGAACAGAACCACGACCTGTGTAAGCAGGAAGGTGTGGATGGTTACCCAACCTTTAACTACTACAACTATGGAAAATTTATAGAAAAATATAATGGAGACAGAGGGGTAAGTACATGATGCTGTTCCAAAAGATGTACTGGTGTGGGGAGGGAGTATCTTTTGTAAGTGGTTTCATCAGCAAACAGTAAAATCACCACCAGCAACAACAACAGGGACATAATACAGAGCCAGTTATTTTGCCAATGAGTTTAATGCTTCCATTATAAATTCCTCATGACTGTGTCACCTTATTCCACACATAATGCATGCATTTAGCATCTGGAATTAACTCAGTAGAAAATTTTGAAGGCTTTTATTTTGAGTCTTATAATTTATTAAAAATTTAGCACTAATGAAAATGCAAAAATTGAATGTCTGCCAATTCCACATCAACTCCTAGCCAATGTAGTACAGAAGCTGTTCCAATGGGCTCTCCATATTCATTAGGAATCTAAGCCTTTGGTTGCCCTGTACACATTTGGAAATTCACTACACACAGCCAAATGATAATAGATTGTTTGTTGGTTTTGTTTTGTGACCAAAACCCACATTTTCTGGGCAGTTTGCACTGGTCACCTTTAGCTTGTGACCTTGATGTCTCCTTACATTTCAGGTTTTGCAGAGATAGATTATTAGCAGTTCACTTGTATCTTGAAATGGAGGAGACAAAAGTTTACCAGCTACTCAAGAATGCTCAGTTTAAAGGTCCATAGCTAGGTTATTAACAATTTCCTGGAGAAGATGGGGACCTAATGTGAAAGATTGTTTTGTATATTAATATGGCCGGTAAACGTTGTTGAGAAACATTTGGCTGCAATATTATTGCTGCTGGTACAAAAAATCTGTAGATATATAGAAAGAGAGGATTTGTGGTACGATCCTGTGGGTCTTCGTTGAGCCTTTTTACAGGTTGTTCATGTGGGAATTCTGTCAGGATGACACCTCCACAATTTGATCCTTAATGAACTAAGCCATTCTGTAAACTTTGTTATGGATCAAGTGTTGTGCTTTGCTTTTAGAATGAAGCTTTATCTGCCTAAATATAAATAAGAGGGAATTGAGTTTAAGCCATCTCTTTGGCTTTATAAATGCGCTTACAAAAGTAAAGGGATTTATGAAAACCAACAGATCTTGTTTGTTTGGCTAAGGAAGAAAAAAACAAGTGTACACTTGCTCTTTCAAAATCACACTTTGGGGGTGGGGAATCTGGCTAGTTGTCCTAGTGTTCAATTGTCCTTTTCGTTTCTTAACATCTGAGTTAGCACAGAGTGCCTCTGCATCTTCATTCTCTCAATTACTAGCAGAGGGCTGCCTCCCTCTACCCAGCTGGAACCTATGTGCTCAGAGGAGACTGTTACTGCCAAGTGCTTACTGGGAAATTGGAGATTTTGTTAAATCCTTTCGTTAGTTTAAAAATATTTCCATTTGTGGCGATGAGCAACTTGCCCTCCCCGCAATCTCTTTCCTCCTAGGCCAACATTTCAGCTTATGTTAGGTAGTGTTATCCCTGTTGAGAGTCTAACAGTGCATCTTTGGTACAGCAGCAAACTGCTAATATACTGTCATTGTACTCATATGTTGCTAGGCTGTATTTATTACATTGCAAATAAGGATACAATCTCTTACTAGCTCTCATTTTAAAAAAGTAGTCTGGGCTTCTCATATGCAGTGAAAGAGAACGTTCCCTGTGAAGTCAGTGGAACTCATGGCACTCACTTTGGCTCATCTGTCTTACAGGGCTCCAAAGAGGTATCTTGCTTTAGGCACAGGGCAGGCCCAGTAGAATATTTATCTGAGGTCTTTCAACCATTCAGAATAGATTTAAGATAGGTGTAGGAGGAAGGGGAAATCGCTGAAAATTACATTCCTGGTTGTTTTGCTGATGAATTCCTTCTCTCAGTCACCACTAGATACCACCCCCAGTCTTTGAGCCACAGGCCCCATATCGTACAGCAGTATTAATGGTCCCTTCAGGTTTAAAAGTAATAATTGACCATGTGATGGTGGCTGCTGTTCAATAAATCCATGCACCTAAACTTCTTTGGATCCCAGACTGCTTCTACACTGCAGTGAGCCTGGAGAAAGGCAGATAACAGACCAATGCAATGTTACTGTGTTGAAAACAGGACCTGCTAAACACATCTTGAAGTGGAGCACTAAAAAAGAGTGGGGGAGCTTATTTTAATTGTGGTTATATATCCTTTTCAACAGTTACTTGGGTATTGGACATTTTGTTAGAAATGGAGAAAGAAACATCACACACAGCTTCACTGGGCTGGATAATGTGTTTCGGATAACACTTGTAATAGCAGGTACATTGCTAATCAAAAGCTAGTTCTTTGGGGTGTTTACTAGGATCTCAAATTTCGCAACTAGTGGTGCGGAACATTCTGAATTAAAATTGACAGATGCAGCCGACAGAATAGCAGTGGTTCCATTCCCTCTGCATCATGTGCCCAAATAGATCAGATGAGTTGTCAGGTCTAATCTAAAGCCCTTGGAAATTAATGGAAAAGCTTACAGACTTCTGTGGTAGTTTGGCTCAAACTCTCACTTTTTTGGGAGCATGACCTCATTATTTTGATCACTTACAAAGAGACAATATGCTGCAGATTAAAGGCACAGTTCTTTGCTGCAGAATTCTCACAGACATGGCAGAATAACAGCAGAACTCCCCTGCCCTGCAAATTTCATGTTCATTTTTAGTAATGACTTGTTTCAGAATGTGGTTACACCTTTCAAGTATTTTCACATTGGGGAGCCTTCACAAGGCGGTTTAATCATCTGATGAGTTTAGCTGGAAGCTTTTCCTTGTAGTGATTATTCCATCTCAAAAATGGCTCGGCAGCAGAGGAAGCTTTTAAGAGGGGACTGAGATAATGAAGGACATATGACCAGGTGTGGGCAGTGTGGGGACTGAACTGTGAGATTGCCACTCTGAGGAAGGAAGATTATACAGTTGCTAGTGGTGGAGGCAGGAGGCTTTTGCAAATAGTGAGCCAAGACCAGGAACGGGTGTTAGCAGACTGGAATTGGGGGACGTTGTGTGGCAAGAGTGAGCCAGGGGAAAGGAAGGCAGTAGCAGCAGCAGTGTGCACCATGCATCCTTCACATAGCTGTGTCCACTTAGGATTCTGGAAGAGTGATGAAGCACTTAACTCCCACTCTGACCCCATCCATCCATTCAGAGCAACCATGATGCTGTAGAGTGTTTCTTTTACTTAAGGGAAGTGTTCAGTTTGTGACCAAATGGTCACTTGTCATATAAATACAAGGGCCTGCCTTACCTGCTCCTTTTACCTCTGCCTGCACTACTGCATGCCCATTTGCCTGTAGAAGATGCGTTGGAGTCCTGTGTTCCAGTTTCACTGTGCAACCAATGCCTTTCTTTGCCTCTCACATTCTAGGAGTCTGGATTCTCGACTTTCATGCGGACGCTCAGAGAACGGGACCATGAAAAGATAGGGAAGAGGAAAGATGAGTTGTAATTTCTGCCTCACACGATGATTTCCACTGCACTGTGAATGGTCTCAGGGCCACTGGTACAATGCCTGGGATTCCACATCTTTTTAAAAAGAGAGACTTTGGTTTTTTTTACAAACAGCCATTTGCCATTTTGTACAATTTTGAAATAAAGTGAGATCATTTGATTTTTAAAAGGAAAAAAATAAATGACATCATTGTTGCCATATTCTGTTATGGAAAACGAAAAGAAGAGCGTTTTCTCTCCATTTGATGCACCTATGCCCATTTGATACTCCTATGCAATCTTTTTTGTAATCTGTAGGTTTGATAGTGATTTCCCCCTGACAAGGTGATTTCTGCATTTTTTTTAATTTTTGAAGAATATTATATGTGAAATGGCTTTTAAAAATTGGAGGGTGAGGATGAAAGGAAGGTGCAATGGATCCATCAGGAGCAAGTTCCATGGAAACAGACAGAGCTTTGTGGTCCCAGTGGACTCTGCCCCAAGCCTCTTCAGGTGCAGTTATAGCACTTGTGTGCACAGCACTTAATTCAGGAACCAGGTGAGATTAAGTGCACTTTCAGTCCTTATAGTCCATGTACTAAGCAGACATCAGCCTGCACTGCTCACTCCTGCTCTGCATGGCTAATCGGACATCTGCCAGAACAGGGTAGTGTGTGGAGTCTGAATGACAGATCTGCCACAATTATCACACAAGCATCTTTTGTAAGTGGGGCCTTTTCCAGGAACAGTGTGTGTGCATTTCTAGTTGTGCTCAGCAGTGCCAAACTGGTAGGACGACTAGTTGTGACTGGGGCATGCTCTTGCGGTCTTGCTAGGTTACACTTCCTTCTTAGAGAGATGGGGGGGGCAATTTTTAAGGTGCTCAGGGATAATAGGTAAATAATGAAGAAGCATTGATTGGCCATTTCAGATCTTAATTGACTGTAGTGGTGGTTTTTGTTTTGTTTTTGTTTTTTTAATCTGCCGTACTGTTTACATATCTTTATAGAATGTGTGGGTTATTTCAAACAAATGTCTCTGCATTCGGCACATATCAAGCACCGAATGTCTCTCAGTGTATGTGTTTGCTCTCACGTTGTCCAATGCTCCTGTAAGCATAGGAGTGGTGTAGTGCAGGTATAAATAAGGTTCTACTTAATTTATGATCTGACCATAGGAACTGCGTATTTGCTAAGCATTCCATTTGACTGTTGACAGAGGCACTGATATTTTTGATATGAAGAAACATCATGCAACAGTACTTGTTTACGTTCCAAAGGCTTGTCTATGTGAGTTAACTACAAAAGGAAAGTATAATTTTTTTAGAATTCTATAGAAGCAAGTTGTGCTTTAAAAAAAATAAAAATTGTTTAGCCCCTGTCAGTGATGTAAGAAAATAACAGCATTACTAGAACTAGCTTTTAAAAGTCCGTAATTATGTGCAGATTCTGTGAGGTGAGGGTGATCTGGACATTGTGTCTCCATGGGATTTATTATATTTTTTTGTGATTTCCAATTTGATCAAAAAGAATAAAAGATTGAAAATATGCTCTAATTGCTGCCTTTATTCAACATTTTGTAGGCCAGATTGCCAGAAGCTGCTGTGCTGGTGACTAAAAACTATTTCTTCTAGCCGTTCTCGCTAGCCACACCGGAAAGGTCAAGCATCTCCAGTCTCCGCTTCCATGTTTTCAAAGTCCCTGTGAGGAAAGAACAAAAGTCTCCTTGCCACTGTCTTGCCTAATTGTTAAGGCAAGTTACAAGTAACAAAAGAGTCTTTGTAAAGCTGTTTCTCTTGACTCCTCTGCTCCATCTGGTGGAAGATGCAGATAAATTCGGGAAATCTGTAATGAAATAAAACCCACAGCCTCTCTACCTGGGCTACTTCTTGCCAGTACATAGATCTGCAGAATTCTAAAGTTGGAAGGGAACACAAGGGTCATCTAGTCCAACCCGCTGCTATGCAGGAATATTTTTGCCCAACGTGGGGCTGAGCCCCACAACCATGAGATTAAGAGTCTCATGCTCTAGCAACCAAGCTATCCTGCAGGAAATAACAAGCTGTAGAAGAGTACATAGGTGCATGGGAAGTGATTATAGCCCATTGGTTAACTGAAATGTGGTGTTCTTCCTTACAACCTTGTAGAAACTTCTCAAGTGCAAGCAGAGGCACTGTAGGCCACCTGAAGAGGTTCTGTGAGATGGGTTCTGCTTGAGGATCACCTATAGAAAGATCAGGGTTTTAAAGGAATGTTCCTTCCTTCATAATAGTATCAGCTCCATCAAAGGAGATAAAATTTCCCTTACTTCACTCCCATCAATCTGGGGTGTCCATTAGCAATGAAAGTTGGATCTAGCAACTCTAACAAACTTGCTGGAATACTTATAGGATTCATGCATAGAAAAGGGGCAGTAGTGGTACAGATATGACCCACATACACTGTCACTTTTGAATATAGTGTGCGTAAAACGACATGTATGAAGCTGAGAGTGTCACTGGAGTATTCTCAGTGAAGAAACAATCTCTACTCACTGTCTGCTTGATCTTGCTTCTTTTCACTCTTGTTCGGGCTCCACGTTTTCTCTGCTGTGGATTCTCACTTTTTAACAAGCTACAAGTGGCCTGGTTTTCCTCTTATGTATTCCTTTGAATGCTAGCGAGCAGGGAGGTCTGCATTGATGACCTGCTGTAAAGCACAGTTATTGTTCAGGTGATCTACAGCTGAAAGTGGAAGTGTGTGGGGGGGTCATCCTTCCCACCTGGACATTTAGCAAAGTTATGTGTTTAAGTGCCGCTGACATCAAGAACATCAGAGCCCTGCTGGATCAGGGCTCAAGCCCATGAGCCCAGAGTCCTGTTCTTACAGTAGCCAGCCAGATGCCTACAGTAAGCCTGCAAGCAGGACCTGAGGACAACAGCATCATCCCCATGTGTGATTCCCAGCAAATAGATTTGGAAGCATCCTACCGCCCAACAGTGGCGCTGCAACATTCCCATCATGGTTCCTTGAATATATTCAATTAAACTCAATGGGAATAATGCTTAATTTTAGTTTGATTGTTCTCTCTCTCTCTCTTTCTGTGTGTGTGTGTGTGGTGCTTTGCCAGACTTATTAAATCATA
Source organism: Podarcis tiliguerta (assembly GCF_965153285.1). Taxonomy (NCBI): domain Eukaryota; kingdom Metazoa; phylum Chordata; class Lepidosauria; order Squamata; family Lacertidae; genus Podarcis; species Podarcis tiliguerta. The sequence goes on along the minus strand of NC_139534.1, from coordinate 45,736,761 downwards.
TGTGATTTTCTCCTGGCCTTCGCTCTGTTAGTGAAACACTAACTCTCAAAACAGTGTGCTTTTGTGCTGCCGAGGGAGACTGTGGGAGGAGACCTCACAGGAGTTCCCACTCCGCTTTTCATTCTCAATGCACTTCCTGCTTTTTCTCTGGCCCAATTATTGCTTCTGTGTATTTGGCACTCATTAATCTGCTGGAGCCCCTGCTATGTAATCAGTGAATGATGATAGGGTGATTTGCCTTGGTGGTAGTAAGCTTGTTAACCATAACATAAATCTAAGCAATGGTTCCATGCCAAACAGGTTCTTTTATTAGACTCCGCATGAACTTTCCTATTAGCCAGACAATTAGCTGTCTGGAAAATGAATGGTGTTTCTCCCCCCCCACCCTTCTTTTCTCTATAGAACCAGTCCTTACCACTTAGTACTATCTTCATTTTTCCTTTCTGTTGTTCTTAGGCTGATGTAGTTGTGAGTAGAGATGGACAGATCACTATTTCCAGTCTGGGACAGTTTCACACGTGTTCATTCCTATGTCCGTAAGTCCATTCAGACATGTTTCCACACTATATTTCCATTTTTAAACCACATGAAAAATCTGCATTTTATGTAAAGTATGTATCCAAAAATAACTCCTTTAACCTAAAACGCACATTTTAAAATGTATTTTGGTACTTTTCCCAAGTGAGAACTGCAACACAAAAATCAGAGAAAGCTGTTCTGATCCATATATTAGTTTGGGAAGTGCTGTTAGGATTGTTTGATTTAAAATGGGGACAGAACAAAATGCACAATGATCCCTACTTGTGATATTTAAGTTTCAAGGGAGTTCCACTTCTGTGGTATAGCAGCAACAAATCCTTCTCTTTGTGGCTTGATGATATTGGCACTTAGGAGCCATAAAGTAGGACTGACAGCTGGCCAACATTTCACTGGCTGAGTGAGCATTTAATCCTCCTTGCCAGAATGGAAGGCAGAAAATAACTATGGTTGAATCGAGGTGTGTTCACCTACAAATGGACTGGTTCCTTCCATTTGCACAAATGACTGAGATACAGTGAAGGCCCTACCACAAGAGGGATGGAGGTAATTTGCCCCAGGATTATCTGGGGTTTTTTTATTTGTTGGTTTCTTTATTAAATTTCTATTCTGCACTTCCTCCCAAAAGAGTCCCCATGTCACCTCCCACATGGAGGGTCCCCCAGTCACCCACAGCAGCTTTTCTGGGGGTTTACAAACAGGAGGAATCTGCACAATTCACCTTCCTCCCCTTCAGCATGTGGGGAGCATCCCATGAGCACAACTCTGTTCATGGTTAGTCTGGATTAAACTGAATAAGCCCAGTGGTTTCATTGTAGTCCCTTCCTTCCTCCTTTCTTCCCTTCCTTGAAACAAATATGACACTCTTGTAGGAAATATTCTGCATATACATGAAGACATACTCCTTAAAATGAATTTCTTTGGGCAGGGTGTGGGGGAAGCTTCCTACAAATCTGACAGAAGACAAAAGGCACATAGTCCTTTAAAGAAAAAAAAGTTCCCTTTAGGAAAAACTTGTGCATGTGTTGAGAGGCAGTCAGATGGAAGTACCAGGAGATAGATAGATTATAGGTAGGTAGGTAGGTAGGTAGGTAGTTCTGTATGTATGTATTTAAGGAGCAAGCACTGGAAATTGTTTTATATGAAAGGATACAAATACAGTGGTACCTCAGGTTAAGTACTTAATTCGTTCCGGAGGTCCGTTCTTAACCTGAAACTGTTCTTAACCTGAAGCACCACTTTAGCTAATGGGGCCTCCCGCTGCTGCCGTGCCGCCAGAGCACAATTTCTGTTCTCATCCTGAAGCAAAGTTCTTAACCTGAGGTACTATTTCTGGGTTAGCGGAGTCTGTAACCTGAAGCATCTGTAACCTGAAGCGTATGTAACCCGAGGTACCACTGTACTAATTTGTATTTAATTTCTTTTTAAAGTTACTTCCCAAGTTTTTAATAAAGAGTAGAGCAGATTAAACTTTGTAAGCCAAACTCTCTTCACTTAGGTTTCCCTCCCCCTCCACCACCCCAAACTTGGTGGATTTCACATCGGATTTTGGCCTAGCCTTTCCTAATTAAACAGCTAAGGAGTTCAAGTTGATGCACAGTGGTTTGTAGTGCCTAAAGCTTTTGCAGGCCATTAGAGTTTAATTGTTCATCTCGTTTAAAATCATCTCAACTCAAAAGACATCTTGGCTGAGAATGAAATGGGTCATGAAACTATAAATAGGAGGTAAATTATATTTGCACGTTAACTGAAACGGGGGAAGGAAGGGAGATCTTCCAAGGCCAATAGACTCCATTACAACATCCCAATGGGAAAATTGGATTCCACAATTTTCATGTCATTGTGGAGTAACCAGTTGAAAAGAATTACTTATCTAAAGCACAGTGAGCAATTGTCCTAGACATGCACTAAAGCCTGTGATTCGGAGCAATCCCAAGAGATGAAGTCACCATTGGCAAGTTCCAATTTTATTTTTTTTTAATAAATGTCTGCAGTTCTCAGCAATTAATACAAATATAGACACAGCCAATGGCACTGGAATCCACAGACGATGTGTCTGTTTATTGTAGACGAAAAGAGGGGTTGGTGGAGGTGGGAAAAAGCTACAATCGACGCTTCAGTTTAGGACTAATTGTACTTTTGTTCTTCCTGTGCTGATCAAAGCCAAAGTCCTTCCTATTTCAAATGTAAACACTGTTGGTGAGCTGATTTCTTAAAAGCAGAGATCAGGGCAACTATTATATTTCAAAGGCTAGTTTAAAACAAAAAACCTGGCCTGGATACCGGGGCTGTGTTTGTTCAAGAGAATAAAATGTGCATTTTGAAAGGACATCGAGTTCACTGTACATACATCTAAGCTTTGACATAATTGTCACACTTTGATTTCTTCCCCCCATTTAATTTCCCTCTGACCTTTCTTTCTTTGCACCTATATGCCTGCCAACTGAGAAAAACGCTCCATGCAACTGATGATGGGTACTTCAATATAGGAAAGTTTCTGCTGTAACAAATGTCTTAGTCTTTTGAGGTAGTGTAAAAATCCTTGTTCTTTTCGTGATGGCCTGCCTCAATTTGAGGCAGAGTGTCTGCTCTGCATATGATTTCCCCCACAAGGCACCCCTAAGCATCTGGTGAACTTGTCAGAATAGAATCTGATCTAGAAAAGCAGGCTGGCTTTCTTAAACTCATTCCCACAACCAACAACCCCTTACCTGCTTCTCTCCTCAGAAAATAGGGGGTAGTAGTGAGTGGGAATGGAGTAGTAAAGGATTTAGTTAGAAGTGGTGCATAAGCATAGGAAAAGGACCGGCCTTACCCACCACTTCATGATTGATGGACCCTTAGCTAGTATATGGTATACATAGAGGTATGCACATGTACATCCATGCATGAATTTATATAGATGACATCTTAATGGTTTTGCACAACTGTAAAGACAGCATAGCTTTCTCTTCTCAGTACGATATGCAAAGTAGTCTGCCAAACCATGGCTGATTTTACAAGTTTGGACCTTAGTAGCATTTCCAAATAAAATTTTTCATCTTGTGACTTGGTTCTCCATGAAATATATATTTCATTATCTATATGTAGGTTACTGGCATTCATCTTAATATTCCTTAGAACCAGATCAATGGAAGAGAATGTGTGCACATATTTATTAAAATAACATAAGAAACTTGCCAATATGAGTTTTTACATTTCAGTAGCACATAGAGTAATAATTGTGTGTCGCCTTTTAATAACGCAAGGGACAGATACCTGTAAGGAACTAGAAAATATCTATACCAACCTCCGAGGCATTATGTAAATGTTTCTGAAATATTTTTCAGAATGCAAGCCTTTTAACTCTCTCTTAGAAGTTGGGTTTTAAAAGCGCAGGGATTTTGTAGATGCCCAGGACAACCTACCTTGGGGCAGGTTTTCTGTAATCAAACATCCCAATAGATTAGCTCATACCAAAAAAGTTTGTTTCTGCTATATAGGCCACAACAAGCCCTACAATCAGGAGGGTGCAGCAGCTGATTTTAGGTGTCATAAAAAGACAGCCAATTGTTATTTACTTTATTATTATTATTTTACTACCCAGAAGGGGGAGGCACTTGTGGGTTTTGCTGCCACCTTACACAACTGTATTTCCCCACAACACAAACATGGGTGAACATGAAATGTTCAAAGATTTGTTCTGGGATAAATAATATCCAAGCTATGAGAAAATTGGCTGGTACAGTATAATGCTGGCTCTTCTTCCACCAGGTAGTGGCATACATAGGCATTATTTCACAAGGGGTAGAGTTACATAACCCATGTATCCATATTTTGCTTCTTTCAACATAGACTACCAAGAACCATATCAGGTAGATTAGACTGATGAAGATGGATTGATCCAGCATCATATGGCAAGCTTCTTGCCTGGACAAATATTTTAATGGGGTCTCTGGGGTCAAGGTCCAGCACTCTGGCCACTAGATCACATTGGTTCATGAGGGTAAACCACTAAATAAACAACGTTCCATAATGTGCTTACTGAATTTACATGGGATAAAATTATCCCTGATCATTTGAGCTGGAATAATTTAATCACATATAAAAGATTTCTCAATGGCAGTTGCTGCTCATTCAGGACTGCCCACTCTAAAGGGCTGAGCTACATGGTACCACGCCAAGGGTGTGTTTTGAGATCTGTGTCTGCTGAGGTAATTTGGAAGTTGGAAGGGAAACCCTTCTCCATGCCCACTTATTCTCCACTGAAAACATTTGCTCCACAAACAAGGTAAATTCACAATTTGAATTACTAATTCAGAGCTAGGGTGTGGAGGGGAAAGCTTTAAAAACAACTGTGGAAAAGTATTTGCATGGGAGAATTGGTAGACAGGAGACGGACTATGTGTTTCTCCTCTACAAGTGTTCTCTGCATTTGTGTTATGAGCAAAACATAGGGCAGGGAACTAACTTCATGTTTCTCTTGAAAATTCTACCTCCGTCAGTGAATATTGAAATTTTGGGTGTTCTAATTTTGTGATGCACTAAGAAGCCCAAAATACTAGAACCTACAGATCAGCTCTATCATTAGAGGGATTCAGCCTGTCTATCAGAAACTGTTCAGAGATGTCACAGATGGAAATAAATTACCCTCTGTTGCTTGGGATTATAGACCTCTGTTTGCAAATAAACCAGACTATCGTTACACTTTCTCTTGCTTTTCTTCAATTTAACTGTGTACATATTTGGTATGTGGGATGTGGTGCCTTTATACATTTGCTGCTAAATGATCTGTAATAGCTAATCAGATCATCATGCAGAATTGCACATGTTAATGAAGTTGGGGCTCTCACTCGAATGCCTATTACAGTAAAGCTCAATTTATCCACACAATTCTAGTTCAATGTCATATGTATTGGATATACCTCACAATTTTCTGTGTGCCCTCTCTGCTTCTTCTCTTTATGTGCACACTCATAATGGAACTCAAGAACATATTTCTACTTCGCTGTCTCTCATCCATCAAATCCCTCCTCAAAACCCACTTCAGCACACTTTAAATATGTGTAACACAACTCACTCACCTTTTATTCCCCCTGCTTCTACATTTTTCTCACTGCCTGGATTGTAAGCTCCTTGTGAGCAGGGACCTTTCGCTAGCACCAGTACTGTGTACAGTACTGCGCACTCTGATATTGTTATATAAATGTTATATAAATAATAACCATGCTGGGCTGTAGGTAGAAATTTCACACCAGGAAATGGCTTGTAGCTGCAACTCCTGTGCCTTATTAGAAATAAATTTATTCTGCCTTTGCCCAGTTCATAGAGTCACACTTGATTGGCTGAAACACCATATAGTAGCAGCCAAGGGCTTTGGAAGATTTCCTGCCAATAAGGGGCACCTTCGTCCTCTGTTTTCCAGTCCACATGTGATAACCCCATTGCTGCAAGCATACCTATGACTGACTATATGCCCTCTCAATCCTTGCCCATTGTGACTTATCAAATCTAGCTAGCAGAGCCTGGATGCTTTGGTGTAGTGGGTGGTTAATGCATCTTTGTGCCAGTGATGTAGTTTCCCCTCGTCTTTTAAAGAGCCACTGGCATAGTGCTAGTCTGTGACAGCTACCTACCACTTACAAATACCCCATTTTGCAGGGCGTTGATCAAGAGGGTGGTGACATGGCAATTGCAGACATTCTTGGAAGATGCCAACTTTTATTTGGGGAAACTTTTATTTTGGAGGCAAGCTTGGTAAAAGTAAAGCAGAGAGGAGCACAGCTGAACAACTGTAAAAAGGGGGAGAACACAAAAAGGGCAAGGGTCTGCAAAACATTATTTTATCTCAAACGGAGCCGCTTGCATGTGCCTTTTTATGACGGGGTGTGCAAGATAAGCAGGATACACTGTTTGCACAAAACCTTGAATTCCGCTTTGTTGGCAGAGTTAAAGCTGGTCAAGGACCCTTATAGCAAAGTGTCTGTGTACGTCTACTCAGTTTTCATTTTTCTCCTAGGTTTGTTTAATTTGCTTGCCTCTTTCTGATGGAAAAATAAATAAATATGAATTATATTTCTGAATTATTAATTATATGCAGCCTTTAGAAGACAAGCCATCACCCACCAACTCAGACTTTTTCCCCTTTTCTTTCAGAAACAGCACAGGCTTCAGACTAGTTATCTGCTATACAGAAGAAAAGGGTAAAGATATCAGTAAACAGCTAAAATTGCAAAATGCACCTATTAGAATGCTTGGGCAATGCAGTTTTAGCTTGACTCATCCAACACTAAATTCATGGAAGAACTTATCTTTTTACCTTACTGTTTTTCACAAGGGTGAATCTGGAATATTGATTCTACATTTTTAATATACCGGTATATACTTTGATGTTGTGCATTTAGTTTGTTTGCTTTTTTGTAGAAGAAAAATAAAAATGTGAGAATGAGTGATTTTATAAATCAAAAACTTACATAAAAATTATAATATGAGAGTAGCGTGGGTATGGGCATATATGGTGGCAAATGGGAAAGCGCTTGAGTTTGTGGAGAGGTCATAAGATATGCAAGGAGATAAAAGTCCAATATCCTGGTCACCAGACACCTTAGCAAGTTCTGATGAATTTGCATGAGGGGTAGAAACCCTTTTAAAAAATACAGTTGAGCAATTTTCTTCTATCCTTGGATTCCTAAGCTATTTCCCCCTGCCTGCTTGTGCAGTGCTTGCTGCAGGTATTATTTTTACTGGCCTTAGGGATATGAAGCTGTTTGACTATAAATTGTTTATGGGGCAATCTTATTTACAATGAATGCTTTTCTCATTTACTTTAATTGTTTAAATGAAATCTAATTAAGTTTGGTGGGGAAGAATGATACATGAAACAATCAGGTTGGAATGAGTTTTTTCTCTCTCCAGAAATATCTGAATGTAAACAAAATCTGACAATGTGTTCCATTACAGTAGCAGGAAATCTAAAGGGACTGTATGAGCTAGGAGTGTATTAATGTGGTTTTCGGATTCAATTTTGTTCCCAGAGAAGGAAGAAAGCAAGTGGTGGGTGGAAAGACCCGAAGAGAGACCTCTGTGATTGGATCGGCCCCGTTACATGATCACCAAAAGAAAACAGACCTGCTTTATTTGCGTAACAGCCAAAGTGCCTGTGACCCTGAAAATGAAACGATACTAATAATATATCACCCTAACGGAAGCTTGTTGCTTTGCAAGCTAAGAGAGATGCACTGTGAGGAAAGACTGCCTTTGCCATGCACAAGGATGCAGAGCCTCACTGCGGTAAGAGTCTTTCCATAAAATGCAGCTACTGCTTCTAAAAGCAGAGATGGGTTTGCTCTCTGAATTGTGTGGTGCAATTAGGGCAGGAATATAGGGCTTAGGGTGGGACGCGGGTGGCGCTGTGGGTAAAAGCCTCAGCGCCTAGGGCTTGCCGATCGAAAGGTCGGCGGTTCGAATCCCCGCGGCGGGGTGCGCTCCCGTTGTTCGGTCCCAGCGCCTGCCAACCTAGCAGTTCGAAAGCACTCTCGGGTGCAAGTAGATAAATAGGGACCGCTTACCAGCGGGAAGGTAAACGCCGTTTCCGTGTGCTGCGCTGGCTCGCCAGATGCAGCTTTGTCACGCTGGCCACGTGACCCGGAAGTGTCTCCAGACAGCGCTGGCCCCCGGCCTCTTGAGTGAGATGGGCGCACAACCCTAGAGTCTGTCAAGACTGGCCTGTACGGGCAGGGGTACCTTTACCTTTACCTATAGGGCTTAGGGCCACCACCCAGTGGGATGATCAAAGGGTGGGCGTAGTGCAATTTGAATATAATACAGGGTGGTTTGTTTATTTATTTACACACTGTATATGCCACGTAGCTATAATCCCATTGCCACCTGAAGAGCCCACCCGCTTCCCTGTGAGACTACTAAGTCCAGAGGGTAAAATTACATACCCTCCAACATTTCATCGATGAAAATAGGGACATCCCATTCCATAATGATAATCTTACAATTTATACTCCACACATCTTACTAGGTTGCCCCAGCCACTCTGGGCAGCTTCCAACACATAGAAAAACATAATAAAACATTAAACATTTTTTTAAAAACCTTGCCTATATAGGATTGCCTTAGACAGCTTGGGGGTCAGATAACTCCATAGCCTCCAACATTTCTCCAATTAAAAAATTGATATCCTGAGGAAAAGGGGGACATTTCGGGTACAAAATGGAAACTGGGACGGATTCTCTAAATCAGAGACATCCCTGGAAAATAGGGATACTTGGGAGGGGGTCTGAAATTACCCAAGTGCACCACTGTCCAGATTTATTTGTGAAAATGGCGGGTCTAGTAAGTCTTCTTTCTCTCCTCATTTTATTCAGATAGTAACTCAGCTTGTGCACTGCATCCTCCTCTTCCTTGCAATGTTTTCTAGCTCCATTCCTATTCAACCCCCAAGCCCTTAAGAGGACAAAATAGTCTGTGTGGGAAGAAGGTTGCTTCACACACACACTATACCCCATCCCAAGGCTGACCACCACAAGGGCCTTTAAGGTACAGTTCTCTCACCTCTTCAACCAGCTTCGCAGACAAAGATTTGATTTTAGTTCCAGATCCCCACCCTCCACCACGAATAGTCTGGTCTGGAAGATAACGTATGGTCTAAAGTCATATGAAGCAGCAGTTGTGGGTCTGGTCCGCGCCTGGGTAGGAGGTCGCCTGGGAACACTGTGCTGGCTGCCCCGAGTTGCATCATAAAAAGGGAGGGATATAAGTGTAGCAAATAAATTATAAATGTATAAGAAGTCAGGAAACACCTCATCCTTCCCTAGACCCTCACTTCCCATTTCCTTTTCCAGATCCTACATACGAAACACTGGTTCCTAGCCAAGTAACCAATCTGCACCCACCTTAGCAGAATGTTATTCGTTTCTTTACTTAGACCGTTTTAGACTACTTAATATATTACATTATCTCTAAGTGGTGCATGGAAAACTAAAGTCACATCAGACAACAAGAAATTAAGAAATTTTTACAAAAATGAACAGTTACATAGGGGGGGAAATATTGCATTAGTACATCATTACTAATGCATATAAATCAATATCAGTTCCAACTCTCCCACAAAATTTAACAAGGAATAATGATTCTACAAAACAGCTGATATCACCCTAGTCTTTTACTTTAGGCTTGCTTTTTATGAGCAAGCCCACAGGTGCATGAAACAACCTCAGGCTGCCCACAGCTGTGTCCTATTCAGCAATCATCTGCTGTCTTCACACAGGTACAGCAGACTTGGTGAGCTTCCCGGGGGGGGGGGGGGGTCCCATGTGGGTGAGAAAACGGCAGCCCTTCACTCACTGTCCTTTTCGCCATCCTCTGCTCACTTCTCCTCCAGCTGCATTCATGAATACTGCATTCATGTCTATCCCAGATTTCCTTGAACCTTGCTATCTGCTCTCTCTTTTGGTCCAGGGACTCTTTGGCAGCCAGCCATGTCCCCCCACTCCCCCCCCCAAAAAACCTGCAAATTGGTTGATTGGCTTGTTGTTTATGAGAGAATTTTCCCCTTCAACAGTCTGGACTCATGATTTGCATTTTTAAAGGTCACATTTGCATGATGCATGCCCTGCCCTTGGGGTGTATGTGAGTTCTTCTGACTTGGAAATTTGCGGGTAGATTGATTGCTGCAGTCAAAAGGACTCAGGAGTCAGGATATTGTTCTATAACATCCAAGTCAATTTCAGCTATCAACAAACATGTGCCAACACAGCAGCTGGCAGCTGCCTTTCCGAATGCCTGGACTGTGGACTGGAAACTACAATAGGCAGCAAATAGGTACATAAATGTATAATATTCTTCATTTAAATTATGAGTAGGAGGCCATTTTTAGGGGTGAGGAAACTCACCTTGAAATGCATTTGTGTATTTTGAGATGGGTCAATTTGCCCTATGGGCCCCATATTTTTCAGTTTTAGCAGCTTCGCTAGCAAGACTTGATCCCTCTTTTTCCAGATTCAGGAAGTTATATGTGATTATCCCTTAAGTGACTGTTCCTTTGAAATGGGTCTGTTTTCTGCAGCCTTCTGCAACCCACTGAAATCTTTATTAAGAAATGCAGGTAATGATTGAAAGCATTGGGGGGGAGGGTTGTTTTGAACCTAAATCTGCAAGTTCTAGAACCCCCAAGTATCTACAGTACTTAATGACATCAGTCATAAGCTCCCTTAATATTCTCCGTTGAGCACTTAAATGTGAAAAGAAAAATAGTAGCAGGTTTGTTGGACCACTGCTTGTCCCCTGTCATTGGGAAGAATCGAGATATCCTTATTTTTCTGCTGATACACTAAAGAACCAAGTGTTTACAATAAGAGTCAGTGTGGTGCAGTAGTTAATTCAAAGTCCCACCTGGCCTTGAAGCTGACCTGGTGACCTGCCTTGGTGGTGAGGTGCTGACCCTGCATGCTGTCTGAATCTCCTTAGAGGAAGAACAGGATAAAACTGTAGTAATAAAAATGTCATTCTAACCAACCCCTGTTCAGTTGCTATCCAGTGACTCTTCCTGTCATCTCCACTTTTCCAGGGAGTGACAACTCCTTAACAGAGAACAAATTCACACAATTGAAAGGGTCATTGGATGTTCTCAGGTCCTACCTGGTGCCTTGATGTGGAGAATATTATTCCTAAACACGATAACAAGGATTACTGTCTTTTTAAAATTATTGGCTCTAAGGAATAGTCCATTTAAAATCATCTGGGACTGAGCGTTTAAAAACCTGCCAGCCAGCAATTCTAATAGTAACAAGGCTGACAGTCCTGAAAAGAAATCACAATGGAAATAAATTGGAAATTGTGAGTGGAAATAATGGGTAGACAGTGGTCTTTAATTATTTGAAAACCAATGAGGATATATGGTGTCTTTTTGCAGTATGTCATTCAGTAACTATGTTGCTCCTATGTGTTTACAGTGCAGACATCTTTCTTCATAGCTTCATAGTATTTGCACTTAGCATAGGAGCCAACTCCTAGGGGCCAAGGTCCCTTCAGCTCCCCAATAACATATTTGAGGGGTCTGGGCTCCTCAAAGTTGATGGGCACTGCCATTCAAATGGTATGCTTGTGATCAATAATGCAGGGCAGGGCTAACCTAGCCCCACCCAATATTTTATTGAAGTTGGCACCCCTGGTTGGCAATTGTGATTCATCTGCAGGTTGCTCATATTGTGATTATTGTCTTGCATGTCATTATTAAATAGTAAAATAAAATTACAGGTACATTTGATGAAAATTTATAATCATGTTAAAACATTAAAGTAAGAATAAAATTCAGCATTTCAAGTAAAAATGTTCAATTGCCATGCTCCTCCTCCACCATTCCACACTACCACATGCATTCCTGATAAATACACGGAGATGTGTTGTTAAGACATTGATGCTAAATCAGAGATTGCAAATACACAGTACAGCAAATTTGGGAGACACAATGGGCAGCCAATTGATAAGTAGATGCTCATGGCACACATACATATATTGGAACCCCAGTTGAAACATTTGTACATTTTTCGCCTATATTTAGGCACAGGGTAGCACTGGTGTCACTTTCCATGGCTGGCTAATGTCATATGGTTTAATTATTAATGTTTGAAAATATCAGCATGTCACCTGTCATGAAACAGCATAATTTCATTTGCTATGGGGCATTTGGGTGCGTAGGCTCACTTGAGTATTTGTTGATACTGAAGATGGAGACATGGCAGGAATGGAGGGGTGGTGGCAACAGCATGAAATATTTCAGGGGAAAGTGCCAGTTTTTTTGCACTTTGGCACTTTTATGGGGAATATAAGCTGCACAAAATGAAAAAAATGGGTGAATTTGCTTAATGTATAGAGAGGATGCAGATCATGCTGTTAGTGCAGAATTTGGATTACCTTTCAGCAGAATTTGAAGTTTGCAGGCATGGAGTACTCACAACGCTGCTTACATAATTTTATCTATAATAGGAATGGTTTCCCCTGACGAGTCTTTTTATTCACACACATTCATATGCACTGAAAGAAGTAAAGTCATAAGCATAAATGGGACTGTTGATGAATGTAGGTCATTTTATTGTATTAATTTATAGGAAAATTATCTTTTGCCTAGCCCTTACATTGCACAAGAGGAAAATGAAAGGCTGGATGTCAGCTTCCTCTAAGCCAGCTGCAAGGTTCTCAGATTTATTACAGGGCTTAATTCTATATTCTCCCTACCATAGACTTCACTTCTGTTTACTCCCAGAGTTCATTTGCTACAGAGTCTCCTTCACACAGTCTCACCACAGCTGACATTCTTATCATCTGTGGTGGCCACTTCTCCGCCTCATCAACTCTCTATCTCATTTCCAGTCTCACGTGAAAACAATTTTTCTCCCTTGCCAGCACTTCTTAGTTTCTTTCTCCATCATAGTTATTATTGAACTCTACAACTGTATTTAACCTTATAACAAATTTTTGAAATGCACTCAGAAGGGAAGACCCTGGGGGGTAGATATCATTAGCTCAGCCAAATGGTTTTGAAGAAGGGATTAAAGGTGAGGAGATTCAAAGGACACTTAAATTTGTTTATTAGATTTGGGTACTCTTTCCCCACTCCTACTCTCCCAAGTTCAAGGAACTAGTTCCATCATTTGTCCAGTTTCTTTTTAGCTATTCCTCTTCTCCCTTTCTCATTTGACAAAGATCCTATGTTCATAAATGATTTTGTATTTTTAAAAAACAGGCTTGTTTTTTTTTAAGTCTGAGTGGGTAATAAAATAGTACCACTTTTCTAAAAAGAAATAAAAAGAGAGCATGGGTGGGATTCACCTCACCAGTCCTGTAAAGTAGAAGCTTTGCGTGAGAACACCCACTTGCTCAGCTGGGCCTTCCATTTCCTGCCTTGCACCCCACCTGCACCCCACAAAATTAGCTTGTAGGGCATCAGGAAAACTCCCAAAGCAGAACATGGGACAAACGGGTATTGTTCTGTTTGGCAAGCTGAAATGCTTGGGCAAATTGAACGCTTGGAAGAGCTCAGTGTTGAATTTCACCCCTGGCCTTTCCTGTTTTCTTTGTCACGTGCTATGAAAGTTTACCTGTCAGTGTTTCATTTTTTAAAATTATCATTATTTTACAATCAAAATGCCTGTCTTCTCTCTAGGGCCACATCCGCACCATATATAGAAAATAGTACTGTACCTCTTTAAACAGTCATGGCTTTCCCCAAAGGATCCTGGGAAGTGTTAAGGGTGTTGAACGGGGAATAGAAGGTCTGAGTTCTCTGGTCCTGTTATGGGAGTTGTAGTCCCAAAACATCTGGAGGGCCGAGTTTACCTATGCCTGTTGTAACCCTATGAACTCCAACTCCCATCAGCCTTAGACAGCACAGCCTAATGGTCAGGATGATGGGGCTAGAATCTGAGAACACCTGGAGGGCTCTAGGTGAAGGCAGGAGACTTGTGAGGAAGGGAAGAGAGCCTCAATAGCTTAGTGACAGGGAGTTTTATTCCATTCTTCTATGGACATGTGACTGGCCTTTTCCCTCCATTCCTGCTTCCAGCCCTTGGGGGAGGAAAGCCAGCCCCTGTTGAGATTTGTTTTCCTGCCAGTCCAGCCTAATGTCAGCTGCCTTCCTCTTTCGTAACAGGGCAGGAAGCAGAACCTTGAAGGGCTTTGTCTGTGTTGTTGACAGCCATCAGGGGGTCCCCAGGGTTCAACTCTAGCTCAGCCTAGCTTGATGAGCTGAATGTAGCTCTCAGTCCTTTTAATATAATCAGCAAATAGCCAAAATTCCTTCTACAATTAAATATATTCAATTACATGGCCAAACACTAATTTAGATGGAGGGAGAAATTAAGCAGGCAACGGTCTCTTGTGAGAACAAAAAGGCCAGAAATGAGATGAGGAGTAATGGAATAAAAGTTTTATTTGATAGAAGGGAGTGCAGGCAAGTTGCAACCCAGCTGAAGATGGGAAGAATCCTCTCATCACACTTCAGAAGGCAGAGCTTTCAGATAAACATTGAGCTCATCAGGGACCTGGGTAATTGGATATGGAGAATCCTTCTTCAAAGTTGTCAGTTCAAATCTAGTGCAGCTCAGTTATGATGGGGAGTTACTGAGATCTGAAGATTGTTTGTCGGCCTTTGTGAGATGTATTAGGTGGTCGAGCTCCACTCCCCAAGGACAACTGTCTGTATAAGAAAAAACATCACTGTAATTAGTACAGATTCTCAGACTTCTCTTCCAAAGATGATTATATATGAAGTTTATATAATGTTTGAAGAAAAATTATTCTAGGCATTTACAAACAAGCAAATAGCTCCATATTAGAGATGAGGAATTCACAACAATCATAGGTAAAGGTAAAGGTACCCCTGCCCGTACGGGCCAGTCTTGACAGACTCTAGGGTTGTGCGCCCATCTCACTCAAAGAGGCCGAGGGCCAGCGCTGTCCAAAGACACTTCCGGGTCACGTGGCCAGCATGACATCGCTGCTCTGGCGAGCCAGAGCCACACACGGAAACGCCGTTTACCTTCCCGCTAGTAAGCGGTCCCTATTTATCTACTTGCACCCGAGAGTGCTTTCGAACTGCTAGGTTGGCAGGCGCTGGGGCCGAGCAACAGGAGCGCACCCCGCCGCGGGGATTCAAACCACCGACCTCTTGATCGGCAAGCCCTACGCGCTGAGGCTTTAACCCACAGCGCCACCCGCGTCCCACAACAATCATAATTGGTGGTAAAACAGTTTCCATTTTAACTCTGATCTTTGGTCAGATCTGTTCCATTCAGAATAAAAATGTCTGCATAGTTCACCTGTGAGGCTGTTGCCAAATAATTAATTCTGGGTATATTTGGCACATTTAACACCCTAAAATATCTGGTTGCTTAGTTTATATAGAAGCTGCTATACATTGATGTTGCTGGTAAATTTCCCACTGACTTCAGTGGTGCTGAGCAGCAGTTTCGATGTTTGACAATAACAGATTATACACCATAAAATAATGAGTTTGTCATGATACTTAAAAAAATATAGATATCAATGGACTGATTATTTCCCTGTGGTTCCTCTTCTGTATGCAAAATTATGTTGCATACTTTTTTTCAGACATTTTGGAGGAATATTACTTTAAACATACTTGTTATATATAAAAAACATGTTTAAACAGCAGAAACACAATTTAGCATAATTTTATGCTTTTTGACTTTTAAAAAACGTACAAAATCATGACATACATGATGATGTGTTTACATGAGCTAATTGCCTTAGCTACACGTGCATATTAAAGATTCTCTTTCTTTCAGGGGGACTTTTGTAGTATAATGTTGAGCACTCACCTGCTATATCACTCTTTTCATAGCAGCACATATGTAGTCTTTATTCTTAAAAGATGGCAAATGCTGGCATCCTCCCCAACAGGAACCTGACAGTTTGTCAATTTTTCTGCAGGTTGTACACTCTTCTTCTTGGTGAGCCACAGAACACATCAACCTTGGTGCTTTGAAAGCAATACAAACATGTACAGAAAATCAATACAAACTGGTACATATTGAAAATATTGGAATAAAGGTATTGTCATACATCTCATCCTTAGGTTTTTCTGTTCTCCCAGTGTATTATATAGGGAAATCCTGCCACTGTCTTTGAATTTTACTTCAGAAATTATAAAAAAAAGGATAAAAAGCAGGTGGGAATGGGTCATCTACTGACATCCCTATTGATGCTTACTTGGAAGTAAGTCCCAGAATGTTCAGTGGGACTTCCGCTGCAGCAAGTGCATTTAGGATTGCAGCCTAAGTGTGCATCCAGATACTTGTAACTTGAGTTGTAAGTCCGCTGTGGATGAGTATTCATCCGTTTTTGTTCACCTTTTCCTTAAGGAAAATCCATCCTGTTTGTAGCTGAACCTGGCTGTGCTATGTTGGCTAGCTGCTTACAACATCATGAGGCCACTTATCCCCCTTTTAAATTTTTCAGCTTTTTAAAAAAAGAGTGGCTTTACAAAAAACAAAAAAAGCAAGTGAAGAGTCACATCAAAGTGCAAGTAGATAAACGGGTACTGCTCCGGCGGGAAGGTAAATGGTGTTTCCGTGCATTGCTCTGGTTCGCCAGAAGTGGCTTAGTCATGCTGGCCACATGACCTGGAAGCTGTACACCGGCTCCCTCGGCCAATAAAGCGAGATGAGTGCCGCAACCCCAGAGTCGTTCGCAACTGGACCTAATGTTCAGTTGCCTTTGCCTTTACGTCTGTCCATAGCATCCCAACATAAAAAGAAAGCAGACACACCCCAATGGGAAATTTGTACTATGATGCCAGTTTTTAAATATGTCTGTAGGTATCCTAATGCTCTCCATAAACCCTTAACCAGACTGTTAGGCTTTTAGATTTGTGGAGAGACCACTCAGATTTAATAAAGACCACTCAGATTTAATAAAGAAAAGTTTCTAAGTCATGTACCTGTGGTTTATATATTAGGCTCAGCAATCATAAAGCTAATATAATAACTATCAGACAGTATTGAAAGGACTATCACTGCAGTGGTGTAGGGGGAAATAATCTCTTGAAGATAGTATTGTCTTTGGCCCCATAGCCTTAGCCCTCAGACTTATCTATGTATAGCCACAGATATAAATACAGTGAGTACTTCTGGGCATATATACAGAATACCTTACCTTTCCTGTCTCCACACACTTAGAATGAAGGAATACTGTAGATGTGCATTCTTCAGTTCAGGTTGGGATCCTAGCATACCTTTAAAGGCCCCTTGCCCTCATTTCCACAGACAATATTTTGAGAACACAGTGTTGGAGGAAGACATGTCATTATTGCAGGAAGTTTATGAACAGAACCATCTTGGCTCATTTCCACCAGTGTCAATTATTCAAAGATAATTAAGATGTTAAGGATTTAGCTCTTGGTTGAAAGGTATTTTTGAGTGGGCATGAAAGTTTATTAAAATGACATTATCTGCTCGTATTCTAGGTCAATTACATTTTTTTTAAAAAAATTCTATATACCATGATTGGATCCCTTTCGGAATACGGATCCCTTTTGAAATATGGGTACCCCCAACAAAAAATTTAAAATTCGGCTTTGTAATTTGGAATTTATGTGATTTGATTTGATTGGTCTGTTAATAAAAAATATTTTTAAATTTTTTTTCCATATACCACTTTGCAACACCTCAAATTATATTTTACTATTTTAGAAAGTACTAATCAATATCCAGTTAATTGTATACAGTAGTTTATTTATTTCTTTTGGGATCTTTCGATTTACAATTGCCATGTAAACCCCGAAATCTCAAAAGGCGCTAGTCCCTAATAAAGACAATACGATTATAACCAATTAATATCCCTCCTAGTTTCAAATCCAGGTGTACCGTTTTTGTTTCAACTTCCCAAAATCATGGTTTGGATTATACAAATTCTCGGGCGGGGTTTTTTTTTAAAAGGTATACGGCAATTTAATTACCCAGCGGCACCACTTACTTGGGAGCAAGCCCCGCTGAATGCAATAGGACTTTACCTCTGAACAGTATTGCGCCGTTCCACCATTATTCCCATAGGCAGATTCAGACCACACCCGCGACTGCGTAGACCAATGGCTGCTCCCGCAGCCATATATCCCCACAAAGCAATGGCGGCTTAAGCTACGCCTTCCCCTCCTTACCCCCGCAGAGCAATGGCGACTTTTACGCGGCGTCATGTGACGTCGCATTCTACAAGCGAGCGCTGTTGAGTGTGACGTGTCAAGACGCCCAAGAACGCTATGCGCGAGGCTGTGGAGCCGCGGTCCGGCTACGGATGCTGCCGGGTCGATTAAGCAAGGTAATTCCGATTCCCTCTCCGCGCGCTCGCTGCAGCCCCGAGTGGTTGCCTAGCAACTGAGCCAGCTTGCCCGTAGGAGCGCGGGCCCTGTCTTTGTGGGCCTGGGCGAAGGTGCGCCCTTCCTGTGGAGGAGGGAGCAGGCATAGGGCTCCCTCCCCAGGGACGTCCCCACAGCTGCGCCCTTTGGCACGGTCCTCGAGACCTGGGAGGGGACGTCTGCAGCCTCCAGTTGCTGCTGCTTCGTCTTCCCTTGTGGCGTTTCTGTGCCTCAAGAGCCCCTTGACCAGGTGGAAGTTCACCAGGGGAAGTTTTCTCTCTAGGGGTGGGAGGGAAACGCTGCAGCTGTTGGATGTTTTGCCCGCCATGCAGCAATTCAAGGCACTGTAACTGTGCCAGAGGGCAAGGCGGGCGGGGGGGGGGGGACTCTGCCCTTAAATACCTGAGCTAATGTAGCTGGGTGTGTGTTTGCGATTCGCATATCCCCCTCTAGGGTTTTGGCAAAAGGCGTATTGGGGAGGATTTGGAGAAGGAAGCGCTCTTGCATAATGAGGGATATATATTTAGGATTTTAGGCCTACCACTAAAAACTGCATTTCTGAGTGCAAGGCCTCTTGGTAGTTGTGGAAAAGAAGGGTGCCCTTTAGTTTTCCTCCCTTGCCCTTCCATGCAGGGTGCTACTAGTGGGGGATTTAATGAGACTATTTGTTTGTTGCTTTATGGTTTATTGAAATAAAAGGGGGTGAGGGAATCCTTCCCTCAGCCTTCCCTAATACAATACTGGGGAGGAAATGCTGTGACGTTTTAGGGCAATTGTTGTCGGTATGGCTGTGGAAAGTTATTAAGTGGTTAGTAAAGGTATAGTAAACGTAAAGGGACCCCTGACCATTAGGTCCAGTTGTGACCGACTCTGGGGTTGTGGTGCTCATCTCACTTTATTGGCCGAGGGAGACAGCGTACAGCTTCCAGATCATGTGGCCAGCATGACTAAGCCACTTCTGGCGAACCAAAGCAGCACACGGAAACACCGTTTACCTTTCCGCCGGAGCGGTACCTATTTATCTACTTGCACTTTGATGTGCTTTCAAACTGCTAGGTTGGCAGGAGGTGGGATCGAGCAACTGGAGTGGGGATTCGAACTGCCGACCTTCTGATTGGCAAGCCCTAGGCTCTGTGGTTTAGACCACAGCGCCACCCGTGTCCCAAAGGTATAGTAGAATCATAGAATTATAGAACTGTAGAGTTAGATGGTATCCCAAGCGTCATTTAGTCCAACCCCCTGCAATGCAGAAATCGCAGCTAAAGAATCCCTAATGGATGGCCTTCCAGCCTCTGTTGAAAAACCTGAAATGAAGGAGAGTCCACCACATCCTGAGGGAGTACATGCCAGGAAGGTCTTCCTTACCACTGTGGGTTAGGCCTCAGCTTCTTGAGCATGTTTTTATTGCTTAATGAATGTAATACTACTGTGGTAATTACTGATTTGGCCATATGTTACTCTGAGCTGTGTATCCCCAAGGTTACATTAATGCAACTCTCTTCATATGGTAACATTATTCCATAGTGTAAACTCAAAAAGCTACAAGTGTATTCCTTTTAGTTTCCTAAGAGGAAGTTGTTCCATCAAGGATGGATCACACTATTTCTTACAAGATCTTGCAAATAAATGGTACCGCAGTGTAAAAATGGTGTTAAAGTGAAATAATTTTTCCTCCTTCAGTGGTTTACATGAGATTCATTGTTATCTTATCCTAGAATAACCTTTTCATTTGACCCTTCTGAAATATTTATTGACTGTCAGTGGGATTGCTAAATGTAGTTTGATTTTAAGTGCAATCCTATGTATATGTACTTAGAAGGAAGTCCCAAAGAATGAGTTGGTTAGTTTATTTAAAGCTATTTATATATTGGTCTTCAGCTAAGTAAAACCAGAGCGGTTCACAAAATAAAATAGGATAAAATACATATTAAAACCATTATAAAATTATACCCTCTGCAGCCAGCAATAAATACAATTTCAAGCTGGGTCTGATTTATGGAATATAGGGTTCTTTAATTGTTATGTATTGTTACTTTTCCTTATTTTATGCTCTGCTTTATGTTTATGCTCTTAAAATTTTGCAAGTTGATTAGGAAGTCCTTACATAGCAAGCAGTTATTAAAATGAAATAATAATAATAATAGTCAGCAAAGGTTAGATAAAGAGCTAAGTCTGAAGCAGGTGTTGAAATCCAACACAATTTGCACCAAGCATATTTCAGGGCAGAGGGAGTTCTGTGGAACGGATACAGCCACAAGAAAGGCCCTTGCTTAGGTTGCTGCATTCTGTGCCACAGCCAGTGGTGACACCATTAGGAGAGCCTCCTTTGATGATCTTAACAAACAAGTAGGTCTATATGGAAGCAAATGCTCCTTCAGATATCCAGGCTCCAACTTGTATTGGCAATACAATGACTGACTTCTAGGTGGGACTTGCTCATAGGTAAGTGTGCATATGATCTTAGCTTTGGTGTTGCTCATAGATAGGGAACCTATAGCCCTCCATATCCTGTTGGATACCAGCTCCCATGAGCCTCAGCCAGTCAGGGACAACTGTAGTTCTAGTCCAGCAACATCTGAATAGTAAGTTACAGGTTCTCTATCCTTGCCTTAAAGTATGGGGCTGTCTTCCACCTTTCAAGATACGGGTACTGAGACTGGAAACGTGAGCATAGCCTAGTGAAAATATGGTTCAGAGCTATGGCAGCTGCATTTGTGGTTATAGCTTCAAAGCAATGGAGATTCAGCTGGGACCTTGGAGTCAACCCTTAGTTGAGGCAAACAGGCAAGTGGCTGATTACAAGCCTATTTTATTGTAAATAATGAAAAATAAAGTAACAGTCCATTGTTAATGCAAGCCCCTTTTAAGTTGCTGAAAGGACTGCCAGTCAACACAATTGAACACATTATTAAATAACAGATTTCAGCCATTATACTTGCCTATGTGGGCTTATGAAGAACAACATAATAAAATGTTAGCCAGACAACTGTAATATGTGCCAGTATTGGCACATGATTTACTGCCTTCTGTGTATCACTATGTACCATAATACAGGCTGTCTATCCACAGTATTATTTTAAAAGCAATTGTCATGCATCTCATTACTTTATTCATTATGTTTCTGAGAAAGCCAAAAGTTTTTAAAAGGATGTATTCATACCCATCTCAAATTTAAATAGGAAAAAAATCATTAAAACATAAACGTAAGGACACTAAAGGAGAAACCTTATAATAAGGAAAATTATTTTGCTTAATAATACTTCGTTCAGCATTCCAGCAGTTTCTAAGCCATTTCCATTCTTCTCCAAACACATCAATTTTGTTTCTCTTCTCTAACACAAATATATATTATGTAATTTTATTCATGATTTCTTTGCCCCATAATTTTCTATACCATTCTTTCAGAGATGGAAAAAGAAATTGTCTCCTTAGTTTTCCAGTACAGTATGTTGCAAATAAAAGTATAGCTGTAACAGTGCACTTTTCTTTCAGGAATAGTTGTTTCAGAAAACCTTTAGGCATAATCCTAAACCCACTCACTAGGGAGTAGGCCCCACTGAACACAATGTGTTATTAAACTTAATTTTTGGTTTGGAGAAATATGAGTTTAAGTATATTGTTTGTTCTTACACACATGGCCCACAACAGTCTGCAAAACCCACCTTTCTTTCATCTTGCTTTGAACTTATTTCGCTACCATTAGAGTGTAGACGACACTGTGATAGTAATTTATTGAAATTGTCTGAGTACTAAATATTTTCACCCAAATATATTTCTGTAAGATTACTGACAGCTTAACTTTTAGGGTCTCCCATCACTCATTTATATATATATTTCCAGACCCTCTTCTGTCCCGATATGTAAGCCACCCTTACTCTGAACCAACTTGCAATGCTTCTTCAACACTTTGCTGTGCATGTTTCATTTTCTGAGGGGCAAACTAGATATGGCAGTCTTTGCCTTTAACATACAGATTTTTAAAAAATGTTATTAGCAGCTGTCTGGATGGCTGGTAAATATTGGGATGGGGGAGATGTGGAGGGAGACTTCACCCATTTTCTGCCTTGCAGTTACAATGGAAATAATTTCGTGAAAACCTGTAAAGTTCCCATCGGCACTTTGGGAGCTTTCCCTTAATGCAGAGAGCACACCTGGAGAATGCTCCACATCTGCTGTGATCCCAGTGATTTTCAGCCCCCTCCCAAGTGGATGGTTAGTACATTTTAAGAGGAGCTTAAGTCAGACACACATTTAACATTGCATAGTTTATCCCTGAGCAGAGGCCAATTTAGCCACACATTTGGAGGTGTAATGTCAAGGAAACTGACCAAGTGATTGAGGAGTGGTCCTCCAAAGCAAATATGGAGTGCTGCAGCCTTCAAAGATGTCCTCACTCTCTTGAGTGGAGCTGTCTTCCCCACAGAAAAAAGCGGGGATGATTATACTCGTAGGAGCTCTACTTGTGAGTAGCAGTGCATATGGTAGTCTGTCTCAGAGAGAGCTTTTTTAAACTGTTGCTATTATTTCACACACTGGCAAATCCAAGTTATGCAACTTAAGTTGATGAGGACTCTTGCACGACAAATCCACTCTTTCCCTCAAATCAGACATTTCACAATAAGGAAAGTGATTGGATGCACCGGAAAGTGGGGAATGATGATTGCTTGACATCATGTAACTTCCCCGTATATTAATCAAAATGACTATTCGGTAAGTAGCCAACATCTTCTAACCTCCCCACAATCTTTGTGCATATTAATAAGGATAAATGCTCAATAAGCAGTTCATCTGGAAGCAACCAGAGTATTTCTAAAAGTGCAAGATGTAAGGATGGAGATAACAGGATAATAGCATTCTCAAATGATATACATAATAGAGGAGCAGCTCACAGGCGAATTTAATCCACAAGCACATTTTATATCATGCAATGACGTATGAACATGGTTTCACTTAGAACCCCTTTGACTAATGATATGAGATAGGGCTGTAGCTAAATACAGCTTTGTGCTACTATCATCTGGTAATGCATGGAAAACAGCTTGCCGGTTTTAGGGAGGCTTATCTTTTGGAAGAGTGACTAATTTGCCTTTGCATAAATAGGAGTTCAAAGGAAATGAATGCTGTTTATCCAGGATTTAAGGAAGATTTTGTAAAATAGATCTAGTACTGTGAAGCTCTAACCACCTCCAGTTCCCTAGTATTTGGGATTTTTTTTGTTTTGTATCTCTGGTCCTAAAATACAAAAAACTACTGAGAGAAAAGGAGATTCTGTACTAGCTTTATACATTGCAGAATTGTTTCAAAATAACAGAAATTGCATTATATAATAAGGTCACCAGAATTATACTTTGTTTTCTCATGTAAGATTAATTTTGATTTATGGAAATTTGGGTAAGGATAGGAGGGAAAATCTCTTTCTAGGTAGAATAGTATTAAGATTGAACTCATGGACTTTTTTATTGTAGGAAATTTGTATGCAATTTTGTAAGTGAACTGTTGGAACACATGTTGCATCTGTGAATTACAGGCCATTTAAACTGACAGATGTGCAATTAAACTATTTTAGCCTCATGAACAAAACTAGTCTAGTTCTAGTGTCTTACAGAACACACCATTACATTGCCTTTTAAAAATTGTTTTTATTAAAGGATTTTCATGGCTAACAAGGGTACATACGTCGTCTGTTTTAGAGGTACGTGCCTGTAGTGGTGCAGCCTCTCCAGCATTTAGGAGAGGTTCCTGGGTGTATCAGCACCAGCCTCCGAGGTGGTAAAGGTAAAGGTAAAGGGACCCCTGACCATTAGGTCCAGTCGCGAGCGACTCTGGGGTTGCAGCGCTCATCTCGCTTTATTGGCCGAAGGAGCTGGCATAGGCCAGCATGACTAAGCCGCTTCTGGCAAACCAGAGCTGCACACTGAAACACCATTTACCTTCCTGCTGGAGCAGTACCTATTTATCTACTTGCACTTCGTGCTTTTGAACTGCTAGGTGGGCAGGAGCTGGGACCGAGCAACGGGAGCTCACCCCGTCACAGGGATTCGAACCGCCGACCTTCTGATCAGCAAGCCCTTGGCTGTGTGGTTTAACCCGCAGCACCACCCACATCCGGAGGCGTTAGGTACCATCTATAAATTAGTTTCAAAGTTGGTTCTCTTCTTTTGGTTGAGATGGACTTAAAGGGTGGTTTAGACCATAGTTTAAACAGAGTTTTGAACACAGTTTTGTAGGGTCTTGAGTAGTAGTTTGTATATTGTGAATTCCATCCCCTTTTTGTGTCCCTCTGAAGTTTATCAAAGGTGTTCAGAGTCCTTTGACAGCTGGGTTATTTAAGAAGGTGTGCAGTTGGTGTTGGGTCTGCCAGGGTATACAAACTAGGGGACACCTAGTTTCCCGTAGTTTGTCTTTTATTCTTTGTGTTAGTATGGGTTTGCCATTTTTGTAGAAGTCTGTTAGGCTGTGTAAACCTTTGACTTGCCATGTTTTTGTTTGGAAGCTATGGGCTGCATGGTGGAATAGTGGGTGGTGGCCAGGGGGATTAATGGGGTTGGGGGCACTTGACATGCTTTCTCCTTCCATACTTTAAGCATGGATTGTGTGAACCTCTTTAGTGTTGTGAGGATTTTCTTTAGTTTGTTTTCGAGGAACGGTTACACTGGTACTTCCAGTTGCATCTCTCTCCATGCGCAACCATTGTTTTCTTTTAAAAAGCTGACAAAAATAGCTTTGTGTTAAACACTTTGGCTGGTGCATTCATAATGCTTCTTAATCATTTATAATGGTTAAGAATTCATGCGTGCCCCACAGGTTCAGACACAACTTTCTCCTCTTGGATGTGAATTTTCCTCTCCCTTTCATTTTCAAAGCTAACCCATGTTACATCTGTACTGTATCAAACTGCAGTTTGCAAATATGTTTCTAACCATGGTTGCAAATTGGCTTGGCACTAAACATTGTTAAAAGTGGGTTCGTGAGCTGTGGTTTGAGCTAAAAGTGGCTTTGTTCCATTAACGACATTTAAAAGTAACTTGCTACTATTCATTCTTAGGGCAGTGTTTTGTACTACTATGCATAAGAAATTGGGCAGGCAGACTATGGTATTCAGTGAATAAGTGACATATTTGCATCTGATCTACAATTTTGGGCTGGCTTGGCAGCTATGTCAAAAAATTTAGTTGCCCACTCCCTGCCTATCATTCTCCTGCCACCTTCTTTCCAGCTGACATCCCTCTTCCACCCACTGGCCTTTCCCAAGGGAAAAGAGAAATGTACATGTGGTTGAGTGTACTCGAGTGCTGCTGCTTTAATGTACTTGCAGCATATTCAGGGAACAGCATGTAACCCTGGAGCTGGGAAGCAGTGCAGATGACAATTCACAAACTGTGATAATCCTTGCCCAGCTCTCCAGGCTGGCTGACTTTAGGGTGGTGCCCAAGTGGAATTGTGGGAGTCTGTAGATACCAAAAGCATTCTGTTTGGTAAGTTTCACAATGCTCTCCTAGTTTTATGAGTACTTTAAAGAGAAACTTGAGTGTTTCTTAATTACATTTTGGGATATTTTACAAAAAGACTGCGTAGTAGGCATTTTAAACGCCTGCTATGAGTTATTACTAGAGATACCTTCTGCATTATGAATGTTTTAATAAGCTCTTCCTGTTTTCCACATATTATGAAGTATCATATATCTCACAGCTAGGAATAATATCCAGCTAGGAGCAAATCCCATATGCTAAGAGCAAACTCATTCTCCAACTTATGTAGCCCCCAAAAGCAAAAGAGGAAGCTATTGGCAGGCTCTGTGTTTAAAGGAGGGAGGCTAAGTCATCTCAGTGAACCATGCAATGCTGGTTGACTGCTGGAGGTGGGGAATGCAAACTAGTGTGGAGGGGAAATGGAAAGGACTGTTCTGGAATAGGCCATGATTGATTGGCTGGCTAGAACTCTGAACAAGAGCACTCCACACTGCAATATTTGTTGCAGGAGTTATAAATGAATGCAAGCAGGATGACAGCCAAAGCAAGGACACTGTGAAACAGGAGGGGAGGCACCAGCATGTTCAGGAGAACCCCAAAGTTAACAAAAAAATCTTAGGGACCATTCGGTCTCCACAAAACAGTTCAGTTAAGGCTGAGTATGCTTAGTGGTCACTCATTGAGTGCGTGAATGGAAAAGTGGGTGAAACAGAATAGAGCAGCCTGGATGAGGCTATGGCTGGCTGGAATACTGTACAGAAACACTTTACAACACTTTGTTGCCGGGCCCACTTATATATATTTCAGTGGTGATTCAGTTTTGTGGTTGGAACAATTTGTGACTGCTCTTCTTCCCCCAGTTGTGGTGACAGAATTACTTTTGTGATGGTTTGCTAAATGCCATATGAATATAAGAAATAGAATTAGGTGCATAGGAAGTCAGATCTAACTAGCTCACTTTTGTGTACAGTACACTGTCTGGTTGTGGCACTCCAGAGTTTCAGATGCGATATTCTCAGGGGTTGAACCAGGGATTTTACTAGAACCCCGAGATGCACTTACTGGAAATGTAGTGAATGAAAGCAAAGGTAAATCA
Source organism: Podarcis tiliguerta (assembly GCF_965153285.1). Lineage (NCBI taxonomy): Eukaryota > Metazoa > Chordata > Lepidosauria > Squamata > Lacertidae > Podarcis > Podarcis tiliguerta. The sequence continues at coordinate 45,709,802 of NC_139534.1, read as the reverse complement.
AACTCTATATGTATGTTCTGTTTCAGATTTTCCTTGTGCCTGCTGGCAATGTCCATGATCCTGTCTGCCTCGGTGGTCCGTGTGAGAGATGGACTCCCTCTATCTGCTTCTACTGATTATGAGCAAAATGTTGGTGTGCAGGAGTGCCAAAAATACTTCAAAACTATTGCAAAGAGACTTTCTCACCTTCCTGACAGATGCACACTTCATGCAGGACTGTATAACCTAAAGTAAGTTTTATTTGGGATTTTATCTTGTTTCACATACAACTGTTGGCTGCTATAATAGGGAGTGAAACAACTATTTGCTTTTTGGGGGGGGAACTAGGTTAGCTTTAAATGATTATGTATTTTCATAAATCTTAAATATGAAGGCATTTGTACAGCTGCTTCATTCCTCATATATGTACGCCCATAAATTGTAGTAATCCTCAGAGATCCTGTTTTGCATTCCACTGCCATGAGCCAGGGCCTTTTTGGTGGCAGCATCTCAACTGTGGAACTCCCTCCCAAAGAAGGTTAGACTGGCCCCATCTCTGATATCTTTAAAACAAGAGGTTAAGACATTTTTCTTCTGCCAGTCTTCTAGTTACTGTAAATTTGTCTGTTCAGATCCCCATTTTTGTGGGGAGAGGAGAATCTGTTTTATGTAGCTCTTCAATGCTCCCCAGTTTTTAATTGTAATGAAATTTTAATTGTTATAAATACAGTAAAATAAATATTGTTTCAGTATTGCTTAATAATAATAATAACAATAACAATAATTTGCATCCCGCCTATCTTACTGGGTTGACCCAGCCCCTCTGGGTGGCTTCCAGCACATATAAAAACACAGGAAAAGAGCTGCCTGCAGATGTGTCCTAAAAGATATACAATTACTCATCTTCTTGACATCTGGTGGGAGGGCATTTCACAGGGTGGGAGCCACTACCGAGAAGGCCCTCTGCCTAGTTCCCTGTTGCTTCACTTATTGCAGTGAGAGAACTGCCAGAAGGCCCTCGGTGCTGGATCTCAGTGTCCAGGCTGAAGCATGTGGGTGGATATATAAGGCATATAACGGCAGACTAATCAGAAGTCAAATCAAGTGATTATCTTGAGAGCCAGTGTGGTGTAGTGGTTAAGAGCGGTAGTCTCGTAATCTGGGGAACCGGGTTCGCGTCTCCGCTCCTCCACATGCAGCTGCTGGGTGACCTTGGGCTAGTCACATTTCTTTGAAGTCTCTCAGCCCCACTCACCTCACAGAGTGTTTGTTGTGGGGGAGGAAGGGAAAGGAGAATGTTAGCCGCTTTGAGACTCCTGAAGGGGAGTGAAAGGCGGGATATCAAATCCAAACTCCCAAACTCCATCTTGATATACTAGGGTTTATGTCAGGCCACTATATCATAGGCAGCCAAGCCTTGGACTGCCCTTCTGGAAACAGAGATGCTTTTCCTTTGAAGTGTTTATGAAATGAATCTAATGGGGCAAAATATGCTGTGAACACATGGTGGGAGCAGTAGTGTGATGTCATAGCACATTATGCCATTTTGTTCCATTGGTTGTTTACCTTTAGTTTTTGAAGCATATCAGTTGTGACTTCACCTGGTGAGAGTGTTGGGTCACTCCTGCCTATAGTTTCTTTCATTTTCCTACAGACTTCAATATATTTTGTGTCTAAGACCATGAGTTTGTTGGCAGTGCTTTTTCTTTTTCTCCAATAGGTTATAGAAAAACCCAGCGTGCCTTATGCACACCTAGTTGGACTATGTTTATCTGGATTAAATTACAGCAGTGTACAGCAGCCATAAAACCATGTGTATCTTTAAGCTGAAAACATAAATTTTAAGCCTTTCTCATTGCCTTCATTTTTCTTGTACCAAAACCATCCTTTGGAATGGTTTATTTGAAATGACTTTGTGTGTGTGTTACAGTGTGTGTGTTTCATGATCTTAATAATTAAGTGGGCCCTAGACCAAATGGGGAATTAATTATTTGTAAGTAGATGCAAATGGAGTTGGAGAGAGAATCAATATTCACAGTTCAAAATTAGATAATTCGTATTATTATCTGATGTGTACATTTCTGGCACTGACCTTCCCTTAGTACTCTTGATAAATCTCTGGTGTTTAGTATATCAGTATATCAGTCTAATTATTTTTAAAGTGTCAGATGTACAGTATGTACCTAAAATTGTCCTAGAATTATTGTTTTGAATTGCACAAGGAATGATGAACTAATGCAGTGTTTTAGCAGAATGTTTAATAAATAAAGAGTGTAAGCATATGCCAGAATTTCAATTAGATCTGGGGAGTTTTCCAGCTTCTGATGAGTTCCTTTAATGCCATCATTGAATACTGACGAAGAAGCATCATTGCTAGGGCAGGATTTCATTCTCTGGCTCATAAAGATAATTCTGAAGAGCTTTTTCGTTTTGGGTTTTGGAATGAAGATGTCCTTTTATGCACAACCAATAATTAAAACATTCAGAGGTTAAAGAGGGGAAGGCCACCTGCCCTCTTTGATCTGTTTCCTTCTTCCCACTTTAGAGAGGAAAAATCCTCGTACTCTTCTGCTTTTTACTTGTGGTGGGACACACTCGGGACCTTTTCCTCTTGAAAACAGTGTTACAATTTCTCATGAATATTGATGCTTTCATTACACTCAGAGCCATTTTTCTTGTTCTTACAGCACAGAGAGCTCCTCTAGTCAAGCTGTAGATGCATGAATTTAATTCTGAAACATTAAACACATTTTAAAATGTTTTTGTTCTGTTTTGTAGTTTTATTAGTTCCTTGGGAGTGAGTTACATGATGCTCTGCACTGAAAATTACCCCAGTGTCCTGGCCTTCTGTTTCCTGGATGAGCTTCAAAAGGAGTTCATCACCACATACAACATGATGAAGACAAATACAGCTGTTAGACCATACTGTTTCATTGAGTTCGGTAAAGAGGATTCACCCCTTTCTTTAATGATGAACTTGTTTTAGATCTTATAGATATATAATTGTAACATATCTTTCCACCCCAAAGTGTTCAAGGTGGCTTACAAAAAGCTTTTTTATTATTATTACTCAGCTGACGCAATAAAATTAGCAGTTAAAATCTAAACATAACCATTGTTTGAGCCACAAACCTTTACTGTGATATATAGCCCATTCTTCCAGCACCTTACCAAAAAGAGAGCTTTCAGCTGTTTAATGACATTTTGAAGTGGTGGGTTTAGGTAGGTCTTCCTAGGAAGGGAGCCAGAGGTGATGCCACAATCAGGAAGGATTATTTTTTTGGGGGGGGGGGGTGGAATCACAGGGTGGAATTCATTGTTGTGTTATGTATGAGATATGTTCTGTATGCAAGCATTTCAGCTTGCCAGATGCAGCAGTCCTCAATCTCTTCCCCCTGTGTGCTGTGCTGGGGATTCCCCCAATTCCTTAGATTCCAGATGACCTAAGAATCTTCGATCTTCGAAAATGAAGAAGCCTGTGGGCTTTCCCCTTTAAGCATGTATTTTGCTCTTACATATGTATAGTCGTATGCTTTTGTTGGGAAAGAAGGTTCATCATTATGGGTGCTGTTAATTCTCATATTATGTGTGTCGAAGTAAAACAGGCTTGTTTTCAGAACAAGCTCTTGTTTTATTTTGTAAGAATATATTCTGAATTGCATGAAAAGCTAAACAAAATGCAATTCATTAATTATATTAGCCCTACTTTCAGGCTTGTCAGTGCATGAGTCATTAGTTTATTTATAATTAGATTCCTAGCGCTTAATTTTTTGGTGCTGCAAAATTAATTAGCCCATGATATATTAGTTATAAAGTAGCAACAATATTAAAACCTTCCACAATGGACATAAGAATTCCAAGTAATGAATTTAAATGTGTCTCAGAGACTTATATTGCCCATAAAGCCATGGGGTCTCAGATGATTTTATTAACATATGTCTTAAGGGGGTTTTGTTTTAATTTTACACAGATAATTTCATTCAGAGAACCAAGCAGAGATATAACAACCCACGGTCTCTGTCGACAAAGATAAACCTTGCTGACATGCAGACGGAAATCAGGCTGAGACCACCTTATCAAATTTCCTTGTCTGAATTGGGTTCAGCCAATGGGTATCCACATGTACCTCTTCCAGAATACAAAGGTACTGGGAAAATATCTACAGGTGAGTTTGTTTCCTTAAACATAATTTTGCTTGAAAGGTTCAAAACTGGAGCAATTTGTTTATACCAGTCTTGTAAATCTTGGGACCAAACTAGATGTCATTCTTGTTGTTTAGCCTGCCTTAAAATAAAATAAATGGCCATTGCAATGGGCCTATTCCGGATCAGGAGTGTGTCATGGAGAGACTACTTTAACCCTTTGCCCCTGCTGCTTTCCTGATTAGAATCTCTCCCACCCACAACACAGCACCTTCAGTTTGCAGTGGGAGGAAAGGTCCCATTGTTTCCTTCAAGGTCAAATGACATGTCTAATTTGATCCTAAAATTTTGCTAAATCTGAGGTCTTGCTAATGGCTCCACCATTTTATTCCACTCTTGTAACAATCAACAAGCTTGAATTTGTGAATATAAGTAAAAAGCCACTGCAAAATTTCACTTGTCTCTAGAATATGTGATTCTGGATTAGAACGATGGACATGAATGTAGGGAGGAAGCCAGTCTCTAACTATGAAGCTCACTGAGGTTTGATGGAAATTGTTATCTCATATAATCTGTTTATTCCGTCATGTTTGTTTTAGAGTAAAATACATGCAGAATAGAAATCTGTATTTTTAAAAAAACATGTTTCTTCCAAACAACAGCTAAGCTGTGCACAGATTAGTGTGTTCCTTCCAGAGTTTGGAAACAGTGATGCTCACACAGTCTAGTTTTCTTCTTCTGGAGAAATTCCCTTTGTCGCTGTTGTGCTTTCTCTGACTTTATGAACTGCTTTGGAGAGCCTTTTTCTGCTGCAGCTGTTCAATGCAAACAACATGGAATGACACCCCTCTCAATATTAATGTTCCAGCTCATTAACTTCATTGTTGGCACCTTTACACTTCACTGATTTAAACAGAATGATTTAAATATGGTTCAGTAACCTCATTGTGACTCTCTCTGTGTTGCCTAGACTACTGTGGATTTTGTCCTGTTTTTTCATATTCATTTTCTGTCACTTGTTGCGGAATAGCACAGTAACTGCTTGTACACACATTCACTATGAATTGGCAGACATTTGTGTGTACCGTTGGTTCTCCAGTAGCACCGATGAATGTCTGCATAAATGCTTACTTTCAGCCACCTCCTCCACATCTTTTAGCGTCAGTATAGTTTGTAAGAGAATTGTGCAGTGGGCCCCTTTGTGGATTTGCCGGTGAAGCAAGAAGTTTTCATACTTAGCCTACCTCTCCTTCTGCTTCACAGTGCTCCATTTAGCAAATACACTAAGGCACTATGCCTATGTACATTTACTTGGGAGGAAGTCCATTAGGATCAATTGGACTTCCTTGTGAGAAACAAAGGAGTGTCTGATTAAAGGGCTAAAAGTGCTGGAGAAGGCTAAACTGACAATAGTTTTTGGAAGACTTTTAGGAGATGAATGGACCCCATTCATTGCCTCCTAGAATACCAATTATGGGTATATTACTTCTCATATTTTTGTAATATTCCACATTGCTGTCATTTAAAAATATGGAAAAGGATCAGGCTGTCAACTTCTGTGCACTTACTTACGTGCAAGTAAGTGCCATTGAGCCCCTACTTCTGAGTAAGCATGTTTAGGGTCGGCTATAAAGCATTCTTTAAGAGCTGTAACTTATGCATTAGTAGAGCAGAAAAGCAAACCCTGAGAGCCCTATTTCAAGGGTGAGACTTAACTACTCAGTGGCTAATTGCAGACTAATTTCACCTGCTCGTTCTGCATTTTGGAGATTTACAGCTGTGCTCCCACAATCCAAGCCTAATACTTGGGTGCATTAGTTCAAAACTTATTTTTAACCAGGCCTTGGTGAATTTCAGTTTTTGTTCATGCAAAATATATTTTTTCCAATGTGCTCTAAGAGTTATGCTTCTTCAGCTTGCTGTTATATATTCTCTAAGCATGTACTCAGTTTAAAATACAGTGGTACCTCGCAAGACGAATGCCTTGGAAGACGAAAAACTCGCAAGACGAAAGAGTTTTTCGTTTTCTGAGTTGCTTTGCAAGACGGATTTCCTTATGGGCTTGCTTTGCAAGACGAAAACGTCTTGCGCCTTTTTTTAAAAACCGCCAATGCATTCCTATGGGAAACCGTCAATACACATTGGTGCTTCGCAAGACAAAAAAATTCACAAGACGAAAAAACTCGCAGAACGAATTAATTTCGTCTTGCGAGGCACCACTGTAAATGAAAAGGGAGTCTCTTAAGCTTATGAGTATTTTCTCATTTAAGTTACAGAATCTTGAGCAGGAAGTCACTGAAAAATAGCATTAACATTTTTGGCTCAAACATTAAGGAACATATCTTTAAATATTGATAAGTGTTTTTTCCCCTCTGCCTTCCAGCCCCTCACCAGCGACTGGAACCTGTGACTCTGTCAGGGATTGTTTCCTTTCTACTCAGCCTTTTATGTGGGGCTTTGAATTTAATTCGTGGTTTTCATGCCATAGAGAGTCTACTGCAGGTACTGTAGCAATGTTTATGACTTTGTAGCAGGGAAAAACAAAAGCCCAGCCTTGGAAGACCTACCTACCCATTTCTTTTTTTAAAATGCTCTTGCAATAAGTGGTAGAGTTAAATCACTCTCTGAATATTGTTTGGATAAGGAGAAACCCCTCTTTTCCCACAGAGGGCTGGCAACTATGGCCTGCAAGCTGGGTTTGTCCTTCTGAGCTAAGCTGTTTGACATCTCAGCTGGTGGAGCAATATATCTTTCTGTTACTAACATGTTTCAGACCTGTGTCGCTAGCTTTTTTTTGTAGGGAAACTGAGCCAGTAAAGAAGTCCAGAATGTTTCACATGTAGACTTTAATAAGATTCTTTGAGTTGGTCTAGCTATTAAACTTTACAATAGAAGTAGGTTTTCCCTGGTGTGTTTCTGACCACCCCATCATTTCTGGGCCGTTTACATGGTGAGTTTGCCTGCCTGCCGTGGATGTCGATGACATTCATTGCTGGTGGTGGAGGAAGCTCTCAGTGTGATAGCACTGAATCATGTGACAGGTTGTTTGGGGACAAGTAGCTTTCTGTGGGGATGTTGATCCACATGGCCAGTGAACTGTTCTCTTGCATCAGGGAAATCCATGATGGAGTACCTTCTCTCAGTGAATCCCTTTAGAACACAGGATTGCTGCAAATACTCTCGGTATTGAGAGGATCATAGAAAGATGATGTGAGAAGGATCTGGGAAGTTCTACTGTTCACTTACAGCAATCCAAGCTAAAGCTCTGGATGCACTAGTTAAAACTGTTCTTTCCTATGTTCTCCACTCTGGGAAAATGTTTTGGAGGACTGCACTAAACATTGGGAGCTCCTAGAATCATAGAGTTGGAAGGGACTCAGAGGATTCTAGGCCAACCCCCTGCAATGCAGGAATTTGCAGCTGGGCCTTATGGAGTGCTCCATGTTTTAACCAGCTGAGCTAAATGGCAGGTGTGAGTTCTAGTCCCATTTCAGATGAATTGCATCACCTTTTCTTTTCAATTCAAATGTAAATGTTTTCAGTGAAATTTAAAATACACTTTTGAAAAGTCATTTTGAACTGCACACACTATTCTGGATTTCTCTTCTGGCTCAGGATACTAAATTATAATATAATACGGAAGTAATAAATGAATGTTATTACTACCCATGCAACGGTTATAACAAATGAGATGTCCTTGAGGTCTTGTTTCATTTTTCAATATTCCACTAAGCATGTAACATAAAGTTATATTGACTTGTACTCTATAATTGCCCACAGATTACAGTTAGAAATTACACCTTCCCCATTATCATTGAAGAACCTTCTGATTTGCATGCAATTCTAGTCTTTCTTGCTCTTCCTTTTGAAAGCGGTCTTCAACAGCCATTGTTGTCTTTTCACTTTCTCATAAGGAACTCATATTTCAGTTAAGAAATAGTGTGCTGCTTGTGTGTAACAATTGCTTTTGTTATGTGCACACATGTTCTGGTACGTCAGGTTTTCTGTAATGTGAGAAACAAACCAAAATCCATTGGAACCCATATCTCCCAGATCCAAAGCTCCTGCTCATACAACTGTTAGATATTACAACTTAAGGAAAGTATATCGTATAATATTTAGCTGCCATCTGTGTAAATACTGCTTTGTGGGTTTTCTTCATTACCCGTTTACTTTTTACTTTGCAGGAGCTGAGCACCACCTAGTGGATTCATGTGATTGCGGCAGATCAGTCTCTCTAAATGTTGATCTGTGGCAATTGCTGAAAATGGGCCGGACATTTTGCTTGTTTTAAGAGAAAAAGGGGCACATTTGTGAGAGACGCTAAGGCCCTACACCAGCTTACCTCTTCATAGTCTGTCTCCTGAATTTTTATTTCCAAGTGTTTCTACTTAGTCTGGCGATTGGTGGGGACAGGCTGCAGGGAGATAAAAAAATGGATGGGGGGAGGAGTTTAGCACTTGTCACCCATGTACCCCATTTGCTCTTAAAATGAGATCTCTGCATTTAAAGAGTGGAAGAGTTTCCCCCCAATGATAGCTGTTGTACATTGGAAAAAAAGTGGTCCAGTGGGAATATTTCAGATACCAATTTCAGTAAATGCAGAATAACATTAATTTGATGGTGAACAGATGGCAATACTCACTTGATTTTTGCTAAATGAATGTAGACATACCTATTTAGCTATTACTACTTAAGCAATTCAGTTAAATGTGTTTTACTGCCTTACATTTATCATGACCCAAGTGCTGGCTGCTTGGCTGACACTGGGACCAGTTGTGCAACTTCCGTTACTAAATAAGGACACCAATTGTTTCCCCAGAACGACAGAGAGGACCTCAGCTATGTTATTGCCTTTTTCCTCGGCACGGCAGCTTGTTTATATCAGGTAGGATCTTCCTCTTACAAGTCTGAAGGATTTTTTAAAAGTTGTAATCCCTTTCTGACTTAGGGTATGTTGTATCATACCTTGTGAGTCTAAAATTAAATGTGTGTAAATAGATTTATTTCAAAGTTTCTTTCTGAGTTCGGTTGGTAGTGGGTGAACTGTACTGCAGCTCTAGTTTAGCCTTTCTGGACATTTGCATTGAAGTCTACAAAGTATATAGCTGGTGGATTGCAACAGAGGCTTGACTCCCCCACATTGTCACAATAGATAAGTGCCGTACTTTTCGCTCCATAGGACGCACTTTTTCCCTCCTAAAAAGTAAGGGGGAAAGTCTGTGCGTCTTATGGAACAAATGTGTGGTCCCTGGAGCCAAATCGCTGTTGCCCTGCGCTCCTAGTCTGCTCTTTGGGGGGGTGGGGGGGAGGAGCCATGCGGCTCTGCCGGCAGCTTCTGCTTTCCCCTGAAGCCCCGACAAGGTTTGCAAGCAGAGGGAAGGCTGTGTGCTCCTGGGGTGCTCTTTGCCCCGCGCTCCTGGGTTGCTTGGTGGGGGTGAGGGTGGGAAGCAGCAAATTGCTGTCTCTCAGTGCCTCCTAATTCAACTGCAAAGGATTGCCTAACTGGATTCTGAGCTCCATTTGAAGTTTAAAAATATTAAGTTTGGGGATTTCTTCAAGTAGCAGTTTTGCAGAAATAGTCATAAATACATGCAAAGCATCTCCACAAACCAGTAATAGTGGGCTCAGGAACAGTTTAAACTGCACAACTATAACCACACATCCTGTGTGTTTGTGTGTGGACCATGTTCCTAGCAGCTAATCTTTATTACTGAAAAGAGGCATTGATACTCCACTCCAAATCTATAATTCATTATACAAATTCTTACAAGTACAGTCCACCTAAACTAAACCAAAAACATTGTGTTGGTATTGAATGGAAGCTATTTATCTGCCCTCTTTTCCTCCTCTGTTCTTTGCTCAGTCACTCCATTTTGAATCTTCCTTTCAAAACAACCATGCCTGTTTTTAGAAAACTTCAGAGATTAGGAACTGGAGCGCAATCATTTGATCTCTTTGCTCTTCCTCCATACTCCAAGCACTTCTCATTTGCACAGCCCTGGTTTCTCTCCCTGACTATTAATATTCTTGATTAATAACAGTAAAATGCTCAAATTTTAGTTTTTGTTACTGCTGCCAATACTGACTTTCCAGTGATAATGAAAACAGCTACATTATAATGGAATGTCTGTCCTTTTTCCATTGTCTTCATTATATACCGTGGCTCGCTTTAAAGCAGCAAAGTGGACAGGAGCCACACACTTTCCTGTTTTAAATAGTTTAGTACAACATTTGAATCAGATTTTTTTTCTCTTGTTTTCCTGCTCTAAAAACTTGGTGTGTCTTTTGGTCAGGAGCATCCTATGGAGCGAAAAATACGGTATCTGAATTTTGGGCCGGGAAAACTGAAGGTGGTTGGGCCTAATGTGGAGCTGTTTGAAAATATAGAGCTGCCTTATAACAAATCAGACTATTAGTCAATGTATCCACAGATTGGCCCTGATTTTCCAGAGTCTTTCTGAGCCCTATCTGGCAATTTCTGCATGTGAAACGTGTTCTGCCCCTCCCCACAGATGTTATCTCATAATATCACACAAACTAGTCCATGATGAGGCATAACTTAAATCAAACTGGGCTTTTATTCTGGAATTTATCGGACAGAATGACAGATTGTTGCCTGCATTTTTTGGTTAAGATTTCTTAGCATGCAGAGCTTGTCTGAGGCCCAGGGTGAGAGTATTGTTAGAATCAAGTTAAACAAAAAAGCACCTGGTCCCAGGTGAAGGTCCCTGGCTAAGACTCTGAGGCTCAGTGTACCTGGCCACCCACAGGCCTGCTGAAAATTTCTGTATTTTCATTAATGATTTTATGGCCATGCAGTAAACAGGTAAGCTTATTATGCTAACTTTCCTGAGAGAGCATATTGTATCTTCTTAGTGGAGATATTTGTTGCTTCAGGTAATATTTAATCAAAATAGCTGGTAACAGACAGCTTACTTTCAGCTGCTGTGGTATTTTATTTATTTTAAATATTTATTATTATTTTTAAAGGGTTTACAAAATTCATATGGCTCATAGAAGACTCTTGTGTAGACTTCAACTGCATCTCCAAGATGCAGGGGGCCAGGACAGATGTTCAGAAATTGGATCGTACCTCCACCTATGGTAGGGTTGTACTAGAGTGCACAAATTTTGGGCAACGATAATTTGATAAGATATTAAAATGCCACAGCAAATGGTAGATTTAAATTGAAAGACATAGCTTTTGTCAAGGGAGCTCACACTGTGGAGGTAACATTTGCATTCCCCTTCTTACCTTTGTTGAGTGGAAAGGCACATTAGCTGGATGCCGCTTGCTATAGAAATATGAGAAAATTCAACAGGTTACTTACATCCTTGTGACTTTTTTTCCCTTTGCAGTGCTATCTGTTTGTGTATTGCACAGGCTGGCGGAACATCAAATCCTTCCTAAGTTTTGGCTTAATCTGCCTATGCAACATGTATCTCTATGAACTACGCAACCTCTGGCAGATCTTTTTTCATGTGACTGTGAGCGCTTTTTCAACGTTACAGATCCGATTGAGGCAGCCACAAGGGAAGGCCCCTGATTACAATGTGTGATGGTTGTCCTCCAGCAAGTCTCAAGGCAAACTTGATCCAAGCAGTATTCCTCTCAGGAATGAAACACTTTTCTGCAAGACAGACGCTTCCCATAGTCTAGGGCATTAATGACAGAGAAATTCTTCTTCAAAGAAGAGCTGGAAATGGTTCGGGACCCTGTTGCGGGACAAATGAAAACCCTGTGCAGGAGAATGTACCTCAAGGGCAACGTGAGAAGTTTGGAGGGGCAGCATGAAAATTCCACATCCAGAAGTATGAAAATGGCAAAGAGCTTGTTCTGCATATCAAGTGATTCCTTCAGTCCCATACCAGGTTTGCCTTTGTGAGATAGTAGAAAAGGCTGAAATAAAAGGATGGTGTTGCATATTAACAAACTGTTCAATATGAATGAATTTCTAAATGCGAGATTATTGGATGCACATAAGTTTAATGGTGTGTGTCTGCATTTTCCTTAATTAAAATCTAACCCAGAACCATCTGTTCATGGGGATTAGTTCCTGGGCCCCAAAGGCCTACCATCTAGTGCAGTGCTCATTCTGAATTGCTTTGTTTCTACCCCTCCCCAACTTCTTCTGTGTAATTTGCTTTGAAAGAAATTTGGAAAGTGACCTCTCTCTTCTGCAGCCCCAATAGCAATCTCTAATGCTTTTCTCTAATGCTTGAAGGATGAAAAGAAGTTGACTAGCCTCATCTAGGAAAGAGCCTAACTTCTACTAATTTCAATTTAATTGTCTAAGAAAAACTGTTCTGGGAACAAAGGGAATTAAAAGTACTGGTTGTGGACAACAGATCTATTGTAGAAGAGGTGAGCAACCTGACATAATCCTACAGTGGACCAAAATAGCCTGCCTTCAGCAGACCAATGAGGGAGGGTGATGGTTATTCATTTCCACCCTCCTCTAACCCCTCTGTAGCAGGTTTTGGGTTAGCTGCAGGGAGGAAGATCGTGGGGGGGACAGATGGAGACCCATGTTTCCTTCCCTATTCCATTGGTGGCCACCTTTGCTGACTCAATGAGCCTCCGTCATTTTGAGGATTATCACTGGATACAACCCTACTAATCTCACCTTAATGAGAAAAGTAAACCTGCTGGATTGCATTGCATCCTGTATGTTAAGTAGCAGCCATGAGAACAAAATGCCTTCGCAATGAAGGTAGTTGCGGAAGCTTCCTCACGTCCAGATAAAAGTCATTCAGGGTTTGTGAGGATTTTAGCAGCTGGGGTTCAAGAGATCTGTACTGTCAGCATCCACTGCCATTCTAAACGCACGTCAGCCATGAGATGAGGAAGCTTTTCTCCCAGAGACAAACTTAAGATTCAAGAGAAGCCTGTTCTATGTTTATGCTTGCATTTAATAAACTCTACAATCTACTCCCACTGATCTAGGCACAAGCTTTCAGTGTGAAAACTTTCTGTAGAGATTTTAGCAAGAAAGCAACGATGCCAGACTGAAGTTATATTGTCCTACCTACCACATCTCTAACGTTTTATGATCCTCCTTGTAAGATGTCACCTACACAAAAGTGGTAGTTTTTTTCAGTAAGCAATATGATTGTCCAGTCTTAGTTTTACTATGAATCCTAAGCTGCTTTACACATTACAATAACTTCTAAAGCATTATTTTGTAGGACAATACTGAGTGGGCAGAGACTACCCAATCAGTTTACTCCCACACGACTTGGAATACCCCTGCCCTCGAATTAGATGCTGTACCCCAGAAGTGGCTGACTGTTTTTGTCCCAGCAGCAATTTTCATTCTTGACTAACCTCTGGACAGTGGCCACCCAAAACCATTGCATGCACACATAGGAACTCCCTCATCTACATAGATCAGCAGAGGAAGGGTTAATCACCCTCTCCCTGCTCATCAAATGATTGCTAGGGAGATTTGCACCCACATCAGAGTGGTGAGCTCTACCCGCTGTAATGCTAGGTGCCACTGCTGCCAAAATGGATGAAGCTTATGGGGGGGGGGGGTAGAGGCAGATCAGGCCCTAGATCTGGAGGTCAGACATTATTTTGAAACCACATGCAAGTAATGTGTGAAGTAGCCCAAGTATGTTTGTTGTAGACCAAATGTTAATAACAATACACACAAATTCTTCATTTATCATGATAGGCATACAAAGAGTCCTAAACTGGGTCTTCCAGTTGCCCTAGTCTAGTTGCTGTTCTTGTATGTTATATTTTAAATTATCATGAAGGTAAAGAAAACATAAGTAAAGGAACTCCTGTCAAACGAGGGAAAGACTCACTCTGGTTGCCATGGGACGCTGCGTATGATGACTTTGGGCATCAGTTTCCTAGCTGCAAAATGGGAATACTGATCATTTTAATGAAAATGTAAAGTGCTTTGTAGAATAAAAGTGCTGTATAAATAAATGCAGAAGCAGCTATAAGACGGTCAAGACTTCTGAAGTGAGGTCACTGCAACTTACACGGGGGTCTTTGTGGATTTTTTTTTTTTTATGAAGGTGTTTATCACAGCCAACACTTCAAGACTGGGACATTAATGATATATACTGTGGGGTGGTGGGTATACAGCTAGCACTATAGGCAATTGGAGCCTGCCCTAAATACTTTCATGTCTCTAAAGAGTCATAGCCAAGGACTGAGCATGAAGATGTTCAGGGCATGCAACTCTGCTGAGGCTCTGACTTCTCCAAAGACTAGTCAGCCTTCATCTTGGATTTCATACATGTCACTAGAAGCACTGACATAAAATATGCTTACAGATGCATTTTGCAGGCACACAATCCAAGGGTGAAAAGCTAGCAGAATTTGTTTAAGGATTAAAAAAAAAAAAATCCCATCACAGAACACAGTGTTATCTATCATAAGGCCCATTAAGTGACTGTGCTGGATTGTTGCCCAATTTGGGAGGTGGGGCGCGGAACTAGGAAAGATGCTGAGAGTTATGCAATACCAAATGATTTAATTATCCTAACTGAAAAGATCTATATCTAGCAATCCCCCTAATGTTGTGTTATGTAACGGCTTCCATGCTTTCTGAGTGCAAATCGTGCTCATGACCATACTCTTTAGCTAGCATGGAACATCTAAAATGTTCCTCATCTGTGCTGGAGACCACCACAGTGCTTGCAAAATTAACAACTAAGGGCAATTTGCCTGTCTGCTTTCCCCACTCACCTTAACAGGGACTAGCACAAGGAAAAGCAGCATGCAGGGGCCCCACTGATGACTTAAATACGAGTTCAGGATGAGTTTCTCCCTTATTGTTGAGCCAGCAACCTTCCCTCCCAATATCTAGAGACTACCTTCAGAGATATTGGGCACCTGTGTTATTATCTTAAAACAGAAGAAAATATGTTACAGTGATCGGAAAATATAACCAGTTGATTTCAGAATATTTTATCCTAACAACATACAGCCAAGCCATAATTTCAAACAGAAGAGACTTACCATTCCAGTGAAGGAGATCCATATGTGGGTGAAGGCTCCTTTACATGCACAGGTAACATAGATTGAATCGGGCACTTCTACGTAAATCCAATTCTGCTCCATGTTGCTCATCTGTACTGAATTACCCAGACCTGTATTTAAATGCAGATGGCTATGCTCTTGTGCACACACACAAACACAAAGCTACTAGCTCAATTAGTTGAGTAGGACTAGACCACAGCCTACTGCTTCCAGCTGCCAAAGTTCTCCCTAAAATACAGTTTTGTTGAATCTGACATACAAATGAAATATCCAAATCAGCTCCTTCATTTAGAACCCAGGGGCTGAGATTGATAACCACCTTCGCTGTAGTCATCTGAATATTTTACCATTTTTCATCCAGTCGCAGAGAAGTGAAGAGAAACCATTGTACAAAGTCCATTCTCTTCCTTTTGTGCAGGCACAAAATATCATCCAGAAATTCATACGTGAGCAGGACTATTTGTTGGGACAAGTCTGGAGCTGCCCTTACTGAACTGATGAATCATACCGTTGTGATGCACAAAATTCTATTGTCACTCCTGCCACAAAACATTAAATTACATTCCTACTTTTGTAGCTTTTAAAAAACAAACCAGACTCTAATGAATAAATAGAAACATTCACAAGTGAAACAGTGTTTTAATATAATTGTTAAATTACTTAAACAGATTGCAATTTCCATGGGAAATCATAACTGTATCACCTTTTGCAAGAGCCAGAAAAAAGACTGCATACCCCTTGAAATGATCCTGACACAGTCATCAATCACAGTCAGAGATACAAGTAACTGAAAACTGAATTGACAACACAATTGCGCAAGGTGGTCTGCTCAAATGTTAAGAATGCACATTTCAAAGCAGGAGGCAAACCTAAAACAAAATGATCCTATATTGTGCTATTAATTAAAATTTGGAAGTGGTAAATGACGGTAAGAATGAAGGGTGGAAGGTGATGAAGAACAAGCTGCAGTACTGTGTAAATAAAGACCTTTGCAAATCAAATGGCATTTCTTGAAAAGGTTCAAAAATATAGTACGAGGACAGACTTGGCAGTTTTCTAGGAATCTGGCAACTATACTATCCAAGGGTGTGCCCTAGTAGAAAGGGAGGAGATGAAAGGAAAGTGGGATGCTACTGACACTCTAGTCTGAAACAGTTTAATAGCAATAGTACACATATCACTGAGACCATGGATTTTACCTTATTTTTTGGTCAAAGGTGACACTAACCCCTGCCCCCTCTCCAATGTCATAATTGCCAGTGCTGGGTAATCATTAGGTAATGGAAATTCTGCCCTGAGAAGAGTGGAAAAAGTATGTGTCAAAATGTTTGAGTCATTTTTGAAATTGCCAAATTCAATATCAAAAGTTTTCCCCCACTGAAATATAAAAATATAGGTTTTTATGCTTTTATACTTTTTAATAAAATATGAAGGGGACCTTGATTTTAAAAGTTGAAAATGTATTTAACTCACTTATACATTTATTAACAGTCCCCCTCTTTTTTAAAAAATAAGTATTGTTCAGCAGGATAGGCCACATCAATATCTTTAGAGAATCAATCAATACATATGTTTTATTATGGAAAAAAAACTTGCCGAAGTCGTCAAACTGAAATTCATAATATATGAAATGGAATTCAGCTCCCACAATATCAATCCAGAAGAGTAAAATTTCTAGGTAATATTCAGCGGCACTTACTTGTACAGACAGTTGTTACATAAACTGTAAACATTCTTTCAAAAAGAAATTATTGATTTGATTGTGGTTCCTCTTATGCTACTGTCCAGAGGCACACTCGAAGTGGCTTCAGGCCTAATACCCTTGGTCAAATAACTTTCAGAATTTTGAATACACAATTTACCTATTGCATCCAGCTCCCTCTGACGTTAGGAATGAGCACAGCTGTTCTCATTCTTCCTATTTCATCTCTGTCTAACTGTAGGTTTTCCTCACTTTATTTCCTCTTTAAAAAATCAAACTTGAGCTTTATTATTATTACTTCAGCTTGTTTGCTGGACTGTACAAGATTTATTTGAAAACTGCCAAGTCTGCAACTCAGAGATAATGAAAAGAATATCACACAATTCTATAGCTTATGTACACCTCCCAATGTACCTGGCGTCCGATCCAAAGAACTGTGAGCTCAGCAGAAGACTTCACACCCATTGCTGGACTCATGGAGACAAACAGAGCTGCAGGGCAGAAACATCCCATAGCCCTGATCAACCTTCCAACAGGGAAACAGAAGTGCTTGAACTCAGCCTGGGTGCCCGTTCCCTTCTTCCTAACAGTGACTATCAGCTTCTGTGTCAAGGGCTGACTGCCTGATAAGAGATTCAGGATTGTGTCAAGGTGCCCCTGCTCTTGTCCTGCCTAACAGTTGACAGATGCTTTGCTGGGTGCTCAGTTCTGGATATGCGTCTCCTTCAAACAGCTGTTCTGTGAACTTCACTACATCAGAGCTACACATAGATCGCTGTTGCTCCATTGGGGCAACTGTTTAATACACAGAACGTTCAAAATATAGAATTTTGGTGTATTTCTTAGATCTCATAATCTTCCATATTAAAAAATACAAAAAACTGCACCTCAAAACCAACAACCCTACACATTTCAGAGAAATCTCCCTGTGTATCTCCATGTGTTTCACGTTGGCAGCTAGTCTTTCATGTGTAAACCAAAATATGCTGAACAGAAGTGAGAAGGCCTCCTCATTTAATAAATATGCTTGAAGAATCATTTCCCCCTCACCTTAAGAACGATTTCTCTCCTTTCACTTTCAGTATATCAGTTCTGGTAAAAAGAAGGAACCTCCTATCTGTGTAAGGGTAGGGATGGCAAGAGTACATAACAAGGCATCTTTTCCATTAAAAAACCATTACTGGTGATGTCATTAAAAAAGGCCCTTTTTGTAGAGCAATCGTTGGTGGTGTTTTTAATTTCAAAAGTCCACTCAAACACCTAATAAGATAACAGTGGCACACTTCAAGGAGTTAACAGCATAGACCAGAAATACTATGGGACTGCACAGCCTTTCCAGAGTAATGCTGTTCCTTTTTCTCCTTTTGTTGCAATGAATTAAACTTTCCTTCAACCAAGTAAAAAACATTGTGTTGCTTCAAATAAATACTTAAATATCTTAAGTCCTGTGTAGCAGCCTCACTGAAGATCTCAAATCCACGTCTTCATTTCGAATTCCATTCAGCAAAAAATCTTTGGTCAATTCATTTACACTCAACCTAGAAAAAATCCACAGCAGTGCTAGGTAACTTCCGAATGGTGTGCCACATAGCCCAAACTGTGTCCCCCCCTCCCCCACTTCTTGCACACACTCCTGCTAGGAAGGCATCATATGAAATACTCAACTGTGCCTTGGTATTAGATTCGCTGCTAAGCAGCAGCAGATTTTTTTTTGCCAACTCGTTGTATTTAAAGCAAACTGAGCCATTCTTGAGTCATTCTTGCCCACTGCTGTTAACTTGCCAGTGGGGGGCCTTCGTTTAGGAAGTAGGTGGTCATTTCTCCTTTACCTTTGACCTTAACAACCCCTCGGCATTCTAGTTGATAGTTGTTGACTGTTAAAACTTGGTACATGTCTGTGGTCACCTGTGGAGTTTTAAAAAGAATGGATCAGGAAAGAGTTGAATAAATTGCAATTGACAAAATTCAACACAAGTCTGGTATTCTCAAGCAGTGCTGATGGAAGAAGAGCTGTCATTTCACTAAAAATTACTATGATTGCACCCATAAGAAAAAGGGCTGATGATAAAAGTGAATTTCAGATCATTTCAGAGAAAGACTCATCGTGTTCACACATCCCCTTGGGCTCCTAAAAGGACAATGGCAAGTCAGAGACATGTGAGTAAGGAGAAGGAATAGGTGAATCTATCAATTTTGGTTTCTCTCAGTATCTTGTTTTTCAGCTTTGACAATGCCAATCACCTGTTGTAGAGGACAAGGGACTGGATCAAGTTTCCTATTCTCTTCCCACCCTGTAAGCATGATCCATGTTAGCTTGAAATTGGGCCATCTCTCAGTGTGGACTATAACTGCGTGAACAACGTACTAGGTGGCTAAGTGTTCAAAGCACAGTATCACATAGGTATGTATCTCTGGATCAGAGCAAGGTGAATTATCCCATCTTCTGGTTATTGCTCAGCAAGAACAACATGAAAATACTCGGGGGGGGGGGGGTTACAAAAGAAGAAACAGATGCAGAGGTTCTCAAGGAGCTCTGTTCTGGACTCCATATTACATGATAACATAGATTCCTTCATATTTTACCCCCTACCTCCAACACAGAGATGAATCATTAAGGTGGATAAAGCATGAAATATGTAAAGTAAGAAAGGAGGACAAGTTACATAGATCTGAAGTGACTTCATGTGTCAGCTGCCACATTTTTTATGCTTGGTTAAAAGTTTTTGCTTGGGGTGGTAAATATCTACCCCCAAGTAGAATACATAAAATGTACATATAGATTACTGATCACTTCTACTAGTGGTTTGTGTAAATACTCATAAGAGAAAAAAAAAAGTTTTAGGGAGGAGGAGAGGTGCCAAGAAGACTCACCTGAATCCTGTCGGGCACCCCTGTGCTGTCCATTCGGCTGGCTACATTCACAGTATTCCCCCAAATATCATACTGGGGCTTACGTGCGCCTATGACCCCAGCTACTACTGGGCCAATATTGAGCCCTAGCAAAGAAATAGTATGGAATTAGACATGAGTGTATAAAGTACATCTTATAAGTTATCACTACCAGATCACATATGCAGGAGGACTGCAACTATCTGATTTCTCCCCAGGCATAAATTGACCATAGCTAATTTTTGAATGGCCAACCTTTTGAGGGCTATATGACAAAACGTGCCATGATTCTATGATCAGGTATTATTATAAATCAACAAAGGTTTAAAGCAGACTCCACATGGCTGTAATGTGTGTAGCACTCCTAAGACTTTGAAACATTACCAGTTGAGAGTGAGGTAAATTCATCCAAGTGCTACCTTCCCTGGTCTTTGAAATCTGTGATATCAAAGATTTGTGGTCTTTGAAATTTGTGATATCTGCATATAAATATCCTACACTGATGATTTCTCTGCCTGTTGTAGCAATTGCAATGCACCACCCTAGATGATGTGTGATTTTTATTGCATTTTTATTGCTTCTTTTTATATGTGTATTGAATTTTATTGTATTACAAATTGAATTCCATAGAATTCATACGGCAAGTGTTCTTCACAGGCACACCTCGGACCACTTGAATGAAGCTTGGGGACCACAGTTTGGGAACTCCTGTCCTACACTATCTAACTGCTTCTCAAAAAACTCACTGGAGCTTATTTTTTACTCGATATCAGTATACTATATCTTGATATCCAGAATTATGAAGATGAATAACAGTGCACCAAGAATACTCATGCTCTACAATCAAAATAAATGATCTATAAAAAATGTTATAAAATCTGCTTCTTTGGCAGATGTTCTCAATTTACACATTACATTCTAAGCTTAGTTGGTCTGTGGAGAGTGGAGCATACCTGGAGTAAGAAGCCTCAATCCAGATATCCTTGTGAATTAACCGACTGAACCTGAGGCATTCCCAGTGAAACAGATAAAAATGTAGCATATAAGAAGAGACTTGCTAGATCAGGCCCAAAGGCCCATGTAGTCCAGCATACTGTTCTCACAGTGGCCAGCTTCAAAAAAGGGGCCTGAATGCAAGATGGCTGGCCTTGTTGGTTTTGACTGAGTGGAAGGAAATACGGGTGCTCGACTCAGTTCCTCCCAAACAATGGTGATGGCTCTAGGAATCCAGTAAGAATGAAGGAACCCAGTGTCAAGCACCTGTATGCATGCGGATCGGCCTTACAGGATCAGGTTGAAAGAGATCTTGCTCCGTCTCCACTTCAAGTGTGTGTGCATATTTCAGATTCAAATATGAAAGACAGTTTTCCAGTGTTCTACACGACAAAACAGTTCTAACAGCCATGTCCTTTCTAAAGCACTAATGTGGGCAGAAAGCTAATTTTGTTTGGCTTTAGATCTTCCCATGTTCAATTGGCTACTAATCTCCAGTTGGGAATGTTATGTAATGGGGTCAAATTTCTGCAGGAAACACAACCAACACTGCAGATCAAGAATACTCCATTAAGTGCTAATTTAATTCAGTAGAGGCAGCACCAATTAACACGTGGCATTTGCACTTTTAACCACAGAGGAAATACTCTAGAAGCATAACACCATAACAAAGGCATTTACCTATTTTCATCTGGAAGTTGTTGAACGAATGCTCATTGATGTATTTCATTTGATCCATTAACCTCATTGCAAAGTCAGCCAGGGCCTTGATGTGTGACTTGCCCACTTTGTCATAGGTGGAATCATTGAGGCCTGAAGCAGCCATATATGTGCTGCCTATAGTTTTGATCTTTTCCAGCTGTCGGAACTGGTCTTCGCTTATTATCTGCAGAGGCAACAAAGGAACGAACTTATTGAAAAGGACACGTGTAAATCAATATACACTGTTTGACTGATCTGTATAAGACCCAGATATGATCATGCACACTGTAGCTTGCATAACACATGTTCTAATGTGCTTCCCATATGAAGAGAAAGTTCATGAACTGTTTTGATCCTGCACATAGACAGGATGGTGTCCTAGACCCTATTTTTGCTTCTTCAAATTGATAAGGAAAGAAAAGTAAGATTTTGCACTAGGATGTCAGGTCACGGGAAGCAATGCCCCTTCAGTTTGGATCTACATCACTTCCTGGCACGAGTGTATCGGTACTTGCTGTCAGGTGACTGAGTTAGGACCATTTGCACTTTTAATCATAGCTTTCTGAGTAATAAAAGCAACAGTGGCCAGTGCCACTGTGACTGCTAATCACAGAGGAGGTAGAACTTTCCCAGGAGCCTCTGCACAAGCATGAGACCATTTCAGCTGACCTGGACAAATTATTGTTTCCATTGCTGCACTTATACAGATCAATGGGAGCAGAGCATGAGGTGATTAAAACGGCTGTTGACCAGGAGATGAAGTCAACAGGCCAGGATACCAAGAATTAGGAATCTAGATCTATGAGCTGAGGAAGGCTTGCAAGCCAGGTAGCTTTCTGGGTCCTACCCATACCCATGGATGAAGAGTTTATTTAGGAGTGTATTGCATTGTCTGGGCTCAGCAGCACCTTTCAGTATGTAGTACTTCTAGGAAAGAAAAGTGTAGTGCTGTATTTCTATTGATACCTCTGGCATATGAAAGAAATCTAGCACAGAAAACAAAAGTGTCAGAGACCACTGGTGTTGTGTGCATTGGGACAATACAAAAGGGTCAGTCATAGATTCACAGCATTGTAGAGTTGGAAGGGACTCCAAAGGCCATCTGGTCCAACCCCCTGCAATGCAGGAATCAGTTAAGCATGAACTAGACCACACTGAGGTTTAACGCTTAAAAAAAGAAAAGAAAACTTGCTCACCTCATCAAAGTCAGCAATGATTTCATTGAGAAGCCTCAAGCATTCCACTCCTTCATTGTTGGCCTCTAACTCTACATAAAATTCTGAGAAGTTGCTGATGGAAGCAAACATGACAGCCACACACTCGCATGACTGGTAATATAGCTCATCATTTCTCCGCTCCTGTGCAAGGAAGTGGGCTGCCACATCCTTTGGCAAGATGTTATGGAGAAGGCGTCTGTTGTAAGCCTGCAATTCCTCCATTTCCTCCTTTTCTTCAGTAGCCTGAAAAGGGAGAGAGGAGGAGAGAGAAAAAGATGCAGCCTGCAACTCAGGTTCATTTATGTGGCAAATGGTCTGGAAGCATATACAGTGGACACACAACTTATGCGTGTTTAGCTTGAGCGGTTGCAGCTCTATGGACTTGACTGGGAAAAAGGGGCGAGGGGAGATACCATAAGGGGGTGGGAGAGCAGGGGGGAAATGTCAGCAATCGCACCCGCCATTGCATTAGCCCTGGTGCAAGGTGTAGTGGCCTTGAGAGTGTGTGCGCAGCTTTTGGAGACAAAGCAGAGGTGGCTGGATAGACTATAATTTTAGTTTTTAAAGGGTTATTTTGACTATGCGATTTTGGCTTTGTGTGCTATCCCTGGAAAATAACTCTTGCATAAGTTGTGAATCTATTGTATATGGCCGTGGTTCCCAACATGGGGCACATGTCCCACAGGGGGGCAATTTAATTTTAAGGGGGGGGGGCTATTTGAGAATGAGTAATTAACAGTTAATGGCCTTTTAGGCTTCCTCCTCAAGAATAGGAGTTCACATTTTGAACAATAATAATTATATATCATGGGGGAGGGCATCAGGATTTTAGAGTTGCTTAGGTGGAGCAAAAAAAAGGTTGGGATCCACTGGTATAAGGTCTAAGATGTAACCCATCAATACATGCTAGCAACAGAATATGATTTTGCACACACTAAGGGTGGCTCCGTCCAAACTATTTGCATGGGATAGATACACACATGCACGGACAGTATTCTTTACAATACAATATAAAGCAAAACTAAGAGCACAATCTTGGTGATCCTCAGCTAAAATTGATACCGTAGGAGTTTCCTTTCTGCTAGCGCTTCTACCTCGATAATTTATGAGCACGGTAAGATAATGCATTAACAGCGTGAATAGAAACTGTTTGCTGATTATAAATGGCATTTTAAAATTACACTCAAAAACACACACCTGAAGCTTCCAGAGGAAATCAAGTCTTGCTGTGGATTCCACTTGCTGCGCATGAAGATACACCGCCAAGACAAAAACAGTGATAACTACGGGAGTCACAATCTTCAAGGCCACCCTGGACACACTTGGAGGACTACGCAGGAAAAGAAAATATATAAATCTCTGGATGTTCTAGGATGCCAGCTGCTAAACTGGAGGAGTACGTACAATTCAAAGCAAGCAATTTCTTGACCTCTTTGTGTAGCAACAGGCTGAGCAAGGGGTGGGCTCTGGCTGCTGACCTATAAAATCCACTGACTATTTTATTCTGTTCAACTCTGAATCATTTCATTTATCATTTAGTTCTTGCTTCTGATGCAGCGTGAACAGCGAAGTCCAGGTGGCCATCTTTGCACGAGGCCGCCCCATCAATCTTCATTTTTTTTGTGCTTCAATGGCTCTAGAAGTGAGGCACACTGTATCAAAACTGCCTCTTAGGCAAGGAAGGGAGACAAAGGGCCACAGCAGAGTCAATGCATTCCATTACTAAATCATAGGGGATTTGTGAGAGACCACTAGATTCTATTCTTTTCTCACACTCTCTGTTATGTACTGAAGTTCTCACCCTGGGCCAGCAGGGGGATACTGTAGATAGTTATGCAAATAAGGGATTGAAAGTGACGTTCAATGATTGGATAGTTTTAGAAAATTGTTACAGTTACGTTGTACTGGAGCTCTATAAAAGCAGGCTGACTGAACCCTTCAGTTCAGTTCTGTTCTGGCCTGTGAATAAACAAGAGCTGTTTGAAGAATCGCTGTGTTATCTGATATGTTCACCCACAACTTAACACTCTCCCTGCCTTTATGAGGTCAAATTCTTCCTATCCTTGAATACAACAAAGGCTAGGTAGCAGTGCTACTAACTGTGGTTGACGTTAATTTGCATTTCAAGTTTGTTTCAAATTCAAACTCTGGCAAGCATTCAAAATGGTTAACAGTGCTTCAGACAGCAAGGGAGGGGACCTGTGTTTGAGAAGAGAGGGGTGTGCCCATCCCATATCCCTTAAGCACCATTAAAGGATGAGCCACATTATGTCTGCAACAACCCAAACCCACCAACGGCTGAAGCCATTTTTTAAAGCAACCTCAGGCTACCTGCCCCTCAGTAACTCACCATGCTCCATTCTCAGTCCCATTGGAAAATACTCTGAAATAGCAAGAGATAGGTTTTAGACAATGTATATGGACTGCTCAGATTGCCTTATCAAGCAACCATCTTCTAAAGAATACTGAGATAATATATGTGAAGAAGTCTGAACACTAATGAGATAGGATACAAAAATTTTCCTCCTCCTCATTACTATTATGATTATGCTGTTTCCCTTACTTGTTGCACAAGCTGCCTTTTAAATTTTTCAGTATTCTTCCCAGCTGGCACAGAACTGCTGACTTTGGGTTAAAATCAAGGTGTACATTTCACTGCTCCAATGCTATCCAAACAAAAGTGCCTCTCTAATACTTCAGCAGTTCAAAGGTCCATGTCTCTTCTGGATCACTTGCCTGATGTTAATCAAATGAACATGTGTGCAAAGTACTCCATTTAAATAACAGGGAAGTTGTTTTATATGTCTCTGTGTTCATTGTTCTGAAATGCATGATGGATTGCAGCAACAGGAGGGATCCCTAATGCCCCTTGTGACACTAGAACCAAAGCCTCAAAGCATTCACTTTATTGCAGGTCCTGCTGCAATTTCAATGGAACATGCTTCCAAACATGGTTAAGATCACCATTCTTTTTTTAAAAAGTTCTTACATCTACACAGAGTTCCACGGAATCCAGGGTGCCACATATTTTAAAATAAAGACATTTAGGATTGAGTGTAATAATCAGCTGCTCCACAAAATCAGTGCTACTATTTTTCACTTTGAACACTATGTGGAGCCATAACCACTTCCTAAAATTTTCTTCTACTTGCCTTTCGCTACAATGAAAGACGATCGCTTTTTGACTTTGAGCTTGATTATCGTTGAAGTGAGGAGTCAAGAAAAGTTGGCACATTAGATAGGATGTTATAAAACAAAGCTGCCTGGACAAGTTAGGGAATTAATTCCTAAGAATTAATTCCCTAACTTGAATTAGGAGATTCAAGTGCAGGGAATTCTGCACTTAGGGAATTCTGCAGTGGGACTGCAGAAAAGAGGAGATTAAAGGTGACAAGTTGGAATCTGCCCACATAAAGCTGGATTCTACCCTTTGTTTGCAAATTTACTGTCTCATTCTAGATGGTACTGGAGAAGCGGGGAGTGCCTTGAAATTCCTTCCTATTTATTCACTGAACATTTTTTTCTTGTATTTTGTCAGAAATTTTTATCCAGGTCGTATCACCAGATCACTCCAGCAGTACCAGATACTTTATAATCCAATTAACATAGCTCCTGTTCTAGTTCTTCTGCCCTTTCATTTTAATTTTTTTATTTTGTTCAGTTTATGAGTCACCTAACATAGTATTCTCTAGAAAAGAAACAAAGTAAAAACAGACCATAAAATCTGACAGTGACAATTTAAAAACTGCTTTTCCACATTAACTCTGTTATATCTATCTTACTTACTCACTCACTGAGTCAGTAGAACTTGCTTAAAGGCAGCTGTTGTCTTCCAGCTGAAATTCAGACCCCACATGGCTCCTGCAGGAAGGCCTGACGCCAGCAGTTAGCCTAGCTGGGCATTGGTTGATGGCCCCAGGGCTTAGAAAGCCCCATCATGGGTTTTAACATGAGATCCAGGCAGATATATGCAGACACTTCTTGAGGACCAACTTGGCTCCCATCCATGGTAACTGCACAGCCTGCTGCCTCTCTTGAACTCTGAGAAAGGTGACCTGGAAAATGCCAGTGCTGTTGCTGCAGTTTGCTAAAAAAGGCCTTTCAATTTTAGATTTTTTAAAAATTCTTTTTTTTTTTTTAAAAAAAAGCTTTCCTAGATGACATGGCAAACCGCAGCAGCAGCACAATCAGCTTACCCAGAATTCCCGGCTCTCAAGAACTCTTCTTCATCCCAAGGTGGGAAGAAGCTACCACTGAATTAGCCACTATAGTCATACCTTGGAAGTCGTTCGGAAACCAACACACAGCTTCTGATTGGTGGCAGGAAGCTCCTGCCGCCAGTTCGAAGCCCCGTCGGATGTTTGGCTTCCAAAAATAATTCACAAAGCAGAACACTCACTTTCAGGTTTGTGGTGTTCGGGAGCCAAAACGTTCGAGAACCAAGCTGTTCGAAAACCAAGGTATGACTGTATTGTGTGTGTGTTTTTCAGGAAGAGGAGGAAAGGGACTGGCGGCATAGCTGCTGCCACAAAGAGGAGGATGAGAGCTCCAGGAGCTCCAGTGTGACAGGAACAGGAGGCATCAGCTGGACTATGCTGAGGGCCCCCTGAAGTTTGACACCAGGCCTGCTTGCATGGTTACAATTCTTTTTGGCTGGCAGGAACACTCTAAGTTTTACCACCAGCCTTTTCCTGGCTTATATTTTCGGTAAATTTGTATAGGGGTGTGAGAAAAGAGGCATCTGTGCATCTTGCTAATTAGTGTGCATGTCATAATACAGAATAATTAGATGGATCAGACAGATGCCCAGTTAAATTAATATAGGATAATATTCCCTGCATCTGGAAGAGATCTGCACCTAGAATGTGGTGGCTGCATATGTACTAAATACTTCCCACGAGCCTTAAGTGGTTCACCACGCAGTAAGACTAACAATAAATGGAGCTTTCAGAGCAAGCAAAGCTAATTTAATGAGTGGTAAGACTGCAGCTCCTAAATTTATTTCTGGGAAAAAGCTTCTTATTTACTCCACCTTTTTACTGACATCTTGATTGTGAGGTGATGCAAATAATTGCTTTTAAGTGCTCTAATTCAGTTTGCTCCTGGCTTATCAAAATTCCATGCAGTATAAAATGCCCAAAGGATGTTTTGTTTTGAGATTATCCCTTCAAATGACTGCCCCTAATTTGCTATCAATTTTCTTTTTTATATGAAGGGCAGAATTCATACCTGAGTGGATTAATCAGAATTAAGCAATCCAAAATGGAGAAGGGCACGGCTGTGGTTCAACCAGAATGGCCTTTTTTTCTTTCTTTCTTGTGTTGTTTTATTAACTTAAGAAAAGATCTCATCAAATTGGTTGTTTGGTATGTTTTAAGGGAATTAAGGAAATCATAAGGCATACAAATAATGCCAATAAAAGTAGTGTTGCTTATTAGTGAACAAGCCAAACTCCTACAATGAAAAATGTTTAATGAGTAAATATGTTTAAAAAGGAAGATATGTGTTAACATTCAACACAACTAAGGCACTAGCCTCCTACTTGATGCAAAATATACATGTTTGCTCCTTATCTGAGAGAGCAACACTCATGCAGGTTATGACATTCAAATTGTAGATACCAGCAAAATAGAACCAAGAGCAAGAACTAATAGAGGGTTCTTAAATAACTTCCAGTGTTAACTCACTTGTTGATGCTGCACACTCTTTCTGTTTACATAAAATTGTTTTCATGGACTCATTGACTTGGTTTTCCCAAGCAGCAAATGATGCGGTGAACCTGTTTCTGGACTATTCCATTCTAGACCCTGGGTAGGGGCCTCACATGACTGAATGCCCCTCCCATAAAACAATAAAACCGTACACATAAAAAACTGGCTAGGCAAAAACCCTTGACTTCTTAAACTCCTATGTGCAAGTTTTACTTTTTTAAACTGAAGTGTGTCCAGTCATGTGAGAACTTACTGGTACTCCGAAATGGTATAGTCCAGAAACAGTCTACTTCCTCACCTGCTTTACTAAAACTTCAACTTGGTGACCTTTCTCTCGGTTTATATATATAAAAAAACTTACAAAGGTTTAATGGTAACTTACATGGCATTGGCTGTGACCAGAAGATCTGCATTATCGAAGAGGGTAAGCCCTGGCACTTCCACAATAAGGACATATGTAAATTCAATAATCAACATCAAAATGAGTTTCCCAATGCAACTGATCTGAAGGAACACAGAGCAGGCCAGGAGGCTCAGTAAGACACTGTAGGTAAAATACTGTGAGAGGAGGGATTGGGAAGCGGAGGAGGAGTGGAGGGAGGAAGAGAGAACAAACGGGAGTCAAATCAGTAAAGCACAGCAAACATCAATTAAGCAGTGCTGCAAGAATGAGGTTACATATAGAATCATAGAATCATAGAGTTGGAATAGATCACAAGGGCCATCGAGTCCAACCCCTACCAAGCAGGAAACACCATCAGAGCACTCCTGACATATGGTTGTCAAGCCTCTGCTTAAAGACCTCCAAAGAAGGAGACTCCACCAACTCCTTGGCAGCAAATTCCACTGTCGAACAGCTCTTACTGTCAGGAAGTTCTTCCTAACGTTTAGGTGGAATCTTCTTTCTTGTAGTTTGGATCCATTGCTCCTTGTCCGCTTCTCTGGAGCAGCAGAAAACAACCTTTCTCCCTCCTCTATATGACATCCTTTTATATATTTGAACATGGCTATCATATCACCCCTTAACCTCCTCTTCTCCAGGCTAAACATGCCCAGCTCCCTTAGCCGTTCCTCATAAAACATCGTTTCCAGACCTTTGACCATTTTGGTTGCCCTCCTCTGGACACGTTCCAGTTTGTCGGTGTCCTTCTTGAACTGTGGTGCCCAGAACTGGACACAGTACTCCAGGTGAGGTATGACCAGAGCAGAATACAGTGGCGCTATTACTTCCCTTGATCTAGATGCTATACTCCTATTGATGCAGCCCAGAATTGCATTGGCTTTTTTAGCTGCCGCATCACACTGTTGGCTCATGTCAAGTTTGTGATCAACCAAGACTCCTAGATCCTTTTCACATGTACTGCTCTCAAACCAGGTGTCACCCATCTTGTATTTGTGCCTCTCATTTTTTTTGCCCAAGTGCAATACTTTACATTTCTCCCTGTTAAAGTTCATCTTGTTTGTTTTGGCCCAGTTCTCTAATCTGTCAAGGTCGTTTTGAAGTGTGATCCTGTCCTCTGGGGTGTTAGCCACCCCTCCCAGTTTGGTGTCATCTGCAAATTTGATCAGGATGCCCTTGAGTCCATCATCCAAGTCGTTGATAAAGATGTTGAATAAGACCGGGCCCAAGACAGAACCCTGTGGCACCCCACTAGTCACTCTTCTCCAGGATGAAGAGGAACTATTGATGAGCACCCTTTGGGTTTGGTCAGTCAGCCAGTTACAAATCCACTGAGTGGTAGCATAGTCAAGACCGCATTTTACCAGCTTCTTTACAAGAATATCATGGGGCACTTTGTCAAATGCCTTGCTGAAATCAAGGTAGGCTACATCCAATGCGTTCCCTTCATCTACCAGGCTTGTAATTCTGTCAAAAAACGAGATCAGGTTAGTCTGACATGACTTATTTTTCAGAAATCCATGCTGACTATTGGTGAGCACAGCATTCCTTTCTAGGTGCTCACAGACTGTTTGCTTAATGATCTGCTCCAGAATCTTCCCTGGTATTGATGTCAGACTGACTGGGCGATAATTATTTGGGTCCTCTCTTTTCCCCTTTTTCAAAATAGGGACATTTGCCCTCCTCCAGTCTGCCAGGACTTTGCCTGTTCTCCAGGAATTCTCAAAGATGACTGCCAGTGGTTCTGAGATTACATCTGCCAGTTCTTTTAATACTCTTGGATGCAGTTCGTCTGGCCCTGGAAACTTGAATACATCTAAACTAGCCAAGTATTCTTGTACTATCTCCTTAGTTATTCTGAGCTATGTTTCCTCTGCTGAATCATTTGCTCCAAATTCTTCAGGTCGGGCATTGTTTTCTTTATCGGAGAAGACTGAGGCAAAGAAGGCATTGAGGAGTTCAGTCCTTTCTGTGTCCCCTGTTTGCATTTCACCATCTTCTCCTCTGAGTGACCCCACTGTTTCTTTGTTCTTCCTTTTGCTACGGACATACCCATAAAAGCCTTTTTTGTTGCTTTTAACCTCTCTAGCAAGTTGCTCTCTCCAGTTGCTGGACTTTGTCTTCTAAGAGGGCAATCAATGTACAACTGCTGCAGGTAAAGCTGCCTGCAACCTTTGGCAAGATGGCAAACATTGCGCAGGAACTGCAGGCGACTGCAGCTGTTCCCTCACCCTCCATCTTGAGAACGTGTCGTTGGGGGTGGCTACAGTGGTCCTCCATAAGAAAACCCTTTTGCTCCTCCTTCAGCTGCTGCCCTGCAAGCTCTGAACTTATCAACTTATTTTAATCAACTTATTTTAATTATTCTTCTTTTGCTATGTCACATGTCAGTTAATATAAGGCTCTGTACAACTTTGGTTGAGGGTACCTTAGGTCCAGCGTGCCACTGAACATCCTTCAATGGATGCTTATACTGGGACTGGCACATTTGTCTAGCTGGGCTTCCAGCAGGCCCACACAATGCCTGACCCACCAAGCCTCAGCAGCAGTTTAGTCCTCTGGCAGTTAAAAGTCCACCTTTTATTCTGTAAGGTATGTGCATGCATGCCTATTTGAATGTACATACATCATATATGCATACGTGTTTAATGCATCTTTGTTTTCATTAACTTGTAATTTTGTGTGACAGCTGTCAGCTGCTCCAAAGTCAATTCTACGTATGATGCATAATGAAGGTGGCATTGCAAACTCATAGAAACCACCTCAGATCAAGACTTATATTTTTCAAATGCCACTCCCTTTAAAAGTTTTTTTTAGGTATTTAATTAGAAAGGAGCGCATCAGAACAGTGTGATTCTTTACATGTCTACTCAGAAGCAAGTGTCATTGACCTCAGTGGAACCAACCCCCAAGGTAAGTGTGTATAAAACTGCAGCTACATTAAACCTGGTGTGGTAGCAGCATTGAATAATAGCACTATCCCACCTATTGTCTGGAGTGGTAAAGCTGAGAATTAAGTGTAGAATTGGTTTGACACATTATCAGTGGCAAAAGGATATTGTATGCAGAAGGCCCTAGGTCTGAAACCTGTAATCTCTCATTTAAAGGATCTTAAGTAGCTGGGCTAAGGGACGTGGGTGGCGCTGTGGGTTAAACCACAGAGCCTAGGGCTTTCCGATCAGAAGGTCAGCAGTTCGAATCCCAGCGATTGTGTGAGCTCCTGTTACTCGGTCCCAGCTCCTGCCAACCTAGCAGTTCGAAAGCACGTCAAAGTGCAAGTAGATAAATAGGTACCATTCTGATGGGAAGGTAAACGGCATTTCCGTGCGCTGCTCTGGTTTGCCAGAAGCAGCTTAGTCATGCTAGCCACATGATGGAAGCTGTCTGAGGACAAACGCCGGCTCCCTCGGCCTATAGAGCAAGATGACGGCAGCAACCCCAGAGTCGTCCACGACTGCACTTAATGGTCAGGGGTCCCTTTACCCTTTACCTTTAAGTAGCTGGGCTAGAAAGAATCTCTACCTGGAAAAAGATCTCTACCTGAAGACAATGGAAAGGAGCTGAAAACAGCTGAAACAGACAACAGTGGGCTAAGTGATTAACTGTCTCATTCAGCATAAAACAGGGCCACTTATAGTTTGTACGAATTAAAAAACTTAAACACACCCACCTCTGGGAAATTGCAGCTTGGCTGGGAGCTGGCACATAATCCTTGTACTGTCCCCAGGCTGTAATTGGAGGCAGAGTAGCTAATATGGCACATGTTCACCTCACGTGGGGTGATGTTATACTCTGCAGCCACGCAATCACGGAGATCCACAGTGCTGCAAGTGAACTGGCAGAAAGGAAGTGATTAAAAACAGCTAACTACAATGGAATGTACTCAGGGCAGAGATGCATTAAGAGATGGTTCTCTGCACAATGGCAAAGTGGCCCAGCACAGATGGCTCTTGGGCCTGACAATATAAACCACCAATTAAACAGCGGCGGCTGTAATGACTGCTTTAGCAGGTATGCAAAACATCATCTACCTCTTCCCACATCCCAAGTATTGTCTAACGCATCTAATTAATATACCATGAAACTGGCACTGGGAATTCCCAGGAAGTGCTCCATTTACAGGTGAAACAATTAGCATTGCTTTGATCCTATCTATTTTAAAGACATAATATTGGCCAACGCACTGGAGACATTAAGTTGTAACCATGACTGGTTAGAAGAATTCGGAAAATTACTGAGCCCACGCCTACTTTTATTTCATTGGTCACACATACACCAGGAGCTATGCTTTCTGTTGTACCCTACATCTTCTGGGCACTGATAGGTCAGTGATGCTAAATAAAAGTAACAACCAGTGTAACATACCATGTTGGCAAAGGCTGAGAGGAAAACCAATACAATGGTAAAGACCCCAACTATGGTGTTGTTGGTCCTGGACTGAACAATCTTCCTTGAGAGTGTCTGGAGTGGAGCTGGAAAAAGCTGGTCAAAAAAGAGAAAGCAAGATGTTTGAAATCATGATTCTGGATAAATATCTTGCACACTAAAGAACAATACACATTAGAAAGTACAAAAGCTGACATGCCAGATCACTGAACATCTGTCTTCCTCTAGGTAATTTTCGGAGCAGAAAGGCTAAATGCATAATTGCTTGGCTAACTTGTCATACTGACTTGCTGCTCCCTGATTAAAATAATGGTTTCTAAATCAGAACCAGAAAGAATGGTGTGCAAAACAAAACAAAACATCCGATTCTGATCTCAGAATAAATGGATATATAAACATGCATTTTGAAATAACCTGTTTTGCTTCCAAGATTCTAGCTAGAATTGAGTTTTGTCTTCATGTCACCTCTTACTATGTTTAGATGGACAATAGGTAGAACTGCAGCAGTGAATTGTACAGTAGTCAATAACACTGGCAAATGTCTTCAAGCTTCCAAAGGCACCAGAGATTTGAACATTAAAGCCCAGCTGCATCAGATCAAAGACCTATCTAGGCCACCATTCTGAGTTCACAATGCCTATGGAAAACTCATAAGCAGGACCCAAGCTAAACAGCACTGTCCTGCTCATGATTCCCCAGCAACTGTTACTGCCTCTGATACTGGACGTAATGCATAGTAATAATGACTAGCATTTATGGATACTCTCCTCCTCCATGAATTTGTCTAATCACCTTTTGAAGCCCTCGGAGTTTGGCTTGTACTGAATCTTGTGACCCTCTGGGATCTACAAACATTTATCTACTCTACAGGAGCTGTTCAGGAATCAACTTCAACTAAATTAACTCTAAATGGTATTTGGCTGACCAGTGAGTTTGGGATCTTGGAGATTATCTTCCGATATTAAGTTTTAACCTGGTGAGTTCAGGGGAGCATATTTTCCTTCACTTGCTTCCCGCACATCTTCCTCCAATAGGTTTCTGTTTGTGGCTCACCCCACCCCAGCACTCAAATCTCCTGTGCAAGGAGATAACAAGGATACATTTCTAGAATTCAGATGTTTGAGTTCTGTAAAACTAAAAGGCTTCCCTGCTGTTAATTTCGCCTCATCAAAATGCTCCCCAATTCAATCCCTAGAGAGAAATCTGAGACACAGACAAATAGCAGCTCAAATATGCATCATTATCATTGCACCAACTAGGCTTCTAAGTGGTTTCTTTTTTAAAAGAAGACAGTGAGAAATGGCTTGTGTATTGCTTTTTTAGCAATGACTAACCACGCCAGCCTCTTCCTTTTTGCTCCCCCCCCTTTTTTTATTGCACGGTTACAAGAGTTGCATTTTGCTTCCTACACAAGCACAATTATGAAGCTGTTTGATGAACAGGAGGGCTGATTAGCTGGTGCCTATTACAAAAGGAGACAGATACAACATGTGACAATGCTGTGCCTCTTTTAAGCTGCTGCCTTCACCTGCATCCATTACAGAACTATCTAAAATCACTGGACCAGATTTTTTCTTTGGTTGGGGTGGGGAGGGGGGAGATCATCTATCATACCAGGCACTGACATAATAAAAGATAGCAATAAACTGTAAGATGGTAATAAAAATCTAGCAATGTTCTTCCAAGTGGTTAAATTAAGCTTGTAAGTAGTTCTCAATGCGACAGATGAATCACAGTCAAACATCACCCTATTCTACACAGACAAGGAGAAAGTTTAAATTATGTGCAGCATGAGGTGCAGGCTTTTCATACTACCTCTGCCTGCACAAAATTTTTTTAGAGTACTGTAAGGATTTTCAGCCTAATCAGACTCCCATCAAGCTCTGAAGGAAGGACTGGATAATTACATATTTAGAATTTTACATATTTATGTAATACAGAAATTCATCCAATCCCAAATTTGGAAAATGTCAGCATTTGAACTGCTTTCTTCTATTGAGAACCTAACTGCTCGTTATTTGACTATCTGGAAACCATTTTTCAAAATGGTCTAGCTGAAGTAGAAAAACCCAGATTTGTTGGCAAAGAATATGTTATGCAATGTATGAAAAACCATTTGCTCATAAACATTTACCTTTCATTGCCCTGGAATGTGGAATACAAAATCTGAGGTCATAAACCACTAGTCAGGGATGGAAAAGCTCCAGCCTGTGGACCAGGTCTGACCTGCCAAGCCTCTCCATTTTGCCCATGAGGCTGTTTTTCCCAAACCAGGCACACCTGCCTCACACCTGATATCATATGTGATGTCAGTTGTGGGGCAGGTAGAGGCACAACTGGATCAGCTGCAGAAAGCAGGACAGAACTCCCCACACAAGGAGTGATGCACAAGGAGTTCAATCCCACGGGTTCAGCTACTTTGCAGGGTGCAGGGTACTTCCTGCATGCACATCAGCTGATGTGCAGGGTGTTCAATTCTCCTTGGATATTAACCTGCAAAGTTCTTACCTGGCCCTACCCACAGAAGGCCGATATTTTTAAAAATCCAGCATTGGAAACTCTAAGAAGCAAATGAGAAGAATCAATGACTGATATTGTTATAGAAATGAAATAAGTAGAGTCATGATGGTAACAAGCAATGAACCCTGCAGGACAGGCCTTGCAATCTAGTTATGACCTTTGTTGAAATTGACACAGGACACCCAAATCATGCAGCAGCATGGGGCAAACAAAAACGAATCAATATAGAAGGTATAAAATTCCTAACTGTTACACTCTAGCTTGGTTCACACATAACAATAAGCTATTGGTGTTTAACAAGCCATGAATGAACCACAAGTTGTCCCATGACTTGTTCTGTGTAAACTTGTTTTGTTTTTCAGATGTTCTTGCCTCAGGCCTTTGTAGGTTGGTGAGCCTCTAAGATGAAGTAGCCAAACAAACTATGGTTAAGGAAGAGTGCTAGATATGCATATAATACCAAGTCATAGTTAAAGAAAGTCAAAGTTTGTGAGTAAACAACAAAAAATGGCTTCAGATCATGGATTGTTGGCAGTAAACAAACCAAAGCTAGGTCACTGGACAGTGTTTGAATGATCAAACAAACCATGGCTTAGAATTATATGCAAACCAACTACTATGCTCAAGCAGGCTGCCCTCCCCATCACTGATCACCTACGCATGTTCTTAAACTGGACAAGGGAACACTAGGATTAACATGAGACACCAACAAACTGGTTAAATCTCTTAAGAATAAGCATAGTCTAAGCACAAAACCTAGTTATTCTCTTTATGACACCTTTAAAGAGTATGTTTTCAATTAGCAAACCAGACTGTATTTGAAATAGAAGCTAATTTCCTACAAATAGCAGCCTATCTCAGAAATGTGGAAGCTGAGTCAGAATGGGTCATCAAGAAGTTCAGTACTGACAGCAATAAAATACTTTTGGATGCTAGGGCAATAGTTCAGAGCCTAAGCACTGAAATCAGCAAACCAAGGCAAAATAAAGGTTATAACTATAGCTGTATGATTTGTCACTAGGTATTTCATGAGTCACTACTAGTCACTTTTCCATTAGCTGGTTGTTTTTTTTCTTATTGGAAAGAAATTCAAACAGCATTCCAAGTACTGACAATGCTTTATAGAGTACAAAAAGGCAAGGGACTCTGTGTAATAGTGGTTCTGCTCCTACTTAAGGGAGGCTGTTGCTCAGCCATGCTATTTCAGGAAATTTGGTGCAAGGTGTTATTAATATGCTGATGATCCCCAGCTCTATTTCCTCATTCCATCTGAATCAGGAGAGGCAGTTCAGGTGCTAGACCAGTGATTGGAAGTGGTGATGGGCTGGGTGTGGGACAATAAATTGAAGCAAAATCCCAATAAGACAGAAGTATTATGTGTTCCAAGTTCTCTGGTTCAAGGGGAGGGGGGGAGAGGGCCTCTTCTCAAAAGGGTTACACTCCTCTGGAAGGAGGGGGCTCGCAACTTGGGGGTACTCTTGGTTCCAACATTGTTACTTGAAACTCAAGTGGCCTAAGTGACTAGAAGGCCTGTTTCCAGCTCTGACTGGTTCACCAGCTCTAGCCTTGGTCCTTCGTGACTCAGCCCCTGTACTCCATGCTTGGGTACCTTCAATCCTGAAACTTCAACTGGTTCAAAATGCAACAGCCAATTACTGGCTGAGGCTCCATTCAAGCCCCTATAACAACTATGCTGGTTAGTAGTTAGTTTCCATTCACTTTGTTGTTTAGAGCTCTAAAATGATGTAGGAGCCAATTATCTTATCGGCTCCTTACCTACAGACTGTCAGATGTTAAAATGAGCAGAGGAGGCCGTCCTGGCAGTTCTGACAGAAGTACATAGAATGATAACCCAAGAGAGGGCTTTCTCTGTGTCAGCCCATAAATTGTGGAATTCCCTTCCCACAGAGGTGTCTAGCATCATCATGGAATAGCTATCACTGTTTGCTGTATGTATTACTTGGTCTTACACACTTACACACACACACACACACACACACAATCCATCCTATTTTTCTGATTGAAAATTGTTTTTACTGGATTTAATATTGTATTTTTATATTGTTGTAATCTGGGACCTTATGGTGAAGGACAGGTAAGAGATCCAAAATCCACAGCAGGGCAATGTCTTTATGAAGACAAATTGCCACAAAATAGTGAGCAAATCATCACCCACTTGCCAGAGAATAAATCCCATTGAACTAAATGGGGCTTACTTCTGAGTAGACACACATAGGATTATACCATCAAATTATTACCACTCACCTTTACGCAGGAGTAGATGACTGAAACAAATATTACTGTGGTGAGGATCACAAAACAGGTCAGGTAGAATGCCAGCATAAACACAGAGCTGAAACCAGAAAACACAGCCATGTGAGATGAGTGTAACAAATGAAAGTAGGCATAGTAGAGTCATTGGAAGAGAGGATAGAAAACCACAATATCACTGTTCTCTTTATGTTAGCTTAGAAATATAGGAGGAAGCACCACCCTCCTGAAATAACAGCTCCAACAGTGAAAAAAGAAAAGGTTTATGATTAAGAGTAGGTCAATCCACAAGTTGGTAGTGAACAACAAAACTGGATGGCAGCTTAGTAAATTTGAGAAATATTTGCAACCCACTGTAATCATTTCACACTGTTCTTAATCAGTATGTTACATTATATTCCAAAATCCAGATACAATTTTCATTCTCATTGGTTCTATTTAAAATGATCTAAAACATCTAAAGATGCATTATTTGTCAAGCATTTGAAAAACAACAACAGAAAAATGAAAAACAGAGCAAACACCCAAATTCTGGTCACTTCCTTTGCATCAATAACCCAGTTCATACACCACATTAAGCCATAATTAACAACTTGCTGTGAGTGCACAGATCACTCTACTATGTTCCTTTCATAGTGTGAGAGCAGGAGCAACAAACCACAATATTTACCTGAGCATTGTATCTGGATCATGGATTGTTGTTGGTTTTACTCAAGAACAAATCTTCTCTTTGGAGATTACATTTCTCCTGAGGGGCAACGTGTAGCTTCAAATTGGGAGTGGGGGAAAGCAGAATTTCGTTTCTACACACCACCACCCCATAGCTATTTCCCCAGTCTAATTTGGCCTCTCTGCCTTGTGTAGCTGTCTAGAATATAAAATAAAAGGGATCAGATTCTGGATCCCCCAACACCAGGTCTACTTTGGCCCTTAGATGTGTGAATGACTTTTGCATCAACTTGAATCTATAAATTAATTATGACTATTGAGTATAAATAAAAAAAGTGTTTACATGTTGTTGCTTTACTGATATCCAAGCTAATTGGCCATCAAACCATGTAGCATTCCATTTTTTTGTGAAGTCCTTGGAATTTTTATATGTGTTTTAAATGGAGGGGGGCTTGCATGTTGCAATAAATTCTACCTCCACCGTCAAGACGCATTATGCCTCTGAAAGCCAGTTGATAAGAATTACAGACAGGCAAAAGGCTGTTGCACTTGTGACCTGCTTGTGGGCTTCCCAGAGGGATCTGGCTGGCCACTGTGAAAACAGGGTGCTGCACTATGATGGGCTATTGGCCTGATTCAGTAGGTTCTTCTTATGTTTGCATTAAGTGTAGTAGAGGTATGAAACTTGGCTGGTATGGGGAGGGGCCACTAGGGGCACATCGGAAGATGGCTGACAATAACATCTCTCCGACCCACACGAGGTAATTAGGAGGCTGTGATGGGAGTAAATAGCCTCCCTACCCCCCCAAGGTTGGGGGGGGCTGCCCTTGCCTGCTGTGCCCTATACCACTCCCGAATTTGTGCGGATGGGAGCACTAGGCACAATGCCCTCCTGTGGGATTTCGGCGCTCCTGGACGCCGTCTCTGATCCGTGCCACTAGCTGCAAGAACTTCAAAAGAAACAATTAGGATGAAGCGAATGCACATATTTGAAGGAAGGAGGGGGAGTAAAGACTGCTAACAGAAGAGATTTCTGATAAAACAAGACGAGTCGGAGGAACAAGAATAAATCATGAGAAGATACGCCAAGACTCGGTACGGCAAAGGGACTGATGGGGGAGGGGAAAAAAACTTTCCTTTCTTTCCTCTATGTGATTAAACAAGAACCACCCCCCTCACAAGTCAGAAATGTCGTTTTAATGACTTAAGCTGTGGATTTAAGACTGTGTGGAGATAAATTTTCTAACCAAAGCATGTTTTAAGAAGATTGTGGAATGTATAAGAGCTTTGGAATGACGCAGTTAAAAATACCGTCGCCATGTTGGCAAGCTCTGTCGGAGGACTTGAGTCTGGGAGGAGGAATAGAGCTGCTTTTGTATTGTGTGTGAGACTCCTCAGAGGGACTCAAGAATGACAGTTTGCGAGATAAATGATGGAAAGAGTGATGTTATTTATGAAAGCAATGATATATGGAAACCATCTCGATATGAGGATTGGAAGAATGGAAAAATTCACACAGGATTACAATTGGGGTTTATCTGCTTAAAGAGATTATCAGATGAGATCATAAAGAAAAAAAGAAAAAATATATACGAACAAGATGAGATGTGGAAACAGCAAGATAAGACTGGATAGAATTATGAACTTTATCTGGACTGATTTGGATATTAACGCAGCAGCAAGAAGATGATCGGAATCCCCCTTCGGAACTTGAAATATGGGTCCCCTCAACAAAAATTTAAAATTTGGCTTTGTAATTCGGAATTTATGTGATGTGATTTGATTTGATTGGTCGGTTAATAAAAATTATTTATAAAAAAAAAGAAACTTGGCTGGTATGTCACATTAGTGGAAGGGAACTGTTTCAATGTGCACAGAACACTAGGTAAAATCAGACAGTTCTGTCTCTTTCTTCATCTCCCCTCCTTGCACCCTTCCAATTTTGAAAAAAGGTCCAGTGTGTGGCCCAGTTGCATTGGTTAGAATATTTTAACTGAACAGTGAGTGGCACAGCAATGACAGTGACTTTTGCCACCTCAGCACAGAAGGTGGGGCCAGGACCGGGTAGTGCCAGAGCAGGGAGGAAATATTTT
Organism: Podarcis tiliguerta; assembly: GCF_965153285.1. NCBI lineage: Eukaryota > Metazoa > Chordata > Lepidosauria > Squamata > Lacertidae > Podarcis > Podarcis tiliguerta. Next base: position 45,669,120 of record NC_139534.1, on the reverse strand, counting down.
CCCTTGTGCCAGTACTGATACCTATGTATTAGGCAGATCGGTTTCCCAACTACCATATAGAATCCAGGTTATATGGGCTTGTTCAGAGTAATACCTCCACTTCAATTCAGAACATCATTGCCATGCTTATGAGTGAAACATTTCCATGTTACCTTATTATTAAAAACAACAAACAAACAAACAAACAAACAAAACTGGCTCACCCTTCCCTTCCTATTGCTCAACCTCATCCATAATTCAACAACAATGATTATCACGCACGGTAACATTAAGGCTAACCACATGAAAGCCAGCTGGGTTTCATGCTCTTCCCTGACTACAAAGAGCATTTCTACTTGCTAATATATTCATCAGGCTTTTGTGGCTTTCCTGCTGATTGCAATAAATTTATCACTGCCATTTTGCTGAGAGTTTTCATTTCTGGACCCCTCCATGCTTTTGGTCAGTATCTCATGGACATTTACAGTGCTCAACGCACAAATATCCATTGCCACACAATATCACAAACATTGAACTGGTTCAGACATAATGATTTCAATCCGATAATCCATGGTTTGGGGGCCAAGAATGATCTCTCCTTGAGTACCTAATTTCAATGAAGTTTTCTTAAACTAGTTTGAACCAGGAAACTGTTGTTTAAATGCTGCTTACAAAGCAGAAGTCTTCCTTGAACCCAGACATGCAAAGAGAGGAGAGAAGAGGAAGCATGTGGGCATAAGCCTCATTCTTTGTCTGATGAACTATAGTTTACAAGACCAAGATGGTTATGTCTGAATTGAGCCATCTTTATGTATAATTTGGTTGTCCCAGCAGTTCTTAGAGAATGTCTGCACTACAGACAAATATTTACACTACAAATAAAAAGCAAATGAAGCAATGAACCTCTAAAATACACAATACCTTTATTAAGACCAATTAAAATGCCACAAAATAATGGCAAAACTTTTGAGTTCTCCAGAACATTTAATCAGGTAAAAAGTTACACAAAGCAGGGGGGAGGGGAAAATGTACCATAATCAGGTTGGATATTGCAGCCATAAGGTAAGCTTTTATATTTAGCTCCTTCATCAAGTCTCTGCTAGGTGTTACAGTTATCAGGCTACACACCCAGGATTCTGGGATAAAGACTCAAGGGCTGCTTCCTATTTTTAATTTTGTCGATATAAAGACTGAAGTGTTTGTCTATTTCTTGCTCTCTGCCTAACTAGGAAGCTTTGTCAACGTCCAGTCTAAATTTTTTACTTCTTAATTTTCCCTGTCTTTCACCCCACCCCTCACCCCAGTTTTGTGTGGCATATTGCCTGATGAAGAGTTCTGGAGTTCTGGATAACCAAAAAGGGTGCAGATAAATCAGTTTAATATTGTTGCATGCCACCCCAATCTCCAAGTGGTCCTGTGAGAAAGAGTTAGTGGCTGTCTAACAGAGAATTCTGAGTGTCCTCAACAAACCACAATTCCTAGAATTCTCCAGCAGTGGAAGTAATGACAGCATTATTGCTTTAAAGCCGAAGTAAGTTTGCAGGGTAAGTTTAGCTGGGAAAATGACCTCTCCAAGGATTTGTCCTAAAGCTCAAACTTGATGGCTTTCACCTTCCCCACAAAGCTGTTAGAGCAAAAGTGAAAATTAGCTGCTAATCGTTTTTTGCAGTGTGTATTTTGATTCCGGACTCTAGACATGGCTGCCAAACTACTGTCAACACCTCTGCTATTTTGAACCACCACTAAGTAGAAAGCTGGCCTCTTTACACCAGTTTTATTATGGGTAAAATTATAACTAGAGTCCTGCTTCACAGTCTACAACCCTGTGAACTGAATTACAGTAAGATGTGCCTGGGATTTCCAGTTTCAGCAAATAATACTTTAGTTTAGATTGCTATATTTTTGTGGCTATCTTTGCATTCTCCAATATAACCAAAGTCTTATCATCAGGCAGCTTCCAAGATCACGTTGTTCTGGATTGCCTTAGCAACATCCAGACAAACTACCATGCCTGAAGCACATGATGCTTGAGGGCTTTGCCAAAATGAGCCCTGGATCCGGCTCAAATCTAATCCACTTTCTTTTTCTCCTGGCACTACAGAGACCATCAGGGAAACAGCATCATATCATTGATACAAACAGACACATACTTGGGAGGGAGAGGGTCTTGCTGCTTGCATACAATTTTTCACTGTCCTGGCAGCAGTCCCCATTCCTTGAAAGAATATACTGCTTACGCTGTTATAGCACAATTCCCTGACTTACCTTTCTTGTTGCTCTTATGGCGTTTGGGAGACAAGAAGTGAAGGGTACTAAGAATGATAAAAGTGATGAAATCTGTAGGTGTTCATTGCAAGGGGTGTGTAGGCAGATCACTTGCCTGTGAGGATGACCCAGTATATGGTTGTTGCTTGAGATCTTTCTTAAAAGCAAACTCTGGAGCCAGCCCAACTTCTTAAAAGTATTTCTTACTTAGCTAAGACAACTAGAAATGATTTTATATATATATATATATATATATATATATATATATATATGGGTAGTTATGCAATGTGTAATATGTTACACTGAATCTTTAGGCAGTGGGTGGAAATCAATGTTGAACAATTACAATTATTCAGTCAGAACAATAATTTCTGCTTGCCATACAGAACAATCTCCCCTCTCCCCACCCTATGTGCTGCTCTAGGGGTGTAATCCTAGGATCCACTAAGTCCTGGCACCTGAAGACACATGTAGCACATAATGGAAAGTCATTCCAAAGTAAAAATAGCTTTTAAAAAAAAATTGTTTCTTGGTCAGAAAGGAAAACTGGAAAGTCTGCTTCATCTGTAAAAAAAGCCAACAGCAATGCAGACCTTGCCTCAGCAATAGATGCTTTCCCAACATTACATAAGATGGGTGCGTTGCACCTTCAAGGAACATGGCAAAGGTCCCTATTCCTGTGATTACTGGGCCATTTCTGTAAAAGCTCAGAAAAGGCACAAATCCTGTAACAATTGTGATTACTGAAGAATAATGGAAATCACAGACCTCTGATCTAAAGCCTCAGAGATGCTGAGCTAAGCCAGAAAGAATAAATTTAGTAGCTTTTAATCACACATTAAAGTGAAGAGATCGACCTAAATTTAGCTGCAAGCCTCTTTTTTGATTTCTCTTCAGTTTTCCTAGATGGAGCCGTCTAAATTTTAGATTACATGTTTTTGGCTCCCGCTGCTTTGTGGAACTGATTTTCTGCCTCTCCTTGCACAGTGCTTTTTCTTTAGCCTCGAAGAAGAACAAGCCAGGATGATAAAAGCAGCAGTAAAAGGCCTTAGAAGTTTCATATGTGGGGGGTGGAGGGGACACGGTGACTTCAGCCACATCTTGTTTCCTGCCACTAACTTTTCCATCCTTTTCTTCTCCACACTCCCTTACCTCACCTCACATTGCTTCCCTGTCACTCTCCTGAACCCAGCTTCTTGGTGGAATTGCAGCCACCTTTACTGCTGATAATGCAAAACTCCAATATGTAGTCCATAAAACTTGCATAAAAAACCACTCCACTCATACAATTTATCCATCAATATTTTAAGATCCAGAAGATGACAAACAATACCATGAGCAGAAAGAGAAAGGTCATGGACTAAAACATTTGTACCAATGGACAAACAGCAAAGCAGGAAATAACTTATTTAAAAAAAATAATTAGTAATCATAAAAGTGATTTGTTTCAAAGCATCAAATAACACATTTTAGTTTCAGTCTTGGTTAAAACTGAACCAATTGGATCAATAACAGAATTTGAACAATTGATATAGATACTTATAACACTTGCAAGTAAGGGAAATAGTATCCAAAATGCATAAACTACTCAGAGTCAATACCACAATGGTATCAAAAACTTTTGCGGAAAAGATACTGGAGAAACAAGTTGATCAGAAAAAAATGGAGTCAATGTGGAATAAATACTACTTAAAATTGCTTTAATTAAAAAAAAAGCAAATGGAGAGGTTGTACCTCTGAATAAATGACACAGCCAGCCCTCATTGCTGAAAAGGATCAAGGGGGAGAGTTATTTGGTTGTTTCTGTTTTTATTTTGATTATGTATTCTGTGTTGAGCAAGTTTAGGCGTTATGGTCAAAGCTGCATGCATGTTATTTATGTTCATGATTCATTTCGAATGCAGGTGTTGAGTTTTCTACTTGCGCATAGAGTACAATGTTGCAAAGCGTAGTATCCTAGATAAGCACCCACAGGGTCTTTTCCTGTGATATTTATGTGAAAATAGACTAAATCATATTTCTCAAAGGCAGAAATAAATAGACATAAACTATAATATTAGTAACAACCAATATTACATTACATTACAATACCAAAGGAAATGAATGTCAACAATGAGCACTGCAGTTTGCCACACAGACACACATTATGGGAAAGAATTTTACTTCACTTTAGTGCAAAGAAGCCAGGGATAGTAAAAAGGAAGATGGATTGTGCAAGGGAAGATATAAAGATCTACTCACTGTGGCACAATTGTGATTTGAACAAAGCAAATGAAGAGGAAGACTATGGAGGCACAAGCCACATATGCACCAAATCGATCGTCCACCTGTTTGGAGTACTGCAAGGAAAGGAACCATGTGTTAGATAGTGAATTCTCATGTTATAGCCCCTTTCTGAATCTTGCATTTCTTAACAGATTTGCCTCTGCCCTTATTGCTGTGTTGTCAGCTTGACAGTGGTACAGGGGGCTATAAAATGGAAATAAACTGATACTACCTTTATAGGCAATTACTACAAATTCATATATTAGATAGGAGGACACATATCTCACACAAAATACCCAGTGCCAAGATCACCTTCTTCAAACATCTGCTGAAGGTTTCCTTCACTAGTGCATCTCCTAGAGAATATCAACAAAAAAGGGCTGCTTGCAGGCAATTTTTTGAACAAACTCAGAAACTAAAAGGGAAAAATTATGAAAAAATGTGTAGAAGCATTCTTATTAGGAATGATGAATTCTGAGATCTCATGTAACATTGTAGATATATGCAAAGTTTCAAGAAAAGCAGCTCATCAGTTCTTCCTCACCTGTTCAAATATGCTCATGGCCCAGGACCAAATGCAATAAAGCAATTGGAAAAGCAGCTGAAATTAATGTACAAATACTGTTTCCCAATACACCATATCTGACAACATGCTTTTTGCTATCTAGGAGACATCTGAGAAGCATTGGTATGTAAAAAGAGGCCAAAGTTCTTTAGTAGGGCAATATAAATTTATTAAGTATTGATGTTTAGACTGGGGAAGAAGAAAAAACAGAAGATTATTGAGGACCAAAATACAAATGACAATGGCAGACTGAAATCATTAAAAAGTCTTCCCAAATTGTGTGAGAAGTGAGGACTGGGGGTTGCAATTTAAAGCTTTTTAAAAAAAAGGTGTGTGGGGAGAAGACTGTAACCTCTCTACCTCAGCTGAATACCAAAGGGAATTTTTACCCACTCTCCCCAATGGGCTCCAATACTGGAAATGAAAGAGCTGAGGGGGGAAAGCAGCTTTCCAAGAGATGGGGGGGGGGGGCAAAAGCAGTGGGTTTTTTGGGGGGGGGGGTCTATGCATCTGATTCACATGCCTCTCTTGAACTTTAAACCATGCCCCTTGCTTTACAAATGATTTGCACCGATTCAGATTTTACAACTTTAAAGTTTAAAGATACAGATTTGTCACCATCATCTGTCTGGTTTCATTCTTAACTGACCTCCACAGACACACCTCTTCTTGAGGAATATTACCTTCTTCTCCAAGTCAAGTTCCCTGAATGTTAAGAGAAACTTGCGAACGTGTTCAGAACGTAAGCGGTCAATACTCCTTGCATCAATGGCGCGGCCTAGAAACTCATCCACTTCATCTTCCGGATTCATGCTTTCCTGGATATTCCTATAAAGCAGAGACCAGTCAGCCTGGGTATTTACACCAGAAGAGCCTTCAACAATGTGTCACCCAAAGGATGAATCAGTTCATCACTTTTGCCTATTGCAAGCCTACGCTGGGTTTCTACTGACAGTCTGAAGGAAGAATTCTACTGTCATTTTGGAAACATGAATTTATTCTGCAGCAATGTAGGCGGCATTTGTAATTCTACATAAGGATGCCTTTCCAAGCTTCATCAGTGCCCTATAAGCCTTCACATTATGCTGACCCTAAAGGAGAACCCAGTGACAACTTATGAAACTGCAATCTTTTGGGTTTCATGAATTGCAGTAAGCATCTCCCTTTACTGTTATTTGCTATCAGGAAATTTACAAGTGGTACCTTGCAGTGTATCCTCACCTGCTAACAGCAGTGGCCCAGACACACATCCTTCAGGATTCTCTAAGCTGCAAAAATGGTCCTTCTGTATACTGCAGGGCTCACCCAACCGTGCAGGGACCACATTGCTTTCTCAGTGCTGCTGATTTGACGACTTCATATGAAAGAAGTCAACCTGACTGTAGCAGATCATACTGAAGACAAACACCTATGTTTCTTTTGTCAGCCTCTTGAACTACAGAGGGAAGCTACAATATTAACCTGCCTGCCTTCAGAAATAGTATTACTGACCTCTTTAGAAGCCACACTCATAACTACAGAATACATTCAAGGGATCTTTGCACATCTGATAAGAAACAATGCCCTGTAAACCCTGTGAGGAAAAAGGTTCTATTTTGTCACCTTATTCAGTAGAGCAGAAGAGCTCCGTCTCAAAGGAAACAAAATCAAAATCCCCATACCCAAAGGTAAATAATTCAGTTTTACCTCAAGGCTGCTGTACACCTCTTATGAATGGTAGGTAGTATCAATTTTTTTGAACTTGTTGATGATTTTATGTTCATAATTCATAGTTCAAATAATAAGACCAAATGTATTATGCTATCACGATTTATCACACCCAAAGTAAAGAATTCCAGCTCTTTTCACAGTCAAAATCTAATATTTGCTATGGGAAAACTGAAATAGTATAAGCCTTGGATAGCGAGTTAACCATGTTAAAAATATCATTGAAATTTGTCTTAAGAAAATTAAAGTTCTTTTATTAAGAAATGAATGAGCAATCTAGTTAGGGATCTCTACATTTTTAAAACTAGCTCTGTTTCCAAGAACATAAGAACAACATACTGGATCAGACTGATGGACCATCTAATCTACCATCCTGGTCTCACAGTGGCCAACCAGATGCCTGTGAGAAACCTGCAAGCAAGATTCTCGCACAAGAGCACTCTCCCCTTCTGTGGCTCCTAGTAACTGGCATTCAGAAGCGTTACTACCTCCAACTGTGGAGGCAGAGAACAGTCACCATGGCTAGCAGCCATCAATAGCCCTACCCTCCATGAATTTGTACAATTCTCTTTTAAATCCATCTAAGTTGGTGCCCCGGGGGGCTGCACAAGAAGACTGTTTGTCCCCCAAGGAATGGATCCCTTCTAAGGGAATGTTTCCCACTACCTCAAGACACCGCTCTTCTTCCCCAACACCTTCATTCTTCCTGACAGCAGGGGAACTATCAATATATATAGGTGGTAGGGTGCTTTATATCACCCACTGATTTGGAGGCGGGGGTGACATTAAAAATCTCACCCATGTCACATGGAAGAGAACCTATCACATTCTACCTCACATCCTTTCCGGAGACTTCAAAGCCATTTTACCTCTGTGCCATGAATGTTCTCATTTAGCACAAGCCACGTTTTAATAAAATGGCAGCAAACAACTGCACAGCCTAGATCTTGAATTATTCACCTCAGATTTTCATAGCCAAACTTCACTTGGTCTTCTCTGGCATCTCTAATAAAAATGCTGCTTTAACAAACACCCTTAATTAGGCAACTGGTGATAAATTTGGAGTTCTCTGTCTCCCATCCCACTCCTGCCTTATATAACTCATATCTGAAATTCCTCAGATGCCATTACAAATCTAATTTGTATACTGGGGTTACAGACAGCAGCAACCTAAGTATTAGATACGGTATGCTTATTAAAGTCAGTTTTATTGTTCATAAATCTAGATAAAATATGTTTAAAGAGATGTACTATAATCCCTAGTATAAACTTTTCCTGATAAAAATAGTAGAATTTGGGGCATTCATTAGACAAAAAACTTTAAAGTGAAGTTATTTTTTTCATATGTGATTTTCATATCACAAGAAAGATCTATGTTCTAAAAACACTTTCATTCAAACACAAAAGATTATTACTAATTTGAGGCAGTCTGACCTGGTAAAAGATTTAGCTAAACAAACATGTTAAAGATCCTAAGAAGGCCCAGACATTTAGTGGGAATTACCCTTGTTAATAAATTTGCAAAAGAAGGGCATATTTCCTGGAAAATGATTCTTAATTAAGCTTTGTATAATGGCTCTTACCACAGTCATTTTATAGAGCTTTTAGTCTTATGAAAGCAATTAAGAATTGTGAGAGAGGGGGGAGATAATATTTTTTTAAATCTCAAAGATTTGTTGAAAGTAAACAAAATGGGAAGGAGTTATACAGATCCTGAATTCAACACTTTAAAAAGCACTTGATTTTTTCCAACATTTTTCTTTTTAGGCGTGATAGAGATGGTTTCTTCCTATTTCCTCATCCCTTTATACAATGGGGCATCCAGCTATTACCTTATCCTTCTTTATTACTTTTATTCTCACGTGCACATAGATACAAAAGCTGGAGATCAATAATTAAGTCACTACCTCCTCCACTTCCCATCTTTGGATCAGGAGCTACACAGCAACAATACAAGCAGCAGCAGCAGCAGCAGCAGGGCTCATGTTTTGACTAATCAAGAAGCATCTCCTTTCTGGCAAATTGGCAATGAAGTCACATCCTTCATAGTCAGAGAACTACAAGTGCTCCCCTCCTTTAACATGAAGTAGCCTTACAGGACTTTACATCAGGCAATCTCTGCAGGGCTCTTGTAGGCGACAATCAGCAGTTAATCTGTGGCATCCCTGAACTTCTGAGGTTATGCAGGAAAGGGCTAATAGAGTTCTACACTTCCCCCACCTATTAACTTTCTCCTCCATTTTTCCTTTGTGCCATGTGAAAAAGATGTTTGGAGTGCTCCAAATAATACTTTAGATGTGTCACAGAGAATGAAACCAAACAGTGCTTGGTGTCCATCTTGAAACAGAGTTGTTCAGGAATGCAGGGTTGCTGTAGTTAATCATCACAATGACCCTGTGAGTTAGGTAAGGCTGAGAGTTAGTTCCTCTTCTTTTCCCTCTCACTTTCTTTTTAGTTAACCCCCCTCCCCCGTAGCTGCTTATTCTTGAATTTCTCAAACTGGTGACACCCAGTTTAAGAGCCTTTCTACACGTGCAACCTTTTTAAAAATGTGGCTCATCAAAGCTCCCCTAAAGAACAAAAGATAATGCCAGTGGCAGGATGGTGTAATGGTTATGTATGTATTCATCACATGGGCTTTAGGAGCCTCTTATGTATTGTGTTCCAAAACCTAATAAACATTGAATGAGGAAAATTGTGACTTAAGGTGATGTATTATAACGAGAAGGTCCTCTCCACAATTTGTAGATGGCCAGCTTGAAATTTTTCATTATAATAAAGAGGAATCAATTATATTTTTTCTCTTACTTGTCTTTTGGATCTTCAAAGCCCTGAAAAGAAAAAAATATATACAAATTAGCTAGCAGAATGACCTCAAGTACAATGAAGAATTCTGAGCCATTACCCTACTAAATATTTCCATTTGTCCATATCACGGTGATAACAGTCATGCCAAAAGAAGGCAACATTATCAGTTATGAGTCAAAGAATAGAAATGTTTTGTAAAGTTCAACATAAAGGCTATAAAGTTGGTCACTTAAACTTCTGTGTCATACACCAGCTGATGTAAACATCATATTGTTCTATCTAAAACTCTTCCACAATGCACTGTGGTTCATTTTTTTACTATGTGTCCTTACAAATGATGTATTAAAGTAGTGACTGATTGGTAGGTCGATCTGGATGTTTACCTTGTAAAAAACTGAAATCATCACTGATACCAGCTAGTGATCTGCTTAGTGCATTCTGAATGATTAACTCAATCAAACTTGTTTATATTAATTCAAACAATCAATATGAGTAAATAATAATAATAATTGATTCATTAGCACCGTAGAGACTAACTAAGTTAGTTCTGGGTATAAGCTTTCATGTGCATGCACACTTCTTCAGATACCAGGTATCTTCAGAAAGAAAGAAAGAAAGAAAGAAAGAAAGAAAGAAAGAAAGCAAGCTTGGGCAAACCAGTCCTTCAGTGGCCTCCTTCTTGAAATATTCAAAATTGCCAACAATTTCTGAGTTACCTTGGGAACAGAACAGCAACTGCTCATCTCTGCAAAGATCTTGCTGCAAAAATATCTCCCTGATTATGTTCAGAAACATGACACTAGCATAAAAAGGGGGAAAGAGCACTCTCCCAACCTCCCCCCCACCCAAAAAGAGTGGGAACTAAACTCCTCTGTATATCTCACAGATATATGCCAAAAATATGATTCTTGGCTACTTGGTAAATATTAGCTTGTCCTGGGTCTACTTTGTTTTGTTTGGACTGGGAAAAGGAACCCTTAAAGCAACAAACAGTGAAGGCATTTCAGAGCAGAGGTTTTCCTAAAGCTGATGGTAGACTCTGGCCACACTCATGTTTGGCACACAATCTCTACGTCAATCACTTCCAGATCTCTTCCACTTTGGCTAACTAATGCTCAGGAGACAGCTCCTCAATTGCTCTGTGCAGAGACTCCTGGAAAAAGAATTACCCACTCCACAACACCACCATCAAGGAAACCATGGCAACAAACATTGCTACAAGAGGGAAGAATCTTTCACAACTGAGGACACTTCCCATTTGTTGCTTTTTAAGGGGAACGACAGCATATCTCCTTAGGAAAACCCATACTGGAGGTGCCATTGACATAAGAAGAAACATGGGCGCTGGCCCATCTAGCTCAGTACAGTCTATGATGCTGCAGCATCTTTCCAGCATTTCCTAGGGGAAAATCCCAGCCCTACCTGGAGATACTGGTGACTTAAACATGGGATCTTTTGTGTGCAAGGCATGTGGCCTGCCACTGCTCTCCCTCCACATATATAACCTATGTATGAAAAGCAACCCATAAAGGCTGTTCACGTAAAACAGGGGTAAGGAACCTCCAACCCATTTGGCCTGCCAGACTGTTTCGGTCAAGTCACACTCACTTGCCCCACATCTGATGTCATATCAGGTATTGGAAACGTAAAGGCAGAATTTGGACAATAGGAGCTTTACCAGCACCATGGATCAGCGGAGTCTGTACAGTGCTTCTTACATGCCAACTATCAGCTGAGTGTTGGCAGTGTGTGCAGTACTTTCCAAGCTCCAAATAACAGCTGATTGTCAGTGCGTGGGAAGTGCTGCAGCACAGTTTTTTTGCCTGTACGGTTCAATTTCAAATCATGCATGTAAAAACGGGTCACCTGACATAATCATAACGTCAGGTGATTGAAAATTAAGCAGCAGTTCCCACCCATTAAGCTCGGCTCAGAGGTGCCTGGAAATAATTTCTGATTGGCTCACAGGGGAGCGAGTTCCCCACCCCTCATATAAAGCTTCAGATAATCTAAATGAGACTTCTTTATTCAAGCAAATTTTCAAATTATCACCTTAAAAAAAACCACACACACACACAGAGAGAGAGAGAGAGATACAAACAAAATTGGGCCTGTGGATTTATGGAAGTACACACTTTAACATAATCTTGGACAGTAAGATAATGGTTTGGAAACAAAGTAATGGAAACAAAGTAGGTGAGCTGTCCAGTCTTGGCTGGTTAGTGACAGCTGCAAATCAAAGCCAAGTTCAGGAGAATGGAACAACAGATGATTTCGGATGAGGGGGCAAGCCAAGCTACAAATTGGAAACAGAGACATGAGCAATGCTTAAAAGAGAGAAGGAACCAGAAGTTGCTACAGGTAGGCCAGCTATCTGTGGTCTGATGAACAGCATGAAGATGTAAAATTACAAGGGAAAGAGTAATGCTGGCAGTTCAAGAGCTGCTTCCCACAACAGGAGATAAGAGATAAGAACAGTATCTCATGTGAAAGGTCATATTTCCTTTTAACTTAATAAGCAGTTTCCTTACATTAAAAACGTAAGAGACAACAACTATGAAACTCTTGATTCTCTTTCACACATGGGGCAACCTGCCCCACCAATTAAAGCAACAAGAGACAGTGAAGTATTTTACTCCTGTCTTCCTCCAGCGGGAAAACAAGTCATGGAGCAACTGTGTTAGCATTATATCTGAACAAGTGAAGGTTTGTTCTAGGGAGGTAATACAAAACCACACATGGGACCCAGGAGGTGCTGTGAAACCTGGGGCTGATCACCAGCCAGCTTCAGCTGCCTCAAACCCCATGCAGCCCCACAAGGTGGTTCCATTGGGAAAGGGTTATGGCGTGACACTGTGCCCAAACATAACCACTGTTGGAAAACAGCACTGAGAGTGCTGAGCAAGTTATTTTACTCATATACCTGCAGCTGGTGCATGTTCACGACCTCAGACTCTTTTATTTAACCCAGTGTGATAAACTGCTATTTTAGCAATGTTTGCTTTGCACTGTAGGCTAAGGAACTTCTGTTTTATGACTTATTTGGTATGTAATTTTCTGTGATGGATACTATTGGTTTTTCTAGTGCATTGCACAATTGCATGGAAGCATAATTAAGAAAAGTTTGATTAATTATAAACTCCTAACTTGGGTTTTGTAACATGAAACAGTACCAGCTTTGGCATAGGTTTTTTGGGGGAAGTAGGAGTGGGGCAAAGAGATTTGCAGGTTTGTAGTTAGTGGAGCTATACAGAATTAAATTAATCATAAAACACAGGTCTTCACTATTCCAAGAGCAAAGAGAGAACAGTTAAGAAAGAAATGATGTTCTACAAAGAAAGACAACAATGGCTGGAAACAGAGATAATTTTTTCAGAGAGTTGAAGGTGGAATAATAGAAGCATTGTTCCCTGCAATGTGCATTCTCATTCCAGTATCATCTCTGGTAAACACACTTTGCAAGCTATTTTGATTATTTAAAAACAAGGAAAAAAGTATTTTAAAACAGCAGGCAAGGGAAATTAATATGGATACCAAGGATAACAACTGCATCTATTAAATTACCTTTGATTTTATCAAATATGCACAATCTATTGCACATAGCTACCCTCTACCAGTTTGTCCTGATACAAAATATCCATTCACAAGTAAGTTAAAGAGAGAAAAGTTGGGCCATCTTCACGTTTCAAGATGTCTTCTACTCATACAGTGCACAAAGTGGAGGGTATTTTTTTTTTTAAAAATCACAGTTTGATATTACAATAAATAATAATGTTTTCCCTCTGAATCACCAGCTAGACATAGCAAACTCTAATTAACAACATGATGCATAACACCTCTTGGCACAACTACCCTTTTCCTATGAATAGGATGATGCAAGAACCCTTCTAACGCCAATTGAAAGCAACATCTAATTATAATTACATGCTAGCTTGATTAGAACCTCTTAATCACATCATGCTTTGTGAGTTTGCATGACCAAAAAGCCAAGAGAGGCTTCATGTGAACAAAGGCTGCAGCTGCACTGATATTATGCTACTCCTACTTGACAAAACTGCATATGAAAAGCATGAGCATAAAAGCAAAATAACAAGAAAGGAGGGAAAAAACACCAGCAACATTCATTTTTAAGCCATATTACCAAATATATTCAAGCTGGTTAAACTGCATAGTAGTGAATGTACAATTACTCATAGTAATATGTTTGCAAAAACATGCAGTGCTATATGATCAACTCAATTACAGCCAGTAGAAATCTCTGCTTTTTCCATCTTTTTTTAAACAGAATCAACATTACAGGTAATTATGTCTCATGCCATATTCTGAAAGAGATGCAGGCTCAAAAGCATGTTCTTAATTTGGATATGCAGGATTGCATACCTGGATGAGGTTAATTACATAATTTGCATTCCCCTACATGCTGTGCAGTTGGTTTTAATATGAGACATGTTCTAGTCAGTGTGCAGTGCAGATGTATCTTTATCTTTGAAAGAACCATTATTTTAAAAAGGAAACAGATTTATTGGGTAAAGCCTTCTGTTAATTCACAGTTAATATGTGAAACTTCAGGGACAGGTATTTGAAAGAACATTATGTGAAACAAGTGGGTATGATAATAAGAATACTAAAATAGAAGTGAATCTCAGTGCTTTTTTCCCCAGCTGGAACTCACCAGAACAGAGCTCCTTCACCTTTTTGGTGAGTTCCAGCAACTCTTTGTAGCGCTGCTGGTGCTGGAGTGATCCCCCTAAAAAAAGCTCTTTTTCTAGAAAAAAAAGCACTGGTGAATCTGATATTGCTTTTTCAATATTTTGTTTTCCTCAGGGTACATTTCTGTTAATAAGCCTACTTATTTTCAATAGTACTACTATGCAGTAAGTAATTTGAGGATTTATTATCTTGTTTGTCTTCCTGATGCATGCAGAATGATAAGCCTACATCCTCTAAACCAGGGTATTGCAAGAAATTTGGTTGCGAGTTGCTCTAATGTTGTTTCTAATGTTACATTTTTACTTCAATAATTTCCATAAATCTATCATAATGTAACATGAGAGCAAAACATATAAATAACATGTAAAAAGAATGCAAGTGTCTATTTCACAGCTAAGATATGCCCAGTGAATTTCCCAATATGACTACCAAGAGGGTATTCAAGCTGCTCAGCACTAAACTATGAATAAATATAGTATATACACTTTCTAAGAAAGCAGCTTGCTCCTGTCTTGATTAGATACTGCAACACACACACACACACACACACACACACTATCACCACTTACTTACTTACTTACTTACTTCCTATAATGGCAACTTAAAGGTAAAGGACCCCTGACAGTTTGGGGTTTTGGCGCTCATCTCGCTTTACTGGCCGAGGGAGCCGACATTTGTCCACAGACAGTTTTTCCAGGTCATGTGGCCAGCATGACTAAGCCACTTCTGGCAAAACCAGAACAGCGCACGGAAATGCCGTTTACCTTCCCGCCGGAGCGGTACCTATTTATCTACTTG
Source organism: Podarcis tiliguerta (assembly GCF_965153285.1). Taxonomy (NCBI): domain Eukaryota; kingdom Metazoa; phylum Chordata; class Lepidosauria; order Squamata; family Lacertidae; genus Podarcis; species Podarcis tiliguerta. The sequence continues at coordinate 45,654,023 of NC_139534.1, read as the reverse complement.
CACTTTGATGTGCTTTCAAACTGTTAGGTTGGCAGGAGCTGGAACCGAACAATGGGCGCTCACCACGCCGCAGGGATTCGAACTGCCGACCTTCCGATCAGCAAGCCCTAGGCTCAGTGGTTTAGACCACAGCACCACCCGCGTCCCATAATGGCAACTTATCCAGTCAAAATTGGGTCCAATTACTTGTGAGTAAGTCCTACTGAACAACAGTGTTATCACTTCCAAGTAAATATTCAGGGGACTGCACTTTAAGCTGGTTTTGGACACTGTACCCTAGAAACACCTGGTGTTCTGTGGCAAACAAAAGAACAAGTTCCATATCTGTTTGACTCCTCCAACCCAATGGGGAAGGGTTTATGGACCATCCACAGGACACACTAAGAAGAACTCACAGAGTTCAAGTCATTTTGCTGAATATTCTGTTTCCCACGGGCATCTGGTAGGCCACTGTGGCAACAGGATGCTAGACCAGATGGGTCATTAGCCTGATGCAGTAGGCTCTTCTTATGTTTTCATCTAGAGGTGGGTTACACCCAGGAATGTGGTGTCTCTCATTTTTAAAAGGGGCTGGGCTGAGCTTTGAATGACAGTGCCACTCTTGGCAGTCCTTAGGCTCCCAAACTCATTGCCCAGCTAAGCAATAATACCTCTATTGAAGATGGGTGAGGGGCTCCTGCTTCATGTCTGACCAGCAGATTATACAGCTGAAGCAAGTACTGTGTTTTCCCCAGTAGTCAAGCCCACAAGCCACTTTCACAGTACATTTTGGAGTTTTAACACTGAACTTTGGGCTGTTGGTGAAAGTACTCCTTATTCTTTAATGTGAAACTTTCCCTTTAATTGTTGTTCTGTGCTGAGGCTGCCTCCAGACTGCCGGTATTTTGCCAAAAGGATTCAAGCACATACTGGAAAATTAGGTTTGCACAATTAAACTGGATTAAAGTTGCCCTGATGCAACAAACCCACTTTAAAAGTGGACTTCTCATGGTTAGAAAAATGACAGGGATGAATGAATGATTAATGGGAAGTATGACTGCCACACAAACAAATGAGTATGAATGCTCATTTTCAAATAACCGCCTTGCAAACTAATCAGAATGAATTTTCAGTAAAGACCAGACATAGTCTAACCTCTCCCTAAGATTTGTCCAAGCAAATCAAGATGAATGCTCAATCAACAGGTCATCTGGAAGAGCTCTGCATTTCATCTTCTGCCTCATCATCATTGTGTGAGAAACCCTTGCTTAGTCTAACTGGGGGAGGAGGGAGATCAACAACAACAGAAATAAATTAAAAACAGATTAGACAGGGTAGACCCAACGTAGACTGCTTTGCAAGAAACATAATAGGGTTTAGTAAGCCATTTCGCATTCCCTTTTAGACAGTGCTGTTTGTGGGACTCCCCGCCCCCCGAAAATGCAAGGTAAATTACACAGTTTACTTTACCTTTCAGATTGTATAGTAAGAATGGCCTTGTCTAGGATAAGGGTTAGCAGCAGATGTTTGATGCAATTTGGGTTGTACCAGTCTTTTCCTACTGCTGCCGTCAGTCAGTCCTGAGCCCAGCAGCAGATACTGATGAGATACAATCCAACCCTCTGGCTGGTCCTCACAGTTTATGTAAAGGACACTATTTTTTAGAAACAGTATTACTTGGGGGTTGTTTGTTGTTGTTCTTTAAAGTTTGAACTACTGTTTATGAGCTCAGGGTTTATAGAGCATGTTGTATCTGGTTTGATTTGTACCTCAATTGCTCCCTAACATAGTAATGCCACAGCCACCATAGACTAAATATAGGAATATATATTTACATATACACACGCAAACTTCACACACAACAGCAACACATTGCTGCATAAAACTGAACAGCATTACCATTCTTTTCATCTCCTTGGAAACTTGGTTGCTGCCAAGATGGTTGTAAAAGGAGCGATCTACTCCCCAGTGTGGTGGGTTGTGGCCAATGGAATTAGTGCGCTGACGATTCATCTTGGCTATTGTCGCTTTCTCATCTTTCTAGAAAGAAGAACATAGTAAAGAGATTATATTTTGAAACATTTCAGTGGCTATATGTCATCCTAAACCCTGTCTTAACTTCTTTATAATCCTCAACCAGCATATTAACCAAAATCTTTAAGACTGAATGGCTGTGATAAGTATTCTTCTCATGTTACTCACTATATTACACCCCCTTCACCCTATGGTCCCCTGGCAGGTGACAACAAATAAAACGTTTAAAATAGCAAAAGTTACAGAAATAAGGTGTCAAAAGCCATGGTAAAGGAGAGGTGGATTTTCAGCACTCGCTGAAAGCTGTATGATGAAGGTGTGGGAAAGGAGCTCCACAACTTAGGAGCTGTCACGGATAATGGCCTCTCCCAGGCCGCCATCCCACCATGGAACCCTCCAGCCATCTTAGCACCCAAAAGGGTCTATAGGGAAGGAGGTAGTATTTCAAGTATATGGAGCCTGAGTCATTTAGGGTTAAAATTTGTTAGAAGAATTTGAACATGGCCGCATTAAACAAAAAATTCATAAATGGCAAATCACAGAAAGATCAGCAAAGGAGAATTGAACCCCATGATAACCATGCCTTCTCTTTTCTGCATCCAAAAAGTGCTGTTTAATGTAGAAGAGCTCCAACTACAGATGACTAGTACGAGAATGCTGCATTATGACCGAAAGTGAGGTTCAAGTGCTTCTAAAAATATAATACTATGAACTCACTTGGTTATGTATTTAGCTGGCTTTTTCCTTTCAGAAATAGCCGCAATGATTTATTTTACATTCCTAGTCTGTCTATTTCTGCCTTCCAGCTGAAAGTGATTTTACATCTACAGATTTTAAAAATATATCTCATTAGATGCCAAAAAAGGAAGAAAGAGCAAATCAGTAATCTGCAGCTAAATATTTATTGCATGGCATGAACAAATGACATTGTCTGTACATTTTATTATAGCTCAGGTAGGGGTTTTGCAACTAGTAGTTATCTAAAAAGCTGCCATAAAACCAAGCTTTTATCTTTCTTTAAAACTGTTTCATTACATTATAAAACCCTCCTATTCACAGATAAGAGCTGTCATATCATGAACTTTCTCTAACGATCATATTTCTGACTTACTGAGAACAATGTGTATTAAATGCTTTGAGCACTTAGGAAAGACACTTGTATTATTTCAAGAGGTTTCTTCATTTCAGGGTTTGCCAGTACATCCTGCAGTCCTAACTTCACTGGAGCAGGATGTGGGAGAAAATGGAGCAGCATTTTTTTTTTTTATCTCACCTTACTTTCTAATACCAATAACAATCCAGCTCAGGAGAACATTCAGAGTGGACTGGGTCTCTTAGTCTCATCGCTGGGACAGTGCAGACAGATGGAAGACCAGCCCAGATGAGCACGGATAGCATATTTCCCTCGGTACCCATTCTGACATGCCTTAGTTAGGACAGCTACCTCTCTTGTAAAGGCTAATCTGATATATTCTAGGACATCAAAGGAAACCAATGCAGCCGTTTGTTTATTTAAAACAAATAGAGAGAATTTCCACCTAGCACAATTGCAATCATTCTGTGAGGGCAAGCTTTTCAGCTTGCCAGATGGAACAACCCCTGCTCTCCTCCCCCTCCACCCTGTTCTGGGGGTTCTTCCAGGCATTCGTTGCCCCAGCCAGTTCTGTGGGCTTGGAAGGACAGAAGGGGAAAGTCCAACTATGCTAGCAGAAGTCCTTGCATGGGCTTCTGCTAGCAGGAATCATTGTTTGAATCCTGCCCCAAAGCTGCAACTCAGTAAACAGAATTGCACTGTTAATTCACATTTCTGTTTTGGAGGGTATTCTTTTTATTCTGTTTGTGTTGTTTTCATATTGTTCTGTCTATAACAGTAATGGGGGAGGGACCAACCAAACAAGCCCACAACTCTTAGCACCAGTTAAAAGACATTAGACAAAGGCCTGGTCCACATGTCACACTACACCAGGCCTTGGCCTTAGGGGGAACAATGAGCTCCCATAGCACAGCATGCAGCTGCTATGCCACGGCAAGCTAAGGAAAGGTTTGATTTAGTATTTTGATTTAGGATGTTGTCTGAATTCAGACTAGTGGTTGAGCTCTCTCCAGATTTACTGTGAGCTACAACCACAGGGCCCAGGGTGGTAGTGGGGTAGCAGTGAGGGTGTTTTTATCGGCAGTTCTACTGTGGGGTATAGCTAAGAACAGATAAAAGGAAAACACTTATCTATGGCTATAATAAAGTAATGTAATAGCCCTCCAAGTCAATAAAAGGAACTCTTGCAATGGGTCACAAATTGTCTTAGGTGTGTTGCAGTTCCCACCAGATAAAACACAGTATGGGGGAGGGGGGAGAAGCCTACAGCTTCTGCAGGCCAAGCTGCTTGTGCTAAATAAAGCACATTTTGCAAACCTGCCAACTTTGCTGCTAATTGTAAAAAGTTTATGCAAATGAAGTCATTCACTTCGAGTGCTGACAAACACAGTCACCATTCTCTTGAAAAATGCAGCAAACTTTTAGCAGCTCATATAAAATTGAAACTGTAAACATATATGCTCCATTCCTAAAAACGAGGCCATCTGTCTTCTTAATAGTGTCCTGAAGCTCAGGGTACAACTTTCTGTTATTTGTCTGGAAATGATTGGTAGCATTTTTTTTTTTTTTGTCATTGCCTGGATTTGTAGCTCTGGATACAAAATGGAGTGCGCCATATTTATTTTTAAGTATCTGAAGAACAATCTACTTTAAGAACCTTCTGAGATTAAAATCAGAGCTTCCCTAATTTAATGCTGAAATATTTATAAAGGTCGTTATGTTCAGACAGTTTGTTTTTCCCCCTTTACACAAAGGGAAAGGTTTCTCCCAAAACTCTGAATGATTTACAAGGACAATTCATAAGTATCCAAGCCTCTTATGGTAAGGAAACTCAAGATTGCAGTCTTAGAAACGCTTTGTTCCTTGTCATTAGCTCTTTTGTACTTTCAAATGTTAAGTGTTACCATGGACCAACATCAGCCTCTTTTAGCTATGCGTACGGGAGATTCCTCAAATCGGAGCAAAGAACAGATGTAAAGCTATTTATTCCACCGCAAGCACAGCATAGGGAAAGACTGCATGCAGGGTTCAGATAGGGAAAGGTACAGAAGGAGGCATTGCTGTTAGCTCTGAAGACTGTTCTTTGTGCTAAGCTGAGATAAAAGACAAAATTAACATCTTTCTGTCTCTGATTATGCTTCTTTCTGTTCCACATTCTTCTTCATTTCAATTAAAGCTCTCTATTCTGCTGTGTAAATTGTGGACATGCCACTCAGTTCATGTTCATGCATATATGACACCCTCTGAGCTACTTTGCCCAAAGCAATGTAGGCTTCATCATTCTAATCCATCTAAGTGGTGCTTTCTAGACTGATTTCAGCAACATCGTAGCAGAGTAAATTTATACGAACTGGACTCAAACTTGGCTGAAATTCATAAAGTCTGAGATATTAAGATTATCTGATTATCTTGCTGCATTAGGATCACATGAAAGTCATCTCAGTAATCATTCTGTTTGTTCAGCTGGGTGGATTTCTAGAACACCACTTGGGGAAAAAATTGACTTGCACTCCTAGGAGTTGATGGAACTATTTCTGCTCTAAACATCACTTTACCTTAATTGCCTGGGGGGGGGGGCAGACTGGGAAAACTCCCAGAACAGCACATGGGGGAGAGGGGGGATTGTTTTGTCTCGCAAGCTGAAATGTTTGCCCTGATGGAACAACTGTCTTAGTGTGATCTTGAATTCCTCCCACTGAATTAATGGGTGTAACTTAGTCACATTTGTTAATTTCTGAGTAAATTTTAGTTGTAAGCACCCAAAATCTGTAATTCTAGATGCATATTTTAGGATTTAAGGTAAGTAATAAATCTTTGTGAAATCAGTAGTACAGTACTTCTGATAAAATATTATTCAGATCAGGCTGGGAAAAAATGTGATTTCACTGGAAGGGGACACATTGAAAACAATTATTATTGCAGCAAATAAACTGTGCAAAAAAATGGAATGTATAAACTCCTCAAAAGAATGGAGAGCATCTAATCCTCTCAATAGTGAGAGCAACATGAATTCAATATGAACCATCTTACACCATGGACTCTTCCACTTCCCTCTTAGCAGGTTGTCATGGGTATGTATCAATGGTACCACCTTTTTATATGGCACAGCTGGACTATTAACCTATTATAACTTTTGGTTGACTCTTACCCTTTTTTGGCTGCATCGTACAATGAGGAAGGTCTCAATACTATGTTCTTTGAGGTAAGCATTACGTTCTCCTCCAAAACCAAGCTCCACTTCATAGTCACCATTCAGGTAGTTCAGTGTAGCTTTTGTTATGTGGATTCGCCTTGGATGAAGACAAAAGGCAACCAAATAATAAAAATCATTGAATGAACTGAGAAAGAAGCAGTCTGGAAGAGAAAACTATTACATGCAATGGAATGGTCAAGTTGTACTGAAATCCTACCCGGCAACTATAATCATTCCACAGTTTTGTGCTTAACATAGAGGTCAATAACATAAAAACAAACGTTATGCCTATGTTTTCCTGTGCTTATAAGTATCCCTTGACTAAACTGTTATTTTATTTGTTCAACCATTCAACCTATGCCACCCCAGATCACCAATAACAGGCAATGGTTCACTGCCACTCCTAACTATCCCTCTTCTCTTTGATATGGTCAAGAGTCACCCTATGAGAGCTAGGGTCAAGGCTTCTTGGCTCATTTACAAAGAGGCCCTTCACCTGACTTCAGATTTTCAAGGAAAGGGTAGATACTTCTCTTTTTAAACAATTTTTAGGGGACATATACATACTGAAAATTTAATGAGGCTACAGTGGGGGGTTTTATTAGTCATACACACACGCACATGCATATTTTACTGATGCCTGTATTGTAGTTAACTGTTTCAATTTCCAGCTGGGAGATAAAAGCAGAACAAAAACATTTTAAATGGAATAAAATTGGAATAAAATATTGGAGCAACTTGTGTTGGTGACCATGATTTGTAGTTTCATTAGGGCTAAGCTGCAATGGTGTGTGCAAGTGTTTTTTATTAATACTTTCACACTTTGCAAAAAGAGGGGAGCATGCCTATTTAGGTTCTGTTTCCAAGTGAAAGCAGAAAACAATGGCCCAGCTTTGCACAACAAGCACAACATCCTTGACTTATCATGACACAGCAGCAAATAAGACTCAGGAAGAGCAAAACGTGGCCTCTCCAAGAACCCTCATGGTTGCATTGTTTTAGTCAGACGGTGCAACCATTTGGTTTAGTGCTGGGGTAGTCAACCTTTTTATACCTACCGCCCACTAATGCATCTTTCTTGACGGTAAAATTTCCTTATCGCCCAGCAGTGCTCGATGGAAGGAGGATTCAGCTTGTGCCGTAGAACCCCCTACCACCCACCTAGAACCCTGAAACGCCCACTAGTAGGCGGTAGGGACCAGGTTGACAACCCCTGGTTTAGTGTGTCATGCCAAACAAGACCATTGAACCAGACTTGTTTTTGTTACATTGTTTGCATGTGAACATTCAGCACAGCTCTAAATTTCATAAACATTTCTCCAGTTAAAGGATTTGCTGGAATGGTTGGTCAGTAAAGGAAACCTCTGCAGATTGAGTTTTAGTGTCTCTAGTATATAAAGCTGTTGTGAAAAAAGGAACAATGGAGTGTGAAAGTTTTGGATAATTGTAGCAATCCTTTTCCTGTGTAGGATACACCACCTCCTGAGTCTGGCATTCTGCTACATGGGCAGATCAGACCCAGAGAAAGAGGAGTTAGTTTTCCACCATTTGTGCTATACCATTTCTATGGGCCAGATCAGGATTTTAAAGTCCACTTTTTGGTAACAAACATGAACAGGAAGAAGCAAAGAAATGGCATCCGAAGGTTTTATTTGGACACGCTGTATTTCCCATCTCTCCTTTTGTACAGAGAGCGCAACATCAAAAGTTAGTAATTTGCCCGAATCTAGGTAGAATTGCTTGTCCATAATTCCCATATCCAAGAATATAATTAAAGGGTAGATGTATTAATATGAGGCTGCAGAGAAGTTACTGGAGCAAAATCAAATAGAACAGTAGACTTCAAAGGGAGGACTCTCTTACCCCGCTTTGCCGCCTGCTTCCATGTGATTAGCTAATGTGACATCATTTGACCACACATCAAATTGCCATTTCCTGAGGCCCAAGACTCCACAATGAACTCTCCCGCTGTGGATCCCAACTCGCATGTTCACGTTGACACCTGTCACCTCCCGCACTAATCTGAAGAAGGATGCAGGAGGGGGAGGGAATGAAAGACATTGAAGAGGGCACACATTTGAACCGAAGAGACTGTCCTCAGTTTTTTTAAAAAATAATGTAAACACACACACATACAGTGTTGCTTAAATGCTACATTTCACTAGGTAAGGCAGAAACCACACTGTGAAGGTTGGCTAGACCAGCAACACAAATCACTGGATGGAGGAGTTAGCCAAGGATGTCAATTTGCTTTCAGTTCAAAGCAGTTTTTTTGGGGGGGTGGGGGGATATCTGGGGCACTGCAAAGAGCTCTGGCCTCTGATTTCCACACCAAAGCTGGACATAACTTGCCAGCTTTCAGAGCCTCATTAAACATAATAGCCATGTTGTGAAGAGAAAAAGAGCAAGATTCCAGAGATCTCAATTTATTCACAGAGTACTGGGCATCAAATGTTCCAGAGATGAAACATAATACATATGTGAATTATTCACTGTAGCAAGACATGCTGAGCTGCTGCCGCAGCAGAGCATACAGGTCTGTCTTCTTCAGTTACTCCCAACAGGCTCCAATGCTAATGAGCTCTCAGATGTACAAAGCTTGCTCTCAAAATTATCACTGGAATCCTTTGTGGGGTTTTGCCTTTTAGGGCAAAAGTTTACTTGGAAGAACACAGCAATTTGCAATGAAATTATATCTAGGGATTAAGGAGGAAACCACTGAGGCGACTCTTGGCCTTGAAAGACCTTAAATGCTTGCTCGTGATTGCTGTCACTGGACATGTTATGGCTGCTGTGGGGAGCCGCCATAGCTCAGCCACTTCCAGGATGGTTGTGCTGTACAGAGAGTAACAGTTAACTTCAGTGGAATGAGAAGATGTCATGGGTCGGATTGTCTAATGAATCAAGCATGACCGCATTGTAGACAGAAACTGCATTTTGCTCTCTGCTTCCCTCAATTCTGCCTTTTCTTTGCAGAATGCAACTTTTACTGGTGGAAAGGTTTAGCAGACATGGGAAGGTGGCATTTCAGATCAGCTACTGATTTAATAGACCTAGTGCAGAGCGAGTTGAGTGGTTCTTCATTCAAGCCTCTTGCCTTAGCTGCCCATAAGGTAGCATCAAGCTCTATTCTTCCTGCCTCAGTGCCTCTCCCCAACCCCTATGCATATCTGTAATGAGAGGATCATACTCATGGGAGTTCTGATATAGTGTTGTGTGCAGCAATCAGAGTACTTGACATGCTTTCTATGCCACTGTATTAGGAACAAATCACATGTGACACCAGGAGATCTGTGATCAGCTCTCCCATGGAGTTTTACAGCTGTCAGGCCCCTGTTCAGAATGGGGTCATGGAGCTCAGAAGTGGTTTTCAACTTTTCTATCATTTGCATGATCTTAGCTCTCCTGCTCCAAACTTTGGGGAAACTGGGAAACAGACAGGAACCAACAGGGGGAGGAATTTAGGGCTTGTGGTGAACAGGCGTAGAACAAATTCTAGGAAACCCGTTCCAGGGGCTGGGGTTGGCCCTTAGTGGATGCTATGATCTTAGATCACCAGTGTTCCCCAGGCATCAGATAACATCAGACATTTATTTTCCCTGTGAACCTCATACTGAACATTAGGTGTGAAGACAAATCCAACATAAAAACATAATTCACAGGAGGTCTCTCAGGGAAAGTGTAACCACTGGCTGCACATTTCCCCTCAAACATAATGTGCAATCATAGGAGCTCCTTGTAACCTTCACTTTCTCTTAGCTTCACAATTTGTATGACAGCATTTGTATGAATCAAACACTGGCTCAGTTATAGTGTTGCCCCTTCCTTCATGCTGCAGATACCATGTCACTTTAAAAAAAAGGCACATATATGGTTATTCATTGATTGGTTGCTTTATTAATAATAAAGACAAACTTCATTTTTAGGGTAAAATTGCTGCAGAGATGTGAGAGAAAGCTTCTTGATGACATAATCAATGTTGGTCCATCAGTGATGTGCACAGTGAATGCCGAATTCTGCTAAAAATTTGCAGCATCATTTTTTCACAACTTTTACCTCACAAGGAATAGACTGATAAAATGAATGCAGTGAGAACTCTTCCAAACAGGTTGCTTTCATCTTTATCTTATGGTGTTCCACATGGTTGTGTACCTGAGGATAGCTAGGACTGTTTGTGCATACAGCAAAACAAAGTATGTGAATCAAGCCTTGGTTGTTGAGGGCAGAATCTAAGCTGTGGTCCTTGTTTATTTTAGTGCTGCTCACATCAGGCCAAGCAATTGTCGCATTTCTCAATACTGTCCTTGACAACATACAGTGCAAGCCTGTTCATATCTACTCAAAAGTAAGCCCTACTGACTTCAACGGGACATATATGAATGCAACTGAGGTGCCTAAATCCCACAGAATTTCTCCCCATCCCACTATGAATCTTTTCTAGTTTGGCCCTGATACAATGTGGTGCTTTCTCTAATTCACTGGGGCTGCAAGCAAGGCTCTGTGGCATTTCCACAGAGCAGCAGTGTGTTTTATATAAAGCACCGATACAGGCACTGAAGTGCACTCCATTTTTGTTTACAAATTGTTCCCTGTCAGCTTTGAAAAACCTGGTTCCCACTTTGTGTGGGATGAAAAGGATTCAACAATCTTATCTCTTTGCTAAATCTGGAGTGAGAGACTTTTTGTTCTCACTGCCTCCTCCATATTCTCTGATGAAAAGAGAATGCTTCTCAGACAAGCGAAGGTAATAAAAATCAGAATGCTGGAATGGCAAGCACTAAAACTGATGGTCCTTTTAGGATGCTCTTTATGCTTGTGAAACATTAACACAGCACTATTTTGCTTTCGTAGCTTTTCAGCATCTATTTCGTGGAAATTATTATTATTATTATTTATTGAAATTATATACCGCCCTATACTCGGAGGTCTCATGTAAAGAGCTGAAAGGATAACTAAGAAGCCGATTGTTTACCTTGTGGAGATGTCAAGTATTGGTTGAAAGAATAGGTGCAATCCAAAGAAAAGTTGCTGCTCTATGTCATACAGAAATCTATATGATTTAAGATGACAATCAACTGCTTGCATATGCAAGTTCAAGGTGCCCCTAACTTTGTTGGGATTTTGCTCAACATCTTTAACAGAGCCTTCAATCATGTGAAATATCAAGTTTTTGACCACCCACAGACTCTTCCTCAGGCAAAGAAGTTCAACATAAAACAAAAAAGATCATAATGTCCTTACTTTTTCAGGTTTGGCATCTTAACACACAGCTGTTTGGGGACATTAGCTGGGTCACTGCCATGCTCACCAATCTAGTTTCATGTATTGCCCTTCAACTTGAAGGAGATGATCAAAGAGAACTTTAACTGCAGCTACTCCAGTTGTAACACCAGCAGCCATCTAGACACAAGGAGCATCTGCACAAGCCATTCTCACTTTGGTGAGAATATTTTTTACCTAGACTCCGGAGGGGAATTTGCATCCAGTCTATGGCATGACAGGAACCAGCTTTTCCCCACTTTGATCCCAGTTTGGATCAGGGCCCTGCATAGTTGCTATCTGCATGACAGGAACCAGCTGCATCATCATGTAAGCATGGGTGCTGGACATGTATACCAGAATATGCAGTCTTGGAAAGTTGTGACAACACACCGTTTCTACCACCACTTTGCCCTAATAGGAACCCACGACCCAAATATGCTTCTCCCATTCACCAGGTTTGGCACTTCCATAGGCCCCTGTTAATAAGCTACTTGTAAATTAGCACTGAGGATCTGTCTACCAAAAACTTCACCATGGTCAGTTTGTTGCTTTACTAACTCCAAACAATAGTAAGTGACTTCTTGAAAAACCAACACGAAGGAAGTAGAACTACAAAAGGGGAGGGACAATGCAAGGTCGCCCCCCCCCCCCCCCACAATTCCAGTATATTTAAATTCCTTAAACATTCATCATATTGATATTTCAAGCATACACCCTTCTTTGGGGACATTTGCTTCATACATTTGTTTCCTTCTTTTTTGCACTTGACAAATCAAGTAAATATTCTCTAGTGTTGTGTTTCCCTGTGCTGAAGAGCTGCACAAGCACGTTGCTGCATGTATAGTGCAGGGATGACAAGTACTCAGTGGGTCACACCACAGCTGCTGCAAGTGGAACAATGTCCTGTCCCCCCTCCCCCCCCGTCTTCTTTATTGCACTTGTATCTGGGGCTTTCCCCCAGTACCAGAAGCTTTCTCTCTCCTATTCCACCCAAACCTTTGGTCTCAGCTAGATTTTGACTTGCTGGTATGAAACAATCATGTTGATTTATAAGATATAAAATTAATTGGAAGCACACACACACACACACACACACACAATATCTATATCTATTTGTTATTTATCCACTGCCCCTCCCTGTGGTGCTTGGTACTTACGAGATAGCCTCTATCATATCCATTCCCATTTCAACACAGCAGTGCGCGTGGTCTGCTCTTGCCTCGGGTAACCCGGACACACAGTAATAGCAATCACCTAGGATTTTTATACGTAAACAGTGATTCTCCTGCAAAACAATAAGAAGAAAAATAAGCACTTTTACTTCAGGATGTTAACAGTCTGCCGCTTAAGGCAATGAATTTTTTTGCAAAAGTCTAAAGCAACATCATGCGAAAGGCACCGTTATAATACATTTGGGGAAGCAGAAGGAAGAGGGAAAACTTACAGCTGCAAGTTTATCAAATCTGGCAAAGAGTTCGTTCAGCGTCATCACCAGCTCCTGGGCAGTACACTGGGAGGCCAGGCTGGTAAAGCCCTCAATGTCGGCAAAGAGAATGCTGCAAGGGTAGTAAAGGGGAAAGAAAACAGTGGGAAACACAGATATTGGTAAATAAATGCTTCTCATTCATTCTGCCATCTACAAAGTTATGCAGAACTTTCCTTATCCCTATGTTGGAATTCTTAAAATACCATTGAGAAATCAGTTTCAGTATAGGTGTGAATCCCTAAAACTCTTAATATATGTATTTCCATAGTGTAATTTTTTTCTTGTTTGAGACATCCTATAATTCATCCTCTTTTGATGAATTTATCAGGGCACCCTGACAAGAGACAGGCTATATACTGTTTCTCAGATACAGTCCCAAATATCTCTGACCAGGTAGCTTTAAAAACAAAAAAAAAGCTCTGTGTGTAAGAGCTCAATGGGTTGACTGTACTAGCTAAACTGCATATATTGCATGGCTCTTCTTTGCTATTTGTGCTCTGCGTTTTAACATGAAAGGGGTCGTAAGACCAAGTGACTGAAGATATAGCACAAGACAATTCGGACCAATGCATATTTTCTATCTGCTTTACATTCCACAAATCAGTACTTTAAATATGCTCAGTTTAATCGCTTTCTATGCCATTCTGGGATAAGTTTAAATTTTAACAAATGATATAGTGATTCAAGTGGTATATAAATTTGTCATCATTGTCATTGTCAATGGGATGCACAACATCCACCCACTCACCCATATTTTTTCATTACAAGGCTATAATACATTTTTACACAAAATAATAAAATGCATATAATAAAAACATGGTCAACTTTACCTACATTTATAGATGACCAGTATACTAGTATACACCTCATTTGATTCCACTAAATTAACATTAAAAAAATAAAGGTTGCAAACTTGTACTTACACTGCTTTGTACTTTTGTTTCAGTGACTCAGCTGACCATTACTAGGTGCTCCCCATCCCTTTCCACTTATGCGGAGTCAGAAATATGAAGCATTGCTTAAGCTCATCATATTAACGAGTTAAGATACTCACAAGTTAATAATAATGATTATAGCAGAATCAAGAATAGCTGTTAAAGCAAGTGAGGAAAGCCCTGCCTCCAAAAGACTAATCCCTGCCTCACAGGCCTGTGAAATTACTTCACTGGGTAGGTAGAAACCAGAGGACCTTTCAACTCCTGCTGTACTACTTTCCACCTGAATTTATTATTGATCATTTATAATTATTGATGATTAATAATAATTTGAAATGTACTGTGTATTGTCATCTGATCACCTCCATATTTTAGATGCCACTGTTACGCATTCTGTGAAACCTCTTTTGGTTATTTTTAATATGTTGCAAATCACCATGAACTTTCTTTTCACAACAGAAGGATGGTGTGGGTGTACACACACACACACACACACACACACACAGGCTGCACTCCTATGGTCCCTAGAAGGGCATCCCAGGGGCAATTTATTGTATCTCCCTCTTTGCCAATGGACACAGAGAGATCGCTTTAGAGGCAATGACTCTCACAGCAAAGTCAACTAGACGAGGGTAGGGTGGTGCTGAACCACATCTTCTGTTCTCTTGGAAGAAATAATGTCCAACATTATAATTCCTGCTAAGATTATAACAGCTAAAAATTGAGAGGCAAAACATCTCTCTTGCTATATTGAAATCAACTGAGAAATTTGGTCCATTGTAACTGATTACAAAACAATACATGTAAATCATCTTAACAGGTTTAAGAAAATATTGGTGGTTTTTTGGGTAATGTTTTGGAACAAGTTCAATGATAATGTTCAACCTGCTTATGCTGCTTACAAGCTGCTGTAATAGTATTCCTTTATGCTCCTTAGCTTTGATTTATTTTTCTTATAAAAAAAATTATAATATTCACTGTACTACATAATCCACAGGAGGAAATAATAAAGCTCACAGTATGTTTCCAAGTTGCATTGCTTTTTATACATGACCTTGCAAACTAAAATTATTTAGCTTCCGCAGTATACCACAACACCAACATGATGTTCAAAAGATAAACCAAGCTCAATGACTCTAATGAGGAGATCCCAGCAGACTTCAGGGATGCCAAAATTACCAATCTTTTTTAAAAAGGTGATAGAATGGATTGCAGAAACTATCAAGGCATCTCTATTAGCTGCGGCTGGCAAAATTCTTGCAAGGATCTTAGCAAAACATCTCCTAACAATATCTGAGGCTACCCTTCCTGAATCCCAAAATGGTTTTCAACCTTCTAGGGGGACAGTGGACATGATTTTCACCACTCAACAGCTTCAAGAAAAATGCAGAAAGCAAAACCAACCCCTATATATGGTGTTTAGTGACCTGACAAAGGCCTTCAACACTGTAAATCGTAATGCCCTGGGGGCTGTCCTTCTGAAAATCGTCTGCCCAGATAAATTTGTGAATATCCTTCGGCTCCTCCATGATAATATGACAGCAACAATTGCAGATAAGAATGACTCTCAAAGTGAACTATTCACAGTGGAATCAGGTGTTAAACAGGGTTGTGTTATCACCCCAACTCTATTATATTCATCACCGTGATCCTACACTTTGTCGAAGGGAAACTCTCTACTGGAGTAGAAATCATTTTTTGAACAGATGGAAAGCTCTTTAATCTGAGCAGGCTGAAAGCAAAGAAAAAGGTTACCATAACTTCTGTCATAGAGCTTCAGTATGCTGATGACAACGTGGTGTGTACACACTCAGAGGATGACCTCCAAACCATCCTAAATATATTCGCAGAAGCATACAAAAAGCTTAGCCTATCGCACAACATCCCAAAAACCAAAGTGCTGCACCAATTAACACAAAACAACCCCTCTGCAGCGCCACAAATCTAATGCAATGGTGTAACATTGGAAAGTGTCGATCACTTCTCCTACCTGAGCAGTTATCTTTCCACAAGGGCTGACATTGATGCTGAAATTCAGCATCACCTGAGCTCTATGAGTGCAGCTTTCTCCTGATTGAAGTGAAGAATGTTTGAGGACCGGGACATTCGCAGGGAAACCAAAATGCTTGTTTACAAAGCTATTGTACTACCAACCTTACTGTATGCTTGTGAAAAATGGACCACGCCATCTCCAACTTCTCGAAAGAGTCCATCAATGGTGACTCCAAAATTTTTTACATATCACTTGGGAAGACAGGTGAACTAATGCCAGTGTACAGGAAGAAGCAAAGATGACCAGTGCTGAAGCAATGATTCTTCAACATCAACTTCGTTGGACTAGTCATGTTGTTTGATGCCTGAATATTGTCTTCCAAAGGAACTATTATTCCAAAATTAAAAATGAAAAGCATAATGCTGGTAGTCAACAAAAGAGGTTTAAAGACTCTCTCAAGGCAAATCTTTAAAAATGTAGCATAAACACCGATAATTGGGAAACACTGGCCTGCGAGCACTCAGTCGGAGAAGAGCCTTTACCAAAAGTATCATGGACTTTGAAGACGCTCAAATTCAGGAGGGTTTGGTAAACCCTCACATGATCAACTTCTGTTTGGAAACCTATGTTTTCTATGTGGAAGGACGTGTGGATCCAGAATTGGCCTCCCTACTCACTTATGGACTCACTGTAAGTGAAGATCATGTTCATGGAAGACAATATTATTCGGCTACGAGTGATAGCCAAAGACAACACTAATGCAAGTATTTATTGATCTGATTAAAGCCAAGAATGGGTCAAGACTAGCTCACTCCATTTTACATTTCAATCTTTATTTATTTTCTGATCTTATCTAGAGCATTTGTACCCTTGCTCTTCAGCCAAAAAGGCTCTCAGAGTGGCTTTCATACAATTATGCTGGCTTGCAATTGAAAAGACACAACACACGAGAAAAGGTACAGGGCAGAAACAGGCACCAATTATTCAAAGAGCATTTTAGAGTGTTTGGAGTACTTAACTCATAGCACCTTAAAGAGTAACCAGTTAATTACAGCTTAAGCCTTAGTGGGCTAGAGTCCACTTAATTAGTGGCATCTTCTAAAGCAGATCAGTACTGCTGAGCCCTGTTGCTGAAGTTGAGAAACAGTGGCTTGCCTTAAGACCAATGTGTGGTTGAAATGAGATCTGAAACATGGACTTCCGGGGGGGGGGGGGGGATATTTCTAATATCAGAACAGTTCCATAATAATGGGTATATAAATTTTTTCATGGCACATCACAGAAATTACAATACACTAAAACAAGCATGCTTCAACTAAAGCATCGGTGACAGATGACTATCCAATACCTGCTTAAAAATTTCCAATGCCATAATAAAAAAACATATATATTTTTTCTTATAGCAGTGCCTAGACCATGGGAAGGCCAATGGACGGCCCGGGAATCAGTGTGTTTTTACATGAGTAGAATGTGTGATTTTATTTAAAATGCTTCTCTGGGTTATTTGTGGGGCATAGGAATTTGTTCCTTCCCCCCCCAAAAAATATAGTCTGGCCCCCCACAAGGTCTGAGGGACAGTGGACCAGCCCCCTGCTGAAAAGGTTTGCTGACCCCTGGCCTAGACACCTCAGTCATATACAACTTAATTTACATTAGCAAGGAAGTTACACTATCAAGGAAGGTACAAGGAATTATGTTTAGAAGAACTAGTTATTATTTAGTGCTAATTTTTCATACATTTTTTTGCATACAATACAATTTTTTTGCATACAATAAATAATTGTAGCTACAGTTAGCAAAATGTTACCAGAAAATCACTGAATGGTTTGGGAGAAACTTACAGAAGCTTAAACTAAGCACAGAATAGTTCTGTTAAAGATACCTTATGGTGGCCTTTCAGAGAATAATGGATAATTTAGGGGAATCACTTCTTCTACTAACTTGTGCTTGGAAAGCTACCTGCTGGTGTTAAATTTGCAGACCCAAGAAGATAAATAAAAGCTATACCAGAAAATAAAGATAAAATGCTGGATTGTTTCTTCATGAAATCAAATGACCACTTAGGAAGCCAGGAATCTTAAAGAAAATAAACTATATAACAGCAGATCTGAAAATAGTCCTTTGAGTGCAAGTGAAAGACCTGAAGTTATATAAAAGGAGAAGATACACAAACACTATTTGTCATCACTGAGGTCCTTAGTGTTCCCATCACAATGACAAGACAGCTGGATATCGATGGAACAATTTAGTTCAACACAATGTTACTGAGCGAAAGAATAAAACTAGCTTTATATAATGTCTTTCCTAGTTCTGGTTTCCCACTGTGCTTTCCAAAACAAAAAGGCAACTTTCTCCTGATCTGGTCACACGCCCACACCCCCACACACATATAAACAGTATATAAACAGAGCATCTATACATCTCACATTGATGAGCTGGACATTATGATTTAAATTCATGAAAAAGTTATTTTTGTACCTTATAGAGTGGGATTGGGAGTTCTGTTTACTGTTTCTTGCATTACTTGTTATGAAATCTCAAGCTGAATTCAATAGCACACCCCAGTAGATAGGGTTATGACTGCACTGTAACACAATAATTTACACACACACACCACCACCACCTGCCTGCCTGTCTTCCTTCCTTCCTTTATTCCAGTTATATGTCACTTTTCCTTTAAGGAGCTCAGTGAAACAGCAACACGACTTCCTAGGTGTTCTCTTTTTTGGTAATGCTGTGTGTATGGACAAAAGAGGACAGAGATTTGCTTTAAAATTATAAAAGCTAATTTATACGTATAGGTGCAAATTTAGGGGGGGAAATGTTGTTCTTTAATTAGAAATACAGTATATCTCACCACAGTGGGGAGCAGACTACAATCAGGTGACTTTTATGCCTGTTCATTTTGCCAGGTTCTACTGTAACAGATGTTGGGCAACTTCTGGGCTTTGCTATCCCTTCATGTGGATCTTTATCTCTAAACTGGACTTGGAATGGACAGCTCTTCAAATAAAAGGCTGTCCTCTGTAGTGTAGGACACATTGGCACCCTATACACAAGCAATGTACATGGCCATGCTCTCCTAACTTAAAGAGCAGAACTGCATCAATTGCCTTCTAAGAAGTCTCTGGGCCCACTCCTGACGTAATGATAGTGTTCTGATGTTTCCAAACAAAGAGATTTTTATATCAACCCAGAAGGCCAGCTAGAGTGTGTCACCTCTCTATCACAATATTTTAAACACTGTCATTTATCAGTTAAGCTCTTGTTCCTCTTTGCAACACCCCTTCTGGCCAAGTCTTATTATTTGCCTTTTACAGACTAAAGACTGAAAATAAGCGGTAAAGACTTGCTTTTGGCGTTTGAGCAAACAGCACTGTCAAGCACTGACTGACTGGACCACCCTGGCCTTCACAAAAGCTCAGTTAAGAAGAGCTGGTTCTTTGTTTCAAAGGATCATCAAAGTCTCCGGAAATCTGGATTTGCCTACCACAGCCAGCCCCATTTGAAATAAAGCACAATTGAGATATCTTGCAGAAAAGCAAGAAGCCTACAGTGGCTGGAAAAAACGGGTAAGGCTCAGCGCTGCAGAGCAAACATTTCGTACTGAATAACTGGCCTAGTTTTCCTAAACAATGCACTGAACAAAAATAGAAGCCTATTTACATACTGATGCTAATATCTTTATTTATAGTGCCCCAGAACAACAAAATTCAAGCCTTGGCTAAGAAGCAGAATGCTCCGGAAGCATTGTACAACTTTATTATTCCTGGTCTTAATATGTCAGCAGTTTTTTTTTTAAAGAAAAATCTATTCCATGTAGTTAAAAAAGACTTTTAAGAACTGGTCAGGGTTCCAAAGTCGGTTGCCTGAACTATCTGAAGGCATGCATCATCACAATTAAAATGCATCTTGTATCTCTAAACATTATTTTAGTAAGCTGTCAACCCTAGTTAGCAGAAGCACTAGGGTCAACTTGTGTATTTCGCAACCTAGTACATTAATGCTTATTAGAGACATTTGTGTTTATGGTATATTCAAGTATAATACTTTTAAAAATGTGTATCTATTCTATTACCGTATTTTTCGCCCTATATGACGCACCGGCCCATAGGACGCACCTAGATTTTTTTGGGGGGGGGGAAATAAAAGGGGGAAAAATTATTTACCCCCCCCCAGGCACGGGGCTGGGGCGGGGGAAGCCCGAGCTTCCCCCTCCCCCAGCCCCCAGAACGAGACCCAGAGTGATGGCGAAGCTGCGTGCAGCTTTGGCATTGCTCTGGGAGCTTGCGGGGCTGGAGGAGGGGGAAGCCCGAGCTTCCCTCTCCCCCAGCCCCCAGAACGGGACCCAGAGCCATGCCGAAGCTGCGTGCAGCTTTGGCATTGCTCTGGGACCTTGCGGGGCTGGAGGAGGGGGAAGCCCTCCGCCAGCCTCCTAACCAATTCGGAGGACAGCGGGAAAGGCACGCTGCGCCTCTCCCGCTGTCTGCCGAGTTTGCGGGGCTGGCGACGGGGAGGAGCAGGCTTCTCCCCCCCCCCCCGCCAGCCTTCTGACTAAGTCAGGCTCCCCCCCCCCCCAGTTTGTGGGGCTGGCGGTGGGGCTCTCCTGAAGCCTGCATTCGCCCCATAGGACGCATACACATTTCCCCTTCATTTTTGGAGGGGAAAAAGTGTGTCCTATAGGGCGAAAAATATGGTATACTCTTTTAAAGTTAAGCTGTTTTAACCCAGTGAGTTTTTCAGAGAATAATAAGCAATAGTTGAGCGATGAAAAAAAAGCTAATGGGGATGCTTATACTCAAGTTCTCCCCCCTTTCTTTTATTATATGTAAATTGTCTATGGTGGAAGTAGTGAACTAAATCAGTTTTGACTTAGCTATTGCAGTCTATATACCAGGAGCTGTATTAAATAATCCCTTGGAAGTCCATTCGACTTCCAAAACATTTGGAAACCAAAGTGCAGCTTCTGATTGGCTGCAGGAAGCTCCTGCAGCCAATCAGAAGCCGCAGAAGCCCTGTTGGACGTTCGGCTTCCAAAAATAGTTTGCAAATGGGAACAGTCACTTCTGGGTTTGCAGTGTTTGGGAGCCAAAACGTTTGAGAACTAAGCTGTTCAAAAACCCAAGGTATGACCTGAGAAAAACAAATTAACCAATCTCAGCCTGAAAGTTCAGTCCAGCCTTCCTCAACTTGGTCCCTCCAGGTGTCTTGGATTACAGTTCCCCTCACCCTTGAACACTGGCTATGCTCCAAGTAGCTGATGGGATTTGTTGTCCAAAACACCCAGAGGGCACCAGGTTGGCAATGAATGATTTAGCCTAATACTCCAATGAAGTTCTCAAAGTCAAGATGTGGCTAGTTGTCTGGTTTTTATTCACAACTTTGTAACAGGCATAAACGTTCACACAGTCTCTCAACTGGAGCCATCTTTAAAGTAGAAAATATTATCAAAGTAGTTATTTCTGATCTGGAGTTTATAGCTCTTTCTTTCTCAGGGGCTCTGAGGCCAGATGTCTTTCCCAGCAACGGTAGCTTCAACAAGATGCTGGGAAAGACCAAAATGCTGACCATTGCTGCAGAGCTACTATCTTGGCAATTCTTCTGTTAACTGCAATTTTTCTATTAATATTTTAGTTGCCCTTCACAGCTTATGAAATTAAAAGCACCACCAAGGTTCTCAGCATACTTTCTGTTAATGATCTGTAAGACAGAGATGCTTGAAGAGTCTGCACAGCATGAATTCCTATTTGAACTTTATGATTCCACACAACACCAAATGAACAAATCAGGCAGTTTCCCCCCTACATTTACATAGAATCCTAAGAGGCAGTTTTCTAATCACTGCATTCAACTGTTTATTCGTATAACAGTGTAATAACAATGAATATTGTTTGCACATAATTATTTGCACATAAGCACATGCAGTGCTTTCCCTCCTAGAAAAATAGGTGCTGTGAAGTTATTACAGTAAATGCAACACTTTATAACAACAACAACAACAAAAGAGGTGCCGGTACTGCATACCCTTCAGTGCCCCCTGAAAAAAGCACTGAGCACATTTATTTATTTACAGCACACACACAATGCCTAAATTAGATTGGCAAAAAGAAGAGAAAGCAGTAAAGAAGGAACAAAAAATTGCAATTCCAGAATAGTACGCTAGTGTGGAAGCATCCCAAAGAAAAACCATCAATTTTCTTGGATGAATTAGTTTTAATTAAAGGTGCTTGAATGTGAAACAAGTGATTAGTCGTCAATGTGCATTAATAGTCAATATACTGGCCCCATAGCAGCTTTTGACACAATGGAATGCCACTGGGATGTTTTTAACCAGATAATATCTGCCTCAAACAATCCATATAGCCATTTAGTTTAACTTTCTAAAAATTATATTATTAATGTAGTTTTAATCTTTCTCTCTAGTGAGCCATTTTGATCCCATGTTGAAAACACAGCACATACATTTCAAATAAATAAATAACCATAAGCACCGCTATGCTGCCCACAACATTGGTCAGCACCAACTGAGCTCAATTCTCAACCAGCCACACTGAACAATCAAGCAGAAAATTCATAAAAGAAGCTGTTCTTGCTGAACATGTACTCAGTGTGAAAGCGGTTGTGGTGGGCCGAGTACAACAGTTGGTATGTTCTTCTGGTTTTGAAGGCCAGACAGCCCCATCCAGTCTCAATTGGAGCACAAGTTTTATGCTCCCTGTTGACAACAAAGGCACAGCAGAGCCTCATTTCCTTGGTGGGGCTGTGAAATGTCTATATTTGAAGCAACAAAGCATGCTCTTAGGCAAGGCATTCTTCCACCTCACCTACTGCAAGTGCCATCAATGGACACCCTTTCCAGATGTCAGGTCACAATGTCCTTCTATTGTAAAATGATCAATAGTGTGCAGTTCTGGATTTGAAGGACATTTGATGATTTAACAAATAGTGTTTGTTCTTATAAGTGCTTTCTATAATGTCACGTATCTCCAGGAGGGAGTAATCTGGCACCAGCACTACTTTGAAAGTGTTTCCTTTGATACCCGGTAGCTGCTCATTCTGCTATAATATACCTTTGAAGCTGGTTTCAATTTATTGTAATGACTGCTGCTAGGTGCGGGTACCTTTTTCACAGTCTGGTTTTAGCATGAAAGATTGTATCCCTCTATCTGGGGAAATAAGGAGCGGGGCCAGTGATTCAAGCAATGAGTAATAAGCAGGCTACAGACAGCAAGTGTGAGGCCACCGCTGCACTTCCAGGCTTATCAGGAAGCTTCCAAACAATTATCACCATCTGAAAAATGTTAAGACACCTGCCTTGCTGGGAAATAATTCCCTTTAACTTTAAATCATTCTGTCACCCTAGTGCAACAAAACAACTGCTCTAAAAAACTGAATTTTTATTTTTTATTTGCTATTATGGGGAACTGTACTGAAAAGGATGGAATGAATGAATGGTCAACAGAAGATATATAAATACTCAGTAAGCCAATTGGGATGAATTATCATTGTTGTATAACCTCCCAGCAATGGAATCAGTATAATTGCTTAATCAAGACCAGAGAGAGCCTAGCCATGAACGAGCCTAGCCTAGAATGAATGGCCAACAGACAGGATATTTGGGAGAGCTCTCAGTAATAGAGCACCATTATCAAGCAAATGTAATCAGTGGTACCTAGGGATGGAGGGAATTTGGTTTAGTCTGCATTTTAATGTGAACCTACCTCATTTGTACTTCTCCAAACAAGACACTTCTCCAAATTTTGCTATGCATTTGTCTCACCAAATAAGGTGCACAAAATTTGTATCTTGGGTAGAGCAGTGGATAAAAGTGCATCTGTTATTGAAAATAATGCACAAAACAGCATTCTATTATGAAAAGTTGCATACAAAAGTGTGTAGATTAGGAGAAACGTGCATGAAAATGCTGAAAATGTTAAAGAAATGCTGAGAATTTTTTTTAAAAAAATTGCAAACTGTTGGTGAAACATGGTGAACTGAACTTAAAATAGGGAAAAAGAGAGAAACCAAAATGGATAGATTTGTCCATCCCTAGCAGTAGCAACTCTTTTACTGCTTGGGTCAGATGTGAAGACCTTTTGGTTCTTTAAGTCTTCAATGCCATTTTTATGTTTTACTGTCTACTCTTTTTAAGTTTTTAATGTTGTCATGGACTGTGTTTGGCTACTACACATTTTTGTTTTATTGCTGTTTTATACTGACAACCTAGCAGTTCAAAAGCACATCAAAGTGCAAGTAGATAAATAGGTACCGCTCCAGCAGGAAGGTAAACGGCATTTCAGTGCGCTGCTCTGGTTCGCTGTAGCCGGCCCCCTTGGCCAATAAAGCAAGATGAGCACCGCAACCCCAGAGTCGGTCACGACTGAACCTATCGGTCAAGGGTTCCTTTACCTTTACCTTACTGACACTTTAGATATGGTATACAAGTAACACTCCCCCCCCCACGCTCAAACTTTATTAATCTTTAACAAAGGACACCCAGTATAATTACACACAAATTTAATAAAAACCATTCTACAGACAGACTTTATTATTACTATTATTTATTAAATTTCTATACCGCCCTATACCTGCATTGAGAATATAAGTCAAAAACCATGGTCTTTTTTAATTTTAGTTTTTTATTTTAATTGGATTATGATTTGATATGTTAATTGGATTTTTTTTATTGGAAAATTAATAAAAATGATTTAACAAAAAACAAAAACAAAACCATGGTTGGAAGCCAGAAAAACTGATTCTGAAGCAGATTGCACTGCTTACTACTACATTGTTAAAAGGATTTAAACAGCGATAAATGAAGCAACAAATTGGTATGTTTTGGTACATTAAGCAAACCACATTAGAAAGCTAAACATGTATTTTATTTACAGAGCTGACAAGTCCACTGCTGTATTCCAGCAAATGCTGGTTTAACTTCCACCTTCCAAGCCATTCTAATTAACTGACGGTGACAACAACTGCTTCTCCTTAATCAAAGTATATTTCACAACACTTAACAGAAATTGTCATTCTCATTGCATCTGGGTACAACCTCTAAAAAGAACACATTGGTGAGAAAAATTTAGTGGCATATAAATGGTGAGCAATTTTTGTTGTTGAGCTTGACACCTCTTTTTATAGTACCAGGATGACTATATTTGGCAAATTCCAGATACCATTAAGGAGTTATTGTGGCAATGGGATACCATTTGAAAACCACGAGGTAAAAACAATCTATGCATATCTTAGTGCTTTTATGTCTGCTATAAACTAGTCCAAGATGGAAAAAAAGGACTGCTTTAACAGTGCAGTTTGTGTTATTTACTTTAAAAAGTGAATTGAGAGCTCCTGGAAATCCCATTTTAATTTTTTTGACAGTGACCATTATTTTTCACAAACAGATGTAGGCAAAGATCAGTTTCTGCTTCAAGACTGTTTTTGTGTTAAAGCAGTTTCTCACATTTTAACTTTCTGAGAGTGGGAATGTTTGCTTCCCCATGAAATGTCAATATACTGTATAGTCATAATTCACATCACGAGTGACTATATGAGCCTGAGATAGATTTCACATCATCACTAACTTCTACTTACGCAACACTGTAACAGCAACTAGATTAAAATATTTTATGAGCAGGCATGACAGGAAATCCTGGGTAAATTACCCCTAGAACTGTAATTCTCATTGCTGCATTCCTGAGTTTTATTTTATGCATTTATGTTCAATGTTTCTATCTCTCCATTTTTCTAAAATTATACTCAAGCTAGCTAATAAATTAGAAACAACAAAATTAGAAATAAAGCCAAAATCATCAACAGTAAAAACCACACTCTTGAAACATTAGCAGTCAGAGACCCAGTGTAAAAGACAACAGCAAAAAATGCACGCTGAAAAAGGGTAAGTTGAAGCTGCCTGCTGAAAGGTAAGCAGTGATGGGCCTAGCTGAACCTCTAGACTGTTCCCTGGTATCCACTTGTCATACGAGAAAAAACTTAGGTGTCCAGAACTGCTCCTTGCACACACCCTGGATTAACTAGAGCATTTGTGTGCTTTGCCAGATGTGACTGGTGTTCCGCAGATGCTTCAGAGATGGATTAGCCGGGAGATGTGTGCATTACAACTGGAGAGGTTGGAGAGGGTGCCCTTTTTTGTGTGCACACGTGGATCTGTGGCTTTCACAGATGCGTAAGAATGCAGGACTTTCCCAACCTGATGTTTCCCTTGCATGGCATGGTTTCTAAACCAGCCAAGGTCACAGGGAGCTGTTGTCTTCTGGTTGCTCTCTGCTGTGTAACTTAACCAATGCCACCTCCTGGTCCCATTCCCACCACCACCAGAAAAAATTTGCAGCGATCTTTCCCCAAGAGACATCTCTAGATGAGACACAAAACCCTGTTCAACTGAGGCACCCACCTTCTGCCAGCCCAAAGCACCAGCTAGCATTTATGGAGCACCAGCAGAGTACCAAGAGATCATAAGAGCATGAGAACAGCCCGTTGGATCAGGCCACACATCTAGTTCACCATCTGGTTCTCACAGTGGCCAACCAGGTGTCTCAAATGGAAGCCCACAAGCAGCAGCTGAGCACAAGAGTGCTCTCCCCTCCTGGATTTTCCAGCAACTAGTATTCAGGTACATAGTTGTCTCCAACTGTGGAAGCAGAGCATAGCCATCATGGCTGGTAGCTATCAGTAGCCCGCTCCCCCATGAATTGGTCAAATCCACTTCTAAAGCCATCTAGGTTGATGACCAGCACACCCTCCTGTGGAAGTGAGTTCTACTGATTAACTATGTACTGTGTGAAAAAGGTGGATTAAGCAGGCCAGCTCAGAGGACCTAGTGTGCATATGGAGCTAGTCCCTGTGTGCAGCTTATAAGTGCAAGGAACCTACATGTATGCATTAGAGAACATGTAGCTAATTACAGTGGTACCTCGGGTGAAGTACTTAATTCGTTCTGGGGGTCTGTACTTAACCTGAAACTGTTCTTAACCTGAAGCACCACTTTAGCTAATGGGGCCTCCTGCTGCTGCTGCGCTGCCGGAGCACAATTTCTGTTCTTATCCTGAAGCAAAGTTCTTAACCTGAAGCACTATTTCTGGGTTAGCGGAGTGTGTAACCTGAAGCATATGTAACCTGAAGCGTATGTAACCCGAGGTACCACTGTATAGAAAATTGCAGGTGAAGGTATGGAACCAGAAATAAGTGATTGTTCAAAGTATATTTTAGGTACAAAAGCTTGGCCTTGCTGAAGCATGCATTTAGGACAAGCCTTCACAATTATTACACAATGTGTAATAAGCCAAAGGCAATGCCCCAAGCATGGACTGTAAGCGACCTAATAGCTAACAAGCCTACTATTTTGCAGTCCTAGAAGACAGAAAAAATAGGTTTGTTCAGTCCCTGGAGGACCACCATACATGAAAGGTGGACTGCACTCAGATCAGTGTTCATTAGCTGAGCAACCTTTAAGGTGGATTTGAAGCAACCAGAGAAATACTGTATACGTTTATATCAGGCTGAAGTAGGGCTACTTTTAAAACCAGAAGCTTTAGGGCTAGTTAATACAGAAATTCCGAAGGACCTTAGAAATTTGTGTATGCTACAACCACAGCCAGAATGGTATTTGCTCGGAGATGGAAAGAGGATGCTGTTCCAACCAAGGAAGAATGGCTGATTAAATTGATGGATTATGTCGAAATGGCAAAATTAACAGGTGTGGTAAGAAACCAAGAGGAAAGCTAATTTATTAAAGAGTGGGGAACATTTGTGATATATTTCAAAAATCGTGGCATGCAAGTAAGTGCATTAGTAAGTAGGGTTAACTTAAATCAAGCAGTTAAGAGTATTATCAAGATTAACTGTAGAATAATTTAAAAATGGAGCAAAGTGGAAAATGCAGTGTTATACATTTAAATAAGATAAGAAACCAGAAAAGGGGGGATGGAAGTCTAATATGTATTGGAAATATGTGATTGTAAGGTGTATATTTGTAAATTTTCAAAAACTGAAAATAAAATTTACAAACTCAAAAAAGAAAAAAGTAGGGCTACTTTTGTTCTTGGGGGATGGGGGAGCTAGTGCTGTATCATTTGCTAGTCATTAATTGTTTGTTGTTGTTACCTGCTCAGTTGCTTCCCCCACTCCCCATCTGTTCCTATTCACCACACATTGCCAATACAACTTCAGATACACAATGGCCAGAGCACAGATCATAGTGTCTATCAGTGGGTACTTCTGAAAACTGCCTCATCCTTCTGTGTGACATGGTTGTTGTTTTTGTGTGTGTGTTTTTTTGTTGTTGTTTGGTTATTTAAAGCCCACTTACTGCACGGATCTTAGCTGCCACTATAGCTCTCCACAAAAAAAATATGGAGGACGACTGTGG
Source organism: Podarcis tiliguerta (assembly GCF_965153285.1). Taxonomy (NCBI): domain Eukaryota; kingdom Metazoa; phylum Chordata; class Lepidosauria; order Squamata; family Lacertidae; genus Podarcis; species Podarcis tiliguerta. The sequence continues at coordinate 45,625,663 of NC_139534.1, read as the reverse complement.
AGTTCAATGTGAAATTATCCAACTTCCATGCAGTAAGTAAGTCCTATACATGTCATAGACCAGGATCACTCACCACAGAGAGGCTGACTCCAGTAGTATAACAACTATACCTAGGTTGGGCCATTTGTTATGCTACTGAGACGCTGAGTTTCAAAGAAATGATAATGCTGAGTCAGGCAGGTCAGATATTGGTATTGGAACTAGATGGACTTGGCCTCTCAACATTTGCCTAGGTCCATATCTGGTTTCTGAACTGTTGCTAGTGACTACCCAAACATGTCTAACCTGTTTTCTGATTGCAAGTCTAGAGCCTTGTTTTTAATTAAAGGCAAACTGGACATACTAAACATAACTAGGATAACTATGTGTCTAGGGCTATTGCTTATATGTTTGCCCAGAGTGGCTTGGGCAACCCAGTCAGATGAGCGGGGTACAAATAAAACAATAACAACAACAATTTTATTTCTATTACACAAACTGATTTTTTTTTACAAGTCTCCTATGTACACCTATCCTTGTAATGAAGGCCACAGAAATTACTGGCTCAGGAAATTTTAAATAGCCTGATTTAGTTATTTGTGACATTTTGATGTCTTGAGAGGGGCAGAGGGAGAAAAAAACTTAAGACACCAGGAAAATGGCTACTTACAAGTCAGCAGTTATCTATGTGAACTCAGATAAGAAAACCATGTGAAAGCATATTTTCACCCTCCTCGGTTATAAATTTCTACCCTTTGGAGAAGTTATACAATATTTAAGATATAAGGATACTATAAAACTCGCAATTTTATGTGTTGGCACAATTAGCTAAATACAGCAAACATTTTCATCTGTTTATCTTAAGACACACATACTTAATTATGTTCCCTTTCTCAGCTATCTTTTTTCAAACCTCCTCCACCTTGTGACCATTCTCTCATCTTTAATTGTTCTCCCTTCATCTCAGCAAATTGGCCTCCTTTTAAAACTAGTTGTTTGTTTAGATGACATTAATAAATAAGGTTTAAATCCAGTGAGGTTGCTGGATGGGGACACTGATCTTGAAAGTCTCATTTCAAATGCCACAGAAAAGTGTCAAATGTATATAATGCTGGAGTCAACAAGGCCAATTAAGGCAGGTTTCTTCTAATTAAAGAGCACAGATTGAAATGCATGGATCAGTTATGCTGTACTGCTTTGATTTCAGCTGATTAATTTTCAATTAATTTGATAAGATTAATTAAGTCAGTCCAAGCATTTCTGCTTAAATAGTTTGAGTATTGGTGCACTGGTTTAATTTGACTCACTGGGACCAAGTCATTTTAAAGGCAAACACACAGGTTTTAGTGCAAATTAAGATAATCAGATTATCAGTGCATGAAATCACTTGCTGCCTACGCTAGAAAATATTATTTGAGTATTTTTCAAATAACCTATGAGTCTTAGGACTCAAAAGGCTTTAAAAAAGAAGAAGAAGATGACATAGGATTGTATCTGACTCAAGAGTACACCCATTGAAACCAAATGACTTAAATTAGTTATGTTCATTAATTTCAATAGGTCTACTCAGCATATGACTTAGGCAGATAAATCCATAGTGGTAAGTTACTGCTTTGTATTACTTTCAAAATGAAACTTCACTTTTCATGGACATTTGAGATAAGAACGTCAAATTATTTCTATAATGATTAAACAACAGGACGTAAAGACAAATCAAATCTGTTTTACCTCCTATGTGCATGGTTTTCCCTACATGTGACACCAGCAAATATTAGTCTCTCACTCTCTACTCTCATATACAAACTTTATAGAAGGGAAGGGAAGACAGGTAAAAGACTAAAGAAGTCATCCTTACACTCACACCAAGGCCTGAAGTCTGTTTGGAGTTGCTTTGAATTTTGTTTCCCTCTCCCCCTTAAAGATATATCTGTGATTTGCAGTTCTGCTGCTAAAAATGGCAAACAAAGAATTTCCATTTATGCTTACCTCTCAGACATACATATTGTTTGCTTTAGTTTCGTTTCTTTTTAAAACATGCTACCGTGTTGTGGGTTCATTCCACGCCTTTACTGTTGCACTTACCTGACATTGTCATGCTTCTGTATGTAAATTTTATGAAACATCATATCTTCTTTTTTGGCATTAATGTCAGCTTTCATCTCCATGGCAACATGGCGAGGAAGTACGGAGAGCAGGAGGCGCTCCTGTGGTGTTAGACAGATGAGCCAATTAACATGCCTGCTCTCTATTTAACAACACAAACACACATCTCTTCTAATCTCATATAAACAAAATGAAGCTATCAGTTCTGCAGTGAATGGGCAGAATCATGGATATTTTCCATAAAGCCAGCCTTTACCTAAGATCCTATTCTATTCAGTAATTAAGCAAGTCATAATCCATCAGATTTCTCTCCAGTTTCAATTTAACTTCCATTCATAGAAGTTAGACTCTCTAATGTTAGCAACATCAAAAGGTAGCTGTTTTAACGGCGTTGGTGGTGCACAAAATACATGTTGACTGTGCATTGTTTGTGGCCATTCCACGGGCTCTGTAGGCCATAGGACAAAATATCATTCATGAAATTTGGCTTCATTTATTTGTTATGTAGCAGCAAATCAAATTTCTTAAAACACATTTATGGCTTCAGTAACTATGAAGAAATGGCAACAAATGACTTGCATCCAAGTTTTGTATTTCTAGTGTCAAATGTGAAGGTTGAAGATCAGAACTCTCTACTGATACTGAAATGTATGGGCATTGTCCTGCCTTCTTCTGGCTTACAGTCCCAGTGGAGGCCAGGTTAATGCTGATAAGAAAGAAGCCATATCCTAAAAAGCATGGTCGCAGCAAGGCATGTCCAGTCAAATCCAGCCAGATTATGGGCTGGGTAATTTGTCAACACCCTGGAGAGCTCACACCAGCCAATGCTTGCTAGGACTCACTTAGGAAGAGCTGTTGTCTCAGCAACAGGCTGAAGCCTTCTGAAGACTCCTATTAGTCCAGTCATCCCTGAGGTGCTGTGTATTCTTTTAAGGACCATTGCCCTGTTCTGGAACTGCTGGCTCCTATGGCTTGGAGGCAGTGAAGAAAGAACTAGTGTCCTCTGTGATGAAGAAGTCCAGTAAACCCACATTATCTTTCACTCAGAGTCTGCCTCTGAGCCAGATAGAGGATTGTGGCCAAATAATATAAGAAGCACCATCTCGCTACTGGAAACTTGTGTACTTTGCTGCTTTGCACATGACAACAAAAGCATGAAGATAATCTTCTCCATTGCACTACACAACAATTGTTCATAAAGTGTGCATCTGGGAAATTTTATGGGCCCAAAGTACATGTGTTTAAAGATGCATAAACATGCATGGATGACTTTCACATTTTAACCGTTTGCTGTGGAAAACACCAGTTTCATATTCTCAGTAGTGCATTTTCTCAGTCCCTGTATGAGACCAAAACAACCAGAGCAGAAAGATAGCAAAGTAACACATTTTACTCAGGATATTAAAAAAGCACTAAAATCTTTATTGTGTACATTAGAACCAAAAGGGTTCAACAGGTGACATATGAATCACTGACACCTCAGTTTCAGAAATAATTATTGCATACTGGTGAGTCTCTAAAAGTGAATTCCAAAGGCTTGTAGCCAACTAAATTCTATTCAGAGTGGACCTATTGAAATTAGTGAATCTAAATTAGTCATGTTCATTGACTTCAATGGGTCTACTTTAAGTAGGATTAGATGCAACCCTAAGTTACTTTTCTCTATTTACATTAGATGGAGTTGGGCAGCTGGGTACAGGATAACAAAACATGCATCTGTGCAATGTGGGTGGAATCAGACTTAATTTCTGTCTATAGATGTATCAACAGTCCTCTTTAGATCATTGACAATTCCCTACATGCATCTTAAAGATGCTCTCAAATTAACTAGATAGCTCACAGGCACTCTACCATGAACCACACTCACAGAAGGATGCTACTAATTAAAGCTGATGAAGTAAATTAATGTGCTGTGATAAGACTGGAACCAGGAACACAGTTTGGGCAAACTACTCAATGCTGTAAATCAAAATGTTCTCAGGAGTAGGACATTTTCCCAGCTCATGATGGTTACCTCCCTCACCCCACAGACTACCTACTGATTTCTCCTAACCTGACAGATATATTAAAGCTTTTGGGTCAGACTTGGGCTTTGCCTGAGCAACTATCACAGCTGAAGCTTGGAGAACATCATCATAGTCCTGGGAACTTTTCTCCTGCAGCCACAAACGGCAGCAAAAGCCAGGTCTCTATCAAATCACAACTTCAATCAGAATTACTTGAACATTCTGTATTCTTCCTATGCAAGACCCATATTGCCACACAAAAGGCCCAGAAATTTGTTCACCACAAAAATATATAAAATAAAATAATCAAGCTAAAAAAACCCTCATCCTTGAATGTATTATCATCATCATCATCATTTTTCTTTTACCTGTTGCTGGTTTTCTCTCTGAGAATGTAGACGAGCTTGAATGCATTCCCTGGTCTCTTGAAATGCCTGTCTCTGGGACACCTCAGCTGGATAGTGTGTACACACACCTACAATGTTCGTGCAGATGAAGATGAGGATGTTGGACACCAGCTGCATAAAAAATAGTGGAAGGAGAGAAAGACAGAACTGGTTACAGTCCAGAAACCAGGGTAAGAATAGCACCAGATCCAAGGCCAGAATGCCCTCTTCTGAACCATATATGTAATCATTGTCTTCTGCTCTGAGCAAATCATCTTTATGGAAGTCAATAGCTGCAGAAAGAGTAACAATATTTATCCTCTGGTCCTGTTTACAGAAGAGGTCACATAGGCAGCCAGACACAGGATATTTTCCTGCTGTTTTGGTTAACAGATTTGAAGATACCTCTTGCTTTGCTTTAAAATATGGTCATACACATGGCAATAGCCATCAGCATCTGAGTTCTGGAAAGTTTTAAAGAATCCCATTAGGGAGATGAATAAGCACCTAACTCAGAGATGGGCAAATATCCCAGTCTTTCCACAAAGAAGTCCACTTTTGATTACTCTAATCACACCTCATTTCAGTAATGTAATTTAAGGTAGTGACAGGTACAGGGATCATTTTGTGCAGCTGTTGTTTTGGAGTCCAAAACTCTTGCCAATCTACTGCAAATCACTCAGAGATCTAACGTAAGATTTATATCCTTTTTTCTGCCCAGCCCTAACCTAGTCTACTGACAGGCACACATTACAATTTGATGGCATAGAAAGAAGATTCCACCTAAAGATTAGGAAGAACTTCCTGACAGTAAGAGCTGTTTGACGGTGGAATTTGCTGCCAAGGAGTGTGGTGGAGTCTCCTTCTTTGGAGGTCTTTAAGCAGAGGCTTGACAACCATATGTCAGGAGTGCTCTGATGGTGTTTCCTGCTTGGCAGGGGGTTGGACTCAATGGCCCTTGTGGTCTCTTCCAACTCTATGATTCTATGATTCTATATTTAATGGCTAATTTAAGCCTGAAGAAAAATCAGGGGGAAATAAAGCTAGTCTGACAGTTTGGAGGAACTGATTGGCTTCCGATCAGCAGACCATGGTGATTCCTGCACACGTATCTCAAAAATCCTTGGGAGTTGTAATATCACTTATCCCCTACCTCTCCAAACCCAATGAGATGTTTAGGCAAAGTTTAAGCACCATATTTTTCGCTCTATAAGTAAGACACACCAGACCATAAGATGCACCTAGTTTTTGGAGGAGGAAAACAAGAAAAAAAATATTCTGAATCTCAGAAGCCAGAACAACAAGAGGGATCGCTGCGCAGCGAAAGCAGCAATCCCTCTTGCTGTTCTGCCTTCTGGGATAGCTGCGCAGCCTGCATTCACTCCATAAGACGAACACACATTTCCCCTTACTTTTTAGGAGGGAAAAAGTGAGTCTTATAGAGCAAAAAATACAGTAATATAAAGGGGCTAGTGTGTTAAGAACAGTAATGAGGAACCTTCCAGATGCTGTTGGATTCCAATTCTCATCATCTCGTTTCTTTAAAAGTAGAGCAGTCTCAAGTTACTTCAATAATATTTCCCTCAAAACTGGTTTACAGCCTGACAGCCAGCACATTAACTACTAAATCAGTTGTGATGTTTGACTGCCCTCTTTGCACATCTGCAAAGCACCACAACCCCCGAGTCATCCACAACTGGACATCATGGTCAGGGGTTCCTTTACCTTTACCTTTTTACCTCAGGTTAAGTACTTAATTCGTTCTGGAGGTTCGTTCTTAACCTGAAACTGTTCTTAACCTGAAGCACCACTTTAGCTAATGGGGCCTCCTGCTGTTGCCGCGCCGCTGGAGCACAATTTCTTTTCTCATCCTGAAGCAAAGTTCTTAACCCAAGGTACTATTTCTGGGTTAGCAGAGTCTGTAACCTGAAGCGTATTTAACCCGAGGTATCACTGTATACCTCATACAGCAAGTTGACTAGGGAAAACGGGGGTACCGTAAGTAAAAATGTAGCTAGTTAGGCAGTTCTGGGGAGCCCTGGAAATCACTTCTAAGGGAATATGGAACATTGGGAAAGTGACAGTTGGGGGGTGGGAGCAGTTGGGCCAGAGAAGGAGAAGAGAATGGTGGGCTGCTGAGGAAGAAAGTGTTGTTTTGAGTTTGTGAAGCAGTATACCTGGTGAGGGGAGCCTGCATTCAAGTTCTGGGTGTGGCTGTTACAGATAGATGCAGAAAAACAGAGTGACAAGGGACAGAATGGTGGTAAGATGAAACACCCAGGCGAAACCGCACCATCATTTGAGACTGGAGGGGGGGCAGCCCTCAAGGAACTAAGCTGGGGGAAAGGACCACAGTGTTAGTTCGTTTTACCAGAAAGGATACAGACTTCTTAAGGGCATTTTATGCTAGAGAATGTTATTCCTTCCTTCAATCAAAATTGTTTTAACAAAGGGGTTTGTGTAGGCTTCCAAACTTCTTTCCCAGATTTTGAAATTTTGATTGTGGTCTTCTACCTATTGTACTATGTTTAACATAGACTAGTTTCTTGAAGGCAAAGTGCCTCTGCTTAAAAGTGTTTTATTTCAATGTTCCTTGGCAGAACCTTAGAAGGACATTCAACCTACCGAGTTGCCCTTTTAACATATCCTTAAACATGTATTTCTTTAGAATGTCATTACTGCATTGGCACTTCATTAGAACACTTTAATCTTGGCCTGCTAACATTCAGATGCCTTCAATTATTGTGCCAAGGCTGCATAAACGTTTCAACATTCGTGGAATCTGCGATGAGCTCAGAATTTTATAAAATATATGATGGATGACTATAATTATTAGCACTTACCGATATTTGCATATATGGCATGAGAGCTGAAAATAGGATAGCCTTTCTTTTTCCTTCCCTCATATTTCAAAGTCGCGCTTCAACTTCTTTGACAGAAAGGCTTTTAATTTCATTCCAAATACTCCCACTCCCAGAAACATGCTTTCTTGGTGAGATTCAGCTGTTAGATCACAGCAAAATATTATTTCCAGGCAAATGACCTATGGAATTTATATCCCATCTATTCACAAATTTGATCTTCAAAGTGGCTCACATATGTCACTAAAACAGTATAAATCAGTTGATTACTTGGAATAGCTACATTTGTTCTGCATTTTACAGAAACAGAAACTCAAAGGCAATATTTCAAAGTACATTAAAACAATATATAAATATATGAAGGGAAAATTAGGCATAAATACACAAATTTCATGCCCATTTTATGTCTGACCAATTATCTGTCTTAAGTTAAGGAACTTTAGCTGTAATCATTGCAAGACTTAAAGACTGGGAATACATGTCACACTAAGCCAAACCACGGTTTAGCAGGCCTATGTGAGTAAGTGGACTCCTAGAGAAGAGCTGCTTTGCTCCTCCATAGTCTTTTTGCTACAAGCCAAGGTTTTTGCACAGTAAGCCAAAGTTTTGCTTAGTGTGTTGTTTAAACCCAGATCACAGCTCATAGTTAGTCTGGAGAGAGTTTGTTCCGGAGGCTTTTCACATGTGCAAGTGGCTGCAGGAGAGAGGAGGGGACAGGGAACTTTCCTTCTGGGAATTTCCATATATTAGGATCCAAGCCATTATCTTTCTGAATTTTATAAAATCCAAGATGTAAAGGTAGAATTGTATGGATGGATAGATTTGAATATTACAAAGCAAAGAAAGCAGCTTATTTTTAAAATTGTTAATACTGTAGTTTAAAATTAATTTATGCTATTTCAGTAATGTAACAATATAATAGGGTGGCACTGTGGTGTAAACCACTGAGCCTTGGGCTTGCCGATCGGAAGGTCGGCGATTCGAATCCCCGCGATGGGGTGAGCTCCTGTTGGTCAGTCCCAGCTCCTGCCAACCTAGCAGTTCGAAAGCACGACAAAAAGTGCAAGTAGATAAATAGGTACGCCACCAGCAGGAAGGTAAACGGCATTTCTGTGCGCTGCTTTGGTTTGCCAGAAGCTGGCCACATGACCCGGAAAAACTGTCTGCAGACAAGATTTAAAGAGTGGGAATAATTTTAAAGCATGACAGGAAATGATCTCATGCTCAGCATGGGATACATCTATTCAAACCAAGGTATATCCAGTGATTTTGATTTTAATCCAGTGATTTGAGTTTGACTTAAATGAATATCATCTTCTTTGTATACATATTATTATTATTTATTATTATTATATACAACAGTGCTGATATTCTAAGCCAAATAAATTGACTAACATCTAAAAAACAAAAAAAATGTTTTCTGGTGATACAATTTACCTTAAGTAAATTATTTACATATTAGGTGTTGATGTTCCACCTAATATGTAAATTCTGGATGAAAGTTAAGATGGTTAGTAAGAGAATGATCAATAACAAAATATTGCTAGATGCTAAAATAATGTACTAAAATTCACTCAGCAGATCATATCAAAAACACACCACCCATTCATTTTAAACCTTTTATTTGCTTCAATATTTGTAATGGCAAAGAGAGAGAAATACTAAACCATCTATATGTAAAGAAATTTGGCAATTACTGAAGCTCAGTTGCCTAAGCAAACAAAAACATAAAGAAGAGAAGTCAGCACAAATAAAATTACTATAGAGTAGCGTCCTTTTACTAATGATAGGAAGAGAAAAATCATAGAATCAATGTCATATAAGGGTGGGGGTTTTTGCCTCACAAAGATGTTTTATCTTTTTATTCTTTTTGTATAATAATAAATGTAAAACAGTATTAAAAATATTCATAAGCAACAGTAATGGATCAAATCAAACATCCTAAAAACAGAAAAAACAGCCTATTTAATGTGAGAGATTTTCTGATTGATTGCCAGGAATAAATAAAGCTAGTACAAGATTATTAAATGCTATTGCATTAGCTGTCAGATGCTGTCAAATATGGACTTGACTGTGTATCAGCTGCGAGAATCCGTTAAATGCTGGTTGTTATATGTAAGATGCTGTAAAATGTTGGCAGCTGATTCTGAATATCAAATATTTGTTGAATATGCACACATTCACATAATATTTGCTAACAAAATTCACACAGCAGAATGGATTTTAACTCTTGTGTAGGACAGCCACTGAAAATATGTAGCTTCTTAGTACAAACTTTGCAAACTGTTTAATGAGGAATAACAATTTCACAGAGAACTCTAAAAGCTAGTAAGCAAGAAGTGAGCAACAGCAGATTATAGGATGTGTTGCAGACTGTTCTCCTTTCCTTGTACAGTTATGTGTAGCAGATTGCACACAAAAAAAATCATCTTTCTGCATACATCTTTAAATGTGTAAAACTGACAATATGGTAATTCATTGCCCTACAGTATCTATTTATGCTGAATTAAACCCAACACCACCCTGCTTTGTTTATAGCTTTCACATGCTATGAATTTCCCCCCTAGAGCCCATATATTCAAGCAATCAAAGACCCATAACATGGGAAGGCATTGGCAAGTCTTCCCATCAACACAGCAGTTAATTATAATGAGTTACTCAAGCCAGGCACACAGCATTATTGAAAAACTACCCTCCATGTCTCTAGTGCCTTTTACACACCACTAAGAACAGTGATTATACAAATCACTCTACTGTAATTCTCTGCAAAGTCAAGGTGGCAAAGCACCCAAAAACAGTTTGAAGTAGCCATTCTTGAAACAGTATATGTGTGTGTTTCATGCAACACTTGACTAAAGTGAGACAAGAGCTGAAAGTCTTATAAATGAGCTTTCTGCCCCCCCTCCCCTGAGAGCAAACAATACTAATTCTCATCATCGTAAAGGGATGAAATTCAATTACGAAACCGAAGCTGAGATTCCTAAGGGAATTAAATGGATTCTGACTCATTTCTAACGTACCTATAACTAAAAACATTGCTCAAGATTAGCTATGAGTGAAATACAGGAACTGCACCTGAACTAGAAAAGATAGGGCACCAAAGGATTTTTAAGAAAAAAATTACTGATAGTTCACTGGTAGTCATGTTATTCACACGGCAGCTGTACAATTTAGCTGTACATAAATGTGATCTCCCTGCAATCTTCACTTGGCTAGTCACAACCCTACAATGTCTGAAATTTTCCCGCTCCCTAAAAGGACTCTGGCCTTTCTCTCTTTGCTGCACCTTATGCCTAGAACTACATCCCTGAACTGGTATCCCAGGTATTTATTTAATTACCTACCTACTTTTCTTCCTTCCAGTGTTTCCTCAAAACTCACCTTTCCCAAGTTCTTTGGAATAATCCCCTAGACCAGTGGTTTTCAACCTTTCTGAATCCACGGCTCCCCTGACCAACCACATTCTTTCTGCGGCTAACCTGTGGGAGCCACTTACATTCAGGTTCCTTTATGTGTAAGGGGAAATTCCCCCGTCCCACCCCGCCTTCTTTTGGGTGATGTTTTTGGCAAGCGCCTGAGTGGGAACACACATGCCGATGGGAACCCAGGCAACACTGCCGCTTTGCAGGGCTGAGCTGACATACTCCACATGGCAGCCCCAGCCTGCCTTTCCTGAAATTAGTGTGCACATGGGGAGGAGAAGGCAAAACAAGATTAAGATCAGTAGCAGACATGGTTTTTTTCTGCAACATTCTCCCTTTCCCTGTAAAGCTGGGTGACTGTTAAGGGGGGGGGGGGAGTCTTGCCTGTGGAGAGAGGTAGAGAAAATAGTGGGGAGGGATGTTGGGGTAGAAGGAGAGGGAAACACAGAAGACACTCCTCACTCTCAGGGTTATTTTTACATCCCTCCATACAGAGCACACACACCATCAAGGGGCACACACCATCAAGCTACTCTGCTATTTTTATTGCATTTCTCAAGCCCTTGGTGCAATATTAAGGAACTGTTAGTTACTGAAGCCAGGGAGGATTTTTGGGGGGCAGGGGTGATTTTAAGAAGATAAACATGGTGGGGGAGAGATGCAGGAAGATAATGGGCTGCAAGTTAAAGCTACTGGCTCCCTTGAATGCTCCTTGGAGAGAAAGAGAGAGACAGATAATTCACGAAGATATGGACTGCAAAGATATGGTCTGGAAGATATGAAAGAATGCCCTGACAGGGTTCCCCTGAATGTTCCTCAAGTCGCCCCAGGGTGCCATGGCACACTGGTTGAAAGCCACTGCCATAGACCAATGTTTCTAAAACTGTGGTAACTTCCCAACATGCTGCCCATTTCCAAGGCTTAAAGCATAATAAACACTGGGCCATATTATTACATGGGATCGTAAATTATGCCATACTGTCATGATCCGATTCTTTTGATGCAGCTATTGCACTCCTTTTCTCTTTTCACATGATTATTTTGTTTTCAGAATAAAATCTGCATGACTGAGGTCAAGCAGGGCAACAAAAGCATATGGAGTCTCTCTGCCTGGGTCTGAGAAGGTATTGTATTCATTTGAAACAAGGTGCTTAAAGAAACATTTTCAAAAAACACAGCAGAGAAACACAGGGCATTATTTTTACAATCCCACCAACAAAAACATCTGATATCCCTTCTCTGCCAGTTGAGATAAATGCATATACTAGTCCTCATTTTACAGAAGCTCCTTTCATGCATGAATCATATGAAGAGGTATCATGCATCAAAAGAGGTAGCTGCTGTGATCAGAGAGGCCAGCAGTGACCTGGACCCAGATTCAGAGACTGAAGGACCATTGTTACCAAGTGGAAGCCCTCAGCACCACCATTGAACTGGGAACCCCCAGCACCCATATGATAACCACCTCTGAACCAGAAGCAGAGACTGCAGACCCTGAACAAAAGTTCAGCAAGGGGCCAACACACCTGACATCAACACGGGTAGTTTATAGATTTGTTAAATTTTTATTCCTATCCTTTCTCCAAGAAGCCCAGGGCAACATACATGACTAACCTGACTCCCAATTTGTATCTTCACAACAATCCTGTGAGGCAAGTTAGGCTGACAGAATATGACATAAACCAGTGAAATTCATGGCTGTGTTTTTGAAGCAAACATTTTTGTTGGTGTTGTTACTTTGCTCACACAAATGACTCAAGGCGACTTACAGAAACACTGAAACACTAAAAACAAGTATGACAACCAATCAATAAAACCCAAAAACACTACTACAAAGATAAAGGACAGGTCTTAGGTCCTATCCCATAAAAGAACCTGAAAATACACGAAACTCTTCAAATTAAGGGCAAAAAGCCTGGATAAAAAGGAAAGATTTTGCCAAATTACATTTGTATCTAATTTGCTTTATTTTTTCTCCAAAGATACTTTCTTCATTTCAAAAGATAGAACTCTTTCATCAGTTTCATCCTGTTGCTTTAAAAACTGAAATGAATAGGTAGAGTAACCCTATTATGTAGTAATTCAGAGGAAAAAAGCCTGGTACTGTACAGTCACCACAAACAGAGCGAAACACCATCTTGTGTCAATATGCTGCACCACTCTGCTACATTTGTATTTGATTATTCAAACACCAGATGCCATTCAACAGACAATTATAGGCAGAAAATATGCTTAAAAGAGAGATGGTGTCAAGATAACCTCTGCTATTTTCTTACCTGTGACATGAATAACAATGCAAGTTATTAAGCTGCAGAAACTGGTGCAGGAGCAAGCAGATGTATTTTCCACTGTTCAGATTCATTGGATGGTTATGGATTCCAGTATTATGACTATCCACTTTCTCTACACTGTGCACCATTTTATACACCTGCACAAAGTCCAAACATTATTTTTTGTCTAGATTAAAAAGCCCCAAAGGTTGTAACCCTTCCCCATAGGCAAACTGCTTCAGCCACTTGATCATTTTGGTTGCCTTTTTCAAACTGCACCTTTCCCCAACACAACAATATACTTTTGAGATAGGGACCAGAATTATACAAGTGTTCCAAGCTCTGGTTGCAGCATGGATTTGCATAAAGGAATTTTGATATTGGCAGTTTTATTTTTGATCCGTTTCCATTTCAGGGCCTTGTTATGTAGAAGTTAAGGACTGCAATTTTGGAACACCCTCATTACAGACACGTGTTAAGTGGTTAAGTCTTCTAGAAAAGTCGGCAGTTGGATCAAAGGGACATGATACCAAATACGGACCATGGACCTGAAGCTTAGTCAGTGAATTTAGCAACGGAATCAGCTGCAAAATAAAATAGAAAAAATATTGAACGCTCCATTGCATCACTGCTGCCCCCTTTACATGGAAATAATTATAAATTTTTACAGCAAGGAAAATTTCCTATTGAAAAGAATTTTCCCTTCTATTGGTTGCCTGAGGTCTACTCCATATTATACAGTGCTGTCCACTATCCAGGATCAGTGTGGAAAGATCAGGAAACTGATTTCTTGCCAGTGTGCAAGGTAACATTGTCATGGAGAGATACAGCATTGTGGCTGACAACTTTGAAAGGATTCAAGGCTCTCCCATTATTCATTTCTTGTACTTCTAATAGATTTCTCTTGACAACCAGTTCTGCTTTCAGTATCTTTCCCTGATAACACTTCTCTAGAGGTACAGCTGATATGAAGCCTATCTACCAGTGGAGTAAACTAGCAGGCTGCCTGCACATGGTTGACCTCTCTTATTGCGACTCCTTAGAAATTCCAGGATCTACAGCCTGGCTGAAGACCATTTTCCTCTTAATACCAGACAATTTCCCCTTAAGAATTTCTGGCATACAGGAATGGGTCTTTGCAGATATGGAAAGTCAATATTCATACTATACTGGAAAGCCCAGCTAACACTTGAACCTCACAGACTTCATGTAACGTCATGGAAAAGTAAAAATATGTACAGGAAGTACCAATAAACACTAAGTCAATAATGTGGAATCCAACAAAAGACCTTGGAGAGCATCACATAATGCCTCTTCAGGCATTCAGTATTAGAGTGAAGCAAACACACAACACAGGGAGCATGCTAAGTCCACAAACCCATCACCATTCCTGTTGGAGGGTGACCCTGTGAGGCAGAGAGCCTCCCGTACTCATGGAGTCTCTCTGAACATTTTAGAATCCACATTCTACAAGTACAGGAGGCTCCCTGATTCACAACACCGGATGACAACAGGAGGAAGAACTAGTGGACTGATCCCCAGGACCTCCCTGTGCACACTTAATTCTGAATATGGCTTTTGTGACTGTAGTTTCTATATACCCAGAAGAGTTGTGTATGAAAAATTATAGAAAAAATCCACAAAACAGCTCCAGTGAAATTCATGCACACTTAGCATTTTGTCATTGCTCTGTATTGCTTGTTGATGTTGCTGAAGTCATTAGATAGTCATGATACAAAGCAACTAATTATGAATATGCCTCAAAGCACTTTACTTCTAGAGAGCCGGATGTGCAGAGACTATTCAAAGTAATCATCTCAGATGACATCGCCAACAAAGATTCATACAGATTGCTTTGAAATAGTTAGTAGTTTGTACAAATCCCATGTCCTTGAGGACTTTCATTAGCTGGCTGTCTCCTGCAATTATGAACTCTGCATGCTCTCCTTTTGCAGTGTAGGGAAACAGCTGTCTAAGAGATGCTTTCACTGACTCATGCACTACAGAGTACCTCCACACTCCTCAGCCATAATCAACCTCTCTAATTAATAAACAGCAAGGATCCTGGCACTTTTTAAGCCAGGAGACTTTTCAACATAGTTACAATTATAGAAAAAACACTTTGTAGATAACTCTTTTCTACCTAGACAATTTTCTACAAATTGCCCTATCATTTTTAAATAAAGATTTTACATATGTCATATAGATAGAAGAACAGACAAAAGTGTTGGATCCAGAACATGCTACTTACACTTTGTTCCCAGTGGAATCAGCTACAGCAATGATTCACTGAATTTAAGTCCGTCCCACCCCCACCCCGGTTTATCATCTAGTCTGATGAGTTCTGGAGAACTCAAAGGCTTGAACCCTATTTTGTGATATATTGTTTGGCCTAATAAACGTATTGTCCTAATATGGATTTTGGAATTTTGTATTAAAGGAACAGTGGGAAGAAAGGTGGTCTGAGAAGTTGCAATGCCACTGAACAAAATCACAATCCTAGAAGCAATTATAACAGGAATGGGGAACCTGTAGCCCTGCAGACTTTGATGACTCCATCTCTCAGCATCCCTGCCCTTTTGCCATGTTGCTGGGACTAGCTGGAGTTCAGAAACTTCAGGAGGACTACAGATTCTCTGTCACTAGAATTCTGTGTAAGATTGTTCTGCCGCCCACAAAGCTCTGGAATCTTTCAGGAAGGACCTGACTGCAACATAACTTTCAACTTTTCCCTTTTCTCGCGAGGAATCTTATTCGGAATAAGGGAATTTCCCTTTAAAAAAGGGAAACATCGACAGCTATGGACTACAACTGTTTTTGCTGATTTAAAAAGGCCAGCTGGGCTCATGGAAAGAAATCATGTAAATGCCTTGATGCCTTATTGACAGGAGTTTGTTAGATTAAACAGTTTGTTAGATTAAAACAAAAAAACCTGTGCTCACTTCAAATCAAATGAATTTACCCAAAGCACTCTACAACACAGGCATGTAATCAGTTACATAATTGCCTAATAAAAAGGAGCAAATTATAAGAAGAAATGGTGTGTCACAGCATGAATGCTATTCATTAAGACAAGCCAAAGCAAACAACTCACATATCTGAAAAATAAAGTTCTTTGAGAGCGGCAGGGGAAGAAAAGGCAATGATCACCTGAAAAAAAATATACATTCCTCTCACCCTTGACTTGCTATGGTTCTGCACAACTTCATGGCTTTGAAACTCAAGGTCCAAGCAAACACAGCCAGCATGGCCAATAAGTCAGGGATGGTACTCGCTAAGGTCACTCAGTTTCTTTCTTTGGCTTGCCACTTGCAACATCTCTACTTTATCTTAACTTAAGTCCATTTTCCAAACACTCATTTGTACACTCAATTTATGCTAAATGTCTCTCCACATTTCATAAAATGTTCTTAGTGCTCTTGCATATTGAGTAATGTATCGGGGTCAGTGTAAGACTCCTTCTAATTTCCCTGGTGATGCATTAATTGGTTTGTGATAGGAATATGTACTCCCACTTGCATTTTCTTTTGAGTGAAAAAGTACATTGAAAACACTTGCAGCAGATGGATGATACATCTTACATAAAGCAGTCTCCAAATGGCTAGTGTCTGGAGACAGTAATCCATGTGGCATTACTCTTTCAAGAAGGAGAACTTTAGTGGACTGTGTACAGACAGGGTGGTTGTTTCACAGGTAGAAGACCCCAGTTTGTTTATTTATTATTTTAAGAAAACGTATGCCTTGCCCTTCCACTGCGATCACAACATTAAGGGGCAGCTGGACATGTTACTGAACAGAATGAGACCAATGGCCAATCTAACAGATTATACTCTGATTGGTAGCAGCTCCAACAGAAATACCAAGGGCTGACTCCCGGACCTTTTGTGTGCGAAACTATGTGCTGTAACACTGAGCTGCAGTGGCCTCTCCCCACTAATCTCTTACTTTCCTGCAGGCTCTACCTCTAAACACACTCTTCTGCACTTCCAGCTCTTACCAATAGCAATGAGAAAGTTGGGGAGATGGTAATGAACCTGAGGTTACTGATCCTCTACAGATAAAGTCCTACTCCAACTTTACCATTTCCAACCTACTTAAAACTGTGAAGACACAATTACTAGAGATATAGCACATGTGCAAATAATCTGCAAATTAAAATTGATTTGTACTAATTCTAGCGGATAAATACCAATTGTGAAAATATCAAAGTATTTTTTTGACAATTTAAACAAATACACGTCAGATATACAGTGGTACCTTGGGTTGCAAACACTTCAGGTTAAAGACCCAGAAATAGTACCTTGAGTTAAGAACTTTGCTTCAGCATGAGAAGAGAAATTGTGCGGTGGTGGCCCCATTAGCTAAAGTGGTACCTCAGGTTAAGAACAGTTTCAGGTTAAGAACGGACATCCAGAGCAAATTAAGTTCTTAACCCAAGGTACCACTGTATGTCTTTTGCAGGCAGCTTTACCATATTAGTGGACTAATGACACATTTTTTCATTGAGTAGAAAATTGATTAATACATCACCAAGAAAATTACAAGAGGTCTTGCACTGACCCTAACACATTGATCAATATATAGGAGCACCAGGAGAAATTATGAGACAAGTTAAATGATATTTAACTTTGGCACAAATTTAGAGTCAAACTAGATGAGACATTGGCGATCTGTAATTGTATCATCTATCTCTTTTAATTCCTTTTAAAAGCAGCAGCTGAGACCCTGACTCTTATCAAGACCATAGTGCGGGAGAAGGTTAATGATTTTACTCCATGCCACTTTCCTAATTTAATCACACACAGATAGTTTTGCCATGATAGAAACACTCTTCTACCCATAGTTTCCCCTAAAAGAACAAATAGTATATTAGTAGTAGAATTTACAGCATGAAAATAGGGGGAAAGTTGATCATCCTACGATACAGATTCAATCCAAGCCCACCTTCCTTTGTTGCTTTAAAGAGAGGGAGGGAGGGAGGGAGATGAAATCAAAAAGGGCCAACATCTCATCTAGTTTGGCATTTACTTACAAAAGAGTACTTGCAAAAGTAATTTAAGATCAGCAGCTACCAATGGCAAGCCTGAAGGGAACTGAATGCTGTTTATGAAAGCCAGAAAATTCAGGGGTATGGTTGAAGATGTGATACCAATGCAAAGGTCTTGAAGTTTTATGCACTGCTTTCACTTATTTCCCATATCCATATCTTGCCAGAAATCGTAATGAGTGTTTCACCAACCCCTCCCCAGTAGTAGTAATCAACTTCATCTGATCACAGCTTTGCTACTGATCACCCTCTTGTTTATTTAGTAAATTTATCTCCTGCCCTTCCTCCCAAAGGAGCCCAGGACTTCAGGAAGAAGAACTCTTGATATGTACAACATACTTTCATTGTAGGGCATTACTATCCGTAGACAGAATGAGGTGGATGCCCCAGGCATCTGATTTTAGGCAATGTGAAAGTTCAGCAAATTGTTGCTTTTTAATTTGTTGTTATTGGGTGAAATAATGCCATGCAAGTGGACTTCCACTTGCACAATGAGAGCTTTCCGTGCCGCTCCAAAATCTGTTCTGGGGAGGGGGTCCCCTAACCCTGCAGAACAGGTTTTGAAGCTGCGTATATGGGAGGAGAGGAAGGGGAAGATGGGGAGAGGAGGTTGACACATGCAATTCTGCCTTAAGCGGCAAAATAATTTGGGCCAGCCCTGACAGTAACTGATAAAGGTCCTTCAGGAATCTACTTTAAAAAAATAATATTTTCTTAGCAGATCTCTTGTACTTGACAGTTTAATTTTCAACATTAATAAATAGAGAATAAAACCCAGCAGGAAGTCTTCAAAAAGGGAAAATCCTGCCTGAACAAGGATGCAATGGATGACAGCATCAAGTCCCTGACCTCTCTTGCCCTGCAATTTCTTGGGAAATTATGCTTTTACTATTATAATACAAGTGTTCCAAGTACACAAACACAAAATACACTAATGAGGACCAAATTAGAACAGCTATTCTTATGTTCCACAGAAAGCATCTGAGCTCTGAATCAGACAAAACATAATAAGACTAGCTGTTTCTCATCTGACTTTCTTGCACAAGATGTTCTACAAAAATCCCTTTTAAGGAGCTCTAAAAGTGACATCAACTCAGGCCAGTGCAATGGGTGGGGTAGCCGGGTACACTTGTCCCAGGCCTTGGAGGGCTAAATCATCTGGGAGGCCTGCCAGGGACTGGCTGCTTTTTTGTCTGAGTTTATAATTTTATTCTAACATGACTCGCGACCCAGGCTTCGGACAAGTTCTGCACAGGTCTGCATAAACTGCTACTGCTCTGATTGTCTCAAAGATAATGCACTTTACACTGGGACAGCTTCCTTCTGTAAAGCTGGAGGCTAAAGGTGGTTTTTAAGAGGAAGTAGATAGGGTAGGATGGAGGCGTAAATGCCTGTGACATATATATTCATTTCTTTTGTCTCATTCTCAGCAAAAAATGCTTTTTCAAGTACCACCAACATAAACTAAAAGGGGGTGGGGGAGAGTGGGGAGATATTTCCAATAATGGGATGTGTTTAAACACCCTGCATTATGATGCCTTATTTATTTCAACAAAGCAAATAAACTGAGACGAAGTCAATGCAATGCTCTAGATCAGTCCATCAGTATAAGTACTTCTACTTACCAGCTGGAATGATCTCCCCTCTCCTCTCCTAATGCACTGTTCAGGGCAGGGCAACATGAGGAAACCCCACAGTCTTTGCGCAGGCTTCCCCGGTAGGACCCATTAGTTGAATCGGGCCCAAAGTTTTGAAAAGTTTGACCCCAGCACTTGAAAATGGCCTGTTTGGGGTCTGAGAGTGGATGGTCCATGTTGGAAACCCCAATTCAGGTACAAAACTCCATAGATGACAAATGGACAAATCATTCTCTTTGACTATCACCCTACTCACAGTTTGTGCAACAACAAGCAAGCAGTGCAGCCTTAATTAAAACAAAAAACTATGAAGAAAATTCCATTCTGTTCATGATACATTGATTCTTTTTATAAAGATTCACTTACTTGACTATTTTATTGCACTGTATTTATAGTTATTCATTTTCTTTACATTATTTGCCACCTTATATTTGAAAGCAGCTGAAACTAATTATCGTCATGGACTTGGATCCAAGGTTGTCCTGCTCATGGATGGAGTGGAGGAAGAGATTTTTTGCTGATTCCTCCACTCCCGCAGCCCCTGACACTACCTCCCAGACTCAGCTACCTGGCTCCCCCAACCCTCTGGTGCATATTTGGGAACAGGAGGGGGAAGAGGGAATAAATGAAAATTGCTACCCCTGCTTCCTTCTGCCAGTGGAATTTCACTCACAAGATCTTGGAATCCAACCCATAATATACATACATCAGAAATAATTTTATGTTTAATTGGGCATTTGTCCTCACACCCACCCCACCCCCAAAAAGCATGCTAGAGATGAACAGATTAAAAAAGTGAGGGCTGCAAGTGTTGTAATGATCACAGAAGCATACAGTGAAACAAATCATCTTCAGAGAGGAGCTGTCAGAATATATAGAACATCTTACAGCAATTAAACTGGTGAGGCCTCAACATGAAAGGTAATTCAAAATCAAAGCTTGTTCCAGGCTGATCAGGCTGCTGTGTCTTATAAGGGAGTGCTGCTGTCAACTTCCTGCCTCACCCTGAAGTTTATTCTATAATCTTAGGCCTCAGCTGCGGACTATGCCATTTACAGCATCATCATCATGCCACTTTAAACAGCTGTGCCACCTCAAAAGAATCTGGGACCTGTAGTTTTGTTAAAGGTGCTGAGAGTTGTTATGGGGGAGACCCCTATTCCCTCCACAGAGCTACAGTTCCCAGAGTTCCTTAGGATGAGGGATTGCCTGTGAAACCACTCTATAAACTATAGCTCTGTGACTGTTTAAAGTGGTATGATACTGCTTTAAAGCCTCTCTCCTCCTCATGCAGCTGCCTTACATCCATTTCCCACCCAAAAGGCCTTTCCACACAATTCTTATAAAGGAAAGGACATACAAGAAGTCATTTTTTTCTCACTATGATTATCTGCAGAGAAAGGAGAAAGCTGGGGGTGTGACGGCAGGGGGGAATACACATCTTGTAGAGCCTGAGCTTCAGGATTCCTTCTCGGCCCACAGTGCCAACTCTCATTCCAATTACACTCATGTGGAGTGATATTTGGGATGTGGAATAGGTTTCCATCAGAGTGGTGATGACATCCACACCCACCTTTCCTTGAAAGGAGTCCCTCACTTCACAATCATTCCTCCTTGCATAGTTTCTTGTTGGTGCATAGATGTGTGAGGAAGCCGTTTCATTCCATATCTAAGACTAAGATAATGATGGCTGGTGAAAGGATTAGGTACACCTGTAACTGTTAAGAGTCCAGGCTCTCAGGGTCCTGAATATTCCTGAGATCTAGGAATATCCATTCCATCACCACTCCCGCCCCATGTAACCTCGATACTTGATTACAATGCAAGCTGGCTACATAAACCCCCCTCGGTAGATGTATTATATTGCATAACTATACTTATGGGAAACTATTATTTTTCCACAGCAGTGTTCTTGCAAGAACTAATTGACTTGAGGTGAGGAGGGTTACGGGGGAAGCAAAGAAACTGAGAGCTCATTAGTGGCTTTTAAAAAAGACAACAGATAAGATTCTAGAAGCAAGTGAAAGAGTTGGAAGCCAGAGAAAGGATATAATTTCCAAAAAATGATGCAGTTTTGCATGGTTGGCTGGACACAACATATTCAGGCCCCTTGCCAAATCAAGGCATATTAGGACATGTGTAAGACATGCCAAGAATCGTGTCGTAGTTCAAACACTTTTGACATTAGCTGTTTCTGCGGGCTTTCAACTCTGTTTCGACAGCTGATGCTCACCAGATACACCAGACCTGGTTCTATTTCCAACAGTGATAATGAGGAGGCATGCATAGCAGAGCTAATTAAGCAATAAAGACAGAACTTTACATACTCAAATATGTGCAGATTTTATTTTTTGATTAATGAAGGATGATACCAAGCAGACAAAAACATGCAAAGATTAGGGGATAAGTGCGCAATAACTATGTTTTTATGACATTTACTCTTATAAACATAGGTAGTCTATTCAAACTGTCCAACATGCACCACTGTAGACACTTGGTGGGGAGCAATATGTTTGAATGCTCCTCCCCAATTAAAATAAACAAATCCGTGCAGAGAGGAAACCAGATGCCATGGAGATGTATTCTTTATTTACATTAATATCCCACCTTTCTTCTGTCACGGAACATAGGGTATATATGTGATTCCCAGGTGGTCTCTCGTCTAAGCCCTGAGGACCAAGGTCTCACATGCCTTCAGAGTAACTTAAACACATCCCTGACATGCCAAATGCCTATGTTTTCTGAGTGCCCACATCTACTATATGAAGTAGTCCAAGAATGAGTTTACCATGTGATCTGCTATTTGTCTAGTCCAGACCTTAGTTTAGCCTAAGGTGGCAGTCACATGCCTTCTCATCATGTTAGTGGTAGCCTATAGCTGCTCCCAAAGTCTTGGTGTTGTACCCAATGTAGCACTAGGTAACCAGTTCTATTAGCATAATTTATTTGTTAATCTCTCAAAAATGGCTATTTCTTGAACTGTTTTGTACCTATTGTTTATTGTTGTGCCAGAAAGGACTTAAAAGTCTACCCAGTGTCTGGAAACTACGTACTGAAATTAGTATGAGTATGTTAAAGGTAAAGGTACCCCTGACCATTAGGTCCAGTTGTGGATGACTCTGGGGTTGCGGCGCTCATCTTGCTTTACTGCCCGAGGTAGCCAGTGTTTGTCTGCAGACAGCCTTCCAGGTCATGTGGCCAGCATGGCTAAGCTGCTTCTGGTGAACCAAAGCAGTGCATGGAAATGCTGTTTACCTTCCTGCCAGAGCAGTACCTATTTATCTACTTGCACTTTGACATACTTCTGAACTGCTAGGTGGGCAGGAGCACGGACCGAACAACGGGAGTTCACCCTGTCACGGGGATTCGAACTGCTAACCTTCCGATCGGCAAGCCCTAGGCTCTGTGGTTTAGACCATAGTGCCACACACGTCCCATGAGTATGTCAGGTCCATTAATTTCAAAGGGTCTACTGTGAGCTGAATACAACAGAACCCACAACTAGTATTGTGAATAGATTACTTAAACCTAGGGAAAGATGCTCATGGCGCTGGAATTAGGAGTAAAAAAGTTTCTCATTGCCCTTAAAATACTCACCTGTCTTCTTCTAGGTTCAGTGATGACCAAACTTGGCCCTCCAGCTGTTTTGGGACTACAATTCCCATCATCCCTGACCACTGGTCCTGTTAGCTAGGGATGATGGGAGTTGTAGCCCCAAAACAGTTGGAGGGCCAAGTTTGGCCATCACTGTTCTAGGCACTAATACTCCTCTCTTGCATCAGGACAGCTGTGACAAAGGCAGACAAAGGGCTATTGACTTCATATCCTTTGATGTCACAGAGTATTATGACATTAAATCCAGGCAGCTGATTACTTGGGGCCTCAACATTTAAGAGTATCCCACACTCACTGTGTCAACAAACAGATCAGGTAGTCCCCATCAGGAAAGAATGATCTGTGTGAACACTGTGTGCATAAAAAGATTGTCTTTAGAAATTACATCTGCCTAGTGCATTTTGAGTCTAACATGAGGTGCTATCACTACTGAGACTGAAAACATTGTTTAAAATTCTAAAAGGTTTTCAAAAGCATAAATTTTCCCATATTTTAACCGACAGAGCTAAAAAGTCAATTTTATCTCAAGAACAGTGTTAACAGTCACATGATTTCCTATTTGGTCGTTAGCCTGTCAAATTATGCGCAATAAATCTTTTAGCAGTTTAACATGACACAAAAGAGTTGTCAGATGAGGAATATAAGGAATGTGTCAGTCATCGTAAATTAAATGAATTTTAAAGGGAGACTACTTGCAAAAACTCAAACTGGGTATAACATTCTAACTTTTTGTACTAAAAGAGTAAAAGCCACTAAGAGATGTTCATAAACAATGTGAATTTAACTGTCTACTTTTCCTTTACAGGTGAAACAAAAAATGTAAAGGGAATTCTGAATTAGATGCAGTCTCTGAATTCAGGGTGTCATATTCCATTTAGGATTGTACAAATAGCTTATAATTTTAATGCAATAACATTCTGAAGCCTCAGTTCTGCAATCTGAAGTTTTGTACTATAGACTTCAAAATGCTAAATGCTGAAGTGCTGGTCTTTCTGCAAGTCTATAGTGCAAAATAGCTTCTACTTTTAAGCTTTGTATTTCTAAACTTTAACTCTATGAATGTTTGATTCTAAATGTGAATTTCTACCAGTGGGATAATAAAGCAAAATGAAACTTTTACCTGAACTAAATATATCAGATTAATTGTTTCTAAAGATAGCCACTATGATCATTTTTCACAAATACTTCCATTTTCAAAAAAGAAGAAGTCTAAAACTAAAGAAACCGGTCTGCAACTTGAAAGTCAGTAATAACTGAGACTCTCCTATAGTGTGTTACCAAACTGCTCAGCCTCACTGCCATTTTTTAGTATCACCCTAGCACCCTGACTCCAAACCCCTTTTGTCTAGGAAAGTATGGTAAGACTGAGGGAGGGGAGTGTTCTGTCTGGCATGCCAAAATGTTTGCCTTACTGTGGTGTTCAATTCCTCCCAAAGCATCCAATTCTATGCAGGGTTGAGAATACTGTACCCATTAAATAGGGAAAGCAGGAAGGGTTTCTAAGGTCAAATTCTATAAAGTCTATTTGAGTGGCTTGTTTCAGATACATGCCCAGTAGTTACATGAGCTGAGCAAACATGCTCTCACTTTTAAAAACCATTAACTGAGCTTATGACAATTTAGAAAAGAAAATGAATTGGTAGATAAATGTGATTGTACCAGTTCATGCTCTGAAACCTCAAACAGTAAAACCAGCAATCAGCTGAGCAGGCAGCTCTCTCTGCAGCCTTAGTGAATACCAATGGACAAACTTGCCCTTTTGTATCTGCTCAGTTGGCTTCTTGTAGCTTGTAGCTCTTGCTCGATTTATTTGTGACAACAATGTCCTAATGTTATCTGACAGCTACTATTAAAGTATCATACGCCTCTTGTATATGCAGGAACCTAGCTCAGGCTTCTGCTGCAGCTGGGATTCCACTGTAGGCTACTCTCTTCCAAGCTACAGGGATGGCAAAAGGATATCATCCCATCCCTCCCTCACACACCAACAAGCTTGTTATCACCCCCCACACAAGAGGGTCGAATCAGCAGGCCTGGGTAGAGTTTGCAGAAGAGCAAAATGTTAGGGGAGAAATTAAGGAGTACAAGAACCACCCCAAAACAGTTAAATGTGAATCCATTTAGTGGTGGACAAGGCCAAAGTCAGTGGGCAGGGTCAAAACGTAAAGGCACTTCTCTCTCCCCTTGCCAACTGCTTGCCCTCCACCCCCCCCTTGCCACTCTTCATTAAATTAGACAAAGATAAAGTTGTAGCTCAGTAGCAGAACATCTGTTTTTCATGCAGAAGGCCCAGGCTCAATCCCAAGCATCTCCAGGCAGGGCTGGGAAAATGAAACCATGAAGAGATGCCGCAGTCAGCGTAGACAATAGAGGGACCAGTGGTCTGATTTAGTATAAGGAATTTTCCCATCCTCTCATCCTCGGGTCACAGGTTACTAACTCATGGTTTAGAGATTAGCAAATGGTCAGGATGTTAAGTGTCCATGCACAACAGATATTAAGAAAGACATGAACAACCAAGAACCAAGCAAATTGACTGTTGCTTTAGTGCAGGGATAGCCTTTCAGTTCCTGAACTACAACTTTCATCATCCCCAGCCAGCAAAGCCAATGATAAGGTATTATGGGAGTTGTAGTTCAAAAAAATATGGAAGGCACTACATTGGATACCCGTTTTAGTGTCTGGATTGTAACACTTAAAAATTATTTATCTGTACCTACTTTGAAGCAAAGAACTTTTAATTCCCCATGTTACAGACAGAGAAGAAAATCTGGAGTTGTATCCAACCAAGTTGTTCCATTTGCAAGGACTTTGGCTTGTGCTATGAAGATTCCCCCTCCTTCTCCTCACCTCCATGAACCCCAGTAAATCTGTTCTGGAAGTTCCCCCTACCCTCCAGAGCATAATTAGAGAAACACACAAGGTGAGGAGAGGGAAAGGAAGTTCCATTGCACAAACCAAAGTTCTTGAGCTAATGGGACAACTTCACTGGATATAACCCATAGTCATTTACAATCTCATAGTGAAAGTGAGTGATAGAGGAATCTTTGATCTTTGATGATCGTGTCTACATTTCCATTGATTACAGACTAAAGTGGAAAAGGACAGCAATTGTAAATCTGGATTGATGTATGTAGTCATACAGTTCAAAATGCCAAAAGTCTTATTGTCTGCCCTTTAATCAATTAAATTTATTTAATACATTTAATAAATTTGCATGTGACAAAACACCTCAGCCCATCTTTCCTTTTGAGATTCTGAAGGGCATCCAAGACGACATATACTTCTATAAACTAAAGCTACAAAGGATGGCCATCTTTAACATTTGGTATTTTTTATTGCCTTTTACAGTAACACAGTGGAACTAAAAATAGCCTCTAAAAATAAGCAAGTGTGCCCTAAAGGCCAGTGCAGATGAAACTCACACAGACCCAGCGACTAAAATTGGTCTCCACCAATGAATCATCTTCAGTCAGCCTCAGTACTAGTTTACTATATGAGAGAGAGTGGGGGGGAACAGTTGTTGAAAAATTAATTTTATGGATAAATCTGAAATCTCTAAGCTTTGTACAGTGACAAATCCAAACTTTGTTATCTTTTAGAAGCAATAATGTTTATATGGCTTTGTCGGGAGGGGAGAACAAGAATATCAACTTAAGAAAAAAAGAGCAAAAGTGAGCCATGTTTTGCCTTACAGCTGTGAAAAACTGCATGAAGAGCAATCTATTTTTTTTTCAAGGAGAAAGACTGCATTCCTTCAAACATAGCAAAGGCTGTACAGAGAAGTCTGGATAGTACAAAGTTCTAGCTTATAGCCAAACTGAATGTTTTAAAGCTAGGCTGGAGCTCTCAAGATTCTGGCTATAATCCAGTTATGTATTCATATAAATCATGCAAAATTCAACAGCATTTTATGCATGTAACGAGCAACACTTTTGTGCTTAAAAATAAAATAAAACAAGTAAGTGAATCCAGATATGTACCCTTACCATAAAGCAAAAGAACAACATGGTCCAGGTTTAAAAGGCCAGTGTAGATGAAATGTTGGCCCCTTGCTAACCCACTATTATCATAAACCACCCAGCCTGTGGAACACATGTTCCTTCCTCATAGCCCCTCACCTCTCCAGAGCAAATTCCACCCTCCCCTTCCTCCTCAAATTCCTTTTAGCAGTTCATCTGTTGATCACTGCTCCCCTTAACACAGGATCTGAAACCTATTTCAAACTTTGCCAGTTTGAAATGGAGGTTAACTTTCACTGCAGTTAAAGGTGGCACCAAAGAGCTGCTTAATCACAATTTGGAGAAAATTTGCACTGAGAACTAACACTCATTCCAGAAGTTGCCTCTGGAGTGATTAATCGTGTGTTACAGGGACCAAGTGTCAAATCTGTTCCAGCCACTGATACTACCTGGCTGCTGCTATGGAAATTGCAAATGGCAGCTTTCTCAAACGGTAGGCCATGGGCCATTAGTGAGCCTCCTCCACCCAGTGCCTCCTCACTTACTTGCAATGCCCCGTTCATATAACATAGGCTTTTGGTTGGACCAGTGCCAGCACCAACAGCTTGCCACATTCATGACAGTGGGATTTGGTTAGAGAGCATGTGAAGTCAGAGGGGATGGGGGAATGAAATCTAGGGACCTTATGATGGATAGACCAAGTAGCTGACTAAAAGAGTGTCCTGGTTCCCAACCTCAGACATAGTACTCAGAAACCAGAAAGCTTTATTTAAGAAATCAGCACACGGTCGCAGGATACACAGTTCATAGGTCTATAATCAGAGCTCTATGATACATGACTAGGACAAGCAAATATACTGTCCCAACATTTGACACTCCTGTCCTGCTCCATATTTAAAGAGCAGGATGGAGGCCACCATTCACGCAGTGGCCTGGGACATCTGCTGTATCTTCTAACACCTTTGATTCACATCCTCACTTCCACTCCCACAACCCACTACTCTTTCCAATCTGGTCTCCTGCTGGCTGAGTCCAGGTGCAATAGCTCCCTGCTCCACCACAGAAGAGCAACCTGACATTGGGTACCAGAAACTAGAAAGGCAGGGTGGATAGGTGACCACAGGGGATGGGGTGCGGTCCAAGACAGAAGGTGGAACTAAGCAATGGCATGCACCTCTTAACTACTCCTTCCTCTGTCCTGCACTGCTAAACATCTCGGGGTGTTAAAGCATTTTCCCCAGAAAAGCACACAAGAAGAACAAAAGCAAATGTTACCTAACCTCCATTAACTGGAAATCCCATTGAATTCAGCAGGACTTAATGGTAGGACTGCACTGCTGTGTTTCACAACAGAGGCTTGTCCTCTGCAGGGGAGATGATAGATGACAGATAGATAAGAAAGACAGACAGACAGAGAGAGAGAGAGAGAGAGATGATAGATAGATAGATAGATAGATAGATAGATAGATAGATAGATAGATAGATAGATGATAGATAGATATGATCATACGTCAACAGAAAATTATGTTGGTAATTGTCAGCTGATTATGTAAATTCTACCTCCACTCACCACTCACCCTGCCCTGTTACTTTGTGGTTGGTGTAATTTTCAGTCCTCTCAAGGGCCAAAGGGGCAGAAAAATTGAGAATCTCTGGTACACAGTGTATAGAATTGTTAATGTCACTTGAATAGAACTGTTTGCCCCAAACTCAAGTGGTCATGCGAACCTGCCCAATTTGCACCCTAACTTATATTGATAAGCCCACTCCTGCCAACTCTCACCACAGATTTAAGTGTGGGTTCAATTACAAGCAAAGCAACACAACTACACAATCAGTTTATGCTGCTGTCTAAATTAGGTGAGTGAATTCAAACATGAGGCATCCATTTCCTACATTACACATTGCTTGGTGGATACAGAAATTCATGAATTGGTTAATAAAAGTAGATGACATTCATATTAATAGGCAGGCACTCAAAGTTGAAAGCAAAGTGGCCAGTGCCCAAATATCAATCATGGAAGCAGATAAGAACTTTATTACTGGGTAGATTCCATTCTATAATGGAATCTGCACAGAACAAGGCATTCCAGGACGTTTCGTTTGTTGTGTTGTTCCTGCAAAGCACAAACAATCAAAATGACTTTCAGGTCTCACCCTGTGTGTTCTGAACCCATCAGCTGTACTGGGCCTCATCTGGTTCCTGCAGAGAACAGAAACAATCCCAGTGCCAGGGTCTTTAGAACAAAGCAAGGGAGTTGGCATGCTTGAGAGAGGAAAAAACAAAAAGGTTGGATCTCAAATGCTAAAACATGGATGTAGTTCATTCCTAGACTTAGCTTTATAAACAAACACATTAAAAAAGCATTCTTATTTAAAAACAAAAAACGCTCGACAACCCAACCCCTTATTATTGAATTTAATATTTCAGCAGTACTGTCTGTAAATGTGCATAGAGCCATGCAAGCTGGGGGAAGGAAGAGAAATCTAAAAGCTACGGTCCTTGTTGAGGAAGAAAACACCTCTGTTTAGAGGTTTGGTGCTATCAAACCCCTGCATATGCACTCAGAATCCTATGTTGCAAAAAACACTGATCTGCACCAAGTCTTGGACATCCATCTCTCTATCTGGAAATAGGGAGGCTAGATTCAAAGGACAGGGCTTATCTTCAAGAAAAGACAGAACTATGAAGGTAGGAACATATATGTAAAATTTCATGCAGGGTAATATTTATATTTATATTTACATAGGGGACGCGGGTGGCGCTGTGGGTTAAAGCCTCAGCGCCTAGGGCTTGCCGATCGAAAGGTCGGCGGTTCGAATCCCCGCGGCGGGGTGCGCTCCCGTTGTTCGGTCCCAGCGCCTGCCAACCTAGCAGTTCAAAAGCACTCTCGGGTGCAAGTAGATAAATAGGGACCGCTTACTAGCGGGAAGGTAAACGGCGTTTCCGTGTGCGGCTCTGGCTCGGCAGATGCAGCTTTGTCACGCTGGCCACGTGACCCGGAAGTGTCTCCGGACAGCGCTGGCCCCCGGCCTCTTGAGTGAGATGGGCGCACAACCCTAGAGTCTGTCAAGACTGGCTCATACGGGCAGGGGTACCTTTACCTTTACCTTTTAATATTTATAGAGATTCTGAGCAACTGCAAAACTTCCCAAACAATCCTCTCAGTGTTTTGGGAAGAGATTGCAGGGATTCCAGATGACTTAAGACGGAGAACATTATTTGACATCTCAATTCACAACTAAGTTTCCCTAATATTTCAGGTAACAACTGTCTCGGGTGGCCCTGTCCTGCCCTCTATTTTATTTGACTGAAAACATTTCTATACCACCCTTCAGCAGAGCACTTAGGATGGTTCACAAAAACAAACAACTTGCCTTTAAGGAGTATTATTTCTCTTGTGACTGAGCTAAAACTAGAACTCAAACAAACGTTTGTTTACATTCACAATAACTTGATTAAGGCCTGGTACAGAACAGGCTTGAAAATCCTTATCCTAAATGGCATGAAGGCTGACGTTTGCCACAATACTGAATTTTTTAGCTTTACAATCCCACATTCCCAAAGCAGCTACACAAACAGCGCTGATTTATCTGGGGAAAACAGATCATATCCAGTTACTTGTGAAAATAGGACTGCACCTTCTTTACTCACTACTCTTCAGCTGTGTTGCAGTGGTTTGAAATTAAGAGTAAAGTCAACCCCATCAGCAGAATCGCACGAACTGTGCAGCTGAGTGAAAGACACGTTTCCCTTTATTTTAGAAAAGAAAAACTCCCTACATTTGGAAAAGTAGCATGCCTAAGGAAATTGTGGTAGCTTAGCCACCTCCCTGGCGTACTAGTTATCTCTAAGCAGAGTTTTAATGTACCCACAGCAAGAAGGGGAGAAACAGTCTGGCAGAGCAATAATTATCTAACTCCACAAAATTATTTTGTGTGGATATTTTGTGGATGATAATAATAATAATAATAATAATAATAATAATAATAATAATAATAATAATAAATAAATAAATTATTATATTTTTTATTATCTCCTACCACCGTTCTGAGAAAAACCCCACCCCACCCTCCCACTATATATAAGGGTTTGGTGACTTCTGTTTCAGTGTATCTGAAGAAGTGTGCATACACACGAAAGCTTACACCCAGAACAAACTTAGTTGGTCTCTAAGGTGCTACTGGACAATTTTTTCTATTTATTTCAACTGCATCAGACCAACACGGCTACCTACCTGAACACAAAATTATTGGTTAGATCTTACAGTTTGGTGCAGCATATGGTAGGGATCCACCCAATTGCAAACCGACACAACCACTCAGTCCAGAAGCTGGGAAACATTAGTGTGAAGAAGGCAAACTTGGGCCCACCTTGGCGTGGACTGATACTTTGTGGACTGTCACTTTCAATCTCTGTGTGTCACAGGCATTCCTTTAAGATCCCTGAAGAGAGTCCCCATGGAGGAATGGGGAGGAGGCACCCACACCTACCCCAATTATGAATCTTGACTAATTCCCTCAGGCCCTGCTGGAAAGTTGTGGTGGTACTATGAACATAATTTTAAAATCACAAAGTATATTGCTATGAGGATGGCAAAAGTCTTGCATAGCTGAAGCCATTCATGAACGTAGATGAAATTCTTTCCTAGCCACATCAGCTGTCTTAATGTCTGTCCATAGCAAAGTGATAAGTACACTGTGGTGATAAGGTGATAAGAACAAAGGCACTGTGGGAGAGAAATTAGTGATTAACAGTGCTGAAACCTGGGCCAGATCCCCAGTTTCTATCGCAGGAACAGATCAGAAAGAAGAGGTTCTTCCTCTGCTGTGTTCTGTGGCCCCACTCTCTGAAGACCAGCCAGCACCACTGATTGGTTCCTGGAATGGGATCTGGACCATGGTGTACCTAGTTAGCAGCCCAGCCAGATCACCATCTAGTCATACAGCTGAGGGATTTATCCGTCTCCTGCTACTCCCACCTCATGCAGGACACAAGCAGAAGGGCAGTAAGCAGGTACCTCTAACATATGGGAACATCATTAAAACATGTGTCCCCTCTGTAATCTAAAGTGGCAAAGTCTCACAAGAGCTATCATATCTGATTCTGCTAATCAGGTAGCTCAGTTCTAAAATATTATTTAAAATTCGATCAATTGGAGAACTGTGTGTTAAATTAATGCAATCAAAATTAACTTTTTGGAATACCTCAGTTGTGTTGGGAGGTCTTGAGAAAGGACAAATAACCACACCTGTGCCTTATCTGGGGATCTGAAATTAAGGTTTGCTACCAAAAATAGGTCTGACTATACTCTTATTATTCATCCAAAGCAGATGAAAAAACAGCCGTCAGGATATGGGGTAAAGTCAATGACAAAGATTAGGTAAATGGGGTCTGGTTTCAATTTTTTACAATGGGCAAGATAGCTGATAGGTAATGGATGGTGTGCAGCCAATAAAAGGACCATAGTTACCAAAATTTGAACATACCATCATAGTTTATTTTAACACAGTCTGACCTCAGTGTCTGCAAGCTACAAAGGCAAACCAACGACCACACTAACCCTGACTGGTCCACTGAGAAATGCTGCTTCCATATGTGCCTATTTGACCCTGACAAGGCAAAGCTCTGGTGAGGAAATAGTGATGGATGAAAACCAGAAACCAAAAAGGAAACTGAGCTGAAGAAAGAATCAACTATCACAAACAGAGACAAAAGAAACCATGCCAGGAGCAGCATGATCAAGTTAAACTTGGGCAGGCTGTGAACATCTTGGCAAGTGGTGCAAAAGATTAAAAGAAGACAAGGCAACAATGCTCCAATACCTTTAATATTCGTGGAAAGGAGGGCAGGTATGTGTGTTTTTTGGCAGATGCAGCTTTTCTCACATCTGCATGGGAAACAGCACCACTTACACACATGGTACAGATTACAACCCCTGCCAACACTGCATCAAATAACCCTATACCTAGAAAAGGAGATATATGGGCCATACTGGTTGGAGCTGATGGAAATGGCAATCTAACTACAGTGGTACCTCGGGTTACATACGCTTCAGGTTACATACGCTTCAGATTACAGACTCCGCTAACCCAGAAATAGTACCTCGGGTTAAGAACTTTGCTTCAGGATGAGAACAGAAATTGTGCAGCGGCAGTGCAGCAGCAGCAAGAGGCCCCATTAGCTAAAGTGGTGCTTCAGGTTAAGAACAGTTTCAGGTTAAGAACAGACCTCCGGAATGAATTAAGTACTTAACCTGAGGTACCACTGTGTATCTGGAAGGCCACAGATTCTCCAACCATGTCCTATATAATATTTAAACAGCACACGTACAACAAACATTCATCCCCAAATACTCCCAGCCAATCAGGGGTCATGTACTGGGTGTAATCACATCCCAATGCTGTTTGATATAACTAATGGCAAATAAAGCCCATTTAGTGTGAGGGAAATCCTTCTTATATAAGACACACAGGGATTCCAGTCAATTGGGGATCTCATTGTGAACATTTTCACAATCTTGTCTTGCTTCAGCAACCTACACACATCCCCTGCAAAAACTGGAAGAGTTGTGTCTTTCCATTCTGAGAAGATTTTAATGAAATATTTCCCACTTTCAGCTCAGCCCAGCAGGCCAGTGCGAAACATTCACAATATGTTTTACTAGTAATTATTATTCTCTCTTCCTCCTCTTACAAGGGCTTCACTTGTTACTTTCATTTCATAAAGTGACATATTTATTTGCTGTTTTTATTTATTTATACCTAAATACACAGACCTCAGCTTCTGATAAATTGATTTAATTTAATCTTGTTCCCAGATTCTCTTCTCTACGACTGCTGATTGCTTCAG
This sequence comes from Podarcis tiliguerta, assembly GCF_965153285.1. NCBI lineage: Eukaryota > Metazoa > Chordata > Lepidosauria > Squamata > Lacertidae > Podarcis > Podarcis tiliguerta. The sequence continues at coordinate 45,591,522 of NC_139534.1, read as the reverse complement.
GTTGTAAAACAATCAACTTTGTAACCAGAGAAAAAAATGCAGGACAACAAATATTCAGAAGCTTGACTTGCAGTTCTCCTCTCTGTTTCTACATCCTGAAATGGCAGGATAAAAATCCTCCTAAACCAGGCATGTCCAAAGTCCATTTTGGGGGCTTAATATGGCCCACCAGTCAGTTTAATCCGGCCCCTGTGGCAGTTTATTTCCTGGGGTAAAATCCTTAAAAAAACCCTCTTCAATCCTAAAAAAAAGTCAACAACTTGGTTGGCCCTCACGGCCCTTCACTTCATCAAATCTGGCCCTCTTTGAAAAAAGTTTGGACACCACTGTCCTAAACATACGAAATAAATAAATTGTTCCACTGCTCCACAATATAACAACAGCTAGTAGGTGAATTCTTCAAAATCATGACAATTAGGTATAGAAATAGTTATTAGACTTGATAGCTAACAATCAAATGGTTTACCACTGGTAACTGTAATAGATGCCTGTGGAACAAAATCAACACAAAAATGCAATGGGAGTCATGACCTTGGAAGCTTCGCTGGCCACTGTTGCAGCTACAATGCTGGGTTATTTTGATCTACTCAATTAAGGGAATTACCATATTCTTCAGTAGACCAAAAAGGAAGGAGATGCCCCTCAAAGATGCAGATGTGGACTAATCTAAGCAATTTATTTCCATCCATTAACATCTGCCATCTCATTTTTCCCTAACTACACAATTAACACATTAAATACTCAATTTCACCTAAAAACCCTTTTGCTATTTTTTTTTAATCACTGCTAATTTTTTAATCTGCCTCTTAGCAGAAAGGTCACCAGATTAATCAGCTAACAGTAATTGCAATAAATCTAGACCCCAAAGCCCATTTTTAACTATGTTGTTGTTGTTTAGTCATGTCCGACTCTTCATGGTGTGTGCTAAATCTAAAAGGGTTTTGAACTTTCATATTCCATTTCTATTTTTTAAAGAATCGGGTTCATTTTAACTGTGCTTCGCAATATTGTACATGAAGTGCAATATTTTATTTACTTACTTTCAGATAAGTACAGGTAACTCACATCTTACATAGAATCATAGAATCTTAGAGCTGAAAGGGACTCAAGGGTCATCTAGTCCAACCCCCTGCAATGCAAGAATCTCAGCTAAAGCATCCATGACAGATGGCCATCCAAACTCTGCTTAGAAACCTTTAAGGAAGGAGAGTCTACCACCTCTCGTAGGAGTCTGTTCCACTGCCAAACAGCTCTTACTGTCAGAAAGTTTTTTTCGAATGTTTAGTCAGAATCTCCTTTCTTGTAACTTGAAGCCATTAGTTCGAGTCCTACCCTTCAGAGCCCCATGAGGGTTCAACTACTGCTCTAGTGAGTTGTCTTATGTATTTTCTGTGTATTTCCCCAGCATTTCTATTCTTTTCTATTCCATTAAGATAGAAAAAGAAAATACTTGCCATCCGGCATTAAGTACTGTATGTCTTTTTATGTTTGACTATGCATGTGTATGGCTGTCTGTAGTGATTCAAATATTATTCCTATCTACACCAGAGCATCAGCAACAGACAACATAGCAGCCAAGTCTTAACACTGTCTGGAAAAGAAAAAAGGTTTTCAAACAATTTGTTAACAAAGAAAAGTAAAGTAAAGCAGATTTCCCCTCATTTTTGCACCATTTTATATTCCCGTACCTTTTCTTGGTCCACTGGAGGTGGCAGTCATGTTATATCCCTGGCTGCAATCATTTGTGATTGGCAACCTTGGCACTTTTTCAAAATTCTCAAAAGCCAAGCCCCAATAGTATCAATAGAAGTTTACATTCCAGTAGCACAATACCTATATTGTTTTTTCATAACATAACCAAGAGAGACAACTCTTTAGAAGAAATATTCATTTCCTTTTCCTCTTCTAGATCCCCTACTATAAAACCTGGAAATACCTCAAAATACCTCAAGGCAAAGACTCATCTTAAGTACTCAGTGTGGTCAAATATCAACTATATTTGGAATTACATAATCTGATTCAGCTGATGCTCACAGGACCTAGCCTCAAGAAAAGCATGGTTAATTAAATTTCATCAGTCCTGTGCTCAAACTAACTCATGAGCCTTGGAAAAAAGTATTTTTCTAACAGGACAAAGAAATCAAAATCTCACTCCTTGGTTTTCCTTCTCACAACACTATCCAAGGTGATAACGATGTCTCAGTATTGTGCAGAAGTGTCAACCACCTTTTACTACAAATGAAAGAATAAATTTCTGCTCTAGGTACATTCTGCACAGAGGTGAAGTGAGATATTCTATAGTGTGTGAAATCAGGCAAATTCAAGAGGATCCATTTTAATTCTACTGAATCTGACTTTATACAGACCTCATGGGAAAGCATATACTCTGCTTTCTCTGTTTGGTGAGTGATAGGACAGGAACCAAGAGGGGTTAAGGCTTATGACAATGTCCCAAAATCCCAAATGTACCCACAGGCCACAAAAATTCATGTCAAGAGTGTTTTCTGGGGGGAGGGGGCGCATCCCACTGGCCTTCTAGCCACTGAGAAAAGAGGGTACGGTTTAATTCTGATGCACTGGAAAAGTAAGAGATAAGACTCCACTCCCAGCTCTCTGCATTTTCAGAATGAACTGATCCCTGCACAACATGTAATACAGTGGTACCTCGGTTTAAGAACAGTCCGGTTTAAGAAAGAGCTGGTTTATAAACTCCACAAAACCGGAAATAGTGTCCTGGTTTGAGAACTTTACCTTGGTCTAAGAACGGAATCCGAACGGTGGAAGGGCACCGACGGCGGGAGGCCTCATTAGGGAAAGTGCGCCTCGGTTTAAGAATGGTTTTGATTTACGAATGGATTAAGTTCGTAAACCGAGTTACCACTGTAGTAAAAGGGGAGAGATAGCTTAACACTGAATGTTAAACATAAATGTGCAGTGTAGCCCTTATTTGACTTGAGCATTAAAACCCTGTAGAAAAAGGTATATGCCATATGTGCAAATGATGGAAGCAAATAAACACATGCTCTGCAAGGTACACATTTTTTCCTAACGAATATACTCACATTAATACCATAGATTCCGGCGTATAAGGTGACTTTTTAACCCCGGAAAAGAGGTTAACAAGTCGGGGGTCACCTTATACACTGGGTATGGGTGGAACGGAGCGGAGGCCCCCCCCCGCCGTTGCGGCTCCGAAGCAGCAGCAGCGAGCGGCAGGCTAAGCTCCACGCCGGGCGGCTTTCTCCTGATGCGGAGCTGCCCAGCATATTAGGCGACTGGGCTTATAAGACAAATCCCCAAATTGCAGCTGCTAATTTGGGGGGTCGTCTATGGTAATTTTTGTGCGCGTTAATCGCATTGAGGGCTTTACGTATGTGATTTTGAATCCTAACGGCTCATTCTGCATTTATTTCAACCCTTAATGCCAGTGTTGAGGCCAACACTTTTTGCTGCAGTTGCAAAATACTTTGCCCATACAGTATACAGCTGAAGCTACATTTCTAGTTTCTACAGGCTGCTTCCGACAAATTATATCATTCTAGCACTGCAATCAGCTTTTGCTTTGCTGTTTTAGAACTATTTGGAAAGAGAACTACTGTGCACACCCAGGATACAACTGGCCTTTTCAAAAGTCATTTAATTCCCACTGTGACAGACAAGCTTTCAAATAGAGAAATGCCAGATGGAAATTTTGTATGTGCTGATTAAATATTTTTAGGGAATATAAAACAATGCCTTCAGTTAAAACATGTTCTTTAATATTTCCGTACATGAATCATGGCTTCTTTTAATAACAATTCCAATAATAAACCAGAAGTGAAAGAAAAAAGAACTGAGCAAGCTTTTGAAAGGCTGGTGAAAGAAGTAAGGCTGCTGTTCTGATATTCACTGCCCCATATCTGATTTTTCACTTAAGCTGGGATGTCCATGATGATGTGGCTGGAGAAGATGCAATGCCTTGGACATCCATTTCTATCTACTGCTCCTATTGACAGCAGGGGTTCTAGGCACTATACATTAAACAGAAATAACATAGTGCATGGCTGGAGACATAGGCACAACTCTATGGGGCTGAGGATAGATCCGGACTGAAAAGGACTAGTGTGGATAGAAGAACAGCTAAGCAACTAGCAGCTGGTATTGAGCAGATGGTATTGAAAGGTTGAGGCTACCATAATTGCCATAAGACATGGTGTAGCTAACCTCCTCCAAGTGCCTTGGCACCAAGGAATTGGTGCCTATGGTGCACAATAAATTAATAGGGTATTTTCTCAGAGCCTAAATTCTACTAATGAGATGGCCTGGAAGGATTTGCTACGTAATTTGTTCCAGAGTTGTGGTGGGAGACAACAACTATGAGAGATAGAGTTAATTTGAAAAAACTGAACTGAGATTCTGTAGTACCATAAATCACTTGCCATATTCTAGACAAGAGAAAAAGGAAAATGTCCAGGAGAGCATAGTCTCTTGTCACCACAACCTGGGAATAGTACCAGTTTTCCTTCCTCTCCTATTGGTATACGTGTGTGTGTGTGTGTGCGCGCGCATGCGCACGTGTTCAAACTACCACCTTATCTAGAATTGCTATCTCACTGCATTCTGCAAGCCCACACAATTCACACACATTTTACTACACAACTGCACCCTAGTTGGCTGTGTAATACATACTCATTTGCAGTGTAGTTAGGTCATCTGTACATACCCAGTAGCTTGCTTCACACATCGTGCTAAGCCAAACCACAAATAAGCACAAGCATACAGACTGTTTGTCCCAAAAAGGTAAACCATGAAACCTAGTTTGGACAACCTGATAAGCCAAACATGGCATAGCTCAGTGATGCACAGCAGTACAGCTATCAGGGAGGAGGAAAGTGGACTCAATCTTCTCTCTTTGATCCCACACGTTTGCATTAATAATAAGCCATGGTTTCATTTAGTGCAATGCTTGATTGTTAGGTATGGCAAATTACACCCCATAGTTTTTATGAGCTGAATGTTCAGAATAAATCCTTTATAACTAAACTAGAAATGGCATCAAAAGTTGTAGTTCCCAAGACCCGATTTACGAATTTTGGCAGCTCAAAGTGCTTACCAATATGAACGTAAGAATTATAATCTCAATTTCAATTTAATATGAGCAGGTGGGTGTTTGGGAGAGGATTTGGAGGTATATGTGGAAGGGTTGGATCCCATCACACTTCCGGTGATGTAATATAGATCCAATTTGACTCATAATTCGGGAAAGAATAAACCAATCTATTCCCTGACTCCTTTTCTTATTTTTTTGGAGGAGGGCAGGATTTTTCTCCCATTTCCAAATCAAACTATATACTGCAGCAGTATCAGCAAAGAACCAGCAACACTGTCTTTCAAACAAACAGTGGTATGTTGAATTCCTGAGTGGAAGCTAAAGTCAGTAGGGCTCACCCAGTCAAGCTATCATTCAGATGGGAAGGGGTGGAACTTTCTGTTGAAATGCATTGAACTTCCTTATAAGGGCAAAAAATGTCTAGAGCTGTCAAATTAAATCAATTTTATTTCTTGAAGAATGAAAGGGGAGGGAACCATGTGTGTGAGTGTGAGGGGTTAGGAATGTCAATATAACTGCTTATTATTATAGCAAACTCTGGCTAAATAAAACTTTCGTACTTATATAAGTTTATCTTCCCTCACAGTGAGAAGCTTCGTGGAATGTGCTGAAATAAAACATTCTGAAATTATTGCTTTGTTTGAATGAATCCCTTATACCAACTCATCCCAATTACCAGTTTCAAAAAGCACTGATATTAACTAGACAAAAGGTAGATGCATTAGAGGCAAGAGAAGCGAATTAGTCCCATTTGTTATTGCAGAACTTGGGTCTCAGTTTTCCTTAACAATCTTTCTAAATAGTCAGCACACAGCTTTCCTTTGTAAATTTCTATTCCACCTCAAAATAGGTTTCAAGCGGCATAAGAACAGGGGTGGTGGGGGAAACAGAAAAAAAACAACCTCTTCTTAACAAGCCTGATTCCAAATTGAGCCCAGCGGGGGGATTGCTAAATACATTCTGTGACTTGTACAGATTATATAGTATTATGCAAACTAACCAAATCTGCCTACATTTGCTAATCTACCCAACTACACCAGACAGAAAGTGTTGTATTCTTGCATCCCAAACTCTCTAAAACACAATTTTAGGAAAGGGGGGGGGCCTTCACTGGGGAGGGGTAAATCAGCAAGAAACAAACAACCCCCCCCCAAAAAAACCCCCATCCGCTTATGTTAAAAGGAGTTACAAATAAGGGGTGGGAATTTGAAATCACTGGTATCACATCAGGTGACAAAATCTGATGTACCATCTAAGTACAGAAAGTTTACGACATTTTTAACACTGTAGGAGCACTACTTCACTTTTTCTGCCTCAGGTACCAAAAAGTCACTTCTATTCAGCAAGCTCACAGTTACCAAACACCTCCCTCATTATCTTCCCAGGAGAACCGGAAACACTATTGGTACAACACTGACAACATATGTGGCTGAACTTGGTCTACAGCTGCACAATTCATTCTTTGTGACATGGATGTGATTCACTGTGGATCCGGCCCATATTCATGTCTTCCTTCTGTGCTAACCAGGCTGAACAAGGACAAGTGTTGAACCAGAGTGTCTGGCTTACCTTGCCTTGTTCCTGTTCTCATGTTTCCACATCTAATACTAAGCAATTGCTGCAGCTCAGTTCACTGAGCAGAGCAACAGTGTCCATAGAGATTAATACCCAATGGTGTAAACATCTGGTCAGCTCTGTAATTACTCTCTCTTAAGAGTAAAGCTCTTTTTTATTATATACATATTGCTCAGATTATTGTGAATTTGAATTCAATAGACAGTTCCGCCTATTAAATATATTTGCTACAGGAATAAAATGGATTTCATTTTGTATTTTTTTATATTGTATTTTTATGTTGTGAGCTGCCCTGATATCTACAGTTGAAGGGTGGCACACAAATTTAATAAACAATAATAAAATAATTACAGAACCCAATCAGCAGAACCATCACTATGGAGCCTTGTGTGATGAATTGTGTCCTATATAAGTTCTCATTTATTGTTGGCTTAGTGTTTTTGTTTGTTTGCTGCTAATGTGCATATACAAGTATTAAAAATAAAAAAATCAAGTTTGAGTATTTTTATTTTTTACATATCTCTGTATGTGCACATACATACCATAATATGAATCTTCCTTGGTTTGATAAACTCTCAAAAACCTTGTACTTTTCTAGTATCTTCTGTTATTTCAAATACCCAACATAAGCTTAGTTTTAAGCATGGCAAAATCTGTTCAGAGTCAAGAGTCTAGAGACAAGTACATTTTCTTAACCTTGTACAATCAATAAACATATCTTGAAATGTTCTTTTCCTCATTGCCACACCTGTCCCATCTGTTTTAGTTGCCTAAATAATTACTGTGAATAAACCTCACTCTCAAAACTATTTATTAAACAATGCACATCTAGAAAATGTGGCATATTTTTTTAAAGGCGGATGGGACAGGTGCAGCACATGAATTTATTCTGACTCTGTTTATCAACAGGTGTTGAAGTTCATGAAGTTTGTCACTGTGGACAAGCAGTGTACTAGCTACTAGTCATTCTGGAACAAAAGCTTGAACACTGACACTGCGGATATTGTAATTCTGACCCACCCCCAATTTCTTGATATATACCCTTCTTGCTGCCTTTCCTACCTGGGGAGGAAGCCAGCAGCAACCATGAATTTATAGTAGTGCAATTACTTAACAGGACTACCAAATGCCATTAGTCCCAGTCAGCATGGATGATGGGAAAGGTAGTCCAGGAACATGTGGAGAGGCACCAATTCTCTCTACCCCCCCCCCCAGTCAAGTTTCTGCTTCTCTCTAAAGTTTCCCTCAGGAGTCTCAAAGACAAAACACAGCATTATAGTGTAAATAGGCATGAGTAAACCGGATAGCCCCTAAAGAAGGATATTAATCTACATTATTATTTGTAAAGAGGGGTAAGGGTTCCGAGTGCAAGTGGTTGGCCTGACCAATCCAAGCATCCTGGTCCACATCCTCAATCCTTACCAACAAAAACTCATTCAACACAACAAGACTGTGCTCCGAACCCCTCTTGAGATTCATTTGCTATAGCAGCAGAGTCAAGATGCCGGTGGATGCAAGCGATTTTATAAAATGGGATATGGAATTTATTTATCATAAACTATGTCCTCAGCACAGGAATGGCCAAGGTGATGCCCTCCAGATGTTGGACTCCAACTCCCATCAACCCCAGCTACTATGTCACAGTGGCAAAGAATTGTTACATTCTCAAACTTTCCTTCCAGGCCAATAGTTCCACTGTAACCCCATTTCACACTGAAGCAAGCACTCACACAAGTAAGTTAAAGAGAGGCATTATTCACCCACGCTCCTGCCAAGTGCAAGTACAAAGTGCAAATGAGTCAACAAGCAGGAAAGGGAACCACAGCTTCTGTTCTTGCTTGAACTTTTAATGGTTTTTTTTTAAGTATCTCAGAGGCTGGTTTTACCTACAAGGCTTTTGTACCTACTGTGAAATGTCTAAACATTTAAGCTCCCATGAAGAAATATGTCAGCATGTCAAATGCATGCTACAGGAGGGAAAAGATGGGAACGGCGATTAGTCAAAAGGCATGCTTTAGTTGACAAGATATAGGTTAGACTAAAGAGCCAATTCATATGCATCCAAAGAAGCTTTTGAGGCTTATGGATAAACCCAGGAGGGAAGTGAGTCTCTCTCTTCTTAAGTTACACCGAGCGCTAGAGCCACGTGCCATTTCTTCTATTGCTACTTCTTTGAATTCACTGACTAGCCTTGTAAAAATAGCTAATGAAATAATGGCAGGGCAAGACTTGTAAAAAAATATGCTCTCTGTATAGAAAACCAGTGCCGTACACTTGTTAGAGTGCTGGACTAGGACCAGAGTTCAAATCCCCACTCATTCAGGAAGCTCTCTCGAGCATTCAGAGCTTCTTCTTAGGCTAACCTACCTCACAGGGCTATTACTGGGGGGAAATGGGGAAGCAGCAGAACCATGTATGCCACCTTGAGCTTCTTGGTGGAAATGTATAATATAAATGCAACAATAAATAAATATTCCTCTCAGGTTAATACATGCGGCGACCATTTCACATGGGGGTTCCATTCCCACCCCTTGCATGTGTCAGCGGAGTGCGCATAAGTGCCTCTGCCCCATTCCACCCTCTTCTGGGTCCAAAAGGATCTCTGCATCAATTGGATCATGCATCAGTTGGAGATGCCTAAAATGGTCATCACCTGTACCAGGTGATGTGGGGAAACTGGAAAAAAAAATACATCCAAATGCAACTGTTAAGGCTGATAATATCACATGAGGGATGTAACATTTTCCTCTAGGGAGGTAAATTTGAACTGTGCATGCACAATACATTTACACTGCGTACACTCACGCCCAAAAGAAACGTGGAGCTGTACTCTACCCCTCACAGAGCTACAATTCTCAGCAGCTTTAATAAAGTATAGTTGCACATTGGGGTGGGGGTGTACTTTAATTGTGAGGTGGGTGCACAGTCATTCACATGGGGAACACATGAGATGAATAACCACATTAGTCTGTTGCTGCAAAACAACAAAGAATCTTGTAGGACCTTCAAGTATTAACACATTGTTGCATAAGCTTTTGTGGGCAACAACCTACTTCATCAGATTCATTTGATAAACAATGGATTTGAAAGTATGTATGGCCATCTCATGAAAGAAATGAGAGCAGAAGATAGCAAGAATCTTAGAATATTAATTCAACCTCTCCTATAGTAATGAGACATGTACGCTTTGTAGAGCTCATCACCTACTTCCTACACTGAAATAGACAAGATTGCAAACAGGGATAAGAACAGGTATCCTCATTCCATCTATGTTGCTTTGGGAGATAACATGAATCACACCCCAAGCGAACTGCACTGGATTGCCAAAGTGATGCTCCTTAAGAAATCATGTTGAGAGAAAAGTTAATTATACATATATACAGAGCTATTTTTCTAGAAAGAAAGGTGCCAGAACTCACCATGAACACCTCCTTTGTTCTTTTATAATGTCAATAGTGCCAACCTGCTGGGGGTGGGGGAAAGCCCTGCATACATATGACATTCCACTTGACACTTTAATCATCCTCTGGATTGAATAATTGTGTAAACAATTCTAGAAGTTAGCTGAACTATACACAGTGTTCTTCAAAAGTTCAACAAATAAAGGATGGATTGTATAATGAAATTAGTAATTCATTAATTACTAGAAATTGTTTTTTGTCCTGATGAAACTTGACCCTTGTCCAAAAGATCTCATAATGGGATACAACACAGCTGGTTGTGAATTACAAGAAAACTAAAGTCACTGTGTTTTCAATAAACTATAGGGCCCATAGATGGTATATGGATAATCAGCTGACTGAACAATTTAAGTCTTTAAATACCTTGGCCTTATTTTTCCGTCAACAGGGTCATGGGGAGCACATCAGAAACATGCAAAGGAAAAATCATCTTAAAGCACCAAAATTCTGACATGCTTCTTCCATACAAAAGATGGCAATCACATACCATCAGCATTTGAAGTGTTTAAAGCTAAACCCCTAGCAGAGTTATTATATGGGGCAGATTTGGACAGATGCTCACCTTGGATCTACAGATACTGTTCAATCTAAGTTCCTAAGGCAAAAAAAATTCTGTTCCATCCTGTGTTCCAAATGTTTCATTGCGCCTGGAGGCTAATCTCTCCTTTGTTGAATTACAGATTTGGTCTAGGTAGGACATTTAATTATTGGCTTTGGCTAAATTTAAACCCCACTGGTCTACTACCTTTAGTATTACAAGATTGTCATGAGCACGCTTGGACTAAAATTGTCAACCAAAAGCTTTACTTTTCTGGTTTATCACCACAGTAGTTATTATCACTGAGCTTCACTAAAGCAAATAATTAGACAGCACCTATATGATACTCAGCGACAGAATAATTTGGCCACGATAAGGAAATTTTGTCCATGGTATGATTATTTTCCACCTAGTCATTTTGACACTTTGGCATCCTATTTTGGAATTTAACAATTCCAAAATACAGATGTGCTTTCACTTGTGAAAGGTTAAATATATCAGCTGTACTTGAGGGTCGATTTCAAAAAAATTCCGCTGAAAAAGCAGTAATGTCATGTAGAGATGGAAGTATTGCATCAGTAGCTCATGTGCTTCCAGCTTGCACTCTTTATAAAGATTTGAGGAGTGAGGTTCCTACCCCTCTACTGAGTCATCCGCAACTGGATCTAATGGTTGGACCGAATGGTCAGGGGTCCCTTTACCTTCTTTACTATCCATACCAGGTTGCTCAACTATTGCTACTGTGTCCTTTCTTCTAGGAGATCAAGATAATCAGGTAACAGCAAAAACTGCAAAAATTTTAGCAGGGACAATTAGAATAAGATCTATTATTTGATTATAGGGACGCGGGTGGTGCTGTGGGTTAAAGCCTCAGTGCCTAGGGCTTGCCGATCGAAAGGTCGGCGGTTCTAATCCCCGCGGTGGGGTGCGCTCCCGCTGTTCGGTCCCAGCGCCTGCCAACCTAGCAGTTCGAAAGCACCCCTGGGTGCAAGTAGATAAATAGGGACCGCTTACTAGCGGGAAGGTAAACGGCGTTTCCGTGTGCGGCTCTGGCTCGCCAGAGCAGCGATGTCACGCTGGCCACGTGACCCGGAAGTGTCTTCGGACAGCGCTGGCCCTTGGCCTCTTTGAGTGAGATGGGCGCACAACCCTAGAGTCTGTCAAGACTGGCCCGTATGGGCAGGGGTACCTTTACCTTTTTTTATTTGATTACTGATGTAAACCTCCATAATGTATTTTGTATAGTTAAGTTTTTACCTCTATCTTCAGTACATTTTATTTTATTTTATTGCTATGGCTAGTGGCTGATGAAAATAAAGATAATTCTGATGTACCTTATGAAGTAATGGGATACAATTTGTGTATTTTCTGAATATTCACTCTTAAATTACAAGAGCTTTCAATTTTGCTAAGTCAGTTCATTTCGTCCACAAAATAGGATTAACGAAACATTTAAGAGCATTACAATAGTTCAGCTTGAAGACTATGTTGACAATGCAGAACTGCAGAAATAAATAAAAAATTGATACATTTTGCGCATTTAGCACAGACAACTCAAATCCCCAGTTTAAATAGTCCAGAACAGAATGCTGCCTCAAGCAAAAGTATTGTTTTTCAAGCCTGTAAAATGCATTACCTTTGCTGGGATGTTTGCTAAACGGCATACTGCTGTCTTTCACACACTATGATGTGATCCAGCACGTTACCAGATTGCTAGCATACTTTAGCACATACTTCATTTTTAAGATTATGTAATCAGTTGATAGCAGTTCTATATGCAAACTGCATATGCTAAAACAGAGGTGTGTGAAACAAAAGGTTATGCGAATGAAATATGGGCACATTCAAATGGGATGTGTTTCATCCCTGTGCAAACCACGTGATGACTGTACGTGTATCTTTTTCAATGTATATCCACATGCTAAGAGGCCACAGTCTGTTGTAGCTTCCCTTACATTTGTACATACAGTGAAACAGATTAATGTATAATTAGCACATGAAGTTTGAATATGTAGTGTGCAGTGCTAGCTGTGTAGGACTCTAGTTATGTCTGAATAGACCTAAGATGATACATTAAAAAAGGAGGCAGTAGAAGCAGGGTGAGGTGGAAGAAAATAGCTGACAGTTGGGTTTTTAGGATAATGTCCTCTAAAACTCCCAGGAAAATATATTTGTTATCTGTCTGGAAAGTGCAGTTTGTTCCATTAGTACTGGATTGAATCTCATGTTTGCCAATTAGCTAATGGAGAAGTATTTCTCCCCTTTTTGTGGAGTCTTGTATAAGATTCAGACAGAGAATTGTGAAACAGATGCTAGCAGATGGGGCAAAATTTTCAACCCTAGCTCAGTTATGGTTAAATGGGAGAGAAGGCACACCCCTAAATATTATGAAATGCAGCATTCCTTGAGCCCAGAGGATTCAAAAACTCACTCGACATGCAGTCATTGCCCTGAATAATGTGTACAAGGCCAATCCTGTAATTAACCTCACTGACTATAGATACGGGAAGTGGATGAGTAATGAGATAAACCTTCATGATTGGTCTTCACATGTTACCATTACAACATACATCCTGATTTCCAGGTTCTCCTGGTGTATCATGAATTTGGAATGATCTGAAAGTCATAATCCACATTCAAATAAGGTGTGCTTATAAAATTATTTCCTGTCAAATTTCTTCCCAGATTTTTCATTCAGCAATAGCAGATTTCATCTAAATTTCATAATTCAGTATGTTATCAACAATTATTAAGACAAAACATAAACATACACACTGAGAGACGCAATATGTATATAATAATATGCTCTAGCTCTGAAAGTTTTCATAAAATTACAAATATCAAGAGTGACTGAAAATGCCCCCTATTGGTTAACATGATTATGACATAGCTCCTCACTTTTCCCAGCTACTTCAAGAAACTTCACAAACTATTGAGCTTACAGTGGTACCTTGGGTTACATACACTTCAGGTTACATACGCTTCAGGTTACAGACTCCGCTAACCCGGAAATAGTACCTCGGGTTAAGAACTTTGCTTCAGGATGAGAACAGAAATCGTGTGGTGGCGGCACGGCGGCAGCAGGAGGCCCCATTAGCTAAGGTGGTGCTTCAGGTTAAGAACAGTTTCAGGTTAAGAATGGACCTCCGGAACGAATTAAGTACTTAACCTGAGGTACCACTGTATACCCTTTCTGTTTTTGTTGACCTCTGTTTTTGATGGCCCCTGCCATCATCTGTCAGGTAGCCAAATGCTATCAGGCCTTTAACTTGAGCACCACTCCTTCAGATACATTTATTGCACCGAGAGTAGGTATATCTACTCCAATAACATTTTGTAGGCCACCAAGTTACCTTGACACAGCAGGTCTTTTTAGGACAAGACAATTGCAGCCCTAACTTTGGCGATTGGGGAGGGACCACTGAGAAACTTTCTTTTTCCCTGACCCCTATCTCTAGGCTCCTGGGTGGGGAGGTTGGGGGGAGAGAACCAGAAGACTCAGAAAAGCGTAGCCACTGAGAAAGATTACTAAATATGAGTGGAAGCTATGCAGCCTGGTGTCATTATTGTCTCCCATTTGGAATGGAGGAGTAAAATAGATGTCTATGAACTGTAAGAGTGCTTTTGGCACAAGACATTTTAGCACCTGAGGCAGACCCCAAAATGCACCCCCCCCAAAAAAAAATTTGATTGATTCAAAGATTTAGAGGCCATCTTTTGGGTGGAAAGCAGTGAATGCTTTCCAAATTAAATATTCTTGAAATAGTTCTTGAATTTAGTTAATACATTTGGAAATGGGGTATATAAATTAAATTAGGACACCTGAGAAAATAACAACTACAAAAACAACACCAACACCGCTATCCTATTAAAAATGGCTGAACACAATAATTTCAGTAATGGCAATAAAAATAACTAGTTTAAGGTAACTGATACAACAAAAGACCCAATGAAATAAAAGTAAAATAGTGTTGATGCCAGACAAAGCTTGCTAGGAAATGTATTTGACATGAAATGAGGCCAGAAATGAGAAGGGGGTTTCTCCAGTCACCATCTGCCTACCTCCAGAGGTTAGGGGGACTCACAGAAGGCTTCACATGATAAATGAAATACATGGGGAGGTTCGTGTGGCCTTGTGTCCCGGCTCTATATTTCCTGTGACCCTGACACAGTTTTCCTCATTGTCTGCTTTCGACTTCTGCATTGTTTCTTATGACCCAGGTTCCTATTCCTCTCCTAGACAAAACTCCGGTTGCTCCCAACATGGGTTCGGGTGCTTTCCTGGAAGTCTATTTTTCTATTAGCTATACTTTTGTCTTTTCCGCTTAGCTAGCTCTCCTTCCCTGGCCCTCAGAGCCTCAGAACAGTTTGCACACCTAGTCAATGAAAGGTACTTAATTCTGCAAGGATTTGGGATCAGAAGGCTTGTACCTAGTAGGAAGAGAGATAAACACTTATAAATCAGCCAACAGCAATACCTCTTAATGTACCCAACTTACGCATTTTCTCTCTCTTAATACTTTCATTTAAACATGTTCTCCATTTATCTTTAGATTCACAAAGAAACATAGGAGATAGTGATCTCTATTTTACATAAGCCCAGGGGACCACGTATGGGCACCATCTGTACATCCTCTGCATTTGTGACTGATTAGTGATTACTCTTCAGGACCACTTCCAAGGCTAAATCAGACTTAATGTGGGAAATCCATAAGCATGGTCTGAGGACACATTATGCAATCCTGCAGTGTGCCTGACCAAGCCGTTTCGTTTTAAAATTAACTAGAAGGCATGCTGCGAGAGAATTTGCATGACAGATATATCTACCACTGAAACATTTCGAGATAGTTAAAGACAGGATATAATAGTTTCTAGGCAACCCATGACTAAGTGCTGACAATTATTAAATTAAAGGAAGAAGCAGCAACAGCTGCCACCATCTGATTTGGGAGAACTGCAGTGCAGCTTATCTAATAATACAAATACTAAGAAATGACTTGCTGGAACGCACAAGGCCAATTCAGCCCAGCAGCTGCCTCCAAGAGTGGATAGGCAGATGCCCTTGGGAAAGAGGGCATGGATACTGTCTCAAAACATGGACCACACATACCTTGGGTAATTCCTCCCCCCATGGTCTCACAACTGAATTGCTTCGATCTTTAGCAAATGAAAGACACACAAGTTACAGGGTCTTGAAACTGATCTGATATCCAAACTAGATTCCTGACGCTGATGAGACACAAGCAACAACCCCAACCCCAATGCAATTCCAAATTGTTGCTTGGAATAAGCATGCCTGGCATCGCTTAATATATATGCAAACCTTTCTGATGACAGTTAAAGATTGGGATAGTATAGCACTTTGAATTAAGTGTCCCCTTAGATAATTTCAAAGTCCACATTTACAATGCAGTTTGGCAACAACATTAAGATAAATTTGACTGCCCTGGTTTGGGTGAGACCCTGCTTTACCTTTTTACCATAAGCAATCAGAGAGCAAGAAAATGTGCCCCCATCCTTTCACTAGATATGCCTGTCTCAGCTCAGATAAATCAGACGTCCATGAATGGATATAATATTTGAATAAGGTTCATGTAAATTTCTGTGCAAGTAAACCCCAGTTATGCCACCCCACCCCCTAAAAGCCAGGAATGGGTGGAACAATTTTGGGCTAGGCACACATATAACATATGTTATAATATGCTTAATTATAAATAGTCTCACCTAACCTTTTGGGGAGGGGAATAATAGAGCCAAATTTTCATTTTCATGTGCAAAGCCAGACCCCAAAATGCTGGTTTTAAGTTCCCAAGAGAGTGAGGAATCCCTGATTTAGAATACAGGGCACAGATCACCTGGAAATATCAGGAAGTTCACAAGACATAGGGAGCTACATTATACTGAACTGGGCCATCTAGTTCAGTATTGCCTGGCAGAAGCTCTACAGTTTTACACACAAGAACTCTCCCAACATTACCTGGAGATGCTGGGAATTGAACCTGCATGTAGAGCAGATGTTCTACCGCTGAGCACTACTTCATGGTGTTCACCCTAACTTCAAGAGAGTATGGCTTGCACTATATAATTTTAGGTGGAAAATTAAATTTGTGGGTAGCATTGATTTACCACCAAGACTTCTTAACATCACTGTTTTAAAATAAATGTCAGGAGAGCTGCCAACATATACTGGAGGGCATTACTGTAGCTGCACTTTTGCTGAAAATCTGCATGAGATGTATAAAATACCTAAGGGGTGATTCCCTTACCTCTCCTCTATGTGCAGCAGGGGAAGCTAAACGATGCCCTTACACTTACCAGCTGTGCCTACCCTGCCTCCAACATCCCTTGTAGTTGTCCCTTGGAATTCAACAGACTACACCAGAAATTCTCGGGATATCAAATCCAAACTCTTCTTCTTCTTCCAAAGGAAAATTCCTTACTTCATCAAAAGCAAGGTTTTGTCTGTTAGTTTATCTGAGCATAGCACCAAAATAAGATACACTGTCCTGGCTAACACTGCTCAATGGCTAACCAGATGCAATGCACTAAGCTATATAAAGGGTCTCATGTGTGAGGATGTAGAGAACTTCCATGCAAATTAATTCTTGGCCCTAGCCCTGTGGACTAATCGTTTATAAACAAGTCCCTTTCTCTGCATGACACCAACAGCTACAAGAGAGATTATTCAGCACTACAGAGTGAGACACTGACACACTTCACAGTTGTTACTGATTTCACATTTCCTTATTGATTTTACCATGCTGACGAATGGAAGTGTAAAATCCTAAAATAGAAAGCTGGTCTCTCTAAACGGCATGATGAAATCTGCATAAACTACATCCATTCAAAAGATCTCACCAGTTTACAAATAAAGCGATAGCAGAAGCTACAAGGATAGCCACATCTTTGCCACACTCTCTTGCAACACAATCTGCTATAAATGTGGCAAGGAATGGAGGGAGAGCGGAAGAGGTGGGAAGAAGCTCCAGTTTTCTGACAAGAAGAAATGCAGGTTAATGAATGCCCTTCAGGTCAACTGCAGTTTACTCAGAATAATCCCTCTTAGAGTAAGCATCCAGTGGGCCGGAATCCAATCTCCCAACGAAATTCCTACAGTTTATCAGGCAGGTGCAGGGCAGGGAGGTTTTGGGGGGCCACAGGTGCACCACCAGTGACAGAGTCAGACATGCACTGCTACTGTCCTGACTTCATGTTTTAGAAGTGACCTGAAAACATTACTAAAAGGGATGGAATGGGGCAGAGGAAAAACAAGGTGTTTGCATGCTTTCTCAATGGTATTTCAAATATGCATTATTTCATTTAAGTGTGTGGTGCCTTGGGACATAACCCCAACATAAGTTGGGCATTGCCTGCATCCTAACATAACTATGGGATCTATAGGTATCACATAAATGACCATTCAATAAATTTTATATTGCAGGAGGCTGGGTAAACTTTTATGGCTTAAGGGATCCCTCTGGAATACCTTTCGGGGGGAGTGGCACATGCCAGCAGTTGGTATGGCTACCCCCACACAGCCCCCCCCCTCTGACCATGCAGATCCAACTGAGTAGGGGGAGCTCACCACATCACTTCTCATCAAATTATCCATCTGATTTATACTCGTACTACTAGTGGGGCTCCACCCACCCCTGTGCTGTATCTGTTTTTATTTCCTTTTTGCTCTCACCGTCAAAATCAATGAGGGCCAGCAAAATTTGCTTAGGAATGCTGGATCAGGCCACCAAAATGGAGGTGTACTGAAACTATTCCCAGAAAATGTCAAGGCAGGCACACCAAATAAGCCAGATATGTGCATCGTCTTGGCCACACACGTCTGACACTGATGAGAACCATTTTAATAAACTTCATTCAGATGAGCATGTGTTAAACACCAACAAATAAATCTAGATAATAAAATATGGAATTTTCTGTTATTGTCCTTTGGGGCATCTGTTCATCTCTGTAGGTAAAATACATGGGAAGTGGGAAGGAAGGACTTGGCAATATAACCTTTAGAGACTTCTCTGAGCTTGGCCACAAAAAGGAAATAAATAAGAGCTCCTGTAAATTAAGTTCCAGCAAATGAAGTGACCAAGAAACTCATTAGGATTCAGAGAGAGTCAAAAGCAGTAGACTAAAAACTTGCCTGCAGCATTTCATAGCCACTGAAAATGTAGCTTTAAGCTTGCTCTGGTGGAAGTGAGAATGCAAACAGATCTTGCACATGGCAGCCCCAAACCCTGAGGGTAATGTACTTTTTCCCTTTCATGCACTCATTTAGAGCATCAGATGAACATATAAGGAAACAATGGCATTCCAGCAATGCATGGCAGAAACAGTCAGGAAAAACGAAGCTTTATGTACACAGATTGTGTTGCATTCAGCTTTTGCCACTGGGTGACATAGCAGCTAGGCAACCAAGACATCCCTTCGATGTATGTAGGGCATTTTATCTCACCAACAAAAAGGAAAATTCAATTAGAAAGTGGTTTACATGCCTGTGTTCCATGCCAGGGAAAGTATATTTCCCACTTAGACAGTAGGTCTATTAAAAGCCTAACTCAGAGTAGGAAAAGGGAGAACAAAACCCCCGAAGGCTTCGCCAGCCCTGCATTTGTTGTCCTTGCCTTTTTTCTTCTGCACCCCAGAGTGTGCTCCTTAATATGTTTACAGAAATTAGCAGCTAGTAGAGGGTGAAGCCTCTTCCTTAGGCTATACAGCATATCTCTGCAAGTAATGAGCACAATCCAAGTGGTACACTTTCAAAACTTTCTTTTTCTCCCTCTGATATACAGTAAAGCCTAAGGTTCTTAAGAGTCTGTGTCAACTCGGTAGGACTCAGTAAAAAAAATTACAAACCAGAGCAACCCCATAACCTAGCCCCCCCCCCCCAGCTCTAGAACTTGTTGTTGTCGTCATCATCACCATTATTTATTATTGTTATTCCCACCACTACTACTATTTAATTTTATTTTGTTTTTCAGAGATACATTAGATACTTCCAAGAAATTCAACTTCCATTAGGTTAATATATATGTTTCAACACATAAACAGATACATGTATATAATATATGATAGTAGATGCTAGAAACTTGGTAAATGCCAACGTCTACTGATTAGAAGATCAGCCATGACACAGTTGCAAATGTTCTGTAACATCCATGGCAGGCTACATGTTCTTTATATGAAAACATGGAAGACATTTTGGGGGCATCATTAAGTTGGCTGTGATGTTCCATTGGTAAATGGGTTTAAGCAGAGAGGGTGGGATGGGCAGGGATATGGAAGGTACTCAAAATGGCGTGGTGTGATTACCTGTGTGCACTCTCATTCACATGCACACATACTTCAAAGGTGTATGAGGAACATACTGATGCACCTGTAATTGACTGGGTTAAAATATTTTAATTGCTACATGGCAGACAAGTCCATTTTTTCCAATTTCTGTATTTCCCCCTTTTATAAAAAAAAATAAAATCTTGAACCTGACATTTGGAAAGAGATTGAGAGTTCCACAATAAGACAACAGTATTAGACTAGAGTTAGCAAATAAACTCCATTATGAAATACAAATTCAGCACAAACAAACAACACATCTCATGAGAAATAAAAACAGCTGGCTGATAAACAGAAGCAGAGTTCTTATATTTGAATGTGATTGAATTGCATACATTGGTCATTTGCAAATCTCTTTATAATTTTCTTGATTGAGGCCATTTTAAAGCCACTGTTCTTTGGGGAGGAGAATCATTAGGATGAACCAAATAATGTCAATATTTTATGTCCTGTCCCCCCCCCCCCGAACATTTTTGGCCATTGCAACAAAATTCTATATTTTTATTAAATTGTTAGAGAGTTTTCATGTAGTAATGATGTTCTCAATTGCACTTCAGTTCACAGATTTACTCATTTAGCAGGAATAACCTAAAATCCAGAGCCAGCCCAGCCATTAGACAGGATGGGGCTTCAGAAGCCCCTTAGGCAGCACATCCACAGGAGCCCTGCCTGCCCACTACCTCTGTCTGCGGCAAAGAAGCACTGCCACCACTGGTGCAGATTTTGGGTAAGATTGCGTCCATTTTGGAAGAGTTGTAGTCTTGCCTGATATTGGTGCTGATGGCAGCGGCAATGCTTCTCCACCAGCCTCAGATGCAGTGGGGCATGTTGTGGTGGCAAGTAACACAGTGGCAGCAAGAGCAGGTAGGTAGTGGCAGAAAGACAGCACTTCCTATTGTGCCTCAAGTGCAAAACAGGACACGCCCAGCGTTAGAAACTGAGATATGAAAACTAGGAGTTAAACGGCACCTTAAACCTGGGTCATGGGCACAACAATGTCTAGGCATGTTTTTTTTAATAACAAAAATACAAAGCTGAAAATGAATGAACTGCAGCTAAAATATTAAGTTCATTTTTCACATGGTCTACTCCTTCCCCTGCCCACCCCCCTAATATTCTTAAGAATATTCTTCTCCAGTCTTCAGAGAGTAGCTGGAAGTGGGAAGACAGAAAAAAGTCCTCCTTTCCTTCCACTCTGCAGTTTAAATCTGAAATCTTAGGCGCAGTACTGAGCCCAGAGCTCAGAAACTGCTCGCGCTAATGAAATTACCTGTTGCAAAATGCGCCTAGAACAATGGGAGTTTCGAACACTGGACACGCCCCTTTTGTTAGAACCATAAGTGTTTCAGATAAAAGCAATATTCAAATGCCTACCAATAGCTCGATTCAATAACTCACACTCCTAAATCTCTAACTCCGATGCCCAAACTATCGGACAAAAGGAAATGGATTAACATTTACCAGCAAAGGTAAGTAAATAATTTTCAACTGTACAAAGGGGGCAGGGAAGATTTACAAGTTTTAAAAAGATTACTTCATTAATTTAAAAACATTTAAGTTTAAAAACACATTACTTCATTAATGTGCATTACATTATTCTTAGGATTTGGTTACAAATATTGGCTTTCCATCATCAGGAACATTTTGAAATTGGCTTAGAAATAATACTGTTATATATAATACAATTACCTAGACTCAAAACTGGAAAGCACAAAAATTATTGGGTTCAAATTCCTGCACTAATGGAAGGTCTGAATAAACTCCCTTCCCTCAGGAAAAGGAAATATAAGAGGAGTAGGACTCAAACCATTCCAGAACAGCATTTTCTTCGTGTGACCTGTTGTTGACATTGGTGCAAGGAGAAAACACAATTCAGACCACATCCAAGAACTATTACCACTTGTGATGGTGAAATTCGCGACAGTGGTTTTGTTTATTAGTTTGTTTCGCCCCAAGCATGTATCTGTAAACTTTCTGCAGGACATTTTGAAGATAAAGTCCCTTGCATCTGTCATGATTTAGACTTCATATTTAGTGCGGTTCCACTAGGTGTCCAGAATACTGCCTGATCCAGCATTGTTGGATCAGTTTCAGTCAGTGAGGCCCAAGGGTGTGGATGAGGTGCTTGGGCAGGTTCAGCCAACTATTTGTGTGCTGGACCTTTGCCCATCTTGTCTTACTGCAAGAAATAGGGAGATTTCTGGATGCCCAAGGGTTGGTAAATTCCTCTTTGAGAGTGGGAACAGTCACAGCCTCCTTGGGGAAAAAAGGCACTTGTTAGGCAATTCCTAAAGAAACCGAACCTGCAGCCAGAATATGCTAACTATAGGACAAGATAATGCCACTTTAAAGGTTGGTTTATTTGAATACTGTTACAGAGAAATTCAGTGTTTGCAATCCAGCCACCAACTTATCACCAGCTTCATTTACTGGTCTTGTTAAACATAATGTGGATGAGCCTGGGGAATGGGGACAGTGTATTTATGAGGATACGACTGGCAGCATTTGCTTTCATTTAAGTTGAGTGTTATGCCCAAACATAGATGAGCTGCAGTTAATTTTAAATAGGGTTTGCTGAAGCACACCAACTTCAAACCTTGTTTCAATAAACCATAGCTTAGTATTCACAAGTAACACAAAAATGTGACCAAAAATGGAAGTGAAAACTTCCAAATTGCCTGGCTGCCATACTACTGGGGCCGTCTGAGGCTCACCCAGGCTTATTCATGTTAAATAATAAACCATACCTGAATGAAAAGTTTGGCCATTGTGAAATCAGCCCAGGCAATCTTCTAGTTTGGTCAATTTAATGGTTTTTTGGGAAGCTTTTTGAACTTACACAGTATGAAAATCAAATCCCTGCTTTCAGACATAGTACTGACTTGCAGAATTGACCAGTGGGGGGGAAAGAAACCCAAAGAAAGAAAGAAATGCAAGGATACTGGATTGCTTGGGGTGAAAAGGAAGGAGAGTGCTTTTATCTTTATTGCTTTTTAAAAGCCAAACATGATGATTTTTTTTAAAAAAATCTGTAATGCAAGAACAAGTTGGATTTACATAAAGCCACAAATTTTGGAAATGTAAACTAGTACACCTGTGAGCATATATAAGATGATATCCAACTGTGGGGAGTTAGGAAGACCCTTCAGAACAGATGGGACACAGCAGCTGCATTTCAACTCCAGGGTCCTGGGGCAAGGTGAAGTGTAATGTATGTGGTATTCACTTAGCCACAATGCTGATTTCCCCAGCTAAATCCAGTGAGATAAATGTGGTCAGACCCCCACTTCCTCGACCCTTTAGATGACTCTTGACTGCCAGGAGACTATATTCACTTAGCCATTTCTTGTAAAATTATTTTCTGTAGGGTTTACATTAAAATCCATAGTGTCTTTGTGGAAATACCCTGATAGCATCCAACCAGGAAATTCATCATGAAGGCAATTAGTAAGAGCCATGGACAAAACACGTTCCTCTAGGGATTCACTACCCAATATGCTATTTTTAAAAATGCACGGCCAGTAGTGCTGGTTCCCATCTATATATATATTCTCAGATTTTCCCCTCCTTTCCTCTCTTTGCAATCCAAGTCCAGGAAATAAATTAATTCCCATTTTACCTAAATGCTTCTCCAGAAAAATACAATAAGTGGTTTTCAGAGTTTCTATATTTGTCTTAGGCTTGCTGTTCCTGAGAATAGCTGGGGCTAGGTAGAAGGGAAGACTGCCTGCCAGCTACATCCTCTCTTGTACTTCCTAATTGACTTTTCCCCTACTCTCTATTGTGGCAAAATTAAAAGGCATGTCTTAGATTTAGTCATGCATTCATCAATTTTACTTTCATCCCCTGAGTGCAAAGATGCTGAATAACTGTCACCTCCTATCAAGGGCTGAATTATTTGTGTAATGATGGCTCACTTGCCTTCCAGACTACAACAGAGAAGTCCTCTTATTTTACTAGTAATAACTCTGCGCCTGGATAGAATGAAGAAGGACTCCCCGAAGCAATGTTAGAAACTCATATATGTAAGTTAATTGCCAGCTGGCACCTTAAACCTAGGTTACGGTAGCCACAATGGACTGTCTAGGTGCATTCCCCCCCCGCCATGAGATTTATTATTATATTTCCTTTCATTTCTGTACCACTTTTTTTTTTTTTAAGTGGTCTACAACACATTAAAACAACAAATAAAACAATCAAGAATAAAACAAATTAAAGCTTGGAGGAAAGTATTTCAGATCCTCCTCTAAGTGACATTTGCTTTCCCCATATTAATTTACCCTGCTTAATTTATGTAGCTGCCCCATAGCAGAAGTCCTCTGGAAAACCAGTGTGGTGTAGTGGTTAGTGTTGGACTAGGACCAGGGAGACCAGGGTTCAAATCCCCACTCAGTGATGAAGCTCACTGAGTGACCTTGGGCCAGTCATCGGCTCTTAATCTACCTCCCAGGGTTGTTATGGGGATTAACTGGGAAGGGGGTAAACCATGTACTCAGAGAGAGAGAAAAAGTTATCCTGCTTACCTGCTTAAGAAAGCAGGAGGAGCCAGCCAGAAGGAGATGTCAGCTGCCAACCTGGCATCCAGAGATCTCCATGTGTAGTTGAAATTTGACCAGTAGCAAAACGTGCCTGGCTAATTTCAAACACTGCCCCCAAGGCATACCAGATGGGAGAACTTCACTCTCTTAGTTTGGACAATAATCTAAAGGGGGACATTTAAAAGGAATGCGTTTTAAATGCATTCAGTAGGTATACAGATTCCTCCTTTGAGATTTATGATGTGATCTTATGCATGTCTACTCAGAAATAAAACCCAACCAAATTCAGTGGCGCTTATTCCCAGGTAAGAGTACATAGGATTGAATCTGCAAGACGGTACAGTGGTACCTCAGGTTACGAACTTAATTCGTTCCGGAGGTCCGTTCTTAACCCAAAACCGTTCTTAACCTGAGGCGCGCTTTCACTAATGGGGCCTCCCGCTGCCACTGCGCCACTGGCACAGTACCTGTAACCCGAGGTACTACTTCCGGGTTAGCGGAGTTTGTAACCCAAAGCGTTTGTAACCCGAGTTGTTTGTAACCCAAGGTACCACTGTATAGATTACCAATGATCACACTGCCAAGAATAAAGTTCAATCAATCTATAATAGGCAGAACTAAACATAACAAGAGAAAGGTTAAAAGGGTGGGTATACTATGAATGTAAAAACAGATATTCTAAATTGTGGTGGAAGTTTTTTGAACAAACATGCATTTGTAGCGTTCCCCGGCACTTCTATTTTGAAAGAATGTGTTTCCAAACCACTTTGACCACACTTTGCTTTTGGAATTAAAGGCCCTCGCATAATGCCTGAAGGCATCAATCCTCAGTAAAAAGATAGGTGCCCTAACCTCATTAGACGATACATTACATAAGTTCATCAAATCCTGTTTGTGGAATTAGTTATATCACAGGTCATTATCAAAACCTATAGAAGTGAGTTCCCATGTTTAATGGGATGCTACACAACCTGGGTGCATTGGTTTGCTCCTAATGGTTAGCATTACACAACACCTCTTAATAAAGAACAATAATCAAAAGCACTGACAGAGGTTCACTAGACTGTGAAAGTTAATATTTGCTTGGTGCTAAGCACCTAATTGGGACGTGGGTGGAGCTGTGGGTTAAACCACAGAGCCTAGGACTTGCCGATCAGAAGGTCGGCGGTTCAAATCCCCACGACGGGGTGAGCTCCCGTTGCTCGGTCCCTGCTCCTGCCAACCTAGCAGTTCGAAAGCACGTCAAAGTGCAAGTAGATAAATAGGTACCACTCCAGCGGGAAGGTAAACGGTGTTTCCGTGCGCTGCTGTGGTTCGCCAGAAGCGGCTTAGTCATGCTGGCCACATGACCCAGAAGCTGTACGCCGGCTCCCCCGGCCACTAAAGCAAGATGAGCGCCCCAACCCCATAGTCGGTCACGACTGGACCTAATGGTCAGGGGTCCCTTTACCTTTTTAAGCACCTAATAGTGATATACTTCCCTCAGAAAGCCTAGAGGCCACACCAACTGCTTTGCCAGTGGAAAAATAGGTGCTGCTGCTGAAGCAGAACTACCTCTTGGATGCCGCTTTTTTGCTATTATCTTTTAAAAATTGAAATAGCATGCAGCTTTCTTTAAAACAATTTAAAATCAATCTCTCTTTTGCTTAGGGTCACAGGGAACAAAGCATTTTCCATGTTAAATGTCTTAGTATTTAAAAAATACATAAATGAAAAACACTGCCATTGGTGCAGCCTTCCACAGCTCAGTGCCCTCCTCCTGCTTTGAGCAACAACTCTCCTGCTAGGCTACTGTAACCCCTTGGAAAGCTCCAAGACTACAGTACCTAGCAGCCAGAAAACTTGGGATGATTGGGAAAGAAGACTTGCCATCTCTCTCTCCAGCTTTTCCCCATTGCTGTTGCACTGGAGGAGAAACAAGGAAGCATGCAAAGAACTATCTAGACCAGGGGTAGGCAACCTAAGGCCTGGGGTCCGGATGCGGGCTAATCGCTTTCTCAATCCGGCTCATGGACGGTCCGGGAATCAGCGTGTTTTTACATGAGTAGAATGTGTCCTTTTATTTAAAATGCATCTCTGGGTTATTTGTGGGGCCTGTCTGGTGTTTTTACATAAGTAGAATGTGTGCTTTTATTTAAAATGCATCTCTGGGTTATTTGTGGGGCATAGGAATTCGTTCATATTTTTTTTCCAAAATATAGTCCAGCCCCCACATGGTCTGAGGGATGGTGAACCAGCCTATGGCTGGAAAAGGTTGCTAACCCCTGGTCTAGACCCCACCCACAGGATGCCAACTGCATTTAAGCCAGCCTGCATTGCCTGCTTAGAGTGCAGCAACTTATGGGTTACTTTCCCCCGTTTTAAGATTTATCTTGATTTTCTACCTGATATTTATAAAGTTTGACTGACACTGCTTCACTATAATATGGACTTTATGCTGTATCATGCTCATCAGATTGTTGACTTTATCCTAATTGTTTGAGAAGTTTTCTAATTAATTGTTTTTCAAATTGCTGCAGTGTTTTTATACTTCTTTGATTGTTTACTCTGAGCCACTTTGGGCATAGCCTACCATGGTAAATCTGCATATAAATTAATTTCAATAATCCAGAACCTGTTTTATAGCAGAGCCACACAAATACACTGTACATAGTCTAAAGGCATGGCAATGCATGCTTATAAGGCTCTGGTCTCTAAGGCTCAATCTAAGGCTAAGTCAACTTGGGCTAGTTTGAATGTAACACTAATCCAAATCATGGCTTAGGTCCCATGAGAGGAGACTGTGGCCAATCTTCCTGCTGCTGGCTGAGCTGCCATGAACTGAGCGATGGTTTGGGCTTAGTGAATCATCCAAACCAAATATCATGGTATGTCTGCCCCCTTATCCTTGAGGCAAACCACTAGCTGTAAACCCAAGAACCAACCTTGGTTAGAGTTCATGGTTTGGTCTGGAAGAGATAAACCATGAGCCTGGGTTTGGAGAATATTCTCAGCACAGGAGCAAAAGGAACTAGGATGGAGTGCAGCGGTCATGGCCACAATCTCTTCTCCCGGAGTTTGGTTTGGTTTAGTGTGCTGTGCAAATAAGGTCATTATATGCAGACTCCACAGATATATTGTTTCATGATTTCTGGCTGTGGCACAGTTATCGATTTCACACATGGAGTAAAGTGAAATTTACTCTTACAGGTTAAAAATAATAATAATAATCAAAGACCTCAATTGTGAGGTCCAGAATGCACAATCCTAAAAATCCATTTTACTAATGG
Organism: Podarcis tiliguerta; assembly: GCF_965153285.1. NCBI lineage: Eukaryota > Metazoa > Chordata > Lepidosauria > Squamata > Lacertidae > Podarcis > Podarcis tiliguerta. The sequence goes on along the minus strand of NC_139534.1, from coordinate 45,563,713 downwards.
GGAACACCAAGGGTGAGGCTAGTCCTAAGGAAACCAGTGAATCCATTGCAGAGAACTCACTTTCAGGCAACTATCAACCTACACAAATGCACTGCATTGCCAATATATTAAGTATCCAGAAAATATCTAGTTTTACAAACTAATCCAACACCCCACATATCACACACACTTTCTATCTCACACACAACAGAAGTCAAGTAACATGTCTCTCACGCTCTCTTATGTCACCAATTCTGACTCCATCAGCTAGGTTGGCTCTTCTTTGGCTTGCAACTGTTTGCTACCTTACAATACAAGAGAGACAGACTGAGTTGGTGCCATGGCAGCAATTTCAAATTTTGCATGTGGAGGCCAGCACTACACACTGTCTCCTAAGCATGAATACATGTGGAAAATTGATCAACTATCCAGAAGGGATAGTTGAAATGGTCAGTCCACATTCTTGATTTAAAATTGCATCCAGCTGTACTGTATCCAAACATATATGAAAACCTGCTTCATGATTTGAGGAACAATCATACAAATTTGGCTACAACATCTAAAGAGGTGTGCAAATGCACAGCAAACAACTTTCTAAAATATGTAGTAAATCTGTAGGCTGGTTTTCCACCAGTAAAGGTAAAGGTACCCCAGACGACTCTGGGGTTGCATGCTCATCTCGATCTATAGGCCAAGGGAGCTGGTGTTTGTCCACAGACAGCTTCCAGGTCATGTAGCAAGCATGACCAAGCCACTTGTTAGAGCAGCGCATGGAAACGTCGTTTACCTTCCCGCCAGAGCGGTATCTATTTATATATTTGACGTGCTTTCAAAGTGCTAGGTGGGCAGGAGCTTGGACCGAACAACGGGAGCTCACCCCATCGCAGGGATTTGAACCGCTGACTTTCTTATTAGCAAGGCCTAGGCTCTGTGGTTTAACCCACAGCGCCACCCACATCCCGGTTTTCCACCAAGAGTCCTTCAAAGCAACTAACAAATCTAAGAACACTTACAGATATAAATGAGAGGGGAAACCCCAAAACTATTATGTACAGTAGTGTAAAAATCATTAAAATATAAAAATAAGACAAGGCTCAGGGACTCCGTAAGGCCCTAAACCCCACTTTCCTAGGAATTAAGTCTCACCAAACTCAATAGGACTTACTTTTGAGTTAGTTAGTTAGTTAGTTAGTTAGTTAGTTAGTTTCCCATCCTTCTCAAGGCCTTCATTTCCTTGAGAACTAACTTTTATTTGACAATCAGCTCCCCAACTGGCTGGACATGTTTTGGCTTCCTGGTGGGCCACTCTACTCCAGCAGTTCTGAAATGAGTAAGCCCGCTGCAGTGAGTGTCTGAATTTCTTGCCAGCTTAAGGAATGGGTCCATCATAACCAATATGCAACTTATCCACTAGGAGGCCACTAGATTACACTTCTTAAGTGGAACACTGATTTGCCACAGGACTGGTGGCCATAAAGGTGTTACATCTACAAGGAAAATAATTCGCAAAAGGTGTTTCGTTCTTTTGCTCTGATGCTGTGATTATGGATCTCCCAGGGAAATACTGTTCTGTTGCATAATATTTTCCACCACTCAAGAGAGATAGTAGAAATGGTATTTTATGATTCTGCATATTTGGAATTTCTTGGTGTAACACTAGGGCTGGTATTTCAGTGTTTTAAAAGAGGGAAACATGTTGAAAATAAGATACTTCAAATAACACTTTATAGAAGTATGGAAACAAAGGATAGCGGCTATGTCCCAAGAGCATAATGGCATGACAAGGAATATGCCAAGATAAAAGCCAACTGTATTCTGGCAATTTCATATAATATTTAATATTAAATTGGAAGTTACTGCGAAGTAAAATTTGTGCATGCTCACAACAGATCAGCTAAAGTAGGACTGAAAAGGGAGACAAAATTTCTATTTCAGGGTTGCAAGGCAATCAAGTGAGAATACATAGAGTTGTGGAAGGACAAAGAGCAATACAAAAAAGCACTTTCCTTTGGCCATGTGATGCTATTTTACACTTAGTCTAATCCTGCACTGTCCTGCTACACTACTGCTGTATGTACTTCAATCACATTCATTTGCTGAAGAGTAAAACTGTTTGGCAATTGGTAAAACTGTTTGACTCCCTAGAAAAGACCCTGATGTTGGGAAAGATGGAGGGCAGAAGGAGAAGGGGACAACAGAGGATGAGATGGTTGGATAGTGTTCTCGAAGCTACCAGCATGAGTTTGACCAAACTGCGGGAGGCAATGGAAGACAGAAGTGCCTGGCGTGCTCTGGTCCATGGGGTCACGAAGAGTCGGACACGACTAAACGACTAAACAACAACAACAAAACTGTTTGGCAATGTTAAAATTGTGCCTGTAAGCCATGTTTGAATGGCTTTGCCACGAAAGGCGGTATATAATTTTCTCAAATAAATAAATAGCAAGATACAGTAGCCAGAGAACCATGAATTATTTCTGCTTTAAAGGCAAGGCATACCTATACTTCATGTTCCTACAGCGTGTTTTATGCGAGTGCATCTCAGGCCATTTACAAGGCAGCAGTGCTCAAAACACTGCAAAGGAGAAAGAGTGGTTCCCACAGGAAACGTTTGGGAGTTGCTGCAGTAATGAATTAGTGGCCAGAGGAACACCTGCCTCCAAAGGCAAACATAAATATCTGTACATGTCAAGTGCGAAAACTGATTATATGTACACAGAGAGTGAAGATAAATTATTACATTCAAACAAAAATCCAAAGTCAAACATAATATTACGAAAGCAAGAGAAAGCCACAGGAAATTGTTTGACAGCACTTTGTTGTCCTTCCCACCATGACTGTGATAGTGGGATAAAATGAGACTGGCAAAGCTTTATAACAGTAACATGAAACAAATTCAACATAAGGAGGAATTCATAAAGGCTTGGGACCAGGTTACTTGAGGAATCAGCTCTTTGTACAAGATCATCTTCAGGCGCCCTTCCCTAGGTGACCTCACCAAGCAGGGCATGACTGGTGGCTATTGGGGAGAAAGTATCGGTGGTGGCAGCTCGGTTATGGGATGCCATCTCTAGAGATACACGGCTGGCACTTTCTTTATACACTTTTCAGTACCAGATAACCCCTTAAATTTCCTAATCTTTTCAAATCTATGCTCTTTTAATCCATGGAACATTAGCAATCTGAACTATATTTTTAGTGATGATGTGCACCTTATTAAACAGTTTTACACACTGCCACTGACAATTGTATTCTGCTTTTTATTGTTTTGTTGACAATTGCATTATGAAATACTACACATAATAGTGTGTGTCTCTGGTTATAAATGAGAAAGGTAACCTGATCCTATTGCAATATTTTGTTACCATAGATTAATAGAAGCCCACAACATATCAACCAAAGCAACACCCTTTGTTTGGCCAGTGTACTAGCTTTATGATAGCTCTTTAAATACAACGGACTAACCCCTTGATGGTGAATTAAAGCATTAGTAGTTGGAAAAGAACTAGCTGCTATTCCAGCTCTTCAAATATGCAGGCCAACACATAACCAACCTTGCACCATGAGGCAACAGTCTCGCAGGAGGCAAAGCTATGCTGCTTATGTGCTTCCTCAAAGCAGTGCCACTGATTGCAAAGACAAAGCAAGACACCTCCTTGCACCAGCACTTAGAGCTGCCCACTGTATCTATTGCTCCCGTATGATAGGGCTTACAGACCGGGCTACAAAATGGATTAAACAAAATTGCAAATAGGTTTCTCCAAGTACTGCTCCTTCTGAACTATGAGGGGAGAAGTATCAGCATCCTCAGGGAAACACTATGGTTGCAGAAGTACAAAAAGAAGCTTTAGGGAATAAAAATAAGTGAGCAAATCCCTGATGATGAAAGGGCATGGGGACAAAGAAAAGAATGGGGAACTAAGAGAGAGGAATAACAGCATGAACACGGAACAGCATGAACACGGAACAGGAGAACTACACCATGTTTCCCTGCCCTGCCTCCATCCCAGTAAGAGGCAGCAACACCAGTGTTAAGGACGGTGGCTCCATGGCACCACCCCACCATTCCTGCTTTTAAACTTTGATATCATCTTAATATACATTTCAGCGCATGTAAGTTATTGTTTGGATGAGTAAGAAGCAACCCAATTGATATGCAGATAATCTCTCTCCTGTTTCTTCACAAGACATCCGGGAAAAGTTTGGATTCAAGTGGGCGGACAGCTTTTCAAAAGACACTGCCATACTAAATGTTAAGTTATTTTAGAACTAGCAAGTTTTATTTTTTAAAAGAAAGTTCTCTGTTGCCCACTTATAATCTCTCCAACGCACATTGCAAAGTGCTGCATTATAAATTGCGACATTATTTAAAAAACAAACCTTTCACATCTCAAGCAGAAGTATGGCTTCTGACAAGCAAATTTCAAGGAAATAATGTGAAGTGTGTTATAAAAGTAAGAATTAAATTAAAAACACTTTTTGTGTTTTTTAAAAAATCATTGTACAGTATTTGCCTTGGGGCTTTGGAATCAACAACTTGGGAAAGTCGTATTTTTTATGACCTAGCTGTGTTTCTAAGCACTTTCCCCCTCTGAACAATGAATTTACAATTCTCTCCCTTTTCGGTTCTCCAAATGCTTATAAAGTATAGCAAAACATTGGAACAATATATTTTATTTTAAAGGCATTATTTGTAAAATAAGAAAGCTTGTGGTCTGAATATATTTAAGGTGATACCTTCAGGACTCCTGCCCTTATGATGAAAGGAGGCAATTTCAATAGAAACATTAACAAGCGTACATTCAAATTTTGACTGTTCCTAGGCTCAGTTTTCTGAAGACATCAAATAATTTGATTTTGATTTGGGGGGGGGGGGTTGGTGCTTCCAAACATTACCACTGAGAAAGGAAAAGCGCCCTTAAATCTTAAGATTGTAGAAACCCATTGTAAAATCTGTAATTAACCAACTACTTCGAACAATCATTTCATTTTTTCCCTAATGTTTAAAAAGGCTGTTTAAATGCATTAAGTACTGACATGGCAAAATATCAGGGTCAGTTTGCTCTGCTCATGAAAGTATTAAATGGCTAACTCAGAATAAGAGGTCACATTGTGCATTTTCCAGCTCACATTAGAGCGCTCGCTCGCACGCACGCACGCACACACACACACACGTATATTGGAACTGATAGCCTGAGTTTGGAAAATGTGTAAGTAAAAATGAGCATATTTTGAAGATCTGTAAAAAATGAATAATTTATAAATAAAATAAATTCGTATTTCAGTGCAAGAGCAGGTGCACACAGCACACAGTATACACACCTCTTTGTTTTGCTCAGGTTGAAGCAGCACAAAGTAAGACATTTCCATTTAATCACAATGAATCATACTCCCTTTCTGTCCTCCTTGCCTTTAAAAAGTTGCACCACCACCACAGTGTGTACAAAACACAAAACTGTTCAGCTTAAGTCTTTGGGTAGCATCTCCTTTGGTTGCCAGGCAACAGTTTCTCCTGCTCTACTGTTATTGTCTAACTTGCAAGATGATTTCAACATGTTTACCTGAAATCCCATGGGTTTGGAAGGTGGGGTACTAAAAGACCCAAAGCCAATCTTGGCCAGCAATGTATACTTTTATCACCATCTGGAAAAGTATATGACCAATTAATAAGCTTAGCTTGCTCTTCTTATAAGTAAACAACTTAAAACATACACACAGAGGAAATGTATTGGCTGAAATTCAAAAATGGTGATATAACTGACTGTTAGGTGACTGAATTTCACTAAGAAGAATCTAGATTATGAACTGGAAGTGGCAGGATGTTTTTGCAGTGGGCCAGGGAAACTCATATATAACAGTTTTAGTCTGTTTTAGAGGTACATTATTTATTCTCCCCAACTCATGTAAAGGAAAACATTATTTATTCTCTCCAAACTTACTTAAAGCAAAATAGAGAATGTATTAAGAAACATGATTATGTTATTCTGTATTCATTTGCAGCTCAATCCAAAATCTGCCTACTCAAAAGTAAGTACCACAGATGGGACTATGTACTTCCTACCTAGTACTTGTGTTTACGATTGCAGCCCTAAGCTAACTATACCCCAGGTTCCTCGTAATGAGAACTGCAATTACAGCTTTGAAAGCACTGTTTAACCATTATTCATTAACTACTGCAACTATGGGCATTACACAAAATCTGTTGTTAAACTGTGTTAATCAACAAAGAACTGTTCAGAGCTAAGAGTTTTTGAACACAAATATTAGCAACTCTTGTCTCAAGTCTCAAAGTAGGCAGATCAAATAGAAAGACAAATTTATGTACCATAAATGACAAAGACATTAGGCAAGGAAAACTAAAGAACCATAAGAATCACAAAATAGGTCTTGGGGGGGGGGGGGGCGGGTACAACTTACCTATATTGAAGGAAGGAGTTGGGTCTGTGTAACTTTCCCAGCTGTTATATTGTTGATGGACAAGGCTGTGGCAACTAGCATTGTCCATTAGGATTACATTAAGGGAAGGTGCACAGGCCCCAGACTAACCCACATTATGGGTGCTTAGAACGGGAAGAAACAGAACAGTGATGGAAGCCTATATTATGGACTCACTGACTGCTTCATAGGTGTGGAAGGTGTGGAGAAGTTCCACACAGGATTCACTGGGAGTTGCATGCTTCCCTCTACATGTTCTGTAAAATGGTAGTGAAGGACAAAACTGCAGGTTGAAAATGCACAGAAAAGCACTCAGGGCCTGTTCTTGACCCCACCACACCAAGCACACTTCCAAAAGGTGGGAAAGACACAGAGCAAGGATTCAGAGGCTGAGCACAAGGGGTTTTAGTTCATTGCCTGTACAACAGAACCAGCTCTAATAAATTTTAAAACCTGCCTTGCTTCTTGAGAAGATTTCTTTACTCTTGAAATATAAACACTAAAAGCTTTCAGAGCCATTTTTAAACTGCCAAAGAGTGCTTATGCCAATAGCATCCATAATATTTCAACACAAATAGAACATTAAGTCCTCTAGTGCTCAGAAAGTTAAACACTTGCAAATAATTAAACATCCAGTATACTACATTGCATATGGAGGATCCCCACAGGGCTCAAAAGAGCCCTGCTTCTCTACTCTTGACCTCTCGGGATATGCTGGCAGCAAAACACCGCATTATGGGGAAAGGGAGGTCTGGCCAAATCTCCCAGTTTGCCTCCACTTGATCACATTATGGAGCTACAGAGCTCCTGTAACTTGACTGAGTGAAGGAGCACAAGCTTTAAGGAGATATAGGAACAACAAACAGACTTCCTAGTCATCTCTGTACCCTGGAAAGCTACCTGTGTGTGTTTTTGGTTCAGAAAATAACCACTAAATCAAAAGGGGAGCCCTCTGGGCACACAGGGAAGGACTATATACCCAAGCAATGAAAAACTAAGTCAAAGTAAATAGCAACCCCTCTAAACCTAAACAAAAGCACAGGGCTTCCAGAGCCCTCTTTAGCAATGCATTGCTCTAAAAGCAAGCCTCCAGAACTCACTCCAAATACCTAAGGTGGTATGTCCTAAGGCACTGCCTTTCAGCAGTTGTCTGCAAAAAGTCCAAAAGTATTTACTGCTGAGAAAGGAATGAAGCTCAAATCACTCTAGGTACAGGTACAGGTACAGCTGGCTAAGAGAAGTTGCTGCAATTAACTCAACCTGCTTTTACAGAAATTAGGGCTCCACATCCATGATAGAGTCCAGGGTGGATAAAAATCAATGGTTTTTTTTTAAAATAATAATAATAATAAAGCCAGAGTTTTTTTATTTAAATAGGATTTTTAAAATAAAATGCTTTTGGAGGAAAATGCATTTGCCAAGGTAATGTCTAGTTTGGCCCGCTGTCAACTGTCTAGGTGGAACATCAAGGACAAGTGAGGGAGATAATACCACTGTCAATAACCAGCAAAGACGGGAACTCATCTAGTTCTGACATGTTTGTGCCCATAGGAGTGAAATTAACTCTCTTTTGTTTCCAAAATAGTGCCAGGTCTTGAATCTTCCATAGGAGACTAAAAATAGACTCCTGAAAGATGTGAACAGGGCAACATACTCTCTATTCTTAGCAAAGAATTTCTTCTGTTTTGTACACAAACACTTCTGGTTTTGTTGGGTTTGACACAGAAAGAAATTGAGGGCTGGGTGCCCTCTCATTTCCCATGCTATTCCAAAGCACAATGTAGAATCATGAGAGAGAGCAGCACATTGGAATCTGTCATAAATTGTAATTAATATTACCTTGTGAAATGACAAATGGACAAGATGATTCCTGCAGCTGACATTACTATCTCAGACACAGAGAATGGCAATGTTTTATGAGTTTTACTTTTCAGTGTCTAACCTTCCCACCACTTTCCACCAGTGGTCAGGGATGATGGGAGTTGTAGTCCCAAAAATCTGGAGGGCCAAGTTTGCCTATGCCTGCACTATAGGAAATAAAAGACAGCTGGGGGAGCTCCATACTATTAGTACAGGGAGCAAGAAATCTGTACAGTATTTGCTTTCTGGCTGTTGGACCATCCCTGGTGCTTTAAGAAACAGGTAGAAATTGCTTTGGCTCTTGTGCAAGTTGCAATGAGAATAATTAAGTTTGCCTAGCAGGCATACTTTGGAGGACAGAGCCTATTCTAATTAGAATGGTTATATGTTAATTCCACCTATGGAGTAGGTTTTTTGACTAAGACTCAAAACCTATTTCCAGCAGTTCAGTCCATCAGACAATAATTACAGCCTAACCTTGGAAGCCCATTCAAATCATCTAATTATTTCACAAGAAATAGAGACTGGCATTTGAATGTTTAACTTACTACTAAGAAAGAGTGTGACATGCTTCCCTCCTGCTCAATACACCTTCTGTGGATTTGATTATATCCAGTTGTGTGGTCACTTCTATCAGGACCATTAGAGACAGAACTAGGTAGTTAGCATGTGCTATTGTTGATATTATCCGCTTTATATTTTATTTATAGGTTCAGAAACCTCTTGAGATATTGTCACCAAACTTGGCATGAGGTGGGAGTAGTGATATTCATTGATGTTGGGACACCAGGCATCATTTTGAATCAAAATGGTGGACCCCAAAGTTACTTTAGTGTGATTTTGCCCATTTGTTGGTCATGTTGCACCTGGGTTGAGAGGTATTTGTGAATGTGCATGCAAATTACCTTATTTACTTGAATCTAATGCCCAGCTTTTTTGGCCAAATTACGCTGTGAAAGATAAGGTGCACATTAGATTTGATGGCACATTTACATTCACCAGCAAATACTTTATTTGGTTTCAAGGTTCTGAAAAGTGAGGTGCACATTAGATTTGATGGGACATCAGACTCGAACAAATATGGTACCCTATCCATTTTAAAACCACAATGTTTGTATGTTTCTTTGAATTCCTGGGCAGTGTTGGGCACTTCATATATATATATATATATATATATATATATATAATGTTTCTCCCTGCCTCCCCAATAATATTTTAATTACACCTTCAATATTACTGAATCTTCTCCTGGATGAAGTTGTAAAGAATTTGGATTCATACAGTTCACACACAGATTCGCAGTAAGAAATAAATTGTGGCTTAACATGAACAAGCAACATGCTGATACCCACTATCGAATCACCTCCATTTTGCTCTTCCCTGCCTAGAGCCAAGAGGAAAAAAACCATATAGTTTGGTTTAATATTACGTGCAAACTAGTACTCACAGAAGTCAAGGTTTGTCATTGACAAACCTTGTTTGTCTCCCAGTTTCTCTCAAGCAGGCCCCTTACACAGGGACACTGCAATACTAAAAACTCAACATAGTAAACACTGTCCAACACCAACCATTTAATACTGCCCACATATGCAATACATTTTTCCAATATGCACAACTCTGACCTTGGAAAGTACTCCCTCTTTAAAATTACAAGTTTCATCAGATTTTGTTCAACAGCGAGCAGAGCTTACAGGTCTTAAGCATCTTGAGATGGAACAAATCCGTGTGATGTCAACAGCTAATTAAAATGAAACTGTTTCAGCAGGGAAGGGTGGGGGTGGGGAAATGCTATATCTATACAGTATTGTATTTGGTAAGATTTAACAAAGCAATTGCAGAAATATTTAGCATAGTATGCACAGGGAAGACATAAATAGCTGTATGCATTTTTAAACTTGCTTTATTTATATATTCTCATTTAACTGGGAAATGTGAGGTTGTGTTAGGTTAGCTATACAGAATACAATTCTGTTTTCCCAAAGAGCTTGGGGCACATCCAATGTAAGTAGATAGTGAGATTTTTTAAACCAAAGCAGAATTTCATTTACATACAGAAATTTTGCAGAACATGAGCCATATTTGTCTGCAGCTAGAAAAAGAGGGGGCGGGGAAGAGAAAGAGTCTGGTTCACACATGATTTACATGTGCAACTTGGCCATTACAGATTAACAGCATAGAGAGGACTTTCAAATCACCTAATATCACAAAAAGCACAATGGGTGGAATCCAACCCAGTCATTCCATGAATGGAAGAAAAATTGTGCTCACACACCAATGTAAAGTGTTGTCTTTCATGACTGCAATACTCCTATGAATTAGAAAGTAGCTAGTCTACCATTTCTTTGTTCATTGGAGGTGCCAGTAGCTGGTTATGCACTGCTGTTTTTTTACCTGGGTTGTCTGCCTGTTGATGCGTCCCCTGCCTGTTTTCACTTGATTCTGCACCATTAGGTTTTCCCCTTTAGAGGTAGCTTGGAGGTCTGAGACGAAAGTGTGTGTGAATACCTAACCTCTATGTCTTATTAAAAGCCAGGAACACTTCCGGTGGGATAAAGGCTTGGTAATGTGTTCTACTTTACAAACAACAGGGATACTGATGGAAGTCAGATATTACGCTTTTATATACCTTTAAACATATTTTAAGTCTTTCTAGTCACAAACAAAACTCTTCTATAGTTAAAATCACATACTCCTACTAAACTGAAAGACTTACTTCTGATATCTTTCCTAACAGATAAAAGGGGTACTGGCAAGCATCTGAGATGAGTTTGTGTTCATGACCTTTATAGTTCAAAAGATGAATCAATCAAGTTTTTCTTTGAGGACATGACATGTAAAGAACTACATATAGTGTGTGTGTTTTTAACATTTGAAACTCCCATAAACACACCACAAGGGTTCTCTCACCTTCTGCTCAAGCATTGAAGTTAATGTTTGATGTGCACCAGTGTTTGTGAGGCAAATGATATATAAGAAGGCTGATATACTCAGATCTATCAGAAATCTAAGCTTCTGGCTTGAACCCTATGTAGAGGGCGCAATGCAAAGTAACTGTAGCAGATCTTCATTATGACCCACTCTCCCTTCTGGGTAAGCCATTCTAAACATACTTGAACATGGTCAGGTCACTCAAGTCAAGGACACATATTTCTGTGCTTACTTTATGAACATCTATCTGTCCACTTCTTCTCCAGGCCCTGAGCAAGCAGGATGCTCTTAAGTAAAGCTGTATAAACACTTGCTGGGGTGGGGAGCAGACAGGGAAGGTCACACTGCTTGGTGCCATTGAGAAGAAGCAGAGAAGGTTCACAAGACATAGAGTTGGTAGGGACCCAAGGGTCATCTAGTCTAACCCCATGCAATGTAGGAATCTCCATGACAGATAGCCATCCAACCTCTGATTTAAAAACCCCAATGAAGGAGAGTCCACAACCTTCTGAAGGAGTCCACTCCACTGTCGAATGGCTCTTACTTTCGGAAAGTTGTTCCCGATGTTTAGTTGGAATCTCCTTTCTTGCAACTTGAATCCATTGGTTTGGGTCCTAGCCCTTGGAGCAGGAGAAAACAAGCTTGCTCCACCTTCCATGTGATAGCCCTTTAGATATCTGAAGATGGCTATCATATCTCCTCTCAGACTCCTCTTTTCTAGACATACCCAACTCCATGCTTACACAAGAATGCCACAAGTCATCTAAGCCACCAGCACCCATTAACAGTGACACAGCCATTTACACCAGAGACACAGTGAACAACACTAAACAAGTTGTTCTTCATTTGAAGCAAGGAATCACCAGCAGAGATGGATTACAACTGTTACATTCCTGCATACTCATCTATCTGATCCCAAGACCAGTAGAGACACGATATCATGCTAGATTAGTCATTTGTTTTTACCCTGACAGTTCTTATGTCCCATTAATTAAAAGAAGCACAAGATACAGCTAAAAGGCTCAAACCAAAGACAAACTGTATTGCTCCCTCACTGAGACTGTTACAGAGCTGCTTACGTGAAAGTTCATACTGCTCCCTGTATGCATCACGTCATTCCCCTGTTACTATGCAATACAATATACAATATGTTGGTTTCCTCTGAAATGCACACAGGCAACCTACTTTTTGCACAGCCTACACACACTCTTTCCATTTGAAACAGTTATGTAAAAAATAATAACTGAAGAAAGGTTACTTAGAACAAAGATGCAGAGGAATCATAGTAATTTCTTCCTCAAGTTGTGCAGGACTAGTGCAAAAAATTAATAAAAACTCAAAGCTATTTTGGGGCATTTCCCCCCATGCAATTAACATCCTCTCATAATGCAGAACCCTGAGCCAATGTGGCAAGTATGCAATCCATTACATGTGCAGAACAGACATATTCAAAAGTATATTTCAAAGTTAAATTAAATGTATAGAATCCCTTTTGAAAATGTTGTTTTACTCCCCCACATCAGCAGGTTTACATTCTCGTTCTCAGTTAAATGCTTGTACCAGGCTTTTAATAGCTTGTAATGATTGCCTGTGGCAGGGTAAGATTTGTCTCTAGGTGACTGAACACAGAAGTTTTATAAACTTGGGTTGTTTTGCTCCTTCTCAGAACAGTAGGGGCCAACATAAATATGTCTGCAAAGAGGATTTTAGTATTCTGGGGGATGGACTAGTAATATTTTTAGACCCCCCCCCCCATTATATTTTATAATAGCAGTACCTCTTAGGATTCAACTCTGAATAATTGAGTGCAAACATTAACAGATAAACAAGGTATAACAAAGATTTGCTTTGATACATGTATAACAAGAATTCAGTGATAACGTCCAATCTTATGCTGTAGTCCACCTGCTATAACAGTATTTCTTTATGTTATTTATCTTTGGTTTCTTTTGTTTATTAATAAAAAATAATAATAGCAAAACAAAAGAATTCAGTAACAAACAAAAACATCTTGCAAACAGTAACATATTATTAAAGAGAATCTGAATTAACTTTTCTATTTCCAGCTATCCAAGTTGTTTACATTTTAAATGAGGCAACATGTTTCTACAAGTTCACTATTTATATGCAGGGCTGCATTTGTCTGACGCCACAACGAGCCCCATAATAACTTCTGTTCTCCTGTCTTGGGTGTGCTGCCCCATGGACAGGTATAGCCGTTGCTGCTGCATGTTCTTACACTATCCTTACATCCATGAACGGATGACAACGCCTGCCAGGCCTGAAAGTACTGTCATAATCACAGCAGCAAGGAATGTGAGGCTGTACACAGTTTGATACACTGACAAGCACTTTTGAAAACAGCTGATAATTTGCAGGGGGGGAAGACAATGCTGTTTTCGGAAACAGATGTAATGAGCCAAAACGCCAGCATCTGGTTTGAGATTTCCGTTTCACAAGCACCTCCAATCAAGGGGCCAATCCTAAACTGAAACAGGGATCCAAAATAAATAGGGTCTCTCTCTCATTTGCCAACTGGGGGTAACTAAGGGCCCCTACAGAGTTGTGTTCTATTGCATTCTCCTTGGCCAATGAATAATCAGCATTGTCTGAAGAGTACTGTTCTACGCAAGTTTAGGAGTTTTCAGCAAAAGGATAGGAACCCTGACTGACTGGGAAGTGTGCTTAGCGGGTTCCGCATTATCAAGGGATCGGTGCTGGCTCCCCAACGTATCTACTTGCCCCTTTACATGTGCAAACTGAACACCTGAAGTGAGACAAAGCTCAAAGTAAACATAAATAGGACTACGCTGTAAATCCGTTGCTATATATCAGGCATGTCCAACCTGTCGTTCGCAATCTACCGGTCAATCGTGGGGCGTCCCTGGTCGATCACGTGATCCTTATTGATCGGCTCCCAAAAAAGCTCAACAACAAAAGTCAATCCAATGGGTAGATCACTGCCAGTTTTTTTATAGTGGGAGTAGATCAACATGCCTGCTGTATATGAAGTCAAACTATAGACCGATCAGCCATTGTGCAGACTAACAACCTGTCAACAAATGAGTCGCATGCAGCTCTTAAAGCATTTTTGTGTGCAACCCTTTGGGCTCTCTTTAGGGTTCTTAAAATCTTTCAGCTTTCAATGAACAAAAAAATTAGCCTGAGGGTTACAGAGGCCCTGCAAATGTGATGGCAAAGCTCAGGAAAGCTTTAGAAAACTCAGGAGCAAAAGATCGTATTTCTAAACTATGATTCAATTACTTTGAACATCAATACAGGTGATCTGGAAATGTTGTTGGTAATGTGAGATTCTACCCTATGTATCCAAATACCTTTCCAGAAATTGACACTACAAAAGGCGACGTCTAGACTGATCACAATAACCAGTTAGGGTGAACAAGTAGCCTTGGCTATGGGTATGAAATTCATGGCCTTATCACAGCTTGATTCATCACTGTGCCACATATTGCAATCAGTCTTCCAACCACTAAAATATATGTTAATTTTTTGAGGTTGTACACACCTCCATTATCATACCATACTCTAAATATCCAGGGCAATATCTTGAGGATGCAAAGAGATTCAAAAGGGCACAAAGTGGAGCAAAAAGAAATAACATTTCCGAACCATTAAACTTAAATCATCCATATTTTTCATTTACAGCACCAACAGAATCAGAAAAGGCATAAATATACATATAGCAAAACCTCATTATATAACAGTTTTCTCTCACTAGGTTTTCCAAGATCATCAGGCAAATGCTAGCTGCTTTCTGAATTACAGGCAATGGGCAGCAGTAATTTTGTTTTATGGCTTCTAAGCAAACATGAAAACAGCCACTCCTACCAAAGGACACACAAAAGTTATTTAAGGTACGCAGGTTTCACAGTATAGCTTTGACCTTTTCCATTCTCAATTGTTTCTTCCAGTGACTGAAGAGATTTGTTTTATGATACTCATAATTCAGAGGACTTTGGCAGGCATACAGAATCTCATGGTGGCATCATTTCCAAACAACTTAGGTTACCACCATAAATCAAGTCACATCCATCACTGGCTGATAAGCAGAACAACAAAATGTAAGTTCTCTAACTAGAGTCCTTATGCTACAAATCACATGATTTGTAGCATAAAGACTGTGGTTAAGACTTCCATTATTTAAAGATTGCTGCCACAGAAAAATGAAACCACGAAACATAACTGAAGTCCCTTTTTCGTTCAAAAAATAAAGAGATTGAACTGGGATGGTCAAATCTTCAAAACTCTGCTATTCACATATCAATAAGCTCTCTAAGCTGTCAGGGTAATGCTCATACTTGTGCGGATGTCAAGCTGGCTCAACTACCTTGCCACTGCTCTCATATTAACATTTACAAAATGTAGATGGCAACTTTTGGTTTGGTGGTATTCAATATTTGACCAAGTAAACACACACTAAAAAGATGGGGCATTTCATCCCCTGTATATATTAGCAGGGATGGGAAACTTGTGGCCTTCTAGATATTGCTGGATATTTCCTATCAGCCCTAGCTGATGAGAGTTGTAGCCCAGTCACACTGGTTCCCAACTCCTCGTCTACAAGTTAGGGTCACATGCTCAAACTCTACTCCTCCCACCTTTCAGAAGTCACTTCTGGGCACGGGGGGGGGGGGCAGGATGAGAAAGAAGGGATTCACTCCAAATTGCTTTCAGGTATCCATTGCCTCCATTTATATATAGCAGCAGTGCTTTTTTCTGGGGGACGCATACCCCTAAACATTTTGTGAATTTAAGTTTGGCCTCATTGAGGGGCACTATTTCAATATGGGTAGGAAAATGAGAGTGCCCCTAAACAATTTTTTAAAGAAAAAAAGCACTGTATAGCAGGAAGATGAAAACCAACTTCTATGTTGACCTATCAACTTAGGACCCTTCTAGAACTCTTACCCAGATGGGCAACTAAATGTATGCCAAAAGAAATATTACATTTTAGGCATATACTTCCAGAAACTTAGGAAGCACAGGGCACATGTTCACAGGCACAGTTGACCGTGCCCTCTTCTTATACAATACGCTGTTGGTGAGTGTAAAATGCAATGATTGTTGAGTGTTGTTTGGTGGGTGTAAAACACAATGAATAATCAAATTGCTCTGTTTCGCTTTTAGTCTACATTTGTTTCCCTCCCCAGCAATAGGTGGTGCATAACTGAATGATTCCACACATCCAGAGCCGTAGCTAGGTGATTTTGCGCCCCTGGCAGAACCATCCAGATTGCGCACCCTAGCCACGGACAAATTAGCTCTTCTTTCCGCCTCTCCTCCAACCCTCCTCCCCTTTTTACCCATTCAATTCACCCTCTATTTAAAACCATTTCTTACGAGGCAATAATCAATATTAATATTTATGGACATATCTTAGGCTGATTTTGCCCTCCCCCCCATTCCCTGCACCTCTGGCGGGGGCCCACCTTACAGCCACCTAGCTACAGCCCTGCACACATCTGAAGCAAGAGTAACTGCAGTAGTTTGAAAGGAAATATATTTGAAAGGAAATATGTTTTTCCCCCATTATGAATACATTTTTGCATTACAACAAGCATGGGTGCAACATTAATAAGCCTCAGACTCATACACCCGCCCGTCTCCTTAGTTGCACAGGTCAAAAGCTTTTGCTTTTAAACTAGCTACAGTTCCTTGTAATGTCTCAAAACTTGCGTAACTGTGGTTCGTTCCAATTATGATTAGTCAAGCTATCAGAAAACTGTTTAATCCTGGTTTGTTTTAATGAACTGCAACTGTAATATCTGAACTGGACTGTATGCTGCAGCTGCTTATACTAAATAAGTTCCAGGGCTGTATTTTGGGCAGTTTTCCACTCCTACAAAGAAATCACAACATCTGTTTCACTGTTCACTTCTTAATTTCCCTTTGCTTAAGCACTGTGTTCTCATCCCCTGTGGCTTTGATTATTATTTTATTATACATCTCTGTGATAACAAGGCTCACATCTGCGACCAAGAAATGTTTCCCACACTCACTGGCCTATGGAGACTTTAATCCTAATTAGTCATCTCAGGAGGCTGTCATAAACCACAGCTAAAATCTCATCGAAGCAGCAATGTTTAAAATGGGCAGCTGTGACAATATCAATACAGGTGCAAGAGCAAAGCAAGCAACGCATTTGCCTTGCCATTTTTGCCGTCATTAATTTATTATTCAGGGACTGACATCTCCTGGCTAGAATGTACTAGGTTCTTGTTTTTTCTCATGAGAAAGCTGAATAATTCTTACTTTCAAATGTAAAAAGCCATCATGCCCATACAACACACTCTCATATAAGCAATTCAGGTACCAGTTTCCTCCAAATGATACAAGAGGTGCACAACATCTCAGGTAATAAGCACTTAAAAACAGAGCCTGAATTTCCACTGACTAGGACACAACATTTACAAATCTTGTCAATGGATTTTCCCTTCATTTCCTTCAGCGACATGGTTGGTCACACAAATCTCATACTTAATAGCCAAAAGGCAAATGAAAAGCAGAGATAAATGTTTTGCCTATTTTCAGTATGAGATCAGACAGAGTCAGTTTGAAAGGACACAATTCACTTGAAAAAATAATCTAGGGCCAGTCAAAATACCGAGTACTCCTTTCTAGCAAATCTGGGCAACGGAGAGTCTCATAGGGAGTTTCAGAGATGGGACTGATCCCTATCAGCACTTCAAGCTGAGTCATACCAATCACTTTGTCAATTAAACATTCTAAGAGGAAAGCTACACATATCTCCCTGCCGCAAGGCCCATTTCCAACTAACCTAGAGGGCGGGGCCCAGACTCACCCTGAACAACTAAAAGAGGCTCCCGGGAGGCTGGAGGGAGATTGCTGCTGCCTTGAGTGCTGGAAGGAAGACTATTACTGTATTATTACTATTATTACAGTGGTACCTCGGGTTACAGACGCTTCAGGTTACAGACTCCGCTAACCCAGAAATAGTACCTCGGGTTAAGAACTTTGCTTCAGGATGAGCACAGAAATCATGCTCTGGTGGCGCAGTGGCCCCATTAGCTAAAGTGGTGCTTCAGGTTAAGAACAGTTTCAGGTTAAGAACGGACCTCCAGAACGAATTAAGTACTTAACCCGAGGTACCACTGTATCTCTAAAAAGCTTGCAAAGCTGCCCCCACCTAGGCTGATTCTGATCATTGCTAACAATGCAGTTGCTATTTAACTTGTGTAGTGGTCTAAGCAGAGATTTAGTCACGTGGGGAAGATTGTGTCTGTTGTCCCTGACCACATCATAAACGTGTTTTCTCGAAAAATCAAAAGTTGGTCTTATTCTGTAACTGAAAGTTAAGTGAACTGCTTTTTCCTTTGGTTAGAACCACCTCATGAGAAGATCGGACTGGCTACCCTACTGTTCATAATCTTCTGAATGACAGACTGCTCAGCCCTTACATCCCAATCTTCTGGGGAAATAATAAACTCCAAATATTTTGCTTTGCATCAGGAATTCTGCAACTGTTTTCAGCAGAGCCCAAAGCAGAACAGATATATTAAAGGCCACTTTTTCTGTGTAATCCAAGGATATGGAAAACGTAATTTGATTTTAGCAACAGAACGGTATTTATTATGTAAAATTTATATACCGCTTGATTGTAAAAAAAGAAAGAAACAAAGGGAGCTGTCAAAGCAAAATCAGTATTAACAGTGAGCACCTAGACAGTACAATTAACAGGCATGCAGGTCACTTGATCACAGTCTATTGCAGTACAGTGAAATTGTTCTATGTAAATTATAGCAACTATTTCTTAATTTGTTTCTATATGCATAAATTAGCTCATACAAGTTTTATACAAATCTGTGTTTTCCTCTTTTGTCCTTTTTTCAGTGATGTATTTCCTTTGTGTGGTGAGTGTGGCGGGAGAATATCCAGGTGATTTGCACATGAATAACAAAATTCATGAACTCATGAACTTAGCATGTAAATGAAAGTACAGACAAACCTAAGGCCTGTATTGGGAAAGCCAAGCAAGACCCAATAAAGCCCAATATGAAGGAATCCCTGAGGCAGACTCTTATAGGGCCTTGCTCCTTTACACAATGCATCTGTTGTGTAATGAGATGCAATTATTTTCACACTGCCTAGGTGTCTGTTGCACAACTGCATCAACAGTATAATCTTTAGAGACAGATATTAATCACTAATACATGGGAACTGCCTGAAGCCTCGTAAAAAGAGGGAATTCTGAACAGCCTTGTCATTTAAATCTGCTCAATTAAAGGACACAGACAGGAAATAATGGCTGTGGCATCATGTTGTGTTTCCTTCCCATGTCCCATTACTGTGCTATTCTCTCTCCCAATCCTGAAATGGTTGCTTCACTCAGAGTAACTGAATGCATAATATAATGCAGATTGTATTTACTGAACTTAATTTTCTCATCACTCGTATGACAGAGAGGTTAGAGCCTGAATGCGTTATCTCCTGACACACAGCCTACTGCCATTTAGAATTCACAAGAGGGCCGAAGCTAAGCCACAAACTGGGTCAAGGCCTCAATTAGGGAAAGAATAATGAATGATTAAACCCGGAAGGTTATGTATATCTCAAAGTTCTGACAGAAATGATCTCACTGCGCTAACTCCACAATTTGTAGCAGCCTTTCTTGTTTCTCTTAATTGTGGTTGTGCTGGAGGAAAAAATATTTTGATCACTGTACAGGCATACTGCAAACAGTAAGGTCAGATAATCTCAAGCCTGCTGAAACTCAAAACCAAACATCCTTTTTGACAGAACTTTAAAGCAAGGATATTCAATTATGTCCTTAAGAGGGCAGATACCAGAGGAGAAAACAGGCAATTGCTGCTGAAGTTTTTCTCCTCCGAAACTATTTTAACTCTAACCGTTCTTAACCTGAAACTGTTCTTAACCTGAAGCACCACTTTAGCTAATGGGGCCTCCTGCTGCTGCCACGCCGCCGGAGCACGATTTCTGTTCTCATCCTGAAGCAAAGTTCTTAACCCAAGGTACTATTTCTGGGTTAGCGGAGTCTGTAACCTGAAGCGTCTGTAACCTGAAACGTATGTAACCAGAGGTACCACTGTATTTTGAAAACCCAAAACAGCTGCTGATACTGTATGCATAGTAACATCCTGTAGCAAGGTGGTACAGTGGTACCTCTGGTTACGTACTTAATTCGTTACGGAGGTCCGTTCTTAACCTGAAGCTGTTCTTAACCTGAGGTACCACTTTAGCTAATGATAAAACTTTTGGTTCAACAATAATGTGTTGACATCTTATTCTTTTGTAGCTAGTCTACAATAGGACTGCTATTGCCTCGTTTTGTTTTCTCGATGTGTAGAAAAATGTGTTCCATTTTCAGCAACGTTTAGCTCTCATTGCAAACACGCCCACATTATTTTAATACTGTGCTTTTCAACACCATTCTTTGCCCTTCCCTTCCTTGCCCTTATTTGTCCTCATCTCCCTTTAATCTAATTGGATCTGGCAACTTGTCATCTCCCTTTAATCTGATTGGATGTGGGAACCCCACAGGATTTTCTCATCTCCCTTTAATCCGACTGGATGTGGGAACCCACAGGATTGTCAATGCTAGCAGTGTACTTTACATGATTAACATAATCATAAACAACATGACATAATTACTTTTAAAAATACCTGAGTTGCCAGAATCAAATGGAACAAAGTGACACTATTGCAAGGAATAAAGAAGAAAACACAGGAAACCATCAAGAAAGAAAGAACACAGCCAGAAAAGGAGAAGAGTCACTTGCCCAGCTGTGCATTGGGGGGCAGAGGCCTAAGGGGTGTAGGAATTCAGGGTGGATGGTGTAAGTGAACAGGAAAAAAAGTGTCAGTTTTGCCAGCAGCTTGACAAGCAGAGAAGCAAGGGGCGGAACACAATATGGGCCGACTGGAAGAAGCTGTAACAAAGAGACACACCTCTAAATGCTGCGCTTATGGAGGGGGGCTGGGCCCACTTACAATGTGAATGCTCTGCAATCCCTTCATCTAGGTTTAGGTTGTACAGTGGTGCCCCGCAAGACGAATGCCTCGCAAGACGGAAAACCCGCTAGACAAAAGGGTTTTCTGTTTTTCGATGCGCTTCGCAGGACGAATTTCCCTATGGGCTTGCTTCGCAAGACGAAAATGTCTTGCGAGTCTTGAGATTTTTTTCCGCTCCCCACCCCCTTTTTCTAAGCCGCTAAACCGCTAATAGCCTTTTAGCAGCTAATCCGCTAATCCCTTAAGCCTTTAATAGCCGCTAATAGCCGCTAAACCGCTAATAGCGCTAATCCGCTAATGGGCTTGCTTCGCAAGACGAAAAAACCGCTAGACGAAGAGACTCGCGGAACGAATTAATTTCGTCTTGCGAGGCACCACTGTATGTATGTATAAATAAAGGGACATGGGTGGCGCAGTGGGTTAAACCACAGAGCAGAGGACTTGCCGATCAGAAGGTCAGCGGTTCAAATCCCCGCGACGGGGTGAGCTCCAGTTGCTCGGTCCCTGCTCCTGCCAACCTAGCAGTTCGAAAACACGTCAAAGTGCAAGTAGATAAATAGGTACCGGCGGGAAGGTAAATGGCGTTTCCGTACGCTGCTCTGGTTCGCCAGAAGCTGCTTAGTCATGCTGGCCACATGACCCAGAAGCTGTACGCCGGCTCCCTCGGCCAATAAAGCGAGATGAGTGCCACAACCCCAGAGTCGGTCACGACTGGACCTAATGGTCAGGGGTCCCTTTACCTTTATGTATAAATAAACCTTGTATCATAAAGACACCATAGCCTCTGTTGTGCCCCATTATCCCAGGACCAGGAGGTAAAAATCTGGCTTGGAGAAAAGCCAATCAGTCCCTCCTGTGATGGTTTAAATCATAAAGGGGCACTGCCTCTTATAGTTTAAATTATCCTTTCTGGGTAGGTGGGGGACTTGGTAGAAGCACATCTAAATGCAGGTCTGATCCAAGCCCAATTTTCCTACTTTAAAACCCAGGCTGAAGGGCGGCAAGCATTAAAGCCAGACAACTCCCTTAAGGCTAACTTCCAGCCTAGTCAGTTGAGACACTGCACTTGGCAGACCTCTCTTCTAAGGGAGCAAAATGGTAGCATGAGATGTGCATCACTCAGCCACAACTACTTTGGGAGGAAGGTGGTGAGGATTGAACACGCCCCATCCATCCCAATACTGCAACTGCAAAGCAAAGATAGGGGGACCTTTACCAAAGAAACTTGGCCCTTCCCTATTTGGACTCTTACCATATCCACAGACAAAGGACTGACTTGTCAAATACAGGGAATTTTATTCCCAGATTTTAAAGAGTTGAGTGCTTTTTGTTGTTGTTGTTTTCTTTAAGTGCAAATTTAATATCGCTGATGAGCAAAAACATACCTAGCTAGAATTCAGGTAAGTAGGTGACTTTATAGAGGAAATTCTAAAAGGAGACCTTGCTTATGCCCTCAGTGGCCATGGAAACAATAAGCATGATCCAGTTTAACACAGATCTGGGAAGAAGTGCCAAAAGAGATTTCTTGGCCTTGTAGACAATGTTTCATTGTGTCTCATAGAATGTAGTTTTGTTAAAGGCCTTCACTGTGATCTGCAAGATGGCGTGTACACTCATGAGTATAGATGGACAATACTCACGTATTCTACTAAAGCTATCAACACAACATTAGCATTCAGTAACATGCAGTCCTCAGTAACTCATATCTTAAAATAGCTGCCTGTCCCCGAGAGTATTCCAGAGTTTGCCAACTTAAAAGAGGCAGAATAGGAGGAATACAAATAATAAACAGTGGTACCAATCTTTTCTTAAGGGCACCAGCCAAATGTTAAGGTCACCACACCAGCTCTTTAGAGGCTAGGTCAGAAACAAGTGTGACAAAATTAGAGCTCTAGATGACCCTGCAGAATTCTATGATTCTAAAACATACTTTTCCTGGATATCTAATCAAACCAGTGATCCAGCCACAACTTTCCTGCCATTAGGTGAGCCCCACAATGTTTTCGTTTTAAATCACTTCAACAAAACAGCCAGCTTCCTTGAGTAGCAGCAAAACAGATGGCGCCATCACATAAAGTGTTAGGTAAATTAAATTAGTATATTCAAAATAGCTCCCTCCTTTGAGACCCTCCTTCAATTATACTCATTTAGAGATAAGAAGAGACAGACATTAAGAAACCAGAATACACCTGGGTTGTTTGCACTTGCTTTACTAATTGCCAGACTGGGATAATAAATAGCTCTTAAGTGCACCACAAGAGAAACCTGGAATTACTGTTACTCTATGTAGAAAGTTGAACAAGTGTTGACAGTCCAGTCTCATGACACTGGCATTTCTAATTTTACCAAACAGTTCAGAATGCAGGTCTTGCTGGCTAAACTGTGCTGCAAAACACTGCTGTTCTGCAGGCCACCTAAGAAATAAGAGAAATAAGGGAAGAGCAATAGCTCAGTTGTACAGCATACGGGGATCAGCAAACTTTTTCAGCAGGGGGCCGGTCCACTGTCCCTCAGACCTTTTGTGGGGCCGGACTATATTTTGGAAAAAACCGCGAACGAATTCCTATGCCCAACAAATAACCCAGAGATGCATTTTAAATAAAAGCACACATTCTACTCATGTTAAAACACCAGGAAGGCCCCACAAATAATCCAGGGATGCATTTTAAATAAAAGGACACATTCTACTCATGTAAAAACACACTGATTCCCGGACTGTCCGCAGGCCGGATTTAGAAGGTGATTGAGCCGGCTCCGGCTCCTGGGCCTTAGTTTGCCTACCCATGGCATGCACTTTGCATGGAAAAGATTACAGGTTCAATCACCTGCATCTCCAGGTAGGGCAGGGGCAGACTCTAATCTAAAACCCGGGAGAGCCACTGTGAGGCAGTGTAGGCAATATTGCACTAGATCAGGGATGTCTAACCGGTCAATCATGATCGACAGGTCGATCCCCGGGTGTCTGCTGTCAATCGCATGCTCCCTAGCAATTGCTCTCCAAATGCAATGCATTTAATGTCTGCACCCTGGCGTTTTCTCTGTTTTTTTTTTTTTTTTTGCAGCAGCAGCAGCAGCAAGATCTGATACGGAAGCTGGCTAAATCGCAGTGTCGCAGTTTTCAGCGAGTGATTCCCCCCTCCCTTAATTATCATAACTAGTTTTCTCCCCCCCCCCCCAAAAAAAGGTTAACAACTTTGGTTTTGCTCCCCCTTTCCCCCCTCCATGGGTAGATCACTGCCAGTGTTTTTATACTGGGAGTAGATCAGTCTCTTGGGAGTTGGACGTGCCTGCACTAGATGAAGCAATTGGTCAACTGTTTAAAAACTATATTCAATAGACAGAATGGATACAACCATTTATTAACTACCATAGTGCCTTGCCAAGGAGTGGCAATAAATTTAAGACTCCCCTACTTGCTTAGATTCCACTCTCCACCTGGCAAGATAATGCCAAGATACTGTCTAAAAAGAATCTCTTACACAAACTAAACCCAAATCTATAACACCCATGCATGAGATGACCCCAAATGATAACTGATGTTATTTATATACTCCTAATTATGCAATGATGTAAGTGTGGCATATCAACTTATGTTACAAGCATTTCCACACACTCACACCCAAATTTTGACTTCACAACAACCTTGTGAAATAGGGAAATAGTGCCTCAATCTGGATCTCCAAAACGTGTGCGACAGAGCAGAGTCGGTCTACACTGCACAGGTTCCCACTGTGGCAGCCGCACATTATGTTTACTAGAAAGTCAAGGTTGATGTTCAAGGGATTCTTCAGTCTTACATTACATTTATCAATTGGATCGTTTTACTTGTCCAGTTCAGCCACATCATTCTGGATAGATCAAAAGCCATATGAATAAGACAGCTTTAACTGTAAGCACACACACACTATGGTGATTTAAGATGTCTTTCTCTGAAAAAAACCAAGGCAACAACATTGTAAGATACATAGATACTAAAGCTAATAAAAAATTAAGTATTTTCAAATCTCATGTAGTCAGAGAGAACTCCACAGGCTCATGATCCATTTCAGGGCTCAATACAAGGTGCTGGTACTCACCTATGAAGGCCTACATGGTTTAGGAACAATGTACCTCCAAGGACATACTCTCCTGAATCAACCTACACATGGACCCAAGTCACCTGCCCATGACATCCTCCTCCTCCTATCTAACCTGGAGGGGGCAACCGGGGACTGGACATTTTTTATTGTGGGACTCTTTGCATTGGGAATTCTTTGCATTGGGAAGCTTGTTTGGCACCTATGCAGTTATCCTTTTGGCACCAGGCAAAGTCCTTTTCCATTATTCCAGGCTTAAGCTTCTTGGTCCCACTTTTAATTGTGGTCCCTGTCATTTTATTTTTTAGATGGTTATTTTATCTGGAAACTGATGTCAAAGGGCAGTACACAAATGTATCAGTCTGTAAACAAACATGTGCTTGAATCTCTTTGCACTTAAGTCAGCAGGATTTTAAAGTGCTGAGCTACAGCTGGATCAGTAAACAAGAGCTACCCATTAATATTCAGTGTTGATTAATATATTAAAAGGGAGTGCTACATAGAGTGGGAAGGCCAGAGTCTACCTTCCACACACAACAGCATCACTCTGGAAAAAAGAAAATAACACAGAGGTGGACTTCCCCTTAAAAGCTGCTGCTCATTTAAACATGGAACTCATTATTGCTCTGTCTTCTCACAAAATCCCCAAACCCTGAGGCAAGCTTTGGGCACCTGGGGAGAAATAATGAAACAAGCCGTGTAATATCTCTGACTGCCTGGTTTTGACAGAAGGATTTAATTATAAGCCAGGCAGAGACTACAGGGTGTAAAGGTAGAAACACAAATTAAAGTTCTGACAAATCTAATGCCAGGTCAGAATGAAGTGCACAGTACAATTATAATCAAGGGCATCTAACTAAATTCACTTTTGTAAACAAAAGAAACCTTACCGATTTTGGCGTACATAATATAATTGCTAAATAAACAACATGGGATTGCTGCTCCAAAACCATCCAGCAGTCAAGCAGGCAGCAAACACCAGGCAAGGATGGCTTGTACCTTCTAAGAAATGAGGATGCTAACCTATCCTGCACCAATTTATACCAATTGCATCTTACCTCAACTTCAACACAGAGCCACTCCTATCTGCTCCATCACAAGGAAACACCTCCCTTTAGCCATAATAGCAAAATGTTCAGGAGTAGCATGCCTTTGAATACCAGGCACTGTGGGAAGGTGGGAGGTTGCAAAGCGTCTCACTAGACAAAGACACAGAAAAGGTATTTGAAACAATAAAATGGGTTTACAGTTTAAAAAACAGTTCCATGGCTCATGAGCTTCTCTGCAGTCTTCAGTTTCTGGGAGCGCCCATGGGAAAGACATGCAATGTCAAGAGGCATTGCCCAAAGACATTCTGAACCTGGAAACATGGCAAGAAGGATGTGGCAGGGAGGATGTTGAGGGCCTTGTAGTGTCTTGGAGCCACTAAAAGCTGGGAAAAGGGAAGTGGAACCCTCAGTCACCTTGTCTAAAATTAGGATAAAAGCTGCCACCACCAATTTTTTTTTAAAAAAATCCTCCCTTCCCTAATGGTGTTGCTCCCCCCCCCCAACCATCACACAAATAACTAAGCAGATTTAGAAAAAGGAAAAAGAATAGTGGGGAGATGAAAGTGATAGGATAAAAACAACAGTGGAAGAGAGAGCAGTGTTTTCCTTCATTCCAGCAGCAGCTCCCTAGCCAAGAGGCCTGAGCTGCATTGTAGCCGAGAACAAAATAGCCAGAGACAGATATGAGAAATTAATCACTCATCCGTAATTCACTCGCTCCTCAGTAACTCAGCACTTCATACTCTCTCTTTTCTAGTGGATCTCAGGGTTCTAAGTAAAAAAAAAGTAGATCCTGCATTTGCAAGTGTGCCCATCCCTAGTTTAGATATAGCCACCTGAGATGTTTCTCTTGGTTGTTGAATTATTGTATGTAGTCATATTCTGGTGTTGAACAATTATCCATCAAAGATCCCTGGTGCACCCTCTGTCTCCCCCAGCTCCCCACCCCCCACTTAATTGCGGGAATGACTATTAAGCCAGCTGAAGTAGCCGAATACCTCTGTAGATGAAACCATTTTCTCAGTCCTGTAGACATTTCTCTCTTCAATATTTCTGAGAAGTGACTGGTTTCATGGAAGCATAGAGGCTACTCTGGTAGCAGGTTAACAACCTGCTGCTTGCATTATCTGAGAGATACAGAACTACCCAACACTTCAGTCATTTCTGCTTTCCAACTGAGCTATGCTTTTATTTGCTTTAGCAGCACTCTGTTTTATAAGGCAGCGATCTTAGACAAGCAATAGCACAACAGATTATGCAACCTTTGAAATCCCTCCCTTTCCTCCCAGATTACAGTTCTATATTTCTGAGTAGCTTGAAGGTGACAGGAGCCTGCTTTAAAAAAAAAAAAAAAGTATTGTCTTCTGGAGTGTTGCAAAAGCTAGATAATAGCCAATTCCATAATTGTCATCCTGAGATGACAAAGCAAATAGCAATCTAGGAAATGCTTAATCAAAGGAAGAAAACATTCATGTGTCATACATACATGCATACATTATTCCAAAGACGAAGACAAGAAAGCTTATCTCACCTCTCCAGTTCTGGTTCTTTAGGTGTAGCAGCTGAAAAAAACCTGTTAAACAAAGTTCATGTAACATTGTCAGAGACTCTTCTCTATCGCTTCCTAGACATGACATCGCAGATAGAGAATACTAACAACAGGCAAGATGGACAAATCATTTGTCCAGCTGCCTTCATTGGGAACAGGATATCTGTTTTAAATAGGGAATGTTCATTTCCCCTCTTCAATTATCACTGTTTTTGTCTCATCAGACTAATACACTTCAGACTAATACACTTCAAATTATACATTACAGAGCAGGTCAACACTTCTCTATGGCTTCAGGCACTCTTGGAGGTTTCAGAAGTTTGTGGGGTGAGTCAAAGAATTCCCATTGTCTGTTGCAAAAAGAAAGAAGTCATGTGCCAACTAAAAACCATGGCAGACAGATCTGCAAGGGTGGTAAAAAATAAAATAAAAATTAAACGGAGGGGGAAATTACTTTAGTAAAAACTGCCTTGCTCCTTGAAGACAATATAGAATATTGTTACAAAAGTTGGGTGCCACCCCCACTCTCTGCAAGACTCCGTGGGGGTCCAGGCATTCACCCAGGGTCTGTGTCCCTTTGGAGAATTGAGACACAGTGAAGAGTTGTAGCAGTATGTTTTTCCCCCACCTTCAGTCTGAATGGAGGGAGTCCAGATCTTACAGCATGGTCATTTCAGTGGGGCTTGTCCCCCACAGCAGTGCAACCCTGGAGCAGTGGCAAAGCTGCATGCTCTGGCACCAAGGGCAGAGAGGGGGCGGAGGCATGGCTGGCATGACGTGCGTCTTGAGGGCATGGCATACCACCCGCAGGGTCGCGGTGCGCTGTTTGCGGGGGCATGGTGCCCGGCACTGTGGGGGGTGCATGGCGCATATCTGGGTGGCAGCTGCGATGGTACCCCCTCATGGTGCTGGGGGCAGTGCGCTCCCCCGCCTCCCCATTCCTCCACCAGTGCCCTAGAGTCAATGACATCTCTCTCAGCCAGCCTACCCAAGATGGATCCCACTCCCCCCCCTTCTTCCCAACACGCCTTGATAAAAACTTTCTTTTCCTGACACTTCCAACCCACACCCCATCACCATGGCAGCCTCTGTCTGCCCAGACCCAGCCTCTCAGATGGGCCATCAATCCCTTTTGTTAAGTTAATGCCTCTATCCCAGGTGAAGCCCTGGGCTTGGAAAGAAAACTTACCCTATACTTTTCCACTGACCCCCAATCTTCCCATCAATACTTCAAATAATCAAAATCCTACCAATTTCTAGGGTTCAGGGGTGTACACCCCAAAATCTATAATATTAACAATCACTGGTATTCGAAGCAGAGGATTAGCTGCTATTAATGCACAGGAGTTTGACCAAACTGCGGGAGGCAGTGGAAGACAGGCGTACCTGGCGTGCTCTGGTCCATGAGGTCACGAAGAGTCGGACACGACTAAACGACTAAACAACAACAACAATGCACAGGCGAATCCTAGGGGGAAACTATGACAAGACACTCAGAACCCAGATTGCAAGAATTTTAATTTCCCCCCCTTCTCCAATGTTTGAACTGCAACTCCCATCAGGCCCAACCAGCAGGGCCAAAATGGCCATGGATGATGGTGTTTTAGACCAACAACAGCCAAAGGGCCACAGATTCCCATTCCTGCTTTAAGGGAAAAACCCACACCTTAAAAGTTGAGTCAGGGAAGAAAATGGTAACCAATAAAGGCACTTTAAGCTGATCATATACTGCCTATTGAAACTTCTACCCAACAATAGATGAGCATGGCATTTTGGATCAGTTAATGTTTCTGGGATTTATTCAGTGGGTAGATCATTGCTTAAATACTGATTTAAGGGGTTCACTAGATTACTGTAAGGTAAGATCTGTCCAAAAATAAAAGCTAAAATAATAGCAAATACTATTTTGGAAAAACCACCAAAGAGAACTAGTAATTTCTGCAATACAGCGCACTGTACAAGCACTGAACTTTTGACTAGTTACTCCAAAACAAACAAAGACAGTGTCACAGGCTGTTTTATTACTACTTCCTCTGAATTACAGCAATAACCTGAAAGACACAGAGTTTACATTAATCTTAAAATGAAAAATAAATGGTCATACGTATTATCAGCACTCAGTCCTGTGGAGCTTGTGACATATTACATTTATTTATATATTTTACCTGCCTTCACTTGAAACGTCAGGGTGGATTACATCATATATTTATAAATAAAGAAATCAGTTATTTATTTAGAGCATTTGTTCCCTGCAAAAAGGCTCCCATACTGGATTTCATAGTGTCATTTAAAAGAAGGCAGCTCTTGCCCATATCTTACAGTTAACAACAAAAACAAAGCCCCACAACATGCAAGGGAAAGGGAACGGGGGGGGGGGAGGGGGGATCAAACTCAGGCATCAATTCTTAAACCGTAATAAACAACCCCACCCATAACTCCTAAACAATATCCGTGCACCAGCATTAATCAGCCATTCAACATAAAGAGTTCTCTGTAGACCTGTACACTGCCTTCCCATGTGCATTTTAACGTTTTGCAGAGGATGACATCTAAAAAGAAGTCTAGAAAAAGATGTGAACCTGCCAGCATGAGTTGTTCTCTTTCCTCCTATAGGAAAAAGATTTGATCTGAATGTTATTATAAACTGACCATGCATGAAGGGGCAGATGAAGAGTAATGGCTTCCTAGATTTTTGGACCTATTTTACAAATAACGTTTGGGAGAGCCCACATTTTTTGCTCTCCTGATGTTTCATACAACCTTTAGCTGACATTGGCTTTCCTCCATGGTTATTTTACTTCCTGTCCCACCAGCACCTTCCCTGAAGTGCAGGGTGGTCCAGCTTTACATACCAAATGGACTGCAAGAGCCTGCTAAGCAAGGCACAGGGCTTTGGGAAACAGGCCTGAGACTCTGGCAGGTCCTAGAACCCTCTCACCTCCTCCTCAAAGCTGGGAAAGTGCTAACTGGATTTTGGAAAGGACACTGTGAGAGCCCTCAAACCCAGCACTTTGCTTAGTTGGCTTTGGAAAGGCAGCACAAGGGCTGGCGGGGGGGGGGGAGCACCAAGTGTTTCTGAGGGCCACGGAAAGAAGCCTCGAGGGCTGCATGTGGCTCTTGGGTCATATGTTCTATTATTGTGGCTTAGTGTTTTTGGAAGATGGAGAGTGGGTCTGTGCTTTTTGCATTTCATCAGGCGAGCTTGTCTGCTTCCAGGAGAGGCCTTAAATAGGCTACAAATAGGCTCACATAGCAACAATATAAGAAAAATGTAGCCTATCTTTTTGTTTCTTCCAATCGTCATGGACAAGCCACCACAATTCTGATACCTTGGGTTAATATTTTACAAATTTACAATCTTTTTAAACTCATTACTCCCCAAAGATCCCAAGTCTCTCTCAGCGTAAAGGGAATATATACACTCCTCAAGTAACTTTTCCTGTCTTGTTTCAATATGCTTTTCTGCCTCTATAATCTACCCCTGCGTCCCTCCAGAAAAAAAAGCACTGTATTTAAGTTGTGGCTCTGGCTTTTGGTCACTGTCCATATTCCCAATGCAGCAAATTAATACAGACTGAAATAAAAAAAATATTTTTTACAATGCATTGTGGAGAGCCAGGGTCTGAATCATTCCCTTCAGGTTCTGCAGTTGCAGTCAGCAAAAGTAGGGCATCTGTAATGCCCTGGGGAATTGCCGTATATAACTGATGGGCTGCATTTGGCTTGGTGGGTCACAAATCGCACACAGTTGCCAATATGGAAAATATGAAGTATTGCATTTTTTAAGATTATAAAAAAGAACTATCACTTAAAAAGGGAATCTGTGCAGTTTTAACCATTTATTTTCTCCCTTTTAAAAAAGGCTTAATTCTTTGACCATAGCTGAATGATTATAATATGCCACTTCTCAATGGATTAACTTGTTCATATACATGCAGAGGCTCCTGGCACATTCACACATGTCACCACTTGATGCTGCAGCCATTAAGTGACCAACATTCTTACGCAAACACTTTGCAGATGCAGATACAAGACATGACACCACAGAAGACAAGCAGTCCTGTCTCTTGCCTAGATTCTCATGAACTTGTTAACACAGACCAGTTTTAGCACATCATCAGTACTGTAACCAAGAAGTCCAATTGTTTGATAACTGGTCTAGTCTACAATGTTCAAATAAAATCTCCTGCGTTAATTGCATGCCAAGCTCAGTTAATGGCAGGCACTCAAGAAACCGTTGTTGAACTGACCAAGGCAAGAAAAAAAAATTCCAGAAATGTTCCAGCTTTATAAAAAGACCCAGACAAGCTACAAACAATAACAAGTTTAAAGTCACTCCCAATTTACAAAGTAAAATAAGAAGGCAAATTATACTTGTTAGCTTAACTCATTTAAGCAATGCCCTGATGACCGAAGTACACATTCCCCAAACAGTTGTACAGTGGTACCTTGGGTTACATACGCTTCAGGTTACAGACGCTTCAGGTTACAGACTCCACTAGCCCAGAAATAGTACCTCGGGTTAAGAACTTTGCTTCAGGATGAAAACAGAAACTGTGCTCCGGCGGCACGGCGGCAACTGGAGGGCACATTAGCTAAAGTGGTGCTTAAGGTTAAGAACAGTTTCAGGTTAAGAACGGACCTCCGGAACAAATTAAGTTCTTAACCTGAGGTACCACTGTATTGCTTCCCTCCACCCTTGGTACTCTTATCCCAGCTATAATTTTCTCTATTACTGCTTGAAGAGCTAACTAAACCTAATACAGGTTCAAGAAAAAATAGCCTTGTTTGTGATGCAGCAATAAACCAATTATTAAAGTTTACAGTAAATTGCTAATAAATAATAGACAATAACTTTCTTGCAAATGAAGTTTGAAAGCTACAATAACTTATTTTTTTACTGCTACTGCATTTATTTATTATTCCCATGGAGCTAAATAAACTAGGCACCATGCAAAACATTTTAAAAGGTAACCTAAATCCACAGGTTAACAGTTCAATGCAGAAACAGTAAGAAATTGGAAAAATAAGATGTAAATATGAGAAAAATAGAGGCCAAAGAGATCTTACCAGATACGGCTTATGTTTCTCTTACTCATGCAAAAAAACAACAACAACCATTACCCGTCAAGAGTGTCCATTTGGGCAATGAAGCTCACATGTTTTTCTGTTTGCACGCAAAGCTAAACCAATGTTTTATGTTATATGCAGGAAACATTGGGCTTGTGTGTTCCCTGTCCCACACAGCTATAAAGAAGAGATCAGAAGCATATATACTTCCATTCTCAATTAACTGTGCTTTGGAATTATGTATGAATACAGATAAACTAACCAATCTAAACTGTAAATAAACCAAACAAGCCAACTTTGTGCCGTGGTTAATAATCATGAATTGTTCAGATAAGGCATAGTTAAAACACGAACTGTAGCTCATGGTCTGAACAAAGTGACAAACGGCAATTATTTGAAAATGGAGATGGCTATACTAGAGGAGGAAGGGCACAAGCTCACATGCATAATATTGAACTATGATTTACAGTAACATCTCAACCAATGTCACCCATTCTAGATGTGCCATCTTTTTCAGTGTCAGATTCTGGGATTATCTGGAATGCATTTTACCGTTGCTACGCATCTGGCAGTTGATCAAAAGGTTGGTGGTTTGTGTCCACCCAGGTATGGCAGTGGGCAGTATTCCTGCATTGCATGAGGTTGGACTAGATGACAGCTGGGGTCCCTCCCAACTCTTTGGTTCTATGATCTGTGCCCTAGTCATCAAATTCAAAGAGCACAAGCTATTCTGTAGTGAGCTTGCAGAAACAAAATCATTTTATGTGATGGTGAGAATGACATTCATAAGACTTTTGTATCTATAATTGCCCTTTATAAACAGATTTTTAAGATATCATTTATCCATTCAGATATAGAATGATGTTCCCTTTTAAAGACTTGGCAAGTGAACAATGCCTCAGTGTCTCAATTAATTTGGGTCAGTTTTCAGTGAGCATGTTCGCTTGGCCGGGGGTGGGGGTGGGGGAAGGCTGGGTTCAAAGGACAATATCATTACCAAGTATTTAAAGAATTAACTTAGCAAAATGCTAACAGAGAGTGAAAGACGTGCTAACTGCAAAGGTTAATCAACAGTTGTGAAATAATGTAATTAATATGTTCTAAAGCAGAGGTGGCTAACCTCTCTCAGGGCTCCATTAAGGGCTGGCTATTCCTCCACAGATCACATGACAAAAACGTGCATACACTCATGGAGGCACACATTCCGCAGATAGGGGACAGATAAACACTTTGCACACAGAGACACAGAGACATTGCTGGGGATAGCAGAGAGACGCAGCAGAGACACTGTCCTGGGGGAAGAAAACCCAGGTTGCACAACTGCAATTTTTGTTTTAAACTATAAAATAGTTTAAAAGACAAAGACCAGCTATTAAATGTGGTTGTGGGTTTTACTACCGAGCAAGGGATCACAATGAAGAATATGTGTAGACCACCAGATAGAAGGAAGCCCTCATTCCTATCTGATAAAACCACGATCCAATTAAAAAGAGAGGCTGCTTGCTTGCTGCAGAAGGATAATCTTGGCTTCTCTGTATTTAACCAGAGACAAATAGGTGATTAACTGACAATATTCAGATGGTCTGCTGAATGCCAACTCTGGAGCTTTTCTTGCCACAGTTAATAGTAGGCAGTAAATTAAGTTCAGTTCAACATTTCTAAAATAAGGCACACCATGACACTTCTATTTCTGTTACATAGCATCACAGACTGTCCCTCCCCTCCCTGACACACATCTTTTTAAGACAGGAACTTCAATTCTGGCATGCAGATTGCCAATACGGTGCCCAAGGGCACCAGTGTGCTCACCGGTACTTCTTAAGACACTCACAAAAGTCCTAAGTAAATATTGGTTCAAAAAGCCACAAGAAATGCTTTTCCTGCTCAGTTCCTGTTTACACTACCTCAGCCTCTTCTGCACTGAATATGTC
Organism: Podarcis tiliguerta; assembly: GCF_965153285.1. Classification (NCBI taxonomy): domain Eukaryota; kingdom Metazoa; phylum Chordata; class Lepidosauria; order Squamata; family Lacertidae; genus Podarcis; species Podarcis tiliguerta. The sequence goes on along the minus strand of NC_139534.1, from coordinate 45,528,825 downwards.
CCCTTAAACATACCACATTTTATTGGGTGCCAGGATATTGGATGGCCCACCTTGCCATCCATTATGAACAGCGGAGAGGTGCGGAGAGTTTTTCTCTGTGAGCAGGTGTAACAGTGGCAATATAGATATCCCCCCACCCACCCTCCCGATGCATAGACGGGGCAACAGATGCTCACAGCATACTTTGTCTTTTTCTGCTCTTTTAGGTGTGGCAGTCATTTCGTATTATGCCATTTTAGGACTGGCACCCATTGCACTCTCTCAAAAGTCCACATGTGCCCCCTAGCCCAAAAAGGTTGGCAACCTCTGGCCTACAGCATAAAAAGACAATTCAAGTGAGACAAAAACGAGATTTTTGATTCCTAATCAGCAAAAATAGACAGGCAGTAGGAAGTGTCCATGAACCATGGCTGTGTTACTATTAAGGCTATTCTGCAACACTACAATCCAATTAGATCTTACTCAACAAGCAGCACCTTGATGAGATGGTTATCTGGAATGTCAGTTGATGTTTCACTGGAAAGAACAGGCAGCTTCACTCTTTCCCAGAACAGAGACAAGCTTTCTTGGAGGGAGTTGTATGTGTCAATGATGTACCACTTACAGATTGCATGTGGCACATGTGAACTCACATGCATGCTTCCATCCATTCACGAAGGGACAAGCAGGCTATTATTACACCCATAGTAAAGCTACTCAGCATACTATTGGATCAAATATGTTTAATTAATGCAAGCCTGTAGGGTGAAGAGACACCACATGTAGCTTGTTCTCAGACTTCAAGGTCAGAGAGCGTTAAAATAGAGTATTGTTGTGACACAGCTGTTGTTAAAAGGTCTAAACAGCTGGGAGCCTAGCTTGGATCAGAGAATAATTATAAAACAAAGACACATGATGGTGCAGCTGTTTGAAAACTATGTTATCAGTACTCTGCTGGAAAAGAAAAAGGGCTAGAATAAGAACGCGATGGGCGGAGAAGAAGCAAAAGTACAGTTGCTATGACTCTCTAACTACACCTTATTCTAGGTCACCAACGACTAATATTAGGTTAATGTTAATTCCTATATCACACAAAAAAAGCATATGGCCCTAACACAGAAACTTATATGCAAGCAAGTAGTGCCTTCATATTTTGCTTTTACCCTGGAACAGAGTGATGTGTGTGGTGCATTTTAATTTTCAGTGAACTATATACTGGCACCATCCTTCAAGATGCATGCCTAGATACTTCAGCGCTGCACCAAAAATAATCTTGCCATAAAAAGAACTAACAGTACAAGAGCCTGTTAAGCTCTGAATCTGCCTCATACACATTAACATGGAATACAATCCAGTCATATTCAAAAATAGACCCATAGAAATTAATGACCGTGACTGACTTAGGACCATTAATGTAAATGGGGTTGGTTACCACCCATTGTATTCCAGTAGAATTCTGTGGAGCAGCAAACGGTGAGAAGATAGAAAAAGATGAAATGTTTAGTGCTGCCACTGAGCTTTCACCTAAAGTGAACTTTGACGTGAACCTAGAGATTCTTCCTGAAATAAAAACATGCAAGGAATTTTGAAAAAGAAAGAAAAAAAAGAGTTATGATAAAGACTAATGAATCTTGCCAGAGTTTCCCTCCTTATATTTATGTTATTACAATGACACACTAGATTCTTGGGGACATGGTAGATTTAGATAATAAAGCAAGTGAAGAATAAAATGCTTGATGCAAATGTTTCTAACTTTAGAGGTCTTTGTAACTGTTGTGTAATCAGAGGATCTTAAAAGAAGGGGCACACACACCTACCTGTTCTAGATATAACCATTGATTCAAATAAAGCCACAGCTATTAGCCGCTCACAGTGCAATCCTATGCATGTCTTCCCATTGATTTCAACGGGCCTTACCGTGTGAAAAGGATTGCAGCATCAGCCATTAGTTTCACTGCTGATCAATAGCAATATAACCCCTCAACAAGCAACTTATCGATAAGGATTTCATTAGGAAAGAATGAATTGAAGACCAAAAATAGCAACAGCTGAAAGGCATGAAAATAATTTGATTTACTTGGCTTTTATCCATCTCCACGCTTTTTAAAATCCACAAACCAGAAAGAAAACGAAAGGAAATGTATGCATCAGTGGGGCAGTGTCAAAGAAAAATTAGATTTCCATGGTAACAAGCTACAGCCTAGGTAACAAAAATGCCTGCTAACAGTTGTGAGGCAGTTGCCGATATGGATTTTTTAGTATCAGATGGCTCTAAATATAAGCTCTTGCCTACAGCCTTAACGCACAATAGATATCGCTACAAACCTTTTTTGTGTGTGTGGAAAAAATAGACTTAGATTTGAAGACCTGTTCCATAGCATGAACCTGGCTAATAAAAAGTTCACTAAATTATAGCACAGATGGCTCACATTTTCATAGTTAGAAGCTGCAGGTTATTGCTGGCTAGCAACACTTATTTTTCACACAGCAAGTTTCAAGCATTTCACATACTTCACATACATTGGGCAGGTTCGCAGGTAACATCAAAATGTAGTATGTCATTTAAAAGGTCAGTCTTGGCTTGCACAGTCCCTTGTCCCTTCTCTTTATGCAGTGGCATAGCAACCCCAGCTGGGGAGCTGCCACCATTTCTGAGCTTTTTTTTGGAATAAATCACCAAAACTTCCATACCTGGTGTTTTGAGGGATGGGCAGTGGCTTTGCCCCCCTGCAATGCCTGAGACACCCACCAAAGGCCATGTCTTCCTACAGCCCCACCTCCGTGCTGCCCAGCGATCCCCCTGAGCCCCTCCTTTCCTTCACTACTGCTTTATTCATTTAGATAAACTTATTTTCCTCCTATTCAGAACAGTTCGCATTTACATCCATCAGACTATGGTTTCTTACTCTGGTTCAGAAGGTCACCATAGTTTACCACTTTATATGTTAGCACGAACTATGTTTGTACTAAATGGGGAAGTAAATAAATGAGAGCCAATTTTCCAGGAACTTTACAACAATCCTATGAGGTAGTCCAGTATTATAATTCTTATATTGCTGATGGCTGAGGGCCACAGCTGTGAGATTTAGCAGCTTGTTTAAAGTTTCATAATGAGTTCATAACTGAGGTGAGATTTGAACCAAGGATTTGATGGCTTGCAGCTGCTGCTTTTAGCTATGAGCTTGTAAGAAATCTGGATGTGCCTGTTCAATGACCATGAATAATAGGTATGGGAAGATTTTACATGTTCTCTTTAGGTGATGGAGGCAAAATAAAACAATCCCAAATTGCTTAAGCCAGCAATTCCTAAAGTAATGGATATATAAACACACAGCACATGTCTTTGTTGGGTTCCTCATACAATGTAGGCACAAGGGACTTCCAATTTTCTACCCAAAGAGATTCTCCCCCCCCCCTTCCCCATGGATGGTTCTTACCAAAGTATTTGTAAACCAGTTACTTTATCTATACAATTGTGGTTGAATGCTAATCAATCATAGGTGAATGAATACTTTGCAAATAAAGCAATATTCAGCAAAATATAATCTAGTCATGTTTAAGGAGAAATTTCTCACAGGATACTTTGAATTTTTTTGCACCCAAGGCAGTAAATATGTATGCAGGTCCTGGTATGCAGATTTCAAATGTTACCTCCTCAGGACATAAAGAGCTATGTACAATGCATCCAACCAATGTATTACTGAGTATTTTAAATATTAACTCACATGTCCTTTTGTAGTTGTGTGTGGAGAGTCAATACTGCAACAGGGTAATCTTAACACCTGCTTCCTAACTTTATGAAGTGAATGCCTACCCATCAGAACAGCACACAACTTTTAAAGTGGAAACAGTATTCTTAAAGCTATAAGCAACCCACATGTGCACACGCACTTCCACACAGAAACTGCTATTTTTACTAAACAGAAAGACAACCCTGGTATACTTGGTTGCTGAAAAAAACATCTCTGAAGCTTTGGTATGCAGCATATTTAAACAGAAGTTTTTCTTTCTTTCCCAAGCACTGCAGAGGCAGGAATTTCAGGTTCAATGCAAAAATGCATTATCCAAAAAATGTCATTTCTGACAATGGTGCATTGCAATGTAATTTTTTTGACTCTATACCACCCATAGTAAATAGTAAGGATACCTTCCCATGCCGCTTTAATTGCTACAAAGCAGATAAGTAGCTAGACTATTCTAATCTATATCTTCAGCAATAAGAAGCTAAATTTTGCAGCAAGTTAGGAAATCCTTATTTCTACTTCTCTGTGATTTCTAGTGAAATCAGTCCTGAATTTCAGGCACATAACAGTAAACATATTTTTAACATTTGTATTTTCAAGGCAAACAATATCATTCAGTGTGAAGCCATGAAAAACACTGGGAATGAAACTCAGGTGATTACAGGGATCGTCATCATTAATAACTGCTTCACACATCAGGGCAATCAATAAATCAAGTCCCCACAATAATAGCTGGTAGCTGCATAATTCCTGGGAAAACAACTATTTCTCAAACTGAACCAAGTCCAAATTTGTACTAGCAACCAGAAGCTGTGAAAGCATCCAAAAACCCAGCCTTACCTGTTTCAATAAGAACTTGTCTTCTGCATTGACTTTGAGAGAAATGGCCAGATGGATGGCAGACAGCACCACACCACTGATGACCGCAGCCCTCATCCTGACTGGCAGCAAGGTGTAGATGCTGTAGATGAAAAAGATAGTCCACCAGATGCCCTCCGAGGCACTTCGGGGCTGCATCAGCAAGCAGCCAACCACTTGAACGGCCAACACCACCAGAATGACAGAGTAGCACATGAGCCACATGTGGTCCTGGTGGAAATCATTGCGATTGCAGATGGCACCCAGAGCCACCATAAGCAGGATGGCCAAGGACAGCACCACCACATAGGGCACCTGGTAGTAGCCGTGAACGGTGTGGAAGAGCAGCATGACCAGGCACACTAAAACCAACACTGCCATCAGCATGGTCAGGCTGCTCTGATTAAGACGGAAAAAGTAGCGCTGGTAGAGGTGCTCCAGTTTCTCCGACTGAAACTTTTTCGACCTGAAGATCTGCAGCAAGCTACCACAGCAGCTGCCCATGGAGAAGACCATCTCAGACCGCCCTTCGCCATCCAGTTCTTCCTCCTCCTCCAACTCATCAATCTTGGCTTTGATCCGCTTCTCCTCTAGCCCCAGTTCCACACAGCGTGGATGCACCTCACCCTGCTCCACACCATAGCGTCTAGGACTCATGGCAAGCGATGGATCTCCTGCACGGCGAGAGTGCTGGCTCTTGTCAACCCCATGATCCTGCCAGGCAGACTTGGACCTGAAGCTCATCATCCTGCAGCCACTCACCCCGTGGTTCCTGCTGCTCGGTGACTCGTAGTCTTCATCACTTCTCCATCTGCTTTCCATACGGGAAGCTTTTTTTACTGAGGCCCTGGTAGAAAGAGGATAGGAATAGCCATTGGCTCTGGAGTCAGCCTCTCCCCAGGCAGAACGATGCTGTTCCGCACCTCCACCCCTGGGCACAGCAGAAGCTGCAAACCCCGGAGGGCTCACACTGTTGGAGCGGGACATGCCCTGCCAAGGCAGAAGAGAAGGGGGAGGGATTGTGGGGGCAAGTTATAAAGGAATAGGAGGGAGAGAAATAAAATCACAAGGAATTCCACTCATAGCAAGGAAGAACCAACACTTCTGAGCAGTTTCTCTCACCCTATGGTGGAAGGTGCAGCAGAGGAAAGACATGTGTGTGTGTGAGAGAGTCCTGGCCGAGTCCAAATAAAACAAAGTTCTCAGTGATAAAGGAATTCAAACCCTTAAGGTGACTGGTTCGCTAGCCAGCTGAATTCCCCTTCCCTCCAGAGGCTGCTGGGAATAGAAAAAAAATTTCAACCAGAATTTAAAGAGATCCACTGAGAGCTGGGAGGCAAGTTCCCCTACCTATGGAACTCTGGTGAGGATTCCCACTCTGTCATTTTCACAAGTCCCCAGTGCTTTGGCCATTTGTTGAAACACGACTTCCATGCATAGAAAAGCAAATGTGATGGAGGCAGCTGGGGTTTTGTTTTCTCCCGCACCTTAAGCAAAGACCACCTTCCAGTCGAAATGCATCATCAGGGAAAAAGCCACCACGATAATTCCTCTCTCAGTGTGAGGTCAAGGCGATCCTGCCGCCGCAAAAGGGACCTGCTGGTCAGAAAGGTCCTAAAGAGGCTGCATATTTCAGTCGCTGATAACGCTCTCCAGGAAGCGGAGCAAAACGACCCAGTACCGTCATTCTTAATTTTGCCCCGCGGGCAGCTGCTTATTTGTTGGTCATCTAGAGAGGTGGTGCAGAGGGCAGCCACAGCAGCAGCGCTGGAGGCGTTGGGAAGCCGGCTGGGTCATTGTTTGATCCCTCCTATTTAAGGAAGGTGGCCCTACAAATTGGCTTGGAGAACCACAAGCAAGCAAGCCTCCCAGGCACCCCTCTTCCCCGGCTCTTCCTTCTCAAGGCGAACACGACATTGCTGCAATGGGGAAGGAATGGCATACAGCAGCAGCCCTTGAAGCCTTGAGTTAAATGTATTTATTGCAAGCTCTCGACTCAAATCGGAGACTGGAGTGCCGGAGGCATCATCCTTTTCCCTGCTCGAATGAACCAAATGGGTGGGATTGCTGAGGCTGCTGGGACGGCAGTGCTGTTTGCCCTTGGGATGGCACATGGGGGGGGGGAATGTATAAAAATAAACAAGATCTACGGGGTGATTCAAATCAAGGACGGCGGGGAAGAGGTGGGGGAGGGGAAGAAGAGGCGCAGGTGGGTGATCAGAAGAGGATTCCTGCGTCTATATCATCTCTCCAGCGAACAGATCCATGGAGGGAGTCCTCCGCCAAAAAGCCGACGTTGCACTGCTGCCTCCGTGCGAGGATGCGCTGTCTCCACTGCAGGGGCTAGCAACAAGCAGCACGGCTCGCTCTCCCGCCGAAGCAGCGATGCAAAATACAAAAACAAAGCGGGGTGGGGGGAACCCCACAGCACCACACGAATTTTTCCACAACGAGGGGAGGGGATGGAAAAAGACCCGCCGAGGCTGACTCCGTACTGCTTATGCACACTCCACCAGCCGCCGCCACCTCCTCCTGCTGCTGCTGCTTCTACTGGCTCTCAATGTATCGGCGTGCGGTGTGGAGGGCTAGGGAGGGGGCAGCCTTCTGTGCTCCTTGCAGCCAGCCAGAAGAGTGGTCCTCAGCTCATTGCAAAGAGAAACGGCACCTCCCGCGAAGAGCCGCCGCCGCCTCGGCCTCTCCTAGCAGATAACAGGACCGGCTCCCCTCAGCGAAGCTGCAGCGGCGGCGGCTGCCTCACCCGGCCCGGCCCGGCGCGTGCTCGCTCCCTCACACGCTCCTCTTTGCAGGAGAGAGGCAACCCGCCCCTTTCAAAACCAGGCTTTGTACGGCCCCTCTTCCACAGAAGCTACTGGCCGGCATGGCTCCGCCTCACGCTCCGCCCGATTGGCTGGCGACCAGCCGCCGCTTTCCGCTAACAGCGCGGGCTCCGGGGAGCTGGGCGGCCGAATCAGCTTCCCTTCCAATAGGTTGCCCAGTTAGGAGGGAGGAGGGCGGGGAATGTTGGAAGCCGCGGCTGCAGCTGGCATCTGCAAAAAAAATCAGAGTCAGATAAATAATTAAAGAATGGCCGCCTCCCGCGCGCGAGGACCTGGGATGGGGGGGGAGGGGCCCTCCTCTGGTGTAGTTTTAACTCCTTCGGGGGCGTTGCCGCTTAGCCGGATCTAGAGGAAAGCGCCCTCATCACAGCAGGGCGGAATAGGAATCACCCGCCTAGGGACTGTTTCTACGCTGATTGTATTATTTCTGTGCTTGTAAGCACAGCTAGAATACCCACCTAGACTGAATGAGAAGCAACCTGCGTGGAGAAACATACGAAGTTCCCTTTTACTGAGTCAGACCACTAGCCCAGTATTGCCTACTCTGACTGGCAGCTGCGGTTCTCGGGCATTTTGGTGCTACCTCGTGGTTTTGTTTTTTTAGCTGGAGAGCCAGAGGAGTTGTTTGTTCTGGTCAAACTTCAAATCTCTTTCAAGATTTGGCCAGTCCCATATAGAGACAGGGAAATAAATTTGCATCAAGCATCCCCAGCATCATCTACCATTTAGCTTTGTTTATTATTATTATTGCTACCTGCTATCCAATATCCAAGTGGTGTGAATCCAGGGGTTTCAGGCACTTACCCAGGGTTCCTATTTCCTTTTGGAAATGAGGCACAGCTGAGACTGGGGTGTCTTTATGATGTATGTTTTATTTACACATACTGTATATACAACCTGAGCCTACCATGGAGGGGCTTACACCATTCACACCCTAAGAGAGTCCTGCTTATTCCATAGCCCCCACAGCTTTGGATTCAAATGACACCAGCCATGGCTCGCCTTCTCTGCTTCCAACTTTCTTCCCAGCCAACTGCAATCCTAAAACTCAACCCTGCTCTGTCTCTGCAAACTCTTTCCCAGATGAAAGAGTGGCTCATACCCATCTGCCGTCAGGCCCTGAGTCTTTGCTTTGTGAATTGCCCATTCTCTCAGGCAATTTCCTGAACACAGGAAAGTGGTTTGGCCTGTATTTTAACAATTTGGTAAATCCAGCATATGACCACAAGTTTTAACACTCTAACATTGGATAAATTCTAACACCAAGACTCAAGAAATTAGAACTTGGCACCCACAAATCCTGGCACCCACAACTCATAATAATAATAATAATAATAATAATAATAATAATAAGAGTTACAACATTTAGGGCATGTGGATAAATTATTTGGATAGGATTGTCTGCTTATGTTTTGTGCTTTGAAAAAATATTTCAGTGAGCTCTGTTGATGTCAGAGTATACCGTATTTTTCGCTCTATAAGACACACCAGACCACAAGACGCACCTAGTTTTTGGAGGAGGAAAACAAGAAAAAAAATATTCTGAATCTCAGAAGCCAGAACAGCAAGAGGGATTGCTGCACAGTGAAAACAGCAATCCCTCTTGCTGTTCTGGCTTCTGTGATAGCTGCGCAGCCTGCATTTGCTCCATAAGACGCACACACATTTCCCCTTACTTTTTAGGAGGGAAAAAGTGAGTCTTATAGAGCAAAAAATATGGTTATTATCAGAGTTTGAGGCCTTGGGTTTATGCTCCCATTTAAGGTCTGTTTAGCAGAACCTGCTTGGTGAAAGAAAAATACGATGATTGCTTTTAATATTTTTAGACAAGGCTTGGATAAGATAAATTAATTCTGATTTGTCCGGGAGACAACACACTCTGAATGGTTGGAGGTTCTGGACAGTTAACTGTCAATCAGATGATTTTCAGTGAGGAATGTCAATTGGGAAAGGCAGTGTGGGAAGACAGCTGAAGAGGGAAGTGAGAGGCAGAGAAAACTGAAGTGAACATGGATTATGGAGGCCTGAGTTTTAAGCTATTTATCACAAGTGTTTAGGCTAAAATGCAGCCTTGTATATACAGGTCCTATCTGAAGATGACACAAGTGTTGTTATTTCTTAAAGTCAGCAAAACTGTCCAAGCTCCCAGAAGTAAAAATGGATGAGATTTTGGGTCAGTCAGAAGTGGATTATACCAAGTAGCTGGACCAGTGTGTGAGGGAATTTAGCTTGGGAGGTTTAGGGAATTTGGCCTGAGGTAAAAGCCACTTAGATGGTATAGTCAGCTACATTTAAGAACATTAAAGACTCCAATGTAAATATCAGTATTCTCTTCTGTACATAATTTCCCTTAAATAATTATGCTTAATATTTTATCCTTTCTCCAATGTTTGTGCCTATCACACATCTGGACCTATTATACCAAACTACAAGGCTTTAAAGGTATTCTAAGAGAATGGTGGCAATGGAAATGGGTCACATTGTCACTGAGGAAGGCAAGGAGTTTCATAGCAAAAAAATTGATACAGTAAACTGAGAAGTGTCAGCTAATAAGGAATGCCATCATCCTAATTAGTAGTATTGTCAGCATTCTGATAAATAGCATTTTCTTTACCTGCCCCTTCCACAAAAGTTAACCAAACACCTGAAAGAGATAAGAGTAGTGAAGTGTTAAAAGTGTCAGACTAGGAATGATGAAATCCAGGTTAAAATCCAGGCCAGTGTAGGAATCTACCTGCTCCCCCTTTCCCTCCCACCGTCTGCATGGCTGCAGATGTAGCAGAGGCCCCATCACTCCATTCCACCTAGTGACAGTGGTTAGGATTGCATCCTAAGACATTGCTGCAGCACCTAGAAGAGGATATACATTTTGCAAAGTAAAACCGCAGTAAATGTGGCTTTAGCTATTTGTCTCTTTTATTTATACTAATTAAGTTCTTGCATCAGCTGTTTAAGCATACATGGAATGTTCTCATGTTTATATTAATATCTTTAACATGCTGACCAATTAAAATATGACCAATTAATCAGGCAGCAATTTTATAATGTATTATATTTTACTACTTTTAGAAATTACATTTCACAAGGGAAAATGACTTTTCCAAGACAATGCCTCCTACAACACATGCATGAATCACCTAAAAAGCAAAGAAAATGTACTTTCTGCTTCAGAACGGTTGTCTTATCTGCAAATTTAATTGATTAACAGAGTAGTGGGGGAACAGGACGGGAATGGGAAGAAACAAAAGTATAGGATCTGAAGGTGTGCAGTGAGTCATGGGGCAGAAAAAAAAGAGAGCAGTGATATATTTCCTTTCTTCTTCCACCCCCTTCTCTAGGTCTTTCTTTTTACAATTTCCTATCATTGGAAATGAGTTGTTAGGGGTTTTTTTCATTTTTATATATAAAACAGATTATAAACTGCCTCTCACATAAATATCAGGGTGGTGTATAACAAAATTTCCAGAAGCATAAAATCCCATAAAAATACAGAATAATTGCAAGAATCACTGGCTCATCTTAAAAAGTTTAAACCACTGAATATGCCTGTTAACACAAACAAAAAATCTTATAGAGATTTCTGAAGGTTGGCAGAGAAGATACTTGCCAAATCTGTCATGGAAAAGCATTTCACAGCATGGGAGAATGGGCAAACTTGGACCGATCTGCCCCTGGCACACACCCTTTTTGTCTCTAGCCATGTTGCAGCAGCTGAAGAGAAGGAATATACTACCAACATTTGGGAGTGAACAGTTGGTCAGGTGTAACTGAGTCTGCCTCGTCTGCATGAAAAATGTAAGAGTCTCTATCTGTGTAATATTTATGATGATTCTAGAAGATTAAATTCATGGAAAATGCATGCAGCTTGTTGTTGTTTTTTCCTGACATCACAGAAACCAGTCTAGTGTACTTGTGGTTCTCAAGTGGCCTCTCATTCAGGCATGGATGAAAACCAGACCAGCTAGGCTTTGGCAACGTGGTAGCCTCATGCATGTGCAGACCATACCCAGATTTTTGCAGCTGATTCCTTTTTGCTGCGTAAGAATAATAATAATAATAATAATAAATTTTATTTATATCCCGCCCTCCCCAGCCGAAGCCGGGCTCAGGGCGGCTAACAACAATTAAATAATCAAACAATCAAATAATCAAACATTCTAAAAACATTCCATTATAAAATTAATTAAAGTCAAATTAATGGCAACCGTTGAGCAAAATTCTGTGCAGGTTGCCAGAGGAGGGAGTCAGGCTGGGACCTGACCAAAGGCCTGGTGGAACAACTCTGTCTTGCAGGCTCTGCGGAAAGATGTCAGGTCCCGCAGGGCCCTAGTCTCTTGTGACAGAGCGTTCCACCAGATTGGAGCCGCAGCCGAGAAAGCCCTGGCTCTAGTTGAGGCCAGCCTAACCTCTCTGAGGCCTGGGACCTTCAGGATGTTTTTATTTGACGAGCGTAGGTTTCTCTGTGGGGCATACCAGGAGAGGCGGTCCCGTAGGTACGAGGGTCCTAGGCCGTATAGGGCTTTAAAGGTTAAAACCAGCACCTTAAACCTGATCCTGTACTCCACCGGGAGCCAGTGCAGCTGGTATAGCACCGGATGAATGTGATCTCGCAGTGAAGACCCTGTAAGGAGTCTCGCTGCGGCATTCTGCACCCTCTGGAGTTTCTGGGTCAGTCTCAAGGGCAGCCCCACGTAGAGCGAGTTACAATAATCCAGTCTGGAGGTGACCGTCGCATGGATCACAGTGGCTAGGTCAGGGCGAGAGAGGTAAGGAGCCAACTGCTTAGCTTGGCGGAGATGAAAAAATGCCGCCTTTGTTATAGCTGCAATCTGCGCCTCCATGGAGAGGGAGGTGTCGAAGATTACACCCAAACTCTTAACGGACGGTGCTGGCACTAATTGCACCCCCGCTAGAGATGGGAGTTGCCCCCTCAATCCCATATCGTCCTGTCCCAGCCAGAGGACCTCTGTCTTCGAAGGATTTAACTTCAACCGGCTCCCACGTAACCATCCAGCCACAGCTTCCAAGCATCTGGTCAGTGTGTCTGGGGCCGAGTCAGGGTGGCCATCCATCAACAGATAGAGTTGGGTGTCATCAGCATACTGATGGCAGCCCAGCCCAAAACTCCGGACAAGCTGGGCGAGGGGGCGCATAAAGATGTTAAAAAGCATCGGGGAGAGTATCGCACCCTGGGGCACTCCACACACCAAGGAGTGGCAGGATGACAATTCCCCCCCAAGCGCCACCCTCTGTCCCCGACCGGAGAGAAACGAGCGCAGCCATTGAAGGACTGTGCCCTGGATCCCCACGTCGGCAAGGCGGTGGTCCAGGAGTTCGTGATCGACCATGTCGAAGGCTGCTGACAGGTCTAGAAGAATCAGCAGCCCCGACCCGCCTTGATCCAGCTGCCTGCGGAGATCATCTGTTAGGGCGACCAGAGCCGTCTCGGTCCCATGACCAGCGCGGAAGCCGGACTGGAATGGATCCAGAGCCGATGTTTCATCCAGAAACCTACCAAGCTGTTCAGCAACCGCTCTCTCAATCACCTTACCCAGGAATGGAAGATTCGAAACCGGGCGGTAATTGGATAGATCTAAGGGATCTAATGATGTTTTCTTTAAGAGCGGGCGCACCACTGCCTCCTTCAGTTCCCCTGGGAATGTCCCGGTGCCAAGGGACAAATTGATGATATCCCCCAGGGGGGCCCGCACCTCGTCTGGACACGCTCTAATCAGCCAGGACGGGCACGGGTCGAGAGGACAAGTAGTGGGCTTTCCAGCTCGGAGGAGTCTGTCCACATCGGCTGGGGATATCCGGTCAAAGTGGTCCAATACTGGACCCGAGGACAGTCGAGGGGCCTCCAGTTCCTTTATTGTATCCAAATTGGCAGGGAGGTCATGGCGGAGCAACAGGACCTTCTCCGCAAAGAAGCTCGCAAATGCCTCACAGCTGTGTGTCAAATTATTATTTAAATTTGGCTGTCCTTCAAGGGATGTTAAAGACCGAATTATACTAAATAATTGCGCCGGGCGAGAGCTAGCGGATGCAATGGAGGCCGAGAAGTAGGACTTCTTAGCGGCCTTCACTGCCATCTCATAGGTTTTCATAAAAACCCTATAAGATGTTCTTGAAGCTCCGTCACGGGCACCCCGCCATACTCGCTCTAGCCGTCTGAGGTCCCGCTTCATTTTCCGGAGCTCCTCGGTAAACCAGGGAGCCCGGTTTCTGCGGGGTCGCAGAGGGCGCTTAGGTGCGATCTCATCGATGGCTGCCAGGAGCTGGGTATTCCAGCCCTCAACAAGCTCAGTCAATGAGTCGCCAGGGGGAGCAAGGTCCCGCAAGGCTTGGCGGAATCTATCAGGGTCCATCAGCCTCTGCGGGCGAGCCCAAATCGGCTCGCCACCTAAGCGGGGTGGGGGTGGAACATCAATCCTGGCTTTCAGAGCGTAGTGATCAGACCATGGCACCTTCATCGAAGGAAACATGATCACATCTATACCGGCCCCAAAGATCAAATCCAGCGTGTGGCCTGCTTGATGTGTGGGGCCCGAAACAAACTGGGAGAGCCCTAGTGTCGCCATGGAAGACACCAGGTCCAGAGCCTGTGAGGAGGGAGTGGCATCAGCATGGATGTTGAAGTCCCCCAATACCAATAGGTTAGGAAACTCCAAGGCCCAGCCGGCCACAGCCTCCAGCAGGCCTGACAGGGTGGCTGCTGGTGCGCTAGGTGGCCGGTACACCAGCCAGACAGCCAAGCTCACCTCGGAGCCCCACACTAGGCCAACACATTCAATGCCGGGGATCGATGGCGATGGTAGAGCCCTGAAAGAACAATTTTCCCGGATTAATAATGCCACCCCTCCCCCCCGGCCCACAGTCCGTGACTGGTGGAGGACGGAGAAACCCGGGGGCGCCATCTGTCGTAAGGTAACAGTATCCCCTTCGCGCACCCAGGTCTCCGTCACACAAGCCAGGTCGCAGGGTGGCGGTTTTGTTGCCTATAGACCTGGCATTGCACAACACCAGTGACGGAGGTGAGTAATCCTTGTTCACCCTACCCTCGTCTCTCGGGATGGGGCGCAGATTGGAAGGGGTACGAGCATATCCATATCTCGATCCCCTTCGCCTATAACATCTGCCCCCACCGCCATACCTCCCTCGCCCCTCCACAGTAGGAAGTGGCAACCCTTCTTAAGGGTGGACATCCCCCAATTTCAAGAATTTGACTATATCATGGGAACAATCATTGTCAGAAAAGTGGCAACAATTAGGGGTTGTGGAGATACAGAACACTTAATAAAACATCACATGCAAGATAAACCACCTGCCAAAAACCAAACAGACCCTAAGGAGCTTCCACACCAGCAGAGACTGCAGATGAATAAGTTTTTTTATACTAAAAGATAGTCCACAGTAGGGTGAAAACTGGGTTAAATGGCAAAAAAGTATAGGCTGCTCATTTGATAATAGTAATCATGTGGATGCTGTACAAAACCTCCATTCATGAGTAGCGCCAAGTCCCCAATAAACTGCTGTGTAGAAGTGCCTTATTTTTATCTAAGCATTTTGACACATATAGCTTTTATTTGGAGGCTAAAAGAAGCCACTTCTACAAATAAGCGGAATCATCACCATCGTACACCAAGAAGAGAACATGGTAAACATCCTAGCTTCAGTTTGCTTACTAGGATGAATAATTTCTATTACAAACTATAAGGCCTTTGAAGAACAGGTTTCAACATTTCACATGAGGACCCCACAACTGACAAAATGACATAAATACTCTGCCTTTAATGGGTGTAGAAAATTATTACCATACCACATCTTTAGTCTGAGTATTCATAATATTTTAGACTACAGTGCTTAAATATCAACTGTCAGTACTCCATGTGTAGGAAGACACAACTAATTTATTTCATAATGCAATAGTTGGGGGAGGGGAGGTTGCACAAATACAATATACATAGAAACCATTTCTCTACAGATAAGGTAGGAATATCTTTTAAACATGCATAAAAAGTTCTCTCAGAGCCCCCAGTAATATTAAATTTCAAAACACGTGAAAACATGTACATTGTAAATTACTTATAAAATAACAATAGTATTTTTCACAACATAGAAAAAGTACAAAAGATTACGTTTTATCAAATTCCATAAGATGACAATGCATAAAAACCCAGTAATGTATCAATGAATTATCTGAAACTTAACAATAACTTTGTAAACTGACCCACACAAATGCCAACCTCTTTTGTGAAATTAAATTATTTAATAGAAGTATGTGCCATATGTGCAATTTATTTTGCAACAGGATTTCTCAAGAAATTTTTATCTTGTGGTAAGGAATACTGTAGTCTCTTCAAATGTAATTCCAGACTTCGAAGGAACTAAAAGTTAACACATAAAAGCTACTAGATACCTTGTTTAAGTAGATATTATGTACATCACACAGTCCACCATGGTGTGAGCAAATATGCTGTGGTTTTGCCATACATGCATAAGAGAAATTTATAACCACAATGTGAGGAATTTTCTGTGCTATATAAAAAAGGCTGACACCCCCTCCACACACAGCTCCATGAACAACTTGGTAAAGTACATCTGAAAATATATACTTCAAAGTTGTGTTCATTTCTAATCAAAGGGGGCAGGGAATCTTGAACTTGCATTATGAACGAAGTAATAAGTCTATTAAAATGTCAATACTTCTGTCCTAATTCACATTCTAAAGATTGTCTTTACAGGAATTAAGAATAAGGCAAGTAATCTTAATAGTTACATTGTCAACTCAGATAAACATTATGCAGGCTTTCAAACTAGAGACAAAACTCACTTTAGGGACTGTTCATGTTATGTTTCCTTTCTTTTTTAAAGGGAGCTTATTTACAGAAGTGGATCTATTAATTACCATGGATTTTTATCTTCAGAGAAACATACAGTACACGGAATACAGATAACCTAAATAAGCCATTTGTAAGGTAGTCTCAGAATCACACTGATCATGCCCTAGGCACTCTACAACGATTTGACATGCCTATAGAGACCTAAGTCCACCAGCTTGCCTTTTCAATCAATGAGCTGGGGAACAATCCACTTGCACAAGAAAATCAGCAGTGCACACACATGGCATTCACTGACCCACGAGTTACCATTGTTTGCTCAGCCTGATTGAGAGGCTGTAGTGCAACAGCAGCAATTTCAGTCTTCTATTTTGTTTACTACACTGCTCTACCTTCTGTGATAGTCTAAGGCACTGGAAAACTTTTTTTGACTTAGCACGTAAATAATTCAAGTCCTGGTAACAAGTCTGAGTTGGAAACCTAAGTACACCTTGTAGTTATTTAACAAATGTTTTCCTCCTTAACCCTTTCACAAAAAGTTCATTAATTTTCTCCCCTTGCTGCTTCCCCCTGCCCCCTCATCCATTCTGTGAAAAAACTGGTAACTGCATATTTTCATCCTAAAGTGGAAAGGGAAATTGAGGGGAGCCATTCTTAGTCGCAAAATAGTCTGCAAGGCATAGGTTAAATGATGTCTTCCCACATACCATTCCCCTGTTCCAATTGCCTCCTGAGGATGCTTTTAATTAAAAATACTCATCAGAACATTACATGCATTTTGAGGAGGCAGTTTTAGAATAAAGCAGGAGTAATTTGCTAATTCTTCAGTAACATTCTGTAAAAACTCAGCTACAAACCGTATCAGCTGGCAGCATCTATCCATGAATTACTGGAACACATGTGCAACAACCCAGGCAGGTGGACCTGGTGCACAGAAACTGCAAATGCCACCTCATAAACAGTAGAGGTCTAATAATTCTACTCTTCAATTTATTGGTCTCATCTGAGAGATCCCACTTCCTTTTTAGTACTGCTTCTGGTTAATTTTCATATTTGACTGCTGGTACAAGTTTTCCTTGGTTAGTCATTTGTTTTCCATTTAACTAGCTGGGTATACCCCCTTTTTTCTATTCATCTATTTGTGCCAGGATTAATTTGAAAAGTCTGTGAGAATAGTCCAGTGAGAAGCCCAACCAATAGATGTCAGAAAATGAGTGTTGCAATTCCTTCCCCTTATGCAGAGGAGCTTTCCACAGCACTACCTTGAGGAAGTGAGTTTGACAGCTAACGGTAAGAACTGGAGGACTGTATAATATGTACTCCACAAATAAACTTCTAATTTGAAATTGATTGTCCACCATTTTAGAGTGAGCTTGACATGACCAATTCTACCTCAGAACTCTCTCTGCCACAGTGCCAGTTCTGAATGTACCAGTATGGAAAGAGTATGGCTTAAATATCCCATCCTGAGTCAGTGAAGCAGTCGGCAGCAGTAACTGGGCTTCGCCCACAACATAGTTTCAAAAGGGGCATGTCTGATCGTTTTAGCAGCAACTAGTTGTCCTAGAAGCCTAGTTTTCCACTATCTTTTACAAATAATCTTGGCCCATAAATTATTAAAGCTTACAGAAAACCTTAAATTTAATTTAAACATTATTTAAATGTCAGGTTATTTATCTATTAGATTTCTCACCCTATGGCCACTTTCACTTCAAAGGGCCAATTCTATCTCAAATTCTCAGGATAAAGCTTGTTGAATTCTCTAGCTTTTACGACATCTGCAAGCTATCAAAAAGCTATATTGCCTCAAGCATCTCTCTCTCTCCCTACTCCCACGTATCAGAATCTACATCCAGCCGCATCAACTTTTCTGGCCTTCACAAATTGTCTGGAGGTTGTGCTCAAACTCTTCCCAATTCACAGTGTTGCTAATGAGTGGCTTAAAAAGGTATCAGATTAACTCTTCTACAATTAAGGTGTATCACAGAGGAGAGGCCACGCTAAGGATAGAAAACTGAACAGACTGAGTGAAGTAAATACCAAGTGAGCAATCCATTTTGGGAGGGGAAGTAACTTAAGAGCTAATAGATATTAAAATACAAAACTGTTACAAGTACATATCAAGCTGATTAGCAAGGCCTTGGGTATAGCAACAGGTAAACCTAACAGCGAGCAAATGTTTCACCTTCCTGTTTTAGAGAAATATGGTGACCAAAAGGTTACAGCAGAGAAAAGTTATTTTTCCATGGCTTCATCACACAGCATTGCTGTAATATTTAAAGGCTTGGCACCATATAAATTGGGCTGACTGCACAGTTTCTTACTATCTGATCTTCAGCCACGATTGTGTCTAGGTAAATGACTGCACAGAAAGTATTATTGGGAACTAGGCCTTTAAATGCTACAATAGTACTGTAGGTGCAGGATGAAGCTGTGGTGATGTGGCAATATAGAAAATGTCTCATTCACATATTTAATAACAGCCAACATTTTATGGAAAGAGATATACTGAGGATCAGATTTATATCCCATTACAAAAGTAGTTTTCACTGTCAAATTGTCTAAGGGTAAAAAGATGTGTAATTTGGGACTGGTAATGTGAACTGGATGGCAATTCCTGTGCTTTACTAGACATAGGTTGTTGTGTGTGATAATAACAATAAGCCTCAAAAGCAGAGTTTTACCAGTAGAAGATCAAATGGCCTTTGTATCTTGGGAAAGCACAGAAAAACTGGGACACAGCAGACTATTGATAGAATGAAGTGGAATGGAAAAGTAACGGCTACAGAGCCAAAAGTTTTAAGAGGCTCTGGTCAAATGAGTGTTTGAAAAGGAACATGTGCCCAGAACCCTCCAAGAATATGGAATTTGGACCAGCATAAATTCATAACAAAGAGCTATGCAACTTGGGGCAAAACTTCACATAAATGTCAAAAAAGCATGTCTTATCAAGCTCTAGTCAGATTTATTTTAAAAATTATAACCTACGTTATGGTCCCCGAGAGGCTTTCAAAGCAGCTTACAAAATATGCTCACAACTGATTCTACACAAATTCACAAATATTTAACTGGACAAAGGACTATTGCAGTGACCTGAGAAACTGTTTCACCTGGAAGGAAGTTAAGCTAAAGGGACCCCTGACCATTAGGTCCAGTCGTGGCTGACTCTGGGGTTGCGGCACTCATCTTGCTTTACTAGCCGAGGGAACCGGTGTACAGCTTCTGGGTCATGTGGCCAGCATGACTAAGCCGCTTCTGGCGAACCAGAGCAGTGCACGGAAATGCCGTTTACCTTCCTGCCGGAGCGGTACCTATTTATCTACTTGCAGTTTGACGTGCTTTCGAACTGCTAGGTTGACAGGAGCAGGGACCGAGCAACGGGAGCTCACCCCATCGCGGGGATTTGAGCCACCGACCTTCTGATCCGCAAGTCCTAGGCTCTGTAGTTTAACCCACAGCGCCACCCACGTCCCTGGAAGAAAGTTAGGATACATGTGCACGTGATAACAGTGTGCATTCAGCCACATGACTCCCTGTTTGGGAGGCAGGACAGACTTCAGATGTGAATCACAAATAAATCAAATTTGTTGCCACAGACAATGTAAAGCAGCCCTTAAGTGCTGCAGCAAAGGTTGGAAGCTTTTTTTGGCAGAACTAAGTTGCACTGATGGACATTACTTGACCAGAAGCAGCATCTGGCTAGTGGTAAAGAACTCTGTAGTTTGTTTCGATTCCCTCTCTGTCAGGAAGATGAATGCTGAGCACAAGCAAGAGACAACCACTCTCTCTGTACCTAAAGCCCTTATAATTACAGGAGCATTGCTGCTTGGTCCTGCTGGGCTCCTATAATGCAGTTATATATAATAGCTTTTACCTTTTCCTAGGATACCATATGCAAAGTCACTTACATGGGGAACATTAAGATTCTTTGCCCAATTATACTTGCAAGGCTCATACTCAACCTGCAACCATCATAGCCTAAAATGGTAGTGTTCTGTGGGAAAATTCATATAAGGACATGTACAATAAACGGGTTAATGTGAAACCCTTGTTCTCCCTCAAAACTATATCATGGAGGTGTCCTCACACTTTCTCTACAATGTAAGCTCTAACCATTGACTATAAGCTGCTGCTTAATGCTAAGCTGTTATAGATGTTACAATGAGAAACCTTAAAAAAAAAAAGCAAGCCAGGTAGCGCCCGCGGGTTTCAAACCACTGTGGGCAATTGCAGGATCCAAGGAACGTGTTGGTCGATGGAACCGCTGGGCTGAGCTGGCTCATGAGAAACCTCTTTTAACAACACAATGGCAGTGTATATCAGAATGGAAGGAAATAACAGAGCTGACTGCAAGAGGAGTGCATCTTAACTCAAGATGATTAACAGGAATGCCAAAGTAGTGAAATGAGTCAATTCTCTTTTTTTGTCTTTCTAAACGCAGCAGAACAAAAGCATGTGATAGTGTAATGTGAAATGAATTGGACTTATTGAATGAATGTGAAAAATCCTGGATACCACTCTTAGTTATAGGATAGAAATAAAGTTAAATAGTGAGTATCTAAGTTAGACCATAACAGTTTCTATGATTCACTCTGCAGGAAGCATGAACAACTTTGGTGCACTGATATTCTTCATAGGATCCCAAAGACACAACAATAAAATGATGAATCATTTATTTTCTTTTGGTACCAGCTGAGCTAAAGGTTAAAGTTTAGCTATATTTAAAGAGAAGGAATCCTAGGTCATTTTAAGAACTGGTGAATTTTTAAATGTTTTTCCAGTATAACTAGGAAACAAGAAGTGCATAAAGAACAAGCTGCATTTTGTCCCAGAGTGTCCAAGTTATTTAATAAAAAATGTTCACCTGGTTCCATTATAAAAAAGCCATTCTCTAAATAAGCTTTGAAGTAAGCTGAATTTACTAGCATTAATATCACTTTTCGGACACAAAATTAATGATGCTTTTGAAAACATTTAAAACTTTAAAAACAAGCTCATTTTAAGAAAAGGCTTTATAGATAACTTGTCAAGATGCTGAAAATATATCTGTTTATGCTTGCCAAATGCTACTTGATGTATTTGGACAGCTAATTCAAAGCCATAAAAAGTTCTCAAGTAGCATCCAGGTCAATTACAAATTAGTTATATTTTGAGTATTTCAATAAAACTGGGCCTTCATTTTCAAGAAAATAAGTAAAAAGAGCATTCAAGAACAGCAGGAAAACATCCCAGCTTGAGGTAATAAGATTAAGTTGCACCTATAGAACACATGCTCTTGTGCAACACTGCACTATTTTTAAGGCCCCACTCTGGAGGGAAAAAATCAGTTGTGCAATTACAATGAGTTACTGCTGCAGTCATTGTAATGCAGCTCTCTCTCTAAGTTTGTGCCCTGAATTGCTAGGATTATCGCCTCATCCAGACCTAGAGTCAGAAAAATCTTTTGTGGGACTTCATTACTCTGCCCATGGCAGTTCTAGAAAAACTGTCAAAAGCATTCTAAATATTATCTTTACAACAATACACGTAAGTCTCTAGCATGCAAAGTTTTTTTAAAGGAATAAAAGAATCCTAATTCAGGCACCACAATTATTGTTATCACTCATACCATCAATATAAGGACATTATAATGCAAGTTTTTAATAAATAAATTAAAAGGTAAAATAAAAGAATAAGTGTTTCACTGTAATGAGACATGCCAAAAATGCAGTTTCACAGAGCAATGTTTTAAAAATTAAAATAAATATCAGTGTGGAAAGATATCCTTAGTAGGTTATCAAACTTTTTTGTTTTGAAAACTCATTTTAATACTCTGTATTATTTATAAACATTTGAAACATGTGTATCTATATGCACAGCTGTGAACAAAAGCTGTGATTACTCGGATTTCTTGTGTTCTTCAGGAAGGGAAAGTACTTTTCTTCTCTGATGTATCATATGAAAATACAGCTGAGGGAAGACTGAAAAACAGAAAAGAATTATGTAAATAAAAGTTAGTATTTTTTTAACCTACACACAATTTAATATCATGTATTCAAGGGATTTCACATGTATATCAGTGCCCCCAAAGCCAAACATATACTTTCTGCTCTTTTAATGAAGTGGAGGGAACCCCCCCCAAAAAAATACAATATTGTTTACTTGTAAACCAAGGGACCATGAAGCCATTTCCCTTCTGTTCATCTTTAATTGCAAGATATAATGTATGAAACATTGTACATGACAATGCTCAACTTAATGGCAAGGTGATTTCTACAAAGTGCTTTGAAAGAGAACGCACACAACATTCCCCCCCCAAAAGCCTAGCATAGAACTATGACATATTTTATCTTACTATAAATGATAAGTATAATTATTGGTGCACCAGTAATAATTAATAAGTATGTAAGTGGTTACTCAAGTAACACTCATTGCTCTACCTTTAGACGCAGTCAGAGTGTCTCTGTTGCTCACCACTTAGCCAGCTAGTCAATTCTATAATATCATATTCATTTGTATACCTCTCTATTCTATACCAGAACTTGGTTAAAACAAAAATGAATATTTTTTACACAAACACAGAAGCTGAGATAGCTCTGTGAAACAAACAGATGCATTAATTTTCTGCTCAAATGACACTGGATCTTGCTGTGAGAAAATATTGATTTGGTAAGATACATGCACAAATACAGCAATGTATCTTTCAGTATCATCTTTCATTGAAAGCCCAATAAAATTTGCAACTTTCACTGGTCACTCTATGTACCCAATTATTTTTGCAGTTCTATTTCACAATGTGAAGCTTGTGCGCTCAAGCTGACCTTAGGAAACCACTAGAATGAAATGCACGAAAGAGAGCCTCATCTAAGGGCTTTTGTACGTTTTGCAATGTGTACATTTGTCATGTGGTCATGACAGTTTTTGAGTTTTAATAGGTGATAACTATGATAAAAATATCTGCACAGGCAAATTTGCCAGCATGGGATTAAATGAATTTTTCATTTCTATCACAAAAGTTCAACTTAAAAGCTAGGCTTCAAAAACTTATTATGCTCTATTACATGAAAGAGAAAACAAAGCTAAAACCCAAAGTCTTCCTTCAAAACACGAAAAAAAAGATCAGTTGCAACTAGCACTCTTGAAACAAATATATATTCTCTTTTGCTTTCATCCCCTAATTTGGCTATAAGAAGAAGGAGAGAATAAATAGAAAAAGATGGCTATAGGTAAAGGAAAGAGAAACAAGAATTCCACAAGTGCCAGAGGGAAATCAACTGTAGAATTAAAACACAGTTCAAAAACTTGCTTTTGTTCCATGCCTCAGTGATCTGTGCATTTAAATTTACTGCTATTTTTCACTGTTGAAAACCCACTTTTTATAATGCTTGTACATTCTAAAACACTGAAACATGTACAGCTAAAATACATTTCCAGGCATTTTAAACTGCTTTTAGTCTAACAGCTACAGATCTCAAGGGTAGAAGCATTTAACTAGTGCTATACTTACGTGGAATATAAGATAGCATAGTCAAGATCAGGAATGTATAGTAGTCAAAGGAGAAATTGTATTTGTTAGGTAAACTAATTGAAAACAAGTCGGACCGTCTGACATAGGGCAGAGCAGCATATATTGTGAGCAATTCTCCTAAAACTCCCATTGGATACAGTACGAAGAACAATGTGTACCTAAAACAAACAAACAAAAACACAGATATGCAAAGTTACAGGTAGGTAGCCGTGTTGGTCTGACGTAGTCGGAACAAAATTTAAAAATTCCTTCCTGTAGCAACTTAGAGACCAACTAAGTTTGTTATTGGTATGAGCTTTCGTGTGCATGCTTCACATGTTCACTCAGAAGTAAGTTCCACTACGTTCAATGGAACTGCAGAGTACATGAGACTAGGAGTATGAAAAGGTTGCTAATACAATGCAACATAATATTTTCTATATGACATTATATATATTAGTGCAAATAACAGATGCTGGGGGTCATTCATCAAGAATGGGGCCACTGTGAACAGGGAAGGAAATTTAACTATTTATTCCTGCCCTGGAGCCCTGCTATTTCGCACCCGAAGGAAGATCCCACTGGTGCCCATGTCTCTGCTGCCAAATAGTACCTTCAGAGAGAGTGATTTAGAAAACAACAACTCCACTTTCTATCCCATAGTTTGAAGTTAGTTTGTTTAGACAAGATTCTTTAAAAATTAAACTAAACTCCTCTAACTTCACTCAAGCTTATTCTAGCTGCTGCACATAGCAGAGATGCAGCACCTGTTCCTCAGTATATATATCCCAACTCCGATCAGCCCCAACCAGTATACCCAGTGGTCAGAGATTATGAGACCTATAGCCCAACAACATCTGGAGGGTCTCAGGTCCCCCACCCCTGATGTAGCTCAAAACTATAGATGGGCACTATGCAAATCAGTTCTGTAGTTGTCCCCGATTGTCCAAACTAATAAAACTTGGAGGATCACTAGCTTTTCCTTAGTTAGGACTTTTATTCAATAAAGATATATTTTCATTAATTCAACTATATTTCAAGTGTATTCCAAAGTACAAAATATTCTTTTATACAAGAAAATATTAACAATGTGTAGAACATTTGCAAATACTTCTGGTCCTGAACCAAAGTCACACCATTCAAGTTGAAGTTAAACTCTTTATTAGCAATAATGCATCTGCACAGACTTGGCAGAGTGTCAAGCCTAATGAGCACAGCAGTTCATCCCCGAAAGGTCTTGCCCCATAGATCAGTTGTTGAGACTGAAAGTCCCCAGCTCCCCACAGCTGTCTTAAGTTACCTCTTCTCCACGGCTTTTCCCAAGCAATTAAGAGACTGCACCTACGTGCAGCCAACCTCTCCTCCACCCTTTTCATTACTCTTCTGGTTCTGGGAGATAAAGGTAGAGGGGAACTTGTTGCAGCAGGAGAAGGAGACACCTATGCCTCTTCATCAGCCAGACTCATCTTTGCCTCTTGGCATCCCTCCTCCCCTGCTTCAGCTTCAGCTTCTGCCTCTGATTCTGGACTTAGAGTCTCCCAGCTCACTAAGCCCTGCTACCACTTAGCTACCACACTTCCTCCCAGTCTTCTCCCTCTGATCACTCACCACTGTCCCACCACCAATCTCTGGGCTCTGAGCCTTCTTCCCTTGGGACTTCCCCAGCTGGTTCATCCCACCATTATCTGCATCCAACCAGTTCATGACGCCAAGTTTGTGAACTTGTATTGCATTGGTAACCTCAAGACTTAATTATTGTAATGCACTTTATTTGGTGCTGCCTTTGGTTCTGGTCCAGAAGCTGCTACTAGTGCAGAATACAGTGGCCAGACTGCTCACAGAAGCAGAATACTAGAAACATGTTACTCTGATGTTAAGGCAGCTGCACTGATTGCCGATTTACTAGTGGGTCAGGTTCAATGTTCTTGTGTTAATTCACAAAGCCCTCAATTACTTGATCCCGAAGTACCTTGAAGACCATCTAATCATTTATACTTCACCTCTATCACTGGGATCTTCTGATGCACATCTGATGGTTCCTTATGCCCCTGAGGTTCAGTTGGTCTTCATAAAGGACCAAACTTTTAGTGCAATAGGTCCTGTCCTGTAGAATTCCATAACTAGAGGTTCAGCAGGAGCCACCCCTACCTTCTTTCAGATGTCTTCTGAAATTGTACTGTTTAGATAGGCCTTCATAATGTGCATTTTTGCTTTATTCAACCAGTATTTACAGATGTTTTACACTGTGTTTTATATATATTGATAGATTGGTTTTATTGTATTTTATATGCTGTAAGACTCCTTGATATATTTTATGAAAATGAAGATTATTAATTTTTGAATAAAATAAATATGTCAACATTCTCTTTATTTTCTAGGACTGATATTTCTGTCTTGAAATTATTAGGGAAATATGCCCACTGATGTACAGTTTCTCAGACTCATAATCATGAAGTGCTTAATGCCCTTACCTGGCCCATTTGATGAAGTAAGGAAGGTGGTTCAACAAGTTGAAAGTATAAAAGGAATAACGGATGATCTCTGTGATTGTCCAGGCAACAACAAAAAGGAGGATGCAGTCTTCATTTTGTACCTATTAAAGAAAAAAACAGTTGCTGTAAGTTGAAAATAAATTATAAACTTTCTAAAATGACAAGCTTTTAAATCTACCTTTTCAAACTTTGTAATTCAGGTCCACAGGAAAGCAGAAATATTTATCGGGGGGGTGGGGGTGGATAATACTCTTCTATGTAATTTGCCTTCTCCTTTGTAATTTCAAGGTTAGAATGCCTGTGCATACACATAAATTAAGTGTTGCTCAGAAATGACACAACATAAAAATCTGAGAAAGTTACCTTAAGTTGCTTCATAGTATGATTACGGAGTATATTTTTAAAACCATTTACCATTGGCCTGTTTTTTAAATGAAAAATAAACAAAGGCATAACAGCTGACATAATGTCTAATTTCACCAGAGTTCATGATGTATACAATGTTTCTGTATGAAGGTATAAATATGACATCATTTGGTAATACAAAGTAACTAAGCTTGATGCATCATCCCATGCAAACATGACATTACATACTCGTCACACAAAATAATTTCCTAGAAAACCCTATAGCCAACAATTTCCAACTTCAAATTTCACAGTACCCTGTGCTTCGCAAGCTTCCTATATAAGAATCAAGAGAAACAGGGAGGGGCTGGTTTTGCACCACCCTGGTACTTGCCTTGTCTGTTCTGCCAGCCAGCAAATGTGTGTGCTTTATTATTTATGAAATGACTGTGTTGGCTGTATTAGTATTTCATGAACAGAATACTTTTCACAGTTTATTCTTCTTGCCAATACCTATTTAGGCAAGAATAAAATAAAGTGCACAGGATATGGTATTATTTTGACTGTTTTCCTCACTAACTTGTTTTTGATTTCCCAACTATGCTCTAGATCAGGCATCCTCAAACTCGGCCATCATCCCTAGCTAACAGGACCAGTGGTCAGGGATGATGGGAATTGTAGTCCCAAAACATCTGGCAGGCCGAGTTTGGGGATGCCTGCTCTAGATTATTTTCCACTTTTCTCTTAATAAGCATGAGCAGCATTCAGATTGATGCTTAGTGAACTTGCCTGAGATTTCAAATATCAAGTAGCAGAAAGGCTACAACATGCAAAGAAATAGCTAACAACTTGACCATTCCAGAATAAGAGCAAGCACATTCTTCAAACATTACTGAACTGCCCCATGCAATTACTATTAAATATTAGGAACAAACAATCCAGAAGGAATAACATGTAAACAACAAAATTCATGTTTCAGATTCCGGAACACCATTTGATTAGGCTTCATCAGAAATAATGTAAGACTTCTTCAAGAAAGAGTAAGATATGTGAGAAAGCAAGCAAAATATTAAGAGTTTCCTCATTCAAGAACCTAAGAAGCATATGGCAGATTTAACCAAAAAACAACACACATTATTCATGCATCCACATATCATCTTACAAAATCCGTAATAGCTGAACTTGTTCAGGGAGCTCAGGTATGTAGGTATTCCTTCAGGGGGAGGGGGGGAAGCAAAAGTTTTTTTGTTTTTTGTTTATTAAGAATGTAGGTAACACTCATCTCACAAGGAAAGGAATGCTAATGTGAACCTGTCAACTAACTCTTCATCTGAGATACTCGGGAACCTGATAGAGTACAATACAGTTTTGACTATTTTTATTGCCAAATTACTCAAACTGTTTTCTAACATGTTAGAAACAATCTGGATTCTATTTGCACATATAAAATGCTGGATAGTGGATATTTGGAAAGTATGTTCACTTCCTCTGTCCTACAGTTACACTTCCTTTGAGTCAAGTGGGGCTACAACATGCTGCTTGTACAACAGCAAAAAGCAAACGCCAATCAGGAAAGCGTGGCCTTTAAGTGAGCTGCTGCCAGTTTAACAGTCAGATAGGGATTTGACTCTCAGTGGGAGAGGGACTGTCAGATGGTTCAAAACCTAAACTGTCCACACTGAGTGGGCTCTGCTACACAATGCAACTCAGTTTTTATTTCCTGACAGGAAGTTAAATCCTAGAAGGGGCTGAGTGGGTGGATGCTGCTGCTTAGAACTTGATAGCCATTTTAGGTGAAAAGTCTACCTGAGACTTGATTTGTAGGAGACTGCTGCTTAAAAAGTTTCTCTGAAAGGAGTGAGTATTTTAAACCAAGCTGTGTGCCTTGTAAAACCACCAAGCGTTAAACTTCCCTAAAGTATAATTAAATAAACATACAGTTTTGTTTCAGAAGTGCTGCCTCACTCTGAATCCTTGGTTGGGGAGAGTGGACACTGGGCAGCTGCCACAAAAATAAAACACCTCGCAGCTGTGAAATTTTAGAAAGCTACCATAAGCAGTTAATCATAGACCTCTACTGTGAAAACAGGGGGAGTTTTATCTGTTAATGCACCCATAATATTGGTTATGTTACCCAGCACCTATATTCAGGGAGGGTGTCTCTCACAAATGGATACTTTTTATTTTTTAAGTGTTTCTATATTAGCCATGTAAATAAAATTACAGGAAGTAACAGCCCAGTTAACCAAAGTGTAGAGATTGACACGAAAGTGGGAACTTTTGATGCACTGTCCCTTTCCAAACAATGAATAGTTAAACCAGACCTACGTATATGATTTCCAACTCTTAGAAAACTGTGAATCTTGTTTCACGTATACTAAATAGCTATCTGAAAATGGCAAAGACAGGCAACTTAAACCAAGTTTTAAGTCCAAAGTTTTGTAAAGAAGTTCACTAGTTAATTTGTTTTACATGGTTTCCATTTCCATTCCCCACCCACCTGCATGCTTCTTTCCACACTACCTTATCTGCACGGTAGGTGGGAAGATACAACTGCATCAGTGGGCAAGGAGCCAGCACAGATGTTGCAATTAAGAGTTCTGGAAACACATCTCACAAAAACAGCTGATCCTGAGGTGTCCACCAAAACACACACAGTGGACCCAGTAAAAGGAACAGGAAATATACAAAAGAGTACAAATATTTAGTTCTAGGGAAGAAACGGATCTTTTTCTTGCTCTCTTTTAACTTACCTCTTTCACACTATGTGTTACAGCCCATGTCAGAAAAACTCTTGACATCACCTGGAAAGTAGTTAGCACAACAGAAGAGGGAACAATTCCTGAAAAGAAAGTTTATATTGGTCTATATCCTCAGTTTGTTCAATTTATATAAATATTTATATACCGTTATTTCATGAAATATAACAAAATAGTTTACAATGAAAGGACATAAAAACATACAGTAAAAACAATATAAAAGATTAAAATCAGGTGTCAAAGAACCATTGTGGAAAGGTGTATTCTCAACTGCCTACATAGGCCTGGTAGAATATAATAGATTCAGCAGGTGTTTAAAAGTTGCAACAGAAGGCACCTGCTGAATCTCTATCTCTGGTATCCAAAAAACCATAGTGATGATGCTAAAGGCTCTATTTCATGTTGTTTTAAAATGAGCCTTACCCACTCAGGGAATAACCAACAACACTCCTGCTGATGATATCAGTGACTGAGCTGGGATATTAAGGTTCAGGTGATCCCTAGTGCTCTAGAAACCTTCATCTTAATCACATGTTCCGAAAATGATTTTTACAATATACCATTGTTAACATGCATTCCATATCTTTAGTGTGAAGGGGCACAATTCACGTTATTTTTTTTAGATGTTTCAAGTGCCAGATCTTGTAAAACAATAATAAACTATTATATTGTAGGTTTTGTAAGGTTCTCACTTTTTGCATTAGATCTTCTTCTTCTTCTTCTTTTGAGTACCTGACAAATAAGTACCTGACAAATGTCTCTTGGAAAAGATTTCAGATGTCAAAGAGATAAGCAATTACAGTCATACTTCGGAAGTCGAACAGAATCCGTTCTGGAAGTCTGTTCCAAAATGTTCGAAAACCAAGGAAGCTCCTGCAGCCAATCGGAAGCAGCGGAAGTCGCTTCGGATGTTCGGGTTCCAAAAAACATTCACAAACCGGAACACGCATTTCCAGGTTTGTGGTATTCGTGAGCCAAAACGTTCGAGTCACAAGGCATTCATCAACCAAGGTATGATTGTATATTACTTTTTGCAGACATCTGAAGGCAGTCCTGTTTCAGGAAGCTCTTATAGTCATATGGATGGGGTAAAAGAAATTTGTTGTTACTACTATTATTATCAAGAATCCTTGGGTCTCGGTCTGACAGCTCTGTGAGCTCATTCCAGACTATTAACTTCCAGTTTCAGGTGAAGACACAATATGTTAAACAAGTTAATAATGGAGGGACTAATGTCCACCTATTTCCTCTATAATTCCATGTACATTCACACATCTTGAATATTTCATCTTCTCCAGATGTTTCTTTACACTCTGCACTGCCTTTTTAAAAATAGCTTTCTAATCATTTTGTTGTTGACTGACAAGTCTAAAGCTTCAGAGGCTGTTGTTTATTCTAGTCAGTAAGTTTCTGTTTTGGCAGTTCTTCCCAGTCATTCATTAACTCATATTTCAGTCTTTTTCACTGTGTAGCAAGGTCTTTGTTTTTATTTTTTATCTCCTATGTTGGTGCCTAGAGTCTCAAAGGCTAAAGTCTCAAATGCAATTATAGAGGGCCCTATTTGCTGCAAGAGGAAGAAAGTTGTTGCTTTTTCTTTGGGTCTGAAATATTTCATAAGGCTTCCTGCCTTATCTCATTGTGCTGATGCCAGAATACCCTCTCAGGGAACTTAGCTTGAAATCCTCATGGTGCTGTTGGGGTCAGTGGTAAGCCTAATTATGAAGCTGGGGTCTGAGAAACCCCAAACATTATGTCCATCTTGTGGGCACCCCTTTTTCTTTTTTAAAAGGGTTAGAAAACCTAAGGAAGAACAGACCTCTTCAGAGTCTGTTTCTTTTTAAACATCCGATATTGGGGACAAACAACAGGGATCAGGGATCTCCATCATGGCTTATTTGTGAGATTCCCAGATGTATCTTTCTGCCTACTGTTGGTGCCAAGAACAGAACAAAATAACCTATGGCTTGATCCGGCAAAGCAATCCTTGTGTCCTTACAAGAATGGCATTGTTACACATCATTTTTTGCTCAACAACCAATCCTTGTTTTACTAAGCAGAAATTTCCAAAGATAGTACAGGAACAATGACAAATATAGATGGGTGATACAGAGCATTCTGATATGTAGTAACAACCTGTATTACATCCTGAATTTGCA
Source organism: Podarcis tiliguerta (assembly GCF_965153285.1). Lineage (NCBI taxonomy): Eukaryota > Metazoa > Chordata > Lepidosauria > Squamata > Lacertidae > Podarcis > Podarcis tiliguerta. Next base: position 45,497,330 of record NC_139534.1, on the reverse strand, counting down.
AGTTACTTCGGAGTCATATATTGACACACTCATTATGCAATTCAAACCTCCCCCACCCTACCCTGATGTTCTACAGAGTGGTCAGGCCACTGCCACATCATCAGGCAGGAGATAGACTGTTGTGGCAGCATGGAGCTGGTACAGTGATTGGGCCCAATGCTTTCATGTGAGGGCATTGAAATAGCTCAGGCCCCAATGGCTCCTGGACTGGCTCAGCCCTGCCACATATTTAGAACACCCCATTTAGGGTGCTTCTACTGGGTACTGCCAGTGGGTATCCTGACTTTTGCTCTCCCACCTTCAGCACATTTTACAGGCAGAACAGGGAGGCTGACAATGACAAGAGGCTACCTTGGCCAGAAAAGCTAATCAGAGGTACAGCTCCGCTCTCTCCTGTACAGTATAAGTGGGGTTTGGAATCCTCCTTAGAATAGGCATTAGGAAGAAGAAAAAGTGTGAAATTAGAAATGTATATCATGCTTTATATTTTTGCTATTCTTTTTTAAAAAAAGAATAAAGTGAATAAGCTACATGAATCCAGTAACTTACCTATTGCGCAATGCAGAATCTAGAACAAAAAGAACATATAAAGTCAACAAAAACTAAGTCTTTTAATCAGCCAAATATAAGGACTCAAGCATTACACAACTTAAATAGTTTTGAGCAACTAATTACTCAACTCAACCAACTGGAAGAGGGAATAATCTCCCAACTATATTAGATCCTCAAACAATATATATAGAAGAATTAGAGGAACAACTCTAAGAACAAATTTGGAATAAACTACCATTTAGCTCCATCTCAGTTAGAACTCAAGAAAATGCTTTAATGATAGCACATCGCTGGTACATGTGCCCAGCCAGATTGTATAGAATTAATCATAACACATCCAACCTTTGCTGTTGGGAATACAATTTACCTGGTTCTCTAGTACACATGTGGTGGTCTGCTTTTCTTTTGGGAGGTTTTTCAAAAAATTAATCAAATGATGGGACAATTGCTACAACCAGAATTAGCTCTACTATCTCACTTTACTCCTCAGATTAAGAACATAACCAAGGCTGCACAGAGCCCCAGCCCCCCCAGTAGCCATGGCCCCACCGGGACCAAAAACACCCCCTCAACAGCCCAGTAGAGCTCCAAGGCCTGGAGGCCTCCAGAGGTGAAAAGAAAACAATAAGCAAAAAGCACCCCCCCCAGCCGAACACCAGCTTGCCGTGGCCACTGCTGCCACCACCGCCAAGGGAGAGAGGTAGGAGGGTACTGGAAAGGCCAGGGAGGCCGTGAGGAATCAGGCAGCGCAGCCCAGGCTACCATGAGCCTACCTCCCAGGTGGCTGGCATGAAAAGTGCAGGCTGAGGGGGGGGGGGTACCATGTGCTGGAGACCACCCCAGGAAAAAACAAACGCAACGCGGGACCTCCCCACTGGAAATTAATTAATCAATTAACTTATTTATTTGATTTGATTTTAAAAATATCTTTTATTTTTTATTGTTATTTTCTTTGAAGAACTGTAGTAGCGTCTATGCAGGAGTTCTGAACCATTGAAGGTCACTTCTGGCGACTGCCGCCTTAGCCCTAACCCAGGAACCCAATATCCAGGCCCCATGGGCCCTGCAGTGAAATTAAAACTTCCTGTGAGTCAAAATTACCACCAATACATTTTTTAATTATATACACAACCCCCTTTTTCATTAATACCATTAGTTTTCATTTATTAATAAAAATAATAAAAACAACCCTTTTATAAATACGGAGGTAAGAACTCCAGACTATGAGCAAACAGATGCAGGGAAAAATTCCTCAAAACAAGAATATACTGTGTCACTAAAAAAGAAGAAATAACTTCAGAATTTGCTGATTTTTTACGCCAAACTATACATCTCCCACAACACCACTTGAACAGGAAATCAGAAGATTCCTAACAGGGCTGACCATGCCAACCTTAACTGCAGAGGAACAAGAATTCATGGACAGCCCTATCACCCCTGAGGAAATAGAGACAGTATTCAAAATCCTTAAACTACACAAAGCCCCCAACCTAGACGGCTATACAGCAGAATTCTACAAAAGATTCAAAGAACCCCTGATTCCTTACATGACCCACCTATTTAACGACATCATAAAAGGGGCCCCCATCTCCAAACCTGGACCTCTTCGAAAATAGTCTCTCTCACCAAACTACTCAAAGATAGCCTCAAAATAGAATCATACCACCTAATCTAATTGATAAACCAAGGTTACAAGATATTCACATCAATCCTGCTTAACCGCTTAAAATCTTCCTACACAAACTAATCGCCCTGGACCACGCAGGCTTTACCCCTGGTCGCAACGTAACAGACCCCCATTAGGAAACTGCTGGATCTGATAGAATACAGCAAAATGACCAAACTCCCACTGACAATCATGTTCCTAGACATCCTTAAAGCCTTTCATTGCTTAGAATTATCTATTTGCAGTATTAACTAACATGAAATTTGGCCCCAACTTCCTACTAACCCTCAAACAAATTTACTCCCAAGCCGTAGCAAAATGCAGAATTAACAATATGGACTCCAATACCAAAGCAATACAAAGAGGCACAAAACAAGGATGCCCACTGTCTCCCGTCCTAGTCACCTTGGCCCTGGAATACCTAGCAATCTGACTCCAAGCAGCCCCAGATATCAAGGGTGTGGAAATAAAAGGTAAAACCTACAAACTACAGCTCTTTGCAGATGATCTGATGTTCACAACACCAGACGCCATAAACACAACAACCACCCTAACTAAAGAACTCAACACATTTGCAAGGGGGTCGGGCCTACAAGTAAACTTTGCAAAATCTGAGGCTATGTGCTTCAACACTCTCCCCCTCTGCCTGCATAACCAAAAGGAATTCACCAACATCAAAAGATAAAACTCTGCAGCACCCAATTCAGGTACCTAGGGGTTCAAATAACCAGAAACCTCAATAAACTATGCCTCTACAATTACAAGCCCAGGTGGCGACAAATCAACAGAGACTTGAGGAAATGGAACAACACCAACTTCACACTCTCAGACAAAATAGCCATGATCAAAATGATCACCCTCCCACAACTAACCTATTTATTCCAAACCCTCCCTATCTGGATTCCCCCAGAAAAAACTACACTCATTTATTTTCTCACACAAATAGCCAAGAATAAGCCCCAAATACCTGCACTTCCCCTCCTCAGAAGGAGGATGGGGAATCCCCAACACAGAATCATATTACATCGCCAACCAAGTACGCCACATAATCCCGTATATTCTAGAAGAAAAGACAAAACAATGGGTCCGCTTGGAGAGAAACACCATCGAAAACATTCCCAAAAGAAGCATACCCATTTCTTCAAAACAAACTAAAGAAAATCCCCACAACATGAACAGGCTCACACAGAACGGAAAGTCCCCATCCCCACTAACCCCTCTGGCCTATCACTCACTATTCCAACATGCAGCTCAAAACCTCCAGATAAAAACCCGGCAAGCCAAAGACCTACACTGTCTAAAAGACCTCTACAAAAACAACAAACCCATACCAAAACAAGAAATACAAGACAAACTAAGGAACACCCAAATACCTTGACTAACACACCATCAAATACAGGTCTTCTTAAACAATCCAGCAGTAAAATCAGCAGCCGCTAGGCCCTTGACCACCTTCAAAAACCTTCTCCTGATAGCAGAGGGACACAGCAAAGGGATGGTATCCACAATATACAACATACTGCTCCATAATCCCACAAACCCCCTTGATGCAATCAAAGAACAATGGGAGCACGACACAGGCTATGAAATTAACCCCACCCAATGGACTAGAATGTGGTCTAAACCTCCCTTTAAGACCATATCAGCCAAAAGGGAACTCACTCTGAAACTCACCACAGAAACTGGCATTGATATGCCTAAGAACCTCACCAAGATGTTGGAGAGGCTACATCTCCACAGGCACATAGCTCCACATGTGGTATGTGGAATGCCCTAAATTGCAACCCTTCTGGCCGTGATCCTACAAAAGATATGCAAAATAACTAAACAGGTATTAGAACTCACTCCAGAACTGGCCCTACTAAACTGTTCAGTTTCTGTTAATTGATTCTCATGAAAACTTACAGATTCTGGCTTCACACAATTAACTCAAGGCAGTGTCAATTTACTCTTGGCAGAAAGCCAAGGTCTGCTTGTCCTAGAAACTACTTACTCTGATTGGTTAACGACCAGCACTCAACTCTGTTATCTAGGAATGCTAGCACAGTTTGGTGTTGGGTGTGGTAGGAGTAGGAGTGCTGTGTATGGTTAAGAGAGAGAGAGAAAGAAAGGATTTATTTTGCTTTGTTTTGTATGCAGAAACTCTGCTGGTTTCTTTTCCTTTTTAATAAATCCTGTAAATAGTTATTCTGAGTCTAGCTGACTAGTCATTTCCACCTCAACTAGCTTCTTCGCTGTGCAGGAAAACTCTGCTACGTTTGGGCTAAAGCCATTAGAGCTATGCCTGACACTTCAAAGTTCCATGATAAACATCTTCCAAGATCATAACAACCACCCACATTATAAATAGCTTATAACCCACGTACTCTCAGAGAGTATAACCCACGTACTCTCAGAGAGTAAACATGGACCAATGCAGGCTTCCTCAACCTTGGCCCTCCAGATGTTTTTGGCCTACAACTCCCATGAGCCCTAGCTAGCAGGACCAGTGGTCAGGGAATTGTAGTGTCAAAACATCTGAAGGGCCGAGGTTGAGGAAGCCTGGACCAATGGTATCGAATTGTATGGGAAATGGCCTTAACCAATAAACTGAAACTGACATGGGGACAAATAGAAGAGGATGCCTTCACCCCGGTATGGCTTTATCACATACACAGCCCAACAAGACAACAACAAGAATCCACTGACAGCAGCATACAAATCAATCTGGCTTACCAAGCTGTTACCAACAAGCCCTCCCCCCTCACAAATGCAAGCAAATCCCACTGCAGCCAACCACAGAAAACTAACCACACTCTGCCCCACAATACCTCTCACTACCAAGCAAATGTAATAAACAAATAGAAAGAGAACCTACCCAGTTGACGCTGACACAGAACCCCACATGTACACTATACAAAAGAATATAAGCCCCACCACCCCTCCTCTCCCCACTCTTCTTCCCCAACCTTATACTGTACTCAACACTAATGTTTCACAACTAATGTAACTGATTTGTAAGAAAGACTGTACAACCTGAAAAAAGAGACAAGGCGTGTACTTTTGTAAACCAAGAAAATATTTAATAAAAATAAATTTAAAAAAGAAAAAAGAACACAACCAATAAATACCGTATTTTTCGCCCCATAGGACGCACTTTTTCCCCTCCAAAAATGAAGGGGAAATGTGTGTGCGTCCTATGGGGTGAATGCAGGCTTTTGCTGAAGCCGGGAGAGCGAGAGGCATCGGTGCGCACCGACCCCTCTCGCTCTCCAGGCTTCAGGAAGCTATCCGCAAGCCTTGCAAGCCCTGTGGGAGTTCCCACAGGCTCACAAGGCTTGCGGGCAGCAGCCTGCCGCCCGAAGCACGGGGAACCCTCCGGAGGACTCCCCGTGCTTCGGGCGAGTGTCCCCAAGCCTGGCGCGCCCGACGGGAGGTCCCGCCGAGCGCGCGAGGCTTGGGGCGGCAGCCTCCCGCCCGAAGCATGGGGAGCCCTCCGGAGGACTCCCCGTGCTTCGGAGGCGTGTCCGCAAGCCTTGCGCGCCCGACGGGAGGTCCCGCCGAGCGCGCGAGGCTTGGGGCGGCAGCCTCCCGCCCGAAGCACGGGGAGCCCTCCGGAGGACTCCCCGTGCTTCGGGCGCGTGTCCGCAAGCCTTGCGCGCCCGACGGGAGGTCCCGCCGAGCGCGCGAGGCTTGGGGCGGCAGCCTCCCGCCCGAAGCACGGGGAGCCCTCCGGAGGACTCCCCGTGCTTCGGGGGCGTGTCCGCAAGCCTTGCGCGCCCGACGGGAGGTCCCGCCGAGCGCGCGAGGCTTGGGGCGGCAGCCTCCCGCCCGAAGCACGGGGAGCCCTCCGGAGGACTCCCCGTGCTTCGGGGGCGTGTCCGCAAGCCTTGCGCGCCCGACGGGAGGTCCCGCCGAGCGCGCGAGGCTTGGGGCGGCAGCCTCCCGCCCGAAGCACAGGGAGCCCTCCGGAGGACTCCCCGTGCTTCGGGGGCGTGTCCGCAAGCCTTGCGCGCCCGACGGGAGGTCCCGCCGAGCGCGCGAGGCTTGGGGCTGCAGCCTCCCGCCCGAAGCACGGGAGCCCTCCGGAGGACTCCCCGTGCTTCAGGCGAGTGTCCGCAAGCCTTGCGCGCCCGACGGGAGGTCCCGCCGAGCGCGCGAGGCTTGGGGCAGCAGCCTCCCGCCCGAAGTACGGGGAGCCCTCCGGAGGACTCCCCTTGCTTCTGGCGAGTGTCCGCAAGGCTTGGGGCGGCAGCCGCAGCTGAGGGGGGGAAATAAATTTTTTTTATTCATTTCCCCCCCCAAAAAACGAGATGCGTCCTATGGGCCGGAGCGCCCTATAGGACGAAAAATACGGTACTTCATTCCCCATATATTAACTGCAACTAGAAGAGTTGATTAGTGATTGCAAAAAGTGAGAAAAATTTCAGAAGTATGGGACATTGTGCTTATAGACAAATTAACAATTTCACAAAAGGAATATTGATCTGGGGACGAGGAAACTCGCACATTCTATACCATATGCATATGGCATCCTTTTATTGATTTTGGTTCTATCGACTCATGGAACCTTATGGGGAGACATTTGTTTGCCTTTCTTGGAATGTTTAAAACCACAAACATCAGCCACTATTTTTCTTTCTTTTCTGTAAAACTACAAAGCTCTCTTGGTTTTATAGTAAAGGGAACAAAGGCACTAGGCAATGGTCTCTAGTGTTGAAAATTTCAACATTTATGTAAAGTAATTAAGCCTATTTTTCAATTAAAATTATGCTATTTAAGAATGGTTGCAGAGGGGCAGTCACCAGAGAGTAGAACTTCAGAAAATAAATTAACTTGAAAATAATAGTTTCACTGCATAATATCAAATTCTCTTTGATGCTATTGTTTTCATGTTTCAGATTTCACTTCTGATGTAATGAAGGAAACCAATACTTACCAGTGGTCTATCTATCAAAAGGGATAGAATTCAATGCAGGAGCAAGTTAATGAATGAAATGCATAGGAAATACAAAACTTTATTTCACTACAATTAGAAGGGCATGTTCCCTGGTACACATACCTCAACCAAAGCTCCAGTTTGGAAGAACTTCAAAGGTTTTTCTATTGAATAATAAAGATTGTGGTAGCTACCCTTGGTGAGGTATGCTCTGACTAAACCAACTGCTATAACAAGCCACCTAGAAGAAAAAAGGAGAGATTGCAAATGCTTTGTTAATGCCTATTGAAAAACAACTAAGGATCTTCTGACTGAAAGCAGGAACTAGTGCCGCTCTAGGTTTTTAATAGGCCTTTGGGCAAGACACCTTCATTGGATGCCAATTCCTCAGGGAGTCTACCCCCTCACCATCACTACTGACAGTTGCTGAGGCTGCTTCTCTTTCTTAGCTTTGCTACACCTTGCAAAAAGACAGTGAACAATCAGGCAGTGGCAGTAAGTCCTGTTCCACCTCTGCTGTGTTTGTTTACTCATCCTCTTTTTTAAAAAATTATGGTATGCCCAGTGACCTATAAAGCAGATGTTAACAGACTGGTTTTAAGAGCAAAAAGGCATTCAGGAAGGTTAGTCCTAAACCTTTGCTATGGCTGTACTTAGCCTCCCTGAAACCTACCCCTCATTGTCACTTTCCTCTCAGCTGGGCTGTTGTAGGCTGCAGGTAGTGGTGGGCACCCACTTTATGTATGGTTGGGTAGACCCACATTTAATGAGTTGGCTGTGCTTTTTCACATCTAGTTACATTCTAAGAACAGGGGATGAAATTCATACAATGTAGTAACATTGCATTATCAGAAAAATAAAGGCTCATAAAGCAATGATTTTTAAGTTTTTATTCTCCTCTTTACCAGTACCAAGCAATGATTAAAAAGAAGCAGTTATATCTGGTGTAATTAGATGTAAGTGTAATGATTAAAAATGATAGTGTTAGTTGCAAAATCAAATTAAGCAACCTTTTATGATGGATGGATATTAGAGGATGCTATCTTCTGCATTACTACATACTGTAAAACAACTGTAAAACATTTCTTTTCCAAACTGCATATGTAGTTTTTTCATTTGATGTACACAGTTAATATGTAGATATGCTTTTCACTGCAGCTTTTAAACATACCTTTGCACTAAACCAGGGCAAGATATAACCTTGTCTTTTCAGGAGATAGCTAAAAATACATTTTGTTTGTACATGTACTCTGTTACTAAAGCACACAATCTCAAATAATTATTCTGAAAAGATGCCCAACACAGAAAAACATGAATGCATTTATGAGCAATATAAGTTTAACAATTTTTTTACTATACACATTACTATGAGGATGATTGGTGGGAGTTTATTAGGAATTAACAAAACTTTCACTCTCCTAGCATTACTGAAATGCTCAAATATCACTACCAATTTAAAATCACATATAGGCATATTGCAGACTAAGTTATGGGCTGTACACAAGGTATCAGGAACTGACACACCCAGGCCGGCTTCACACATTTCAATGGGTACAAGGCATAACTGTCACAATCAACAAAGAACAGCGGCCAATCTTGACTCCTTAGCCTAGAGCAAGTATTTTGGTACCATACAGATTTGTGTTGCGCTATGACTATCTGGATACCCATTCCATTCCAGTGACCATTCCCAGTCATTTAGTATGGCACACATTATTATTACTGTATTATTACTGTATTATTACCTTGCCTATCTGGCCGGGCTGCCTCAGCCACTTTATCACTGTACTGTATAAATTTTTATTACAGTATTATTGTACACCAACACATTATTACGATAATTGTCTATTCTTGTTGAAAGTGGGGTGTGTGTGTGTGTGTGTGTGTGTGAAAAGTAGCATTAATGTTCCTCAATTAAAAGAGGGGCTCAAAAGGGACAGAAGCTGCTATTATTCCAATACCACACGCTACAGAAGACCTGCCTTGCTCTGTCAGAGGCCAAGGTCAGCACTAGGCCAGCCCCCTCCCCCGTCACCCTAGGAGAGCAAGCAGGCTGAGGCGACGGTGGGGAAGCTTCCGTTAGCTTCTCAGAGCGCACATATATATATGATGGGAGCGGGAGGGAAGGAGGCCTTCTTGGTTCCGTTCAGACGAGGGGGAAAGATCCTCTCTGTCACACCCACACCCACCGCACCGGCGCTCGCTCACCCGGCTGTCATGACCACGTTGTAAATGACCAGGTAGGCCGTGGCCAAGGCTCCAGGACCTTTCCGTCGCCGGGAGCCCGCCTGCTGCTGCTGCCCACTGACTCCGTAGCCATTATCCGCTCGACGGCTGCCGCCGCCGCCGCCACCGAAGGCCGCCATTGCACTTTCTGTCTCTTCGGCAGCGCTCTTCCTTCTCATCCAGCGACCCGGTGCGACTGCGGCTTTGCCTTTGCCCCCGCCTCCGCGCCTACTTCCACTTGGCAGCGGAAAGAGGCGGCGCTGAGAAGAAAGCGCCGGCGAAGGGAAGCGGCGAGGAGCGGGGCTTGCCGGGCCTCTCCCTGCGGCTGACGCGCTCCGCCTACTCCGGGGCGGGTGTGGGGCCGCTGCCCCGCCTTCCACCTGGCAGGGCGAAGCGACGCCATGGTCAGAGTCCAGAGCCGTCAGCGCCTGACACGGGATGTCTTCATTTTGTCTCTGTGGCAGAGAGCCGGGCTGGGGGCGTTTACGAAACCAGCAAGCGCAGCATAAACCTACCGTGGCATAAATGTATACCTGCCGCTACCGGGTAATTGTAATGCAAAGGCGTGTACTGGTCAAGTTGGTATTCCACTTGCGTACCACTTGCATTTGCTGTTGGGCCAGTTGTCGAAATCGCCAACTCTGTTCACAGAGTTAAGCCTATAAGCGCCTATTTATCAGGATTCATGTGCCATTCTCCTCCTAAGGACGTTTAAGAGGTCTAGATGGTGACCATCCAGTTTTAGATTCGCAACCACCGTGTGAAGGTTGCTTAGCTGAGAAATAATGCCTACCACCACACCAGGGACACCCAGCCAGCTTTGAGGCAATTGGATTGCAGCCCAACCTGAGGTGCAGCATAGTCGCCCTGTAACCTTGGCTCCCTGAGACAGACGGATGCCAATCAAATAAACATTGAGTCTGGTAAATCGATTAATTAAAAGCTTTAGTTGTTTGCTCACTCTAGTTATAATGGGTTACAAATTAAGGGCACAGGATTGTATTCAACTAAACTGTCCGGGGACCATTTACCTTTACCTTTACTCAGAGAAGACTAAACCAATGCTGTTAATGTCAATTACTTCAATGGGTCTACTCTGAGTGGCTCTGCTTTCTTTTTAAAACCATGTTTGGTTCTGGGTATCACAGTAAATAGGAAATAAAATACTAAATATGTCCTTTTCCTTACTATTAGTAGTAGTGTTCTGCCCAGGGGCGGTGGAAGGGGTGTGTGGTAGGTGTGGGCCGCCCTAGGTGTCACCCCCGGGGGGGGTAACAAAACGCTGGGCAGCACTCACTGCGGCACCTGCAGCGTGCCTGAGCCACACATCTCTCCTGGGAGAGACGCGCTGGCTTGTGCGTGCGCAGGCTCCGCGCTGCCCAAACGTTCTGCCTGCTGCCTCCGCCTCAGCTGTAGGGCGGCTGAGTGGAAGGAGGCTGGCAGACTCCGGAGGCCCTGTGGTGCACCCCGCCCCAGGTGTGCTGCCCCAGGTGCCCAAGCGGCTTCCTCCGCCGCTGGTTCTGCCCCCACAAGGGTCAGTTATTAATCTTGTATTAGTATTAGGTAGAAAGAATAACAACATTGCCCCTTTAAGAAAAGGTAGTGCCTTCCCCCCTTTTTTTAGACCTCAAAAGTGTTTGGGAAATGTAGGCACAGCAATACTCTAGTTTCTATTGTCTCTGCCTCCCAGAGCAGAAAAATACCTCCCTTCCATTGGCTCTGCCCAGAGGGAAGAAATCTCCCTTTCTCCTAGAACTCCTTCCTTCTTCTATAACTCCATGAACTCTATAAGGAACAGCCTATTGGAATGTGAGTAATATTTCTACATGTGCCTTGATTCTCTTCAATAAATCTATGTATGAGAGGTTTATGGAGTTTTGTTGAATACTATCCAGATTGAGAGAGGTCTCAGGACAGAATAGTTAACATTAATTAAATTGCATGCTGTTTCACATTCGTTTTAGTATCTCAATCAGCCTTTTGTGTTAAAGTTTTGGCCTTTGAGTAATATACAGATTTTGTGTGTGTTGCTATTTAACTAAAACATAAATATTGTTTATTTGGGTAGCAGCCTTAATTGCAGTATATTTACTGCAAGTGAAAAATGTTGATATACAAATATAATACTGATACATAAATATAATATCTAAACCTTTCTACAATTTCCACACCAATTTCCAATACAAAAACAAATTTTGTAATGTGTGAAGCAATCCTATGGGGAAATGGCATTATGTGCAACCTTATACAGTGGGACCTCGGGTTACATACGCTTCAGGTTACAGACTCCGCTAACCCAGAAATATTGCTTCAGGTTAAGAACTTTGCTTCAGGATGAGAACAGAAATTGTGCTCCAGCGGCGCAGCAGCAGCAGGAGGCCCCATTAGCTAAAGTGGTGCTTTAGGTTAAGAACAGTTTCAGGTTAAGTACGGACCTCCAGAACGAATTAAGTACTTAACCCGAGAAGCATGGAATTGTTGAGTTAGAAGGTACTCTGAGAGTCATCTAGTCCAACCCCCTGCAATTAGGAATGTGAACTAAAGCATCCAGGACTTCTGTTCATTAAAATTATTGTGACTATAAAAGTTGCTTCTATGGGAATTTTTTTCTAGCATAAATAGATATTTTTAGTGCCCCTTATGGAGTTTGATATGAACTACCTCACCAACTGATGAAGGAGACGTGTTTGGACAGAAGAGGGTAGAGTCATAAAATAACTTACTACACTTGCTTGACAAATGGGAAATATTATTAGTAAGTAGGATTTATGAAAATTAGGTGATGTGTAATCAAGAGCAACGATCATAGAAGGTTGAGAACCATGTTGCAATAAAAGTTCTGGGTATAAGATTAAACAAATGAGCAAATGGTAGCATGCTTTGTGGTATTTCTTTATTGAGAAATTGTGAGTAACTACAGCTGTAGTGTTCTCATATCTTGCAACTCTTTTGGTTTAAGAAATCATTGGCATATTTTTAATTATGGTATACAAAAAATACACCCCATTGTTTTCTTAACACATTGAAAATGTGACAAAACGCTCTGTATGCACTAAATAATACTAAAAACCTTATAATAATGTGTGGCAAACTGGCAATTATTGTGTTTACTATAACAAAAGTTCTTTATCCATTCAAAAAGAAGACACGATGGTAACCTCCTCCTAGCAAGAAACAGCAAAAGCAGTTATAAAAATCCACAGCAATAGTGAGTGAGCCTCATATATAGAATGTTGCATTCCAACAGGCAGACGAGCAAATAATATATAACACATAACATTAGGCAATATCAAACAACCAAAAGATGATACCGTATACATCTGTATTAAAGTACACTTAATTTCCCCCCTCTGCCTTAGTAAGCTAAAGTAATCTTCATTGTATACTTTTTTTAAGAAAAAAAGAAGTCACTGTTACACTTAAAATGTTTGCATCTTACAAATAAAGTGAGGGAGGGAAAAGCCACACGACTGGAATGATGTGCTTACAGTGGACATATTGATTAAATGTAACTTTTCATGGCCTCTGGACTGCAACTAACTGTGAAAGAAAAGCAATGTCAGTAAATCTAAATGTGTTAATCAGTTTGAGGAAGAATCACATTTTATTATTGATTGTGCTGATTTTCAATTTTAAGTCATTAGCCTCACAGATACTGCTAAAACATGGCTTTGGAAGTTGGTTTCAAACCAGAGTTGCACCACACAGGCACATGATCATTGACTTTACACAACATATTGCTTTGCAGCAGCACATATGCCTTTTCAGTTCAATAAGCAAAGTTCTGTATTTATCTTGATTGCCCACGCAGTAATCTGCCATCAGGTAAGGTAACCTAGGACTGCTTTTGGTTACCATTTCTGTTTGGCAGCTGTGGGGAGAAAGCCAGTCAATTACTATATAACCTACAGGTAAGGCAGTCAAGAGAAGCTGTCACACCAATGCTTACACAACATTTTGGATAGTTTGTGGTTGAGTACTAAATCTTGAGTGTACCAGCTGTTATGGTTGGAAATCGCCATAAACCAGCTTTTTCTTGCTCTTACTAATGTCATGGTAACAACTGGCACGTCTGGAGAAAGAGTAACTGAGGAGAAGATCTACTGCTCAACTGGCAACAACAAATTAATGGGAAAATGTGCATTTACTGTTCAGAGGAGAAAAACTACACTACATTTAAGCTGAAATGCTTAGATTTAAGCTTAATTCATTCTCTTCCAATGATAATTATTTTGCATAAATTTAGTTATACTGAATTACAGTTATGAATGATAATGTTCAGAGGAAGAACTAAAGAAGATACAGAAACTGAACTGCTGCTGTGGTGGAGTCTTCACTTATAAATAGGCTGCAAACATTCTACGGGATGATGGCAAATAACTGTGTTGTGTATTGAAAAGTTATTCTATGCAGCTCTTGTTCTTTTAGTGGCCCTTTGCAGGTAAGCCTTCTGCTAGATTGTGCTCAGTGTTCTCAAAATACATTCATATAAGATCCACTGACGCTAGGAGACTTACGTGCAGACATGATTGGGAGGATTGGCTCTGAAGTATTCCAAGTTCTCCATAGCTGATGTATTGGTTGATGGAACAATTAGCGCAATTGTTCAGTCCCCCTCTCCTGATCAGCATGGTCAACAAATAAATTGTGGACTCTGGTTAAAATTGCAGATTAGCATTTCATATGGTGTTGTTCACATTGATTGTTTGGGCAATGCAACTGATGCCTTAACTTAAACTAAACTGAAGCTTGCGAATTCAAGTTAATGCCCATAAATAAAACAGGTTATCAGCTGACTGTGCTGAAAAAACAGGAAAAAATGACCTAATGTTACACTGTGTAAGCCTTAAAAACAGTCTTTTACTGGGTAATTTTCCGTATCTCTACCCCATCCTGATTTCATTCTTCTTCTTCCTCCTCCTCCTCTTCTTCCCCTTCTTTCCCCATTGTTTCCACAATGAGTTCTGCAGTACAAGTTATTTCTCCAAGACTGTTAACTGCCTTGCAGGTATATTTGGCATCATCGTCCCCACAGACTTCAGAAATAGTCAAAGAGCAATTGCCATCTTCATCATAGTCTATCTGGAAGTGCCTGGACTCCTTGATAGATTGGTCATCTTTGTACCAAATCACCTCTGGATCAGGGTAACCTGTAAGAACAGCAGGTGCAACAAGTCAAGCAACTTAAAACTATTTTTGCATGCTTATCCTTAAAAGACTGGTTCATGTTAAGGGGCTGATACACTGTAATATTGGGAAGGGATATGTGTGCACATGTGCATCTGTTAACATAATTTTGGTTGACACTAGGAACTGCTGCTTCTACTCATGTTCCTCAACGGCCCATCCTGCCTCGGCTGTTCACCTACCTGGCTGTCTGCTTGCTCTCTGCACTTTCTCAGCCAGGCTACCTGCTCAGACCATAGGCTTCCCTTGCGCTGTTTTGTACACATGTGAGCAAGCAAGAGAGTAGGCAGTTTATGGCAGTGACAGCAACAATTATGGCAGGGGTAACTTGGAAATGCCTGTCTGGGCTACCTGCCTGCCCATTCGCTCCAACCTGCTGTTGGCATCCTGCAGCTTGCGCCTACTGGCAGTCACTCAAACTGCAGCACAACACACACACACATATATATATATTACAATAAGATGTGCCAAAGTGGCAGCTAGTTCTCTTTGCCTAGTCCATGTCTATGTTTATACTCACATATTGCAAATCACTTGGAGATAACAGTGAATTTGCAACATACACGTCTAGCTGAATGTGTAAAGATCGAGTGTAAAGATTGAGTCTCACTTCACATGACAATCTCTTAAAACAATCAGCATGGAGCAACATAGGATTATGTATTATGCCTCTGCCCTTTGAAGACACTCAACAACTTGAGCATGATCAATCACAGCACATTCTGTGAAGGAGCTTGCCTTCTTTTCCAGAACAGCTTTTCATTGCTGCTGCTGAGAGTGTGAGAAGGAAGACCACTCCCTTCTGCAAGGACCTGGCCTAGGGGGCAGGGCCCAGACTCACCATGAACAGCTAAAAGAGATTCCTGGGAGGCCAGAAGGATATTGCTAGAATAACTGGCAAAAATGGTTTAGAACGGTTTTAATTTTGGTTCCACTGTTTTGTTTTTGTTGGGTGGGGGTTGGTTAAATATTTAGTTGGGGTTGGCAGTTATTTTAATTTGGGTATAAATGTAAACTGACTTTTTAAAATCTTTATGTTTCTATTGATTTATTGGTTATAGTCTGTATAGGATATTCTGTTTTTTAATGTTTGATGTTTTATTATGTTTTTATATATGCTGTAAGCTGCTCAGAGTGGTTGGGGAAACCCAGCCAGTTGGGCAGGATAGAAATAATGATAACGATAATGATAACAACAACAACAACAACAATAATAATAATAGGTCCAATTGAAACTCTCTCAAATACACAGCCTGTGTCCTCTGTCTCTGGTTAGCTGGGCATAACTGTTTATTAATATGTGATTCCATTTAGTGGAGCATCAAGATGTACCTGAAGAGTAAAATAAAGTGGCTTATGGGTAGATAAAATACTAGTGTGAAAAACACTGATGAAGCAACACAGAGAAAGATGGTATGTTGATAGCAGAAAATAGTCATCCAAATTTATGAAGCGTACCTTCAATTTTGCAGTCAAACCTAGCAGCACTGCCTTCCACAACTTCTATATCTTGAATTGTTTTAGAGAAATATGGCTTCACATGGGACCTTTCTTCATCAACTGCTTCCAGGAGAGCACTAGCAGCTTCATCTAGACAAAGTAAACCAAGATCCATTAAACTTATATAGAAGTTTCTCTGGCAAAGGGTCTTTGTTTTAGTGGCCTAATCATCACCATCAAAGTCTTCCTTTACTTTCAGCAACAGTGCAGAAGTTCATGGAAGTCTGCTTTGTGTGCACATCATGATAGTCTTTAATGGTGGAGCTATTTTTCAGTAGCATAAGGACATAATTTCATTTGAGCAGCATTCTCACAGTTCAGTCATAAACAAATTTACATGGAAAAAAGTGTGAGCTCCTTGGGACACTTCCCAGTAAATATTACTCCGTGCTTGCGCAAACAAAAATATTTTATTAGCATTAATGATGATTCATCATAGCAACTATTCTGTTAACTGTGTAGTGATATCATGATGTCATATGGGGGATATCATAGCTTATGGCCTTTCAAGGGCAGTCACAGAATGGCTCTCTACACACTCATCCTTTTCCAACCTGATGATCTTCATATGTTTTGAACTACAACTCTAATCATCCTTGATCATTGGCTATGCTGGCTGTGGCTTAAGGTAATTGCAATTTAAAACATGTACATCACATCACATTGTAAGTTGTTGAAACTATTTCAATAAGTGTTTTCAGAACACTGATATAAATAATAAGACTGCTGTTTAAGATTGTTTATTGTTGTTTATATGCCACATTACTTTTCTTTTTTACATAAAGGAAGCATATGAGAGTTATTTTTAAAGGGCTCAATATCCATCTATATGTTCATTTATGAATTGCTTCCAATAAAACTACTTGAAGCAATTTATCAATAAAAACAAAAAGAAACAATTTCATATATATATTCCCAATCCAGATACAGGCAGGGATAAAAAATTCCAATTAAAAAGCTCGTTGAAAAAGGAAGGTCTTCAATAGGCACCGAAAAGACAATAAAGCCAGTGTGTCTGATACCGTATTTTTCGCTCTATAGGACGCACTTTTTCCCCTTCAAAAATGAAGGGGAAATGTGTGTGCGTCCTATGGAGCGAAGACGCTATAGTCCCGCGACCCTCTCCCGGCTGGAGAGGTGACGCGCGCCTATAGCAGGAGTCTCTATAGCCGCGCGTCACCTCTCCAGCAGGGAGAGCGTGCGCGGGGCTAAAGCAGCCCCCCGCGACCCTCTCCCAGCTGGAGAGGTGACGCGCGCCTATAGCATGAGCCTCTATAGGCGCGCGTCACCTCTCCAGCCGGGAGAGTGCGCGCAGGGCTAGAGCAGCCCCCCGCGACCCTCTCCCGGCTGGAGAGGTGACGCGCGCCTATAGCAGGAGTCTCTATAGGCGCGCGCCACCTCTCCAGCCGGGAGAGCGCGCGCGGGGCTAAAGCAGCCCCCCGCGACCCTCTCCCGGCTGGAGAGGTGACGCGCGCCTATAGCAGGAGTCTCTATAGCCGCGCGTCACCTCTCCAGCTGGAAGAGCGCGCGCGGGGCTAAAGCAGTCCCCCGCGACCCTCTCCTGGCTGGAGAGGTGACGCGCGCCTATAGCAGGAGTCTCTATAGGCGCGCATCACCTCTCCAGCCGGGAGAGCGCGCGCGGGGCTAAAGCAGCCCCCCGCGACCCTCTCCTGGCTGGAGAGGTGACGCATGGCTATAGAGACTCCTGCTATAGGCGCGCGTCACCTCTCCAGCAGGGAGAGCGTGCGCGGGGCTAAAGCAGCCCCCCGCGACCCTCTCCCGGCTGGAGAGGTGACGCGCGCTTTTGCAGGAGTCTCTATAGGCGCGCGCCACCTCTCCAGCAGGGAGAGCGCGCGCGGGGCTAAAGCAGCCCCCCGCGACCCTCTCCTGGCTGGAGAGGTGACGCGCACCTATAGCAGGAGTCTCTATAGCCGCGAGTCACCTCTCCAGCCGGGAGAGCGCGCGGGGCTAAAGCGGGCTTTTGCGAGAGGTGAGGGAATTCCCCCACCTCCCAGGAAAGCCAAGAGAAGCCGTGCAGCCCTTTTAAAGTGCTCACGGCTTCTGCCGGTTTTGCGGGAGGTGGGGGAATTCCCCCACTTCCCAGGAAAGCCAGGAGAAGCCACGATCTCTTTAAAGGGGTTGCGTGGCTTCTGCGGGCTTTTGGGAGAGGTGAGGGAATCCCCCCACCTCCCAGTAAAGCCAGGAAAGCCCTGCGCAGCGTCTCCCGGCAAGGAGAGGCTGCACGGGGCTAAAGGGGAAGCCATCCCACTCTCTGCTTTGGCTTCCTCCATAGCTGCGCGCAACCCCTCCGGCAAGGAGAGGCTGCACGGGGCTATGGATTCTTTAGCCCCACGCAGCCTCTCCCGGGAGGGAGAAGCTGCACGGGGCTAAATGGGAAGCCAAAACAGCCTTGGCTTCCTCCATAGCTGTGCGCAACCCCTCCGGCAAGGAGAGGCTGCACGGGGCTATGGATTCTTTAGCCCTGCGCAGCGTCTCCTGGCAAGGAGAGGTTGCGCTGGGCTAAAGAGGAAGCCAAAACACTGAGCGGGATCCATCCTGCTCTCTGCCTTGGCTTCCTGCATAGCCGCGCGCAACCCCTCCGGCAGGGAGAGGTTGTGCGCAGCCTGTACGCTGCTCTTTGGTGCTGGGGGGGGAAAATATTTTTTTTCTTGATTTCCCCCCCTAAAAACTGGGTGCGCCCTATGGTCCGGTGCGCCCTATGGTGCGAAAAATACGGTACGTATATGTGTCCCATCTGTACAGCATCTTATCATGACTGTAGCAGTCTACTGATGATCTTCCCAGGTTACACTGAGATCTTAAATACCAATACAGTGGTACCTCAGGTTAAGTACTTAATTCGTTCCGGAGGTCTGTACTTAACCTGAAACTGTTCTTAACCTGAAGCACCACTTTAGCTAATGGGGCCTCCTGCTGCTGCCGCGCTGCAGGAGAACAATTTCTGTTCTCATCCTGAAGCAAAGTTCTTAACCTGAAGCAATATTTCTGGGTTAGCGGAGTCTGTAACCTGAAGCGTATGTAACCTGAGGTACCACTGTAAAGCAACCTCCAGGAACATGTCCTAGTAACTTTTCATTATTCAGGAGGATCTGCATGGCAATTGTGCTGAACATACAGTACTGTATATGGTAACAAAAGTTGGGCTCTACCCCAACTCTCTGCCGAGTGGAAGCAAGATTCCAGGAGGTTCCAGGCACTCACCCAGGGTTTGTGTTTCATTGAGAATCAAGATTCACCAGAGACGGTCGTAGCTTTAAGAAATATGATTTATTCACATATTTACACCTGAGTTTAGATGGAGTCCAGATCTTACAGCCTGGTCATCTCAAGAGGGGCTTGTTTCCTATAGCAGTGCAGCACTTGAGTCCAAGGCACCTGTCCTAATTATTCTGTTCATAAACACTAAGCCCCCTTTAATCATTTGCCTTCTAATGCTCTTTTGATGCTTTGAAGTAGTCATGCTTATTCCCTCCCCTCACCTAACAAAGCAGTTCACCTTGCTTCATCAACACTTGTCTATTGCTTAAGATTAAAGTAAGTCCTTCATGTAAACCAAGTAAAACAAGTTCTACTTAAATGATAAGCAAAACATCAAACAATATCACATGCAATATTGGGCCCGAGGGCTGTACATACTGTTTACTATGGATTTAAAGTATCTGCTCAAAACTTGGAAGTCATATAGGACACATAAGTATCTGTTCAGATCATATCAACATTTTCGTACCTTCAGCTTCTGTCTTTTCTGCATTAACAGGACTTGTTGGTGAGCTTGAAGATGACTTCCTCCCACTCAGGCCAGATATCATTGCCATAGATGATAGTCTTCCTATTGCACGAACCGCATTCCCTGTTTTCTGAAATTTAACCCAGAAATGCTTAGTGAATCCATTCTTGTGATTACTGATCCCCAAATGTTTATAAACTACGTAGTGAAGAAACCACACAATTGTGTCAGGCCATTTGATGAGTATCAGGAGACAAAGATACCTAGCAGAGATTTCCACAGCCAATATTGGGCAGCTTGCAGAGTCAGGAAGCCAGAACATTACTGAAGCAGCTGGAATATTTAAAGTTTCCATTTAAGGAACGGGAACAGAAGGAGAAATAGAAATGAACAGGTATGGAGTCAACAGAAAAACCTCACAGAAAAACTTTTCACCCACATTTCTGAAGGGCATCAACATCAATCCCCACCTTCCCTCTCTTCTTTGCTGCTATTTCCAATAAGAGCATTGAGCAGTTTTCAGTCTTCTTCAATTGCCCCAAAATGAGGACTCAGAGAGAATTTTCCCATTATTATCTCAGGAGACGTTTCCCACAAGCTCTGCACAGGATATGCATTTGAACTCCGTGATTATGTGCTTTGCAGGACATGGGTTAGGAAAAGGGTAACTGAAAATCTACCTCTCCCATCTTCCAACATGTTCCCTGCAAAATATGTATGTTCTTCATAACAAAAGGCCCTTTATTCCCACATCGTTCCCCACATCATGAACTTTAGAAATGGAAGGTATGGGGGACCTGCAGCCCACTTTTCTCTCCACGATATTACCTGCCATTTTCTTCTAGCCATGTACTTTTTCATTCTATCTTTCGATAGTTTTTTGGCTTCCATGGTTTTGGTGTCCTTTTGCAGCCAAGGATGCTGAAGGCATTGGGAGCAATCTAACCGGTCCCTGTGAGTTTAGAGAAAACAAAGTCAGGGTTGCAATGAACTTGCTATTGTATTAACATACAATTGAGCTCTCTATATTTTTTTCATGAACAGCGTGGATCATTCGATTATCTCCTATAAGTAGTTGCCTCTGAGTCCAAGCCCCTCCCCGCAGAAAAGGGTGTCTTGCTGGCTGCGGAGAGGAGGACAACGAAGAGGAGTGGCCGCCACCACAATGCGAATGTGTGACATCACTTGCGCATGCCTGCATGTGGTGGATGTGACCTCAAACGCACCATGTGCAATGTTGCGTCCATTTTTGGAGGAGCCCGCATTACGGTAGCAAGCACCCACAATCCTGAGGGCAAGATAGTGCCTCTGTTAGGCATACCTTCATTGATGAGAAAACAACCTTCCCTTAAATTAGCTTGGGTTGTTTGTTACTCGTGTGAGTGCCTGATTGATTGCTCACTCTTTCCTACCCCAGCCTGATCAGTCCTTGACCCAGGAGTCAAATCCCTGGATGAAAGAATTATTCTTGCTCAACTGTGTGACTCTATACTTTTAGAACAAACTGGAACTCATCGTTCAAGGACACAGCATACTACCAGGTGTAGCATCCTTTCAACACCCTTCTCTGTTGAGATTGGCACATACTGTCAAGAGGATGAAGGCACACTTATCCAGAAGTACCAATTGCAGAAACATTTGGCATAAAAATCACATTTAACCTACGGATACCTGTAGGCTAGGGACGTGGGTGGCGCTGTGGGTTAAACCACAGAGCCTAGGACTTGCTGATCAGGAGGTAGGTGATTCAAATCCCCGCAACGGTGTGAGCTCCCGTTGCTCGGTCCCTGCTACTGCCAACCTAGCAGTTCGAAAGCACGTCAAAGTGTAAGTAGATAAATAGGTACCGTTCCGGCGGGAAGGTAAACGGCGTTTCTGTGTGCTGCTCTGGTTTGCCAGAAGCGGCTTAGTAATGCTGGCTACATGACCTGGAAGCTGTACACCGGCTCCCTCGGCCAATAAAGCGAGATGAGCACCGTAACACCAGTCGGCCACGACTGGACCTAATGGTCAGGGGTCCCTTTACCTTTTTTACCTGTAGGCTGCCAATCTGCCACTGCGTACCTGCATATAAGGCCCCATACAGCTCAGAGCCAGGTTACTTGAGAGACCTTATACACTAGCAGATAGCTGCACTCTGCAGGAGAGTTTCTCCTGAAAGTTCCAAAGATCACACAAGCCCACACTGCAGTCACTCAGAGCAGGGCTTTTAGTGTGGATGCCCATTCTATGGAATAGCATACCTGGTGAGATAAGACAGGCGCGCACTATCTGCACTTTCCAGAAACAGCTGAAAACGTTTGTTCCACAGGCTTTCCCAATGGCATTTACCATGAGTGTCTACTTTGTATGGTTTGTCTTTAAATGTATTTGATAGTCTATTGCGTTTGCAACTGTTTTTAATCACCTTTAGTGTAAATTGCTGTGAGATGGTTGTTTAGAAGGCAATTAATAAATCAATAAAAGAAAGAAAGAAAGGAAGGAAGGAAGATACTCCCATCACACACTGGGATCAGCATTTTCTCGCCGGAGTGGGCACATTCATCTAACAGTATAAGGAGTATCAAGAATAACTTAGGTATCATTCACACATGACCTAATGGTTGCCTTAAAATAGTATGCACATAAACAGTATGCTTATTGAAATAGAAATTCTGATGAATTAGCAACATGAATAGATGTATTCAATTACACAAAGCTACATGTTCTTCTTTAGTGACAGAGCAGCAGTGCTCATTATATTGCATATAACATACTCCTTCAGATAAACTTGATTATCTCTGTAAACTTTATATGCTAGTAAATTGGCAACATGGATTATTACTATTTATAGGAGATTATTTAAAGCCACTGTAACTTTATATTTTAAAATGTGGTTTCACAGTAGCCATTCATATATACTTTTGCAGAATTTGGGGCTTGAATTTGTTTAAATATGAAAATGGCATACAGTACCTCTCCCAAAAGCATATATAGTACATATTTTGCCTATTGGATTACTAGTATATCAACTTTGGCACGGATAAAGAGAAAAGACTAGACAAGCACTCAAGTGAGGCTCTTCCACAAATTTTGTCAACATTGATTCAATGATGGTTCTTCAGCATAGGAACATACAGATAGCAGAACTGTTATAATATTGAGGCTTCTATGCAATTATCCTCACAAGTTCATGAGAGGCAATCATGTCAACAAAGGAACATGAAAGGAATTGCACATAAGGTATATTTACTTCATATCTTTCTTTAGAAGGCTGCTGATAAAATCCTTGGCGTCATCTGAGATCTCATCAAAAGCTTCGTCATCAAAATCCCAGGTGGCTGAGGTAACATTGGCTAAAGTTTCATTGTCATTGTCTCCCATGAAAGGGGAAAGTCCACTGACCCTGAGGTTTAAAAGAACAAGAGCATTTCAAAATTATCGAAGTTTTGAGTTTAAAACCCTATGAGGAACACACATATTTATTATCTGCAAATCTATACATCCAACAGTTATATGTACACAAAGGTAAACACAATGCTTCCAAAATCTCCCTGTAGGCAAGCTGCAGGAAAAACATCACATGTTGGGTTTGAAATCTGTCAACTGCTGAACAAAAATAAGAATTCTATTTTTCACCCACTAGAGGGAACCAAAAAACTATGATGGTCTCTTTTTTTAGTTGTGGATGTTTTCCCTCAACAGAAAGTACTTACTAAGAGCATACACAAAAGCAAGGTATGTCATTACTAGCGATGAAGGGGGAATTTATTTGCTCCAGACCAACCCAATTCAACATTCCCAAATTTGCTTAAAACTATCAGTTGGATTATGTGCTTCTTCATATTTAGTACTATGGTTTTGGCCCCCAAAGGTTTTCAACAAAAACATGTATTGTACAGTTATGTCAGAATTTTAGGGGGAAATTTATTTAACTGCATTGAGCAATGTGTATTTTACAATAAATGCATACAACTTACATGTGGATTTTTCATGCTTTTTATATATGAAGTCTGCAAAGAATGGAACAGAATGGGCCTATGATTGAGCACCAGCAAAACTGACACAGAATAAAGGTAAAGGTAAAGAAGCCCTGGACGGTTAAGTCCAGTCAAAGGCGACTATGCGGTGTGGTGCTCATCTCACTTTTCAGGCTGAGGGAGTCGACATTTGTCCACAGACAGTTTCTGGGTCATGTGGCCAGCATGACTAAACTTCTTCTGGCACACGGAGGACCGTGATGAGTGCCAGAGTGAATGGAGTACATTAAGTGCATTAAGGTAGCCAATCCATCACAAGACATTCCTGTGTCAAGCCAATGCATATTCTGAGGATTAGTGTTCATCCACAATCAAAGCACATCAATGCTGATTCTGTCTTGTGATGATACAAACCTGACTGTCAACATTTAAGGTGGTTTCAAATGCAGTGGTGTGTTATGTGGGTCTCAGGAAATATGAAATCCAAAACTGGTTTAAAAATACTTCCAGGAAAAGCAAGTATTTATTTCTCTAATTGGGAAGTGGAAGAACAGGAAGTGCATGAGGGGAGATTGCTGGAACTTTTAATGAAGTTTATCCCTAAAACATTTCCATCTTTATCACAGATCTTCATGCCCCAGTGCTCTGATCTCAGCTTTAAATAATAGCCATGTAAAGCAATAATGGAACAAAATTTTGACAAATTATGGAAACAATTTCCTTTCTGCAGTACTGAAGTCAGAGTGACAAAGATGAGCTGTGTCTGCTTCGGAGAAATTATTTGGGGTTGAAGCTATACAGTTACTATTACAACTAACACTGAGATGTTTACTGGAAAGATTTTTTCCAGCTACTTAGATCAGGCATCTTCTTGGCAACATAACCTTAGGCATAGTTAAGTTTCTAGAAGCATCCAGGGCCAGAACAAAGCTGTGTTTCCCTTGCAAAAATACTACGGTAAATCTGAATAAGCTACTCTAGCATTAGGATTGCAGCAACCCCAAAAAGATGTTTTTCACTGCAGCTGGCTGTTAACCAGAAGGTGGGAGGTTCAAGCCCACCCAGCGACAGCTGTGGACAGGATTCCTGCATAGCAGGGGGTTGGATTAGATGACTCTTGGGGTCCCTTCCAATTCTACAATTCCATGATTCACTGCCCTAACATTGGCTCTGTAGGTAAGCAGGAAACCAAGAGAGAGTGCATGGCAAGCCCAAGACATTTTGCTGCCTGACACAATGGTCTCTTGATGTTTGTTTTTAATTTATTTTTGCTTTTAACTGGTTTTTAACCTTTTATGACTTTCTCCTTTGTTTTTTTGTTTTTATATTGTTGTAAAAATTACTGTGATATATTTTTACAATGCAGTGGTAAGATGAATCAAGAAAAGTACTTGTCTAAATGACACTGGACAAAGTAATTTGGCTATTGGATTGCTAGGGATTTTTATTACTTTATTCTTTTATTATTACTATACAATATTTTTACAAAAATCTCACAGTGGTCAATTGCAGCTACTGGTAGCTGAATGCCAGGAAGCAACTGTGGAATTTGCTAATGAATATATCTGTGGAATAAGTTGAGAAACCATTAGCATAATTAAGAGAATATATAACATTCCCATAACGTAGCTAGAGTATTAACACACCAATAGGTGACTCTGAAGAAAGAGCAAGGGTGGGTTGGGGAAAATACTCTAGAATCAAATAACCCTACTGGAATCAAATAACCCTACTGTTGCAGCATATAGGCATGGGAATGCAGGTAACAAACATAGGAAATAAGTATCAGTGAGATTGAGAAATGGTCAAGATTTGGCCCAGCAGCAAGTACTCACAAGATGTAGCAGATGACTCCTATGCTCCACATGTCTGTAGCATACCCAATAGGCTCATAGTTTATCACTTCTGGAGCCACAAACTCTGGTGTCCCAAAGAGGACTTTAAGAGAACCTGCACTTTCTGTGAAATAGGAAAAAAATGTTATACATATATAAAGCATGGAAGAACATTACTGGATTAGGCCAAATATTCCTCTGGACCATCATCTTGCTTCTCAAAATAACTAATCTGTGAACTGCCCTGAGATTTGCAGGTATAGGATAGTATACAAATTTAACAAATAATAAAAAATAATAATAACCAGGAGAATTCTTCAAGCAGGAGGTATTCTGCTTCAGAATTCTGTGGACAGTGAAACAAAAACTGACACTTATTTATGCTGAACTGTTTTATTATGAGGGCTAGTGTCCCACATTTTTTGCCCAGGACTTGATTGGCGATGTAAATTGGCTGGTGACCAAGACAGAGCCATGTATTTTATTACCATCTGCATATGGTAAAATTGGTAAAGGGCCCTGGCCCTTTCAGTGCACTGTGCAGAACAAATCAATTTCTGAAAATGCTTTTTTAAAAAGAAATGCTTGAAGAAGACACCCCACATGAGGCGAAAGCATCACAATCCCCACATACAAGTTCTAAACATACCAAAAAAGGTCAGGAAAAATATCCTGCTATATCTTTGGCATGTCCTGGCAAAACAGGACAACTAATTCTCTGTAGAAATTGACCACAAAAGGATCACTGATCTTAACTCATTTAAATGACATCAAAGCATAGAAGCTTAGCTGCACTGGTTTCCCCCCTCCTTTTTTTAATTGGTGAAAATGCAATGAAAAGGCACATAAAGCTTTAAAATCAGAGAGCAAAGGCTGGCAGGCTTCTCTCAGTTATTGTCCTATGGGATGTAAGAGGAGGGTAGGCTGGGAAATATATAAAACGGGTTCCAGTTTCCATATTTAATGAACCATACTTAGCAAAACAATAGCAATAGTCCACAGTGTGGACTAAGGCTTTCACATGGGCTCTTCCAACTTTTTGGAACCTCTGGGATATGATCACTGTGTGCCTGGGGAAAGGAAATGTACATACGAAGTGCCCATCACTGCAGACTTGACTCCAAGGCTGCCTCAAACCATACGGAATATGGGAAGATAACAAGTTCTGAATTAAATACAATGCTTGGGTCTTGTGACATCTACACACAATCAAATACCTATCAAATAGGTCTTAGTTATTAAAACAGTTTCAAGAGTTTTTACCTAGCCTTCGTGCAAGCCCAAAGTCAATCAGCTTGATTCTTGTGCCAGTCTTGTTGACACACATAATATTTTCGGGCTTCAAATCCAAATGAACAATGCCCTGCTTATGAATATACTGTACTCCTTCTGAGATCTGTTTCATGTATTTAATGCACTCTCTCTCTGTTAGCTCAAAGTCCTCATCAATGATTCTCTCAAAGAGTTCGCCTCCAGAAACGCTAAAATATAATTCAAAAGAGAAAGATTTTTAAATTAAAATTATTGTTTGGTAAAATTCCATATGAAGACAGTTTGCATGTGGTTTATTCTGGAGGATGAAAATACAGTTGGTGGGGTATGAACCAGTAGAGTGGTTTAATGCAGAACCATTAATATGTCCCCCAACATTCACCCAGTCTTCCCCCCTACTCTCAAACATCAATTATTGGGTCCTTTTTCTGGGAGCCCAGTAAGATGCAATCCCTCTGTGCACTAGAGCAAATTAAAAAAAGGTGGCACAGGTACTTCACTGTGACTTCCACAGGGCCCTGAAATTTGCCCTGCTCAGCTGATTTCAGGAAGCAGCAATGATCTCTCACCTCTTTTCTATTTCTCCCCCGCAGCTCCTCAAGGACCTCCCCCATTGTTAATCTTTCTCCAGTTTCCTGAGCCATTATTCAGTTATTCCTTATCAAAACATTTAACAAAACTTCCAACTCTTTCAAGCAATACATATCAAGCTGGGATAGCTCAGTCGGTAGAGAATGAGACTCTTAATCTCAGAGCTGTGGGTTCAAGTTCCATGCATTGCATGGGGTTGGAGTAGATGGTCCTTGTAGTCTATTCCAACTCTACACTTCTATTATTCTATGAAATCATTTTATATAAACATACACAAGTTCTGTTTCCTTGAGACAGAAATTGGATTCTGACTAGAACTGGGTTTGCTGAACAAAAAATGCTCTCTGTACATGACCATCCACATCAGATGGCATTTGAAACCGGATATAATTTAAAATAAATTCTAAACTCATCTTAATAGATTAATTGAACAGTAAGTTAAGTAAATGAGAAGAGACTTGTATATGGGAAAACACAGTATTTCTAATTTAGGAATTATATTGCCTTTGCTATTAGATGGTGCACACAAGTGTCACAACAGGCATCTTAAGTGTGGGATTGCCTCTTAAAATGATGCTTACCACCTCCAGTTTTTATAAGCGCATATTAAAAACAGATACTTTTAGAAAAGTAATAGGATGCCTGATTAATCACTACACCTCTTCAGTTGATTAATTTTTTCTAAATGGATTAATACAATCAATTAGTTATACCCCTACTTTAGATTTCCTACTGTAGCAGAAGAAAAGGCTCCCTCAGCCTGAAAGTGAGAAGAGTGCCACAACCCCATAGTTGCCTTTGACTGGACTCAACTGTCCAGGGGTCCTTTACCTTTACCTTTTACATATGGAGATTCAAAGGTATAGGAATATTCTACGGCTTTGAAACTGCAGTGCGTGAGAAGCTAATGCAGCTAAACTGCTTATTATTCTTTATAATCATGTACTTTATTCTAATTTCTTTTTGAAGGGGAAAGATTCAGGAGGCAAAATAAATTAATGTTGTGCAAAGCTGTACGGAGTCCAGCAAACTTCATACATTCCCCCTATTTTCCATTAGCACTGCCAGTTCCCAGTTCCACGCTAAGTAGGATTGTTTCTTTTATTTTCTTACCCTATACTGTATAATTTATTTTACCCACTATCACCAACTTGGTCAAGGTTTAAATCTAAAAATAAACAACCATCTTCTGTTCAAGCAATGAAATTGCATAATAAGGATTCCAACTCTGATTCATGTCTTTTTGGGCTGTATTTTTATGCACCCTGTACATATGGCAACAAAGGGAAGGGAATTGCGTGCACCCTTTTGCTTAAAATTATTTTAACAGTTTGCTCCATTGATTTTTTTTAAATGTATTTTTTATTAAAGATTTCTTGGTTTACAAAAGTATGTACAATGTCCTCCCCTTGTTAACAGAGTAAAAGAAACAACAGGAGTGGATCCTTCTGGTCCAACATTTTAGAAAATTAACAAGCTGAGTCACCTCCTCCCAAATATTACTGTCACAAGAAAAAAGGTGATCTAATGAGAAAGATGTGCATATCAAGTTATGCAGCTTAAAAAGGCTATGACATAAAGACTCTGATCCAAAGAGGCCCATAATGTAGAGGATTAGCAGAAAATGGAAAATGCTGGGGTATCATTTAGCAGCAGTAATTCTGCACTGCAGAGGATGTTGGACTTCTGCTCCCATTAGCCCCAGGCAGCATGGCCAATGGTAAGGGATAATGGGAGTTGTACTCTAGCAACATCCCTAATCTACTTAGAATCATAGAATCATAGAGTTGGAATAGACCACAAGGGCCATCAAGTCCAACCCCCTGCCAAGCAGGAAACACCATCAGAGCACTCCTGACATATGGTTGTCAAGTCTCTGCTTAAAGACCTCCAAAGAAGGAGACTCCACCACACTCCTTGGCAGCAAATTCCACTGTTGAACAGCTATTACTGTCAGGAAGTTCTTCCTAATGTTTAGGTGGAATCTTCTTTCTTGTAGTTTGGATCCATTGCTCCGTGTCCGCTTCTCTGGAGCAGCAGAAAACAACCTTTCTCCCTCCTCTATATGACATCCTTTTATATATTTGAACATGGCTATCATATCACCCCTTAACCTCCTCTTCTCCAGGCTAAACATGCCCAGCTCCCTTAGCCGTTCCTCATAAGGCATCGTTTCACACTTGCGACAGATCTGTCCTGTAGACATGCAACATTTCAAATGATCATCTTTAATTATCCTTGCTGCTTGCGCTGCTCCCGGCTGGGACAAATGGATTCATGCTAGCTGGAGGCAGTAAGGAGAGTGAGTATGGGAAGTAGTTGAAAAAGAAGCCTGAAAAACATTGCCAAGGCAAAAACCTCCTTTCAGATTTGGCAGAGAAAGGTTTTGTAGACTGCCTATAGAGAGGAGATTGCAAGGATAAGGAGAGCTTCCAGTATAATACCATCTCCCTCTAGTGTGAATTCCTCCTGGTTGTTGAGGGTGCATGTGTGGTTCCAGAGGGAATTAACTCATGCCATCTTCTTACCATATTGATCACCACTGATATGCAGCCATACTTCGGCAAAATGCAAGATATAAGTATTCCTAGTGGTGGTTCTTAGCAAATTCAAGTTTATCTGATTTTTAAAGGGTGTATCAGTGAAGAACACAATATCTGACTACAGTGGTACCTTGGGTTAAGAACTTAATTCTTTCCAGAGGTCCATTCTTAATCTGAAACTGTTCTTAAACTGAGGTACCACTTTAGCTAATGGGGCCTCCCACTGCCGTTGCGCTGCAGCCACATGATTTCTGTTCTCATCCTGAAACAAAGTTCTTAACCCGAGGTACTATTTCTGGGTTAGCGGTGTCTGTAACCTGAAGTGTCTGTAACTCGAGGTACCACTATAATGAGAAAATTGTGAAGAACAAAGGAAGAAGAACTTGCAGATATGTTAAGAGACCTAGGAGGCCTTCGTTAGATTTTTTAAAAATAACATTGTTATGGGAA
The DNA here is from genome assembly GCF_965153285.1 of Podarcis tiliguerta. Lineage (NCBI taxonomy): Eukaryota > Metazoa > Chordata > Lepidosauria > Squamata > Lacertidae > Podarcis > Podarcis tiliguerta. Next base: position 45,466,883 of record NC_139534.1, on the reverse strand, counting down.
AGTAACAATAGTCTAATTTATACTCACAGTTCCAAGACCATGACAATGTTTGCTTTCTCTTCGAAGGCATCTACACACTGAACGAGTTTTGGATGGTGCAAACAGTTCATAATGCTGATTTCTTGCCTTATGTTTTCTTTATCCTTAGCTGAATATGCTTTAAAAAACTTTCCTGCCCAAACTTTTCCAGTTTTCTTCTCAACAAGTCTGAAGACTTGTCCAAATTTCCCCCTGCAAAATACAGAGGAATTTCAATGTCTGAGGGTCAGCACACAACACAGGCTGAAAACATTAGAACATGCTTTTTTGATGTCCTGGAATGATTAATGTGACCTTGAACTCAGAAGATAGGACTTGCTGTGTTTTAGACCAAATGCCCTGAGTCACACACAAACACATATTTTAGGGTGTATGGTGCAATACAGAGGAACATAGGAAGCTGCCTTATACAAAGAAGTGGTGGCTGGTCCATTAGGACAAATGGTGCACTGCCCCACTAAACTCAGTCTGCCCTCAACCAGCCTCCAGCTGCCTGCCTGCTTTTTTTACAACCAATCAAGGGAGTGGCACTGCTTGTTAGTGCTACCCTTGTAAAACTTAGTGGGGAGAATGTTGCGGACAAAAGTAGAAATAGTTGGCTCCACCTTTCTTTGGCTCTGGCTCCATGTTTGGGCTCCCTGCCTTCTGTCCCACTAGCCCCAATGGACATGAGACTCCGTACCAGTAACTCTACAGCTCTGTCTTATCTACTCTTGCAGCAGCTCACTAAGGTCTCAGGAAAGATCTTTCCAATCACCTGCTCCCTGCTCATTCTAAATGAAACACTAGGGACTGAATCTGGGACATTCAGCAAGCAAAGCATGTGGTCTCCCAGTAAGCAATGGTCCCTCCCCATATTACCAAAACTAATTCTAATTCATATGTTGGTTTGATTCTGTGGGAAATCTATTTTATTTATTTACTTGCATTGGGCTATGTCTGGAGAAAGCATTAGAACAGATGTGGGGAACCGGCCCTCCATACACCTCCCATATGTTGCTGGACTATAACTCCTATCACCCCCTGGCTATTGGTAATGTTTGCTGCAACTGAAGGGAACTGTAGTTCAGAAACATATGGCAGGCCAAAGGTTTCCTGCACCTAGTTTATAAGATGCCAAATGAGAAACACCTGGGATCTCATTACTTTTAGAGACTACCTTCGCTTGTATGGACCTACCTATGCTCTTAGAAAGTCAACTGAGGTCCTGCTCCATATCAAGTTAAGAGGATTGATATACTGGACAAAACCTTCACAAGTATTGTACCCCAGCTCTGAAGCTCCTTCATTTGGCGCACTAACTATGGCTGTTCTGTTTCAGATTTGTATAGGGAAGTGGGCTAGTTTTGTCCTACAGTGTTTTATTTTAATGGCTTAGATCCAAAGTTGCACGTCTGCAAATGGAAGGGCCTTGGAAGGAGGCAATTTTCAGTGATTTACAACTGGCCTTCACTGAGCAGTATCATCATAGCTCATATATTCTGGGGATTATAACCACTAGCAGCAAGGAATCTCTCCTAAAGGCAAGGCAAAAGGCTTAATCTCATAATCTCTAGTAGTTATAACGAAACCGTAAAAATTGCACAGTGCTGTTCAGTCAAACACAAATTAAATTGGTTTTATATATTTGTAAGCCTTGAGTACTCTCTTCAACACAGGCAATTTTGAAACCATCTAGGAACCGTAAAAGAAAGGAAGAAACTCATTCACAAGGTTAGACTATACCTCGGGTTAAGAACTTAATTCGTTCTGGAGATCTGTTCTTAACCGGAAACTGTTCTGAACCTGAGGTACCACTTTAGTTAATGGGGCCTCCTGCCACTGCCGCACGATTTCTGTTCTCATCCTGAAGCCAAGTTCTTAACCCGAGGTACTATTTCTGGATTAGCAGAGTCTGTAACCTGAAGCATCTGTAACCTGAAGTACCACTGTAGAAGGAACCATCAGTGGTGGAGCCAAAAAAACCAAACTGGAGTGGGGTGGAGTTTAGAATAGCCAAATGGTATTTCTGGGGTGGGGTCATGGACAAGCTATGCCCCGTGTGGTACATTTCTCAGAAAGAAATCATGGTATGTTTCACATTAACACTCCCATCCTAAACGTATTTTCTCTGAAGCGCAGCCACATTGATTTTTATGGAAGTTAACTGTCAAGAAAACATGCTTAGAAGAAAATGCATATTGCTACACTTACGATCCCAGTCTTTCTTCAACATTGTAGGAGTCTGAAACTTTTTGTTCTGTATTGATAGCCACTGTCCGATAGTCAAATTCTGTTTCCTTCTCTTCTAGAAGTTGGCAGGGGAAAAACACATCTGATTACAAGGAGGCCCACACACTGCAAACATAGTATGGTGAAAGAGCAATTTCTTACCATCATCAGATCCTTCAGCTTCTTCTTCTTCTTCTTTGGGACCTATAACCAAATATAAATGTATATGTCTATAAAGAATGCCTTCTCATACCATCTTTATTTCCCCCTTTAAGGATTAAAAGTTGAATTCTGTATGTGAGTTCCTCATTTCTCGACAAGGCTACAGGGATGACATCAGCAACTGGAATGCATGGGCAACTGCCAAGGCCCATTGTTGAATCATGTCCTGCTCCTTTAGTTTATTTAAATTTATTATAACTGTGTTTCCTTTCATGTATATGTGCCACTGCAAAATACAGAATTAGGGAGGCTTAAATGGACATTCTTCCTCCAGTGAAAGAGAGGGGCCATGATAGCATAGGGAAATGGGTACTGCCACCCAGCTGCCACTTTCCGGATTTTCTGCTCCATTCTCTCTTTGAGGGAAAATCTCTACTTCTATTGAGTGCATATAAGAGAGGAGAATTCTGATGATCAGTGTGATGTCCCTCCATTGAAATCCTCAATGAACAGAAGCTGGATAAATCCTATGTGCTTAGGAGCTGACATTAATAATATAATACAGCTCTCAATGATTGCAATGTTATTTTATTCTATTATTTTACTCTAGAATAATATTATGAACTTTTTGTGGTTATGCCGAAGTAAATTAAACCTACAAAGTACTATATATGGAACATACTTAAAAACAGGAAGAGGGAATTGGAACACATAATCCATTCTTCATGAACTGAATGCAAGAAAACTGGGGGAAGGGCCGTCACCTAACTCTCAACTATCTCTCTTTTAAAAACTGAAGCTGAACCTTCCAATGCCATACATGGCTCTTAGGGAAAACCCTATACATCAGTAGCAAGAAATTCACAAGACCCCCTTTAATTCCACTCTTGGAACACGTGGATGTCTGGGATATGACTTGTGCTATATTTGGCCTCTCTTTTACAGAGGTTGTCTTTAGGAATGGAAAACATTAGGGCAAAATAATACATATAGTAACTTTATCGCCTTCAGGGCCTTTCTGTATGAGGAAAGGACTTCCCCTCCCCACAATTTGGCATCTGTAGCAGCACCATGTTTCTTCCTCGCTAATGGAGGCGTGTGAAGGAGGGGTGCAGTGAAAGAGAGACTTGCGGTTCATTTCCTCTCCTTTTTTAACTAGTCCAGCAATCTGTGCTCAGGAAGGCAAGATCAAGAACCTCCAGAAAAGGAGGGGTGAATAGGAAGGCCCGTTAAAATGGCTTGTAGGACAGTTGAAGGAAGAGGTAGCCCTACTAGTGTTAATCTGTTATTGTAAATGGCAGCATGAGTACTGAATAAAACAACTCATAGCATGCACAAGATACCCTTTCTTTCCCTCAAATAATTCTGGTCACTGTAGTTAACCCCTCATAGAGTTACATTTCCCAGAAACCCTTGCCAAACCAAAGAGTCCAGAATTCTTTGAGGGAAAGAATGTGCTTCAAATTTATTTTGAAGGTATAGTGTGCACACAGCCTCTAGATTGGTAGCCATGATAGCCTGTTGCAGTTGATTCTTTGCTGTGATTTCGGACACCTTAAAAGCTATCGTTTTATTGTACCACCAGAGACAATGATGAAATGGCCTAGGAAAGCTTGTGCCACAATGATTTTTAATGTGTGGCCAGTCAGCCTTAGAGCCCCATCTGCAACAGAAGATAATAATTCTGACTCACCTTTACATGATGGTTGTAAGGATAAAAGGGCACCAGAATTACAGAACGGCCTCACAAGAGAAACATGCCTGGCTCAGTCACTATGTCTTCACTCCAAGCTACATGTGGAGTTTGTGGCTGAGCTAGGATCTGAACCAGGAATTTCCAGGTCACAGTTCATGGTTCACCTGCCCTTCTGTACTACACCACTACAGCAACAATAGGATGTCAGAAACTGGGATTCAATTAGAATACATAACTCCAAGACAGAGTGGAATTCAATGTTGTTCAAAACATTGCTGCTTGCCAGATAGAACTATCTCCCTTTTCCTCCCCCTGCCCCACCCTGTGTGTTGTTCTGAGGGTTTTCCTGACTCTCCCAAGCAGATTTGGAGAGGGCATGTGGGGGAGGAGGGAGGGGAAGTCCTGTTATACTAAAAGGACTCGTTGCACTGGCTTCCACTACCACAAGAACTGGTAAATCTGGCCTGCAAGCTTTTTTCCTCTTTTTGGTAAACAGTCTTTCCAAAACGCCGAAGCTGATTATGAAATATTCTCATACATATGCATGCACACTCACTTTTTCAATTCTTTGAATCCTACGTTTTATAAAGCCACCCAGATCTTCTAACCAACTGGACCATGGGGAGATGCAAGAGCATAAATACTCAGTTTTCTTGTGTGTACTATCCAGTCTGGCACCCAGTCTCCAGATTAAGAAGAAAAAGGTGATCGACACATAAAAGCCGCCAAAGTAAAAACCAAATGGTACATACGATCATAATTAAACATAAATTTCAAGTGACAACAAACTTACCTTCTTGCTTGTCTCCCACTTTTACTAGCTCAGATTCATGACTTGGCTCGCTTATCCCATACACGTTAGCAGCTCGCACCCTGAATTTGTATTCCCTGTCAGCCAGCAGGTCCTGGACGTTGTAAGAAGTGCTGCGGCATGTAGTGAGATCAGTCCATTTCTTGTCCGCTGTATTCCAGATTTCCACAGTGTAGGACTGCACTGCACTTCCACCATCATATGAAGAACCGTACCATGAGAGGGTGAGGGAAGAACTCCTTATGTCTGAAGCACAAGGCGTTCCTGCTGGAGGATCAGGTTTATCTACAGATAACGGGGGGAAACACATAAAAATGTGTTATGTGCCGACAAAGACATTCTCCCATTTCTCTCTCTTACAGACAGGCACTGACTCCGCAAGTGGACTCTGAGAACTCCTGCTGATTACCCTGCTTCACATGCTCTATGTGAGAGATGGGAAACTGTGGCCCTCCAAATGTTGTTGAACTCTGATTCCCACAAGCCTCAGTCAACATGGGAGGCATGCTCCCCTACCAACAATCTGGAGGACCACCGCTTCCCCACCCCTGCTTAGTACACATCTTGCAGCCATCATATAGTGCAACAAACACCAGGGTATGGTATGGGTTAAGAATTTATAGCTGGACCTGAAAATTACAGCCTTGTTAGCCTAATCCTTCACCCATCACTAATTTGAACCATGGATCCAACAGCACTATTTGCTACCTGGCCCTTCTCGTTGGTCATCCTGGTTTAGAAGGCAGCAAGAGCCAGTAGCAGAAAGTGTTTTGTCTTCCTGGGTACAGAACTCTTACTGCTATAGGGCTAGCATGCTACATTAATATACATGCTGCATACAGAGATCATGCCGCACTATGCTGCTTAAGTCTGGCTTTTTTAGCCTAGCCAGTGCCAACTTCTGTGTGTAAAGGTACAGAGATTTAAGGTTGCTAGGCAAAAGCTTTTCCCCAAAGCAGACCATACAGGCAACATTGAATACGTTAGCTAAACAGTTGTTGTTGCTATACAAAGGTCTCACCCTGAGAGCAGGAGCCAACATTGTACAACACTGAAATAATGCCAGTATTATGTTTTTAGGAGCCCAGGTACTCAGACACCTAATGTCCTGGAACAATAGTCTACTCTTCGATGATTACTGTAATTCACAACTCACCTACACTGGAACACATTTAATAAGTTTAATGGGAATACTTTAGAATAATTCACTTAACAGATTGTCTTGTTTCTCCTGAGGTACAAAAAGGTATATTTGGCTTTTCTCTAAACAGACTTTGCCAACCTGGTGCCCTTCAACTTCATACATCTCCCATCAGCCCCAATCAGCACATCTTGAGGGCACCGAGTTGGTGAATTCAAAACTAATTCTAACATTGCATATGGATGCTATATGCCTCAGAAGAATCTTTTCTCAGAACTGATCTTAAAAAATAAGGGTCAGAATCCACTGCTTGCCACACAGTCCATTGAGTTCAATGAAATAAACCATTTATGACTGAACCAAAGGGACAACAATAATTATAAAGTTGAAAGACAAAGTAAAAACAGTGAGGAAAGGTAAAAGGAGAGAATATAGACAGTAACTCTGAAGGGGGATAAAAACTGAAGTAGTAGACAGATGCACACTGGAAAGTAATGAGGCAAACACAGGAAAAATAATTTAAGATCAGAACATATCCATTAGTAAAGTATGTGAGCAGTAAAGATCACCCAGAGGTGGTAGGGCAACCTATCATGATGCCAAACTTCCTTTTTGGAAAAACAACAACTAGGAGGTTTTTTCCAAAAACAAAAAAAGATGTTTGCATATTTGTGGGAAAGCCTCTATTTCACTAGTGCTGAACACAACAATCCTAAACATATTTACTAAGTAATGGCTAAGTTGCACAGTCTTGAGCCAATAGCAGCAGTTATTCTTTTTAATTGGACTTGTAACTGCATTGTTATGTGTTGAAATGGCTGTGTAGAAGCTAGCTGCTGCTGGCTGCATGCTATAAACACATCAGTTTTTTGTACATCACCACAACATTACAGCTTTTCTAGCAAAGGTAATTCTGCTTAAAAGAAAAGAAAGAAAATGCAGCAGCTGCTCAGCTCAGTGGATAGCAGCAAGCAGGCCAAGCCAATATAGGATTATTAAAACATGTGGTAGAGGTTTATCAATGTCTACTAGTGATGGCAATGCCCAAGTTCAGAAGAAGTATATCACAAAGCAGAATTGAACAGAGGTGGACTCTCCTTCCTTGTGAGATTTTAAGCAGAGGTTGGATGGCCACGGGGTTGGACTAGTTGACCCTTGGGATCCCTTCCAACTCTATAATTCTATGATTCTATGTTCTTATGTGTAGTGATCAGGTGGGATTGCTATGAGGAATTATAACAAAAATAGAGTAAGTCATCTGTGTCAGCAGTGAAAGCATTGCGTTGACTGGGTTTACACTATTTGGATATGATTTTTGATCAATCCACACCTCTGCATCCCTGTTCCATTTCTTTTTCTTCACAAGTCAGTACCCACTTAGACAGGCAGGCATCCTGGGTCATCAAAGACAGTGGGCAGTTTCTTTGATGTAGCTTTTCTGATATGTTAATCCCAGGATGTTAATCATAGGGCCAGGAAACAGATCTCACATGAAGGTGATAATGATCGCTGTCCTCCTGGCCATCCTTCTTATCATGTATATTTCTTGTTTATCACCTCCAGGGTTGCCAAATGCTCTCCTTTGTAGTTCTGTTCTTTGTTTACCCCAGAAATCTGTGTGCTTAATTAGTTTTGGCTGTTTAACTTTCTCCCCACGTAGGGTTTGTTGAAATGCTTAGAAGAAATCTGATTGGTTCTTATAAACACTCTGTAAAAAGTTCTTTTGTGAATAAAACGACCTGGGCTGAGGGGCTGGAGGGAGAGAGAGACTATTATACGCACCCTTCCCAGAGTCTTGCTGGTTCAAGCCTCTGTGTGTATTCTTATTAATCAGAGTTCAATCCTTCCTTTACTTTGAGAACACTTTTGTAACACCAGCTGTTGGGAGCAACAACAATGCAGGGCTATTGACTTTATAACCTGCTTGTGGGTTTCGTAACCTGCTTGTGCCACTGTGGGAAGCAGAATGCTCGACTTGATGGCCCATTTGTTTGATCCAGCACTCTGGCTATTGTGCTCTTATGACGTCAGTGGAACTGGCTCCCAATACAGCTGGTGCATATTGATGTCAAAACAGACAGGTTATGTTATTGTTAAGTAAAAGAAAGACAGAGGTTGGATCTAGACACATTTAAAAAAGCATTACAGGAAAACACATTCTTAAGCTCATAATGGAAAATCAAATTGATGATAGCTCAAACAGCACCATCTGGGGTTGCATGTTTATAACACAGTTATAACAATATACCGTAATTGCCTGAATGTAGCTGAGTTCAGAGACTGAACATGTGCAATCAAAAGTGGTATTTGTTTATTTGATTTTGTAACAAGAAACTCTGTAAATATTATACAAAAACCTATTTTGGGGTAGGTTTTTGATTTAAGTAAATGTTGTTTATGTAGATATAATTTAATTTTAATAGTAACAACAATGGAAATTTTGTTTTGGATAAAATCTGATACATCTTTGATCTCATGGATAATTTCGTATTTGCTTAGAACCTTATGGTCCAACTTTTCATTTTCAACATGCAGAGTCCTTCAAAGTCTATTTCTCAGCATCTGAGCAGGGAGGGCAACATCATCTTACTGACTGTAGGCCAAAGAGTAGGCCTTCAGCAAGACTTGTATGTGGGAACCTGGCTCCCTGTTGACAATCTAAAAAGCAGTTGAGAGAGGGCATTGTGCTTTTGACCAAAAATAATGTATGTCCCACTAACTATTCCTGCAATCACATTTCATAACAACTTAAAGTACAGGGACAAATCATTACATCTGGAAACACTGCAAGCAAATGGATGTATTATGGCCACTATTATTGTGACTAATTTGTATTGTGGTTGAGTACTAACAGACTTGAAACAACCAGTGGATCTCTGCCTTCTGCTGAAAGAGAACGGATGTTTACTTTTTCTTCGGTATGAACTGATTAGATATGTAGGACTAAGATCCAAAATCAACTTTTGAATTTAAAGCTATATTTAAGTAGTCTTGTACCGTCCTATTAATATGCACCACATTGTTACCTCTCTTTAATATAGAGCACAAAGCCTCAGCACCAAGTAAAATTATCCAGATGCAGATGATAAAATGTTTTTAATATGTTTTTATTTATAGAACTGTTAGGCAGGTCTGTGTGTGTGTGTGTGTCTGTGTGTGGAGTGTATACATGCACAGGCCTTTCGCTGTAGTCTTGTATATCACATGGAACTTGGTGTTTAAAGCCCCAAACGGACTTGGTCCTGTATACCTGAAGGAGCGTCTCCACCTCCATCGTTCAGCCCGGACACCGAGGTCCAGCGCCGAGCGCCTTCTAGCAGTTCCCTTGCTGTGAGGAGTGAGGTTTCAGAGAATCAGGCAGAGGGCCTTCTCGGTAGTGGAGCCTGCCCTGTGGAATGCCCTCCCAGCAGATGTCAAGGCAATAAGCAACTATCTTACTTTTAAAAGACATCTGAAGGTGGCCCTGTTTAGGGAAGTTTTAATATTGTGTTTTTAATATTCGGTTGGAAGCCACCCAGAGTGGCTGGGGAAACCCAGCCAGATGGGCGGGGTATAAATAATAAATTATGATTATTATAAATTACTGTATTTTTTGCCCCATAGGGCGCACCTAGTTTTTTGGGGGGGAGGGGAATAAAGAAACACCCCCCCCCCAGGCACGGGGCTGGGGCAGGGGAAGCCCGAGCTTCCCTGACCCCAGCCCCCAGAACAGGCTGCTATCCGCAAGCCTAGGGAGCCTGGCGGGAAGTCGCGCCGGTCTCCCCAGGCTTGCGTATATCTGCCCGAAGCCTGGGCTCTCCCCGCCGGGCTCCCTAGGCTTGTGGAAAGCTGCCCGGGGCGCGCTCCGCTGCGCTCCCCAGGTTTCGGGCTGCAGGCTGCTGTCCGCAAGCCTTGGGAGCCTGGTGGGAAGTCGCGCCGGTCTCCCCAGGCTTGTGGATAGCTTCCTGAAGCCTGGAGAGCGAGAGGGGTTGGTGCGCACCGACCCCTCTCACTTTCCAGGCTTCAGCAAAAGCCTGCATTCACCCCATAGGACGCACACCCATTGCAGGGACCATTGGATCAGAGGGCACTTTCAAAGCATATATGTGCAAGTCTCATGAGTGCTGTACTGAATGCTTCCTTGCATGCTCACACTGGCTCGGATAAAATGAAATGCTTCTTACAGGGATCCTCAGGTATGGTTTGGGAGATAAGAGACATACAAGTTATTTAATAATACAGCTAGTGGGACTTCTTTCCTATATCTTCACTATTTAACTTAGAAGCTATTGCTTCTTTGGCTTACAGCTTCCCAAGTCCCAACTGCCATGATTGCTGACTGGGTGTCTTCCACTCGGGGACTCTGTATCAGGAGGTAAGTTTTGCTTCAGAAAGGAAGCACCACGCTCAAGGTAGTCCTCTTTAGATACCTTGGGTACGTTAATTTGAGTTATCATATTACCATTCCACACTATTATTAGCTATTGTGATATTTGCCTGCCAGATGAAGAGCAGACATAAAGCAACAATTAATTCCTTTCCATGGGCTAGGCTGTTTAGCCACAGAAGGTATTTAATATACTGCTAAAGCCTGCTGGATGATGTCCATGCCGACATTGCTGGCAAAGACTGCACTTGAGATTCATCTGCGGGAGAAAAATGAAACCATAAAAGGCCATAACTGAACTCTATGTTACCGCTCTCAGGGCATGTGTGTGTGTGTGTGACTGTAAACTGCTCTGCTTTCATTAGAAAAAAAAAGTACCATGCAGCTTATATTTCCAAGGGGGGAAATGGTCTGTAATTTAAAAGCATTATTCTGTATAGATGTTGATGAATTCTATCTTTAGCATAAACATGGGAAGGGGGAAAGGGCAACTCTCTTTTTTTTAAAAAAAAGCACTTAAGATCCATCTTTACATAGCTATCAAGTTCTTCAGTGAAAAGAACTTTCCCCTCATAAAACAACAGTTTCTCTCAATATACTGACTTCAATGAACTTCCACTTTTAATCCTCCATGAGAGCTTCTGTGTGTCATTTCAATACACCACAGTGATCGTGCTGCTTGTGTTGTTGCTTCTAAAACTTACAGGCTCTGTTTTTTCCCACTACCAGGAGTAGATTGTGCCCATAAGCTCTTCTGCACAACAATGAGCGCTATAGACTTCATCTTTTTATATAGAAGCTTATATTTTCAGGATTTTATATGCTAACTGCCTTCTGGGTTCTGTATACGGCTGTGATGTGTATATCTGCCTTTATGAGGTAAAAATCAGAGCCTTTAACTAAACAAATGTCTTTACAATATCAGACCTAGTGCTAGCAATCATTAATTATCAAGATTTCAATTTATATTACTCAATTATAAGTGACCTTTAGAAATTATTGAAGGAATAATATATTTGTTCTCATTTTCACCATTGAGAATAGGGGATAAATTTTGTTCAGTTCACATTTTAATACAAACCTGCCCAATTCACATTTCATGAAACGCGCAAACTGAAACACAGTTATCTCACAATATTTACACTTCTCTCAATTCTGTGATGCAGTTCTCCAACCAAAAAAAGGACACAAACTAGGGCATAAACTGATTCCAAAAATATGGAAAATAATCATTCATTGTTTTCCTCCATAATTAATTGCATTGATTCAAGTTGAGAAGCCCAGGTCACTTATCAACATTAACTACAAAAATAATAATCCAGTTTACTTACCTACAATGGTGAGGTTAACCTGGGCTTGTCTGCTGCCCAGTTTGTTTTCTACTACTAAAGTATAACATCCACAATGTTCCTGCTTAGTGGAGGAGATAGTTAGCTTACTGCTGTTCTCAGCATTCTCAATTTTGATGTGTTCACTCTCTTGGATCTGCCAAATTAAAGAGATAGGTTAAGGCAGGTATTTTGAAAATATAATTTAAAGTCAATTTAAGGAATTGCCAAACACTAAAGAAGTGGGACACATATGTTTGGCAGAACTCATCAATCTGTCATATCCCTTGATATCACCCTTCTGTTTGCTCTCTTAGACCCCCTTCTAGTTTCTTAGATCACCAGTCAAGCAGTTTATATAATACTGTATGTTTTAAGTAATAAAACTGTGCAAAATTATTTATTGTGTAAAATAGTTATTTCAGTCATCAAACTGGGTACATTCAAAACATTGTACCCATTTTACAGAAATGAATTATAACTAACAAACAGCACGACTGGCCATGAATTTCTTCAAATCTCTAAAGGGCTATCACATGGAAGACAGAGCAAGCTTGGTTTCTTCTGCTCTGGAGGCTAAGATCTGGATTCAATGGATTCAAGTTACAAGAACAGAGAATCCAACTAAACACCAGGAAGAACTTTCTGACAGTAAGAGCTGTTCTACAATGGAATGAGCTCCCTTGGAAGGTGGGGAACTCTCTTTCATTGGAGGTTTTTAAAGAGAGATTGTATAGCTGTCTGTTATGGATGTTTTAGTTGAGATCCCTGCATAGCAGGGGGTTGGACTAGATGACCCTCAGGATCCCTTCCAACTCTACAATTCTATGAAGCTAAGATAAGAATCATGGTCAAAAATGTCAAGAATACTTAGAACTTGATTTTCATGAAGTTTAGTCAATAAGGGCAAGCAAGAGGTTAGATACTTAATTTTTTTTTAAGCAGCACAGTCTGTTCTAAATATGAGAATAGATAATAGCGTCAGTGTCCTCCCCTCCACTTCCTGTTAGATAAGAGTTGCTCCAGCTCATCCAGAGTTTCATTAAAAATGAAGGCTATTTAGTTTGGCATGTCCTGCTGTACATTTTGAGACAACAAAAAAATCATGAAGGTCTTAGTAACAAAGTCTATTCTGGCAAAAGACTGCAAAAGCTAGCTTCCTGTAGCCGATCCTGTAGGAGTAGTAATAAATTCACAAGATCTCAGGAGGATTTCAGTTCTCAACAGGCTTTATTTTGTCTTAATCACATTTTTTTAACTAGTGTTCAGCAAACCTTAACGTGAAACTCAGACTCCTTTAGTTCTGTGCAATGGAAGAAATGTAAACATGTGAATCACACACCGTTCTTGAAATTGTTATCAAGAAATTGTACAATCTAGATAATAATTTTTTATGTAATGAACTTGTCACCAATGGATTCCCTTGGTCCATGTGATTGTAGTATGGACACAGTCATCTATGGAATTTAGCTACATCTGGTATGATCAGCAAAACTTAGAAAATCTTGAAAAGGTATTGAGTTAGCCAGGAATTCAAGGTGGTGATCATTCCACTTAACAGAACAGATTATTGGGGTATTGTAATGGTTCTAGGGGTTGCTCGTGCGTAAGCTTGTCCCAACGTCTGGCTGGGTTGCCTGAGTGAACCTTTCCTGTCCGGGCAACCACTTGCCTGTGACCGTTTCAATCGCTGGCAGAATCCGTCAGTGGGCGTTTCTTAAACTTCTTCCAGCAAAGAAGTTCTTTGACGCCCAGTCTCCGCCTACTCTCCCTGCGCGGAAGCCTTCTGCGCAAGGAGGGCGTGGGCAGCGGAGGACTCCTTCTCTCCCCGCTGGTCCCCGGCAAGGAGTCATGGGATCGCCTCGCCAATTCCCCCATCTCCCCCCCTTCTCCACTGGAGCTACGCTGATTCTCTCCCCCAGAAGATGGGCTGCCCCTCCCACTCCCGGGACGCTCTCTGGGATCCCTTTGGAGCTTGCTCTCTCCCTCGGACACTGATGGCAGTTCCCTGACAGGTATCAAGCCTAACAGAAGCATTATGGTTACATAGACTATACCAGAAATGATAGATTGGTACAACTGTCTGCCACTGGAGTCCGAGGTCTCAACATGAAATATCCCCAAGCAGCAGGCATCTTGGTTTATTGCTGCCCAAGAATTGGCACTAGGATGGCCACTTATGCATTACCAAAAGGAGAGGCAATGCTTCAACAAAAATTAAGACAAGATGGCAGAGATGTTCATGTTTGCATATGCGTATGTTTGCAAATTCAGAAATACCTTTGTCAGGAGCTGCTGGCAAAGCAGCTTCCTGATCATACTGTCAGCTCAGTGGTCAGCTGTGGACATGAGCCAGCTGTGGACATGAGCCAAAATGGCCAAAAGAGACTCAGCAAAAACCGCTGTTCCTGCATAATCTGTTGTCCACATGCTGTTATGAGCAATTTCGAAGTTCCTTCTCTTACTTCTTATCACTGTTGGTTTTTTTAACCTTTAAATTGACATTGGACCAGACAGCTATTCAAATAGAGGACTGCTCTCTGTAAAGTAGGACAAGCGGCCATCCTCTTTTATAGAAGGGACTTAGAGCTACTTCTCGATTGTGAATATTTATATCCTGCCTTTCTAGTTGATAACTGAACAACTGAAGGTGGCTAAGAAACAAAAATTTAAAACGGCATTCATAAAACAGATTTTAAAAGCTAACAAATGAGAAGCAAGTAAATCATCATCATAAAATGTCCCTGCCAGAAAGAACACACAGCTGCAGCTGTCTGTTGCCCTGGGACTGCAGAAACAAGTGAAAAGGACACTCTGGCTCCATCCGTCAGCCAAAGGGAACAAAAGCCACCAACCACTGTCCAAGCAGAAACACCAGCCTGGCTCAAACTTGATGGACTGATCTCTCTCTTCTACCTTTTCTTCCATTCCCCTTCCCTTGTGTGCTTTGTTTAGTTTGTTAAGACTGAAGGCAGAGTCTCTCTCTTTCTCTTTACTTTTGAGCTTCTTAGGGAGACAATACTTAGCTGTAAAATGGGATAAAAATAAAGGAAAGAGACCCACAAAAGCTGTCCAGAAACCATTTGTATTATTCCTACCTCTAACTAAACTCAGTTTGGGTGTGATCTCCACAAAATAAAAAATAAAAAAAAGGATACAACCTTTTCCCATAGAACACAAGTTATGCAGTGGTACGAAAGCGTAGCTAATATCCAAGCACTTACCCTTCCGCTCAAATGGCACAAGCATGTGGGGCAACTGGATTAACACTGATCTAAAAATAATAATGTATAACCCCTCCAAGGCAATTACAAGGGATTTTTCTAGATTCCAAAATGGTACTAAGGAATGGGGCAGAAGAAGGAAATGAAGACGTATTTGTTGAAAATAATGGAATTCGTAAGAAAAACACAGACCAGTGAAACTACAAAAATGTAAGAGTGAGAGAGGTTAATGACAAGAAAACCTCAGAGTGTAGCAGACATCTCTCTCTGATCCTAAAAGTGAAATAATAACGAGTCTAATCATATCCCTGGCTTTTCAGTCAGCACCCTGAGGCAAAGCAACAGTTATCCGTAAGCCAAGATCTGAATACTATATTTGGCTGCCTCCACACAAGCTGAGATGGGACAAAAAAGCATATCTGGGGGATCTCTTAAGAGCAGTGTAGGGAGGAGAAGATCAGTAGAATTTATTTATTTGCATAAGATAACACACTATTACTGCTATGTTTGCCTCATGGAGGCAAACGCCATCTACAAGCAATTACTTTGCTAAATGCATCACTTGTAATTTCATGAATGCTTATGAAATATTAAATAGCATGCATAGTGTGTGATCAGGACTGTATTGTGCTGGGAGAGGGGATTTACATAATCACCCCACTCTCCTTGGTAGCTGTAGTCCCAACAAAATCAGACACACAAAACCTGCTCGCTGTTCCAGGAAAGAAGTTCCCATTGTAGTAACTTTCTTCCTGAACTAATAGCAGCATGGGAGGAGAATGCTTTTGCTGGGACTGAAACTACAGGACAGCGGAGGTTCAATCTCCTCTCCTAGCAAACGATGGCCCTAATCTTCATGTGGAGGGGGAGCTACCTACCACTGACCATTTAAAAAAGAATCACTACCTTAAGTGATGCATTTAGCACTGTGTGTAGCTTAGCCCTTACTTTCAAGGAAACAGCAAGCCATTATTGAACTACACCTTTGCCATGGTGTCTGTTTTACCACCACATTTAGTTAGGACTTTTCAGTAATATTCAGCATGGACAAACGTGCCACAGAGTTATCATTACTAGGATATTTCATAGGATAAAAAGCTTCTTGCTCCAGCTGATGTAGATGCAAGTTGCTGTGTTAGAAAATAGCTGACATTTGGCTGCATGTGCAACATATGATTCTAGGTGAACATGAATATTCCATATATGCAAACATTATTTTCAGATACCACCTTCTATCATGCAACCTATGAACAAAAGAACAGCAACAAAGATAGTGTTACCTGCTTCCGAAATTTCATCCAGGTACAGGTTAAGGGCAGAGTTCCTGCAACTTTGCACAACAGCTCCACCGATTCACCAGCCCGAACTTTTTGGTCTTCTGGGAACTGAACAATCTGGGGGGGAAGAGCTGGCAAAAAGGGAGGATTTATTTAGAGATCGGGTTCTCACTGGAGCAAGTTTTTGGCTCTGAGTTTAGGAAGCTAACAACTAAGGCATTAAAAGTGTGCCTACATCTATGTGGCTCTGCTTTCCTCCATTTTTCACTGATGCAGGGCTGCTTCTTGGGCTGACGGACAGACTTTTCAAAGTTATCATGTCAATGCATCCAGATGGGTAAGTTAACCTATTCCCATTTATCTAACCAATTTTTCAAAGCTTCACCTGTGAAAAGAGCCCAGTCTCCTGGCTGAGTGAAGCCAGGGATGGGAGGTTAAAAGTAAAGCACACCAACAGCTCTACCAGGATTACAGGATAACAAGGCAGCAATTTCAGCTCAGTTTTGGAGATGCCCTATAGAGGTCTCTAGAGACAAGACTGAGCTGACAAATGAGGAAGAGCTGCAGCTCAGTGGTAGAGCAACTGGATCAGTGCTTGCCATCTCCATGTTAGGACTGGGAGAGAACCTTTCCTGAAACCCTGGCGAGCCTTTCGGTGTAGGTAGCACTGAGCTAGACAGACTAATGATATGACTTACCTTTTGCCCTGCTCTTTCCAGGCACAGGTCCACACTTTAAAGCTCTGTGTCCAAGTGCTCTTCTTTTTTTCCCTTTCCCCATGAAAACATGCTCTTTAAAGCTGAAGTGCAACAACCAGAAATTAGAGTTTTCCACGGATTCAGCTTTAAAAGAGTTGATTTTAATGGGGAAAGCTCTGGAGCAAAAAAGAAAGGGAAAATAAAAGAGAGCACTTGGACACATAGCTTTAAAGCATTAGACTGTGCCTGGAAAGCATGGAAGAAAGGAAAGTGTAGATAAGTCCTGCATATAAAGGTAGCTTCCTATGGTAAAAACAGACAAGCAAGGGTTCCATGGAGGGCACTCTTGCCTAAAGTGTCCGTCATGAAGGGGGTTGGACTTCCTCCCTTGGTTTTGGTCTATGTAGTCATTCAAATCTCCCTTTACAGATGATGCAAGCTAAAAAGGATGTGTATGATTTTTTCCCAGACCTATAGGGAGGAAGATCTCAGATAATTTCTGAGTTAATCTGAGGGAGCTATGGGACAGCTCACTCATCTCTAGTCCCAAAATGAATGCAGCTAACCAGGCATTTTTTGTGGGCCACCAGAAGTCCATTAAACCCCTTGCTTTTTTTAGCTGCCTGACACTGCAAAAACACTCATTAAGCACGAATCATTAGCCCTGATTTATAGTTGATGAACATCATTTGACTTGACTTGATGGGTTATGAATTCTCCAGGTCTGGTTCAGTGTGAGCATGTACGGGGCAGAAATCTATCCATCAGCACAGAGGGAAAAATCTGATTTGGGATAAGAATTTGGTTAGTCTTTGAACTAAAGTCACTTTATTCAGTTATAATTGGTTTTTACTTTTAACTTGGGGAGGTCTAATGAGAGGGAGTTTAAGACTTCCTGTCTGACAGAACTGCACAGTCTCTTGAAAATGCTGTGTGTCTAAGCCTTAAAATAACATATTGCATTACACTGATACAAACACACACCTGATAGACCTACAAAAGAAGACAGGTAACTAAGAAACGTTGTCCTGAACTGTCAAGCTATCAAACTCAAATGGGTACAACTAAAAACGTTGTTTAAAGTGTGTTGCATGGTAATTTTTCTGTATTTGTTTACTGTTCTCTTGTCTGTATTAATAGCACTATTCCAATCAATACCTGCTTTGGGTGAAGTCTTGGGAGCTGGTTTTTTCTTCACTGTTGCCTCACCTAATTAAACAAAGAGAGGGGTTTGTACATTGTGATGAGCACAACAAAATATGTGAATTCACTATACAAGTAGAAACTGCCTGTTTGCATAAGGGAACTGTGTAAACATGGCACTGTAACAAGTGTCAGGATCTCCCAACATCATTTTACTTTTGTAAAAAAGTCACTGGGAATCCCTTTGTTGGATTAGGATTATAAGATTCTAAGCAGATCAACTCCCTGCTATTCCTACCAGCCAGAGGTAGAAATTTGTGCACTTAAAAAAAAAAGGACCAACATAGCTAATAGCAAATGGTGCAGAGGCAACTCTGGTTGCAGGTCCCCTGGGGCATGAGGAGAAAGCATCCAATTCCCCTCCCCCATGTCATGGCTCCAATCCAAAGCAGGGGCCCCCACTGTTGCTTTTACAAAAAATAAAATCATATTGGCAGCTCCATACACATGAAGTACCAATGTAATGAGTGTAGTTTTGCCCTGAGAGGAAATGGGTGCAGCCTTCCCAGAATGCATTTGTTTCCTGTCAAGAGTAGGACTGAGAGCAAAGGAGGACAAATACTCCTATAATGCGGCTCTGTAACTAATCACCTGTACGTTTGTTTTTAAGGGGTGAGATTTTCAAAGCATTAAAAGGCTGATATTGAAGCAGAATAATTTTAGGCATGAGAAAATCACACCTACTGTGGAGAAAGGCTCTTTTTAAATGTGTTTGCAGCTATGGAACATTTTGCCAAGCCATTTCAATGGTGCAAATGCTAGTCCCATAAGTAGAGATGCTCAGAAGCGTCTGTGTTTGTGTCTGTCCTGGTCTCCCTCTCGTTTCCCTTTTCAGGCATTTTACTAAAAATAGTAACACGAAACTCCCAACTGCTCCTTCCTTCCCAGTAAATCTCTCACTGCACTGTCTGAGCCACACAAAAATGATCAAGTGGAAAAATCTCATATAACTGCACTAAAGGCTGGAGACTATCTGGGCAAAAACTGTATCCATAAGTCTTCCTGTCATTATGAGTTGCATTCAATGCAGTGCTAAGGCTAAGGTTCCATCAGTGCAAGGATTTCTTGCACAACACTGCTGTCCCCCACACTCTGCTGAAGGTCCTCCAAAGTAGATTTGGGGATGTACAGATGATGATGATGATTAGTTTATTAAATTTGTTAGCTACTTCTTCTTGTCCAAGACAATTCAAAACAATTTCCAACCAACCAACCAACCAACCAACCAACCAACCAATTAACCATTTCACATTTAAAGAGCTTTTCTATCTTTTGATGCTGCCAAGTTGCATTCTAAGTACCCACAAGATGAAAAAAGAGTTCTGGGAGGTTAGGTGCAAAAATAGTTTATTTTGTAGACTGGTTGTCTATATGGTCTCTGTCAAACTACTTCAGGGAGAGTCCTCTCACCTGGAGAAACCATGGCCTTCTGCTTTGTCACACTGCCAAGCTGTAGGAGAACTCCACCACAAATCAGGTACAGATGTTTGATAAAAATAATCAAATTGACAGATTTCTCCATCCTTACTTATAGCTAAGCACACTGCAAAGTGCACTGCTGGTGAGACCTCAGATACCCCCCACCATCTTAATTACTCAGGGTCATCTCTCTCTCTCTTTTTACATATATTAGCATATGTAAATATTATGCTCATTTGTATTATGGGCTTCTGCTCCATTGTCCTTTCAGTACCTACCAATGCCTGCTTCCACTAGAAATTTTACCAATGTGGTCAAGCACAAGAGAGAGATTATTCTCCTGTACTTTCCCTAGCTTCGCTTCTATAAACCTGAGAGGTTACTTCCAAACAACCAGAATTTTTTAATGACTTCAGCAGTGGTCCATCCTCCTCCCCCCTGCACAATAATGCCACTGCAAAGCTTTTCAAAACAAAAGCTTATAGCTAAGCTTCTAAATCTCCACACTTAGGCTCTTTAATAAGCAGCTTGATATTTTAAAATGCTAGCCATTTAGCAGCTCAAACTTCAGCTGCACCCACAGGACAGCCCATACTTTCTGAGACATCAAGCCCTTCTTTAGGAAACAGAAATTCAAGGAAATTTACCTGAAGCTATAGCTTTAATTTCCAGAGGGAAAAGAGTACTGTTCGTATTATAGATGCCTTTGCACACCATGGACCATTTAACCATGTGCCCACTTTGTATTAGTCACTGCTGTGACATCCTTAGAGTCAGGTCAAGGTCTCTCAAAATTCTCAACTATCATTAGCCAAGATTTCTCATGTCCCATGCGGCTTCCCCTCCACTTTGCCATACATTCCAACAATAGCCTCTGCTCCCAGAATACTCCAGTCTATTTGTATGGTGGGAAGCTGAAGAAACAATAGCTCAGTGGTAGAGCATCTGGTTTGCATACAGAAAGTTCCTTGTTCCAAACCCAGCATGTTGGGAATGTCTGTCTGAAATATTGGAGAGCCACTGCCAATCAGGGTATACAATACTGAGTTACATTGGTATAAGTAGGAATAGTGGTCAGGGAGGAGGAGCACAAGGATCTGGGCTTTCTGGTACCAGAATTGCTGCTGTGTACCAGAGTGGGGTAGGGGTGGGCAGGGCAAGGCAGGGCAACAGTGAGGGCTGGGCAGTATGAGTCCACTGATGAACCCCTACTGGCCTTTCCTTTATCTTTTACCAAAACCTTCCAACCAAGTTTTCTGAAGGCATTTCTAGGATCCATATTGCCTTTCCTCTCCTCCCCAGTTCTCCCAATATGACAACATAAAATTGGATCTACAGTGGTGCCTTGCAAGATGAAATTAATTCGTTCCGCGAGTTTTTTCGTCTTGTGAATTGTTCGTCTTGCGAAGCACGGTTTCCCATAGGAAATGCATTGATGGTTTCCCATAGGAATGCATTGACGGTTTTAAGAAAAAGGCGCAAGACGTTTTCGTCTTGTGAAGCAAGCCCATAGGGAAATTCGTCTTGCGAAGCAACTCAAAAAACAAAAAACTATTTCGTCTTGCGAGGCATTCGTCTTGCGGGGTACCACTGTACCTTTCAGATGGCTCGGTCTAGACTTGCATTCCGTAAATGAAATGCTCCTTCCATTTGCAGAATGAGCTTTGAACAAGCAAGAAAGAGTTGTCACAGATTTTCCCTTCAGTTTTGAAGGCCAGCGAAACACACTATTCCAGAGGGTGCTGTAACTCATCAGAGCAGTTGTGGTGTGGTGTGCATGGGAGCTACAAGGGCAGGAGTATTTGGTGAAAATCACCTCCTCCCCTTTCACCAGTGGGAGCATCTCCTGAGCAAAATTCTACCGAGAGAACTTCCAGAGTCTGCAACTGAACCAGTGATCTAGTAAGACCCTTTTCATGATTAAATTAGCAACTTGGCCTTTAGGGAAATGGGCATGTCATGATGCAATCCTCCTTCTTTCCCACCCCTGCTATTTGGGTGAGCAGAGTTCTGCAGTACAGGATCTTGCTTTGCATGAAGAATGGCCCAGGTTCAATCACCAGCATCTCCAGTTAAGGAAGAGCTGCTGCCAGTAATTGTAGAAAATACAGAGCGGGATGGACTCCATATAAGGCAGTTCCCTGTGTTCTTAAGCAACTGTGTCTAAGAATCACACACCATTTTTAATTTTCCACTGCAACCAAGAACAATGCTTTTAGGAGCTCTGGGGCACCGTGTGAAGTTCAAAATGGTGGGGAATACTGGACTAATACGAGAAAACTCTGCCATAAACAATCTGCTCCCACTCTTAGTAATCCTCAGCTTTTGGGCATGTGGATCTAAAGTTGCTTTGCTCATTGACCTTCGATTCCTCTACTATCTTCTTGGGAAAAGGTGTGAATCCTATTGTTATCATATGCTTCATAAGCATGAACTATATAAAAAAGAGAGGGGGTATTGGTTGGGGAGAAGATACCAAGTGCATGGACTGATAATTCTAAGAGGAACTTTAGGCCCATATTAACAGTGCAGCAATAGAATGGAAAGAAAAGGGAAATAAGATTGTATGAAGTAATTCCTGCCTATATAAAGAACTAGATGCAAAGCAAAACATCTAATCTGATTAAAATGGGTTAACCATGTTTGAGGAATGCCTGCTGCTGAAAGAAAACCACAACACATTTTAGAAGGATCTCTAGGCTGACCTTCACTGAGAGGACATGGGCAATTCAGCATAGTTTGTACATTTTCAGGCAAGAATAGAACATTTCAGGAGTGGGGGGAAATAAAAGGCAATTTTCACCGTGCCATGTGGGTTGTGTAACACAGAGATAAGATGTCATGATCAACTTCTATATGTGGCGATCAATAACAACCACCCTTCTCTTCTGCCTGTCCCCAGATAACTATGCAGAATGCAATGTAAACAAAGCCCTCATGGAAAATCCTGCTCTTTGCCAGTATTAACTCAGTCACAGCTTGTCAGGATGGCATAAACTCTAAAGCATAATAAGCTGGCGGAGATTCAAGTAACATACCTGGCATAAACTTAAATACTTGCCAAGGAGGAATGGCATGCTCAACCAGAACATTTTCCTTACTGGTTTAGAGCAAGGATGGAAAACCCCTGGTGCTCCAGATGTTGTTGGGCTATCATCCCCACTATCTCAACAGTGTTTGACCCTTTTTCTTTGTTTCAAGTAACCAAATAAGCCAGGCATATGTTCAAAATGCCTTAAAATGTGGTGTTTGCCACACTGATGCTCATCTCTCAATGAAAATAGCTTCAAGGAATTCTAGACCAGGTGCTGTTTATCTAAAAGAAAGAAAGAAAGAAAGAAAGAAAGAAAGAAAGAAAGAAATTTTCCTGTACACTCCCCCTGAAACTGGATAGGAAGTCCAATCACAATAATTTTTATTTGAGGAAAAGCAACCTGGTTCAGTTATGATGCAAAACGTGGTGGGTAAGAGGAAATATTTTCTATTTTATCAACTTCCAAGTGTCACTGAGACCTTCAGGTTTAATCTAACTGGCAAGGCAGATCCAAAATTCCCCCACCCTCTATAGGCTGCTTTGACAGGTGGGTGGGGTGGCCCACCTGTCAATCACATGGCATCAAATGATTCTACTTCAAAGCAAGAAGCTGGAACACATTCTAAGTGTGCTCTCAGCTTTCCTTTCCTCTTTTGAAGCCCCAGCTTGAGTTCAAAAGAGATCCTGCCTTTCTAGCTGTAATTCAAAGAGCACACCATTTCCCCAGCAGCTGGAAATGAATGACCATGAATGAGCTTGGTGTGCACTTTTCTGCCTGACATCATATGTGTTCTTTGGGTCAAACTAGGAAGCCAGTGGGCCTAATTTGGCCCACAGGCCAGAAGTCTCCCACCAATGATCTAACCCATAAAAAATAAAATGGACAAACCACTGTAGAACTAATTCAGACAGAGGGACCAACACTTGAGAAGTGTTATTTTCCCCACTTTGAAGATTATTTGTAAAATGAGTTCTCACACTATTGATTTGCCCAAGTTCTGTGCAGCATTGGACACAGTTTAGATAGAAGTCTGTTCCATGTTTCTTCTAGCAGTTCCAACATACCAGAATCCGGAGCAGTTCCAACTCAGGTTCACCCCTCCCCCAACAAAAGACTTGGTCATGCTAGGTCTCACTCTAAGTACTTGTTGATACTGAAGTTGTTTATTAAAACCATATTCTGTTTAAATCACTTCTCTGAATTTTCCTGGGTCTGTGAGAAATCTTATTCAAAGTGGAAATTTCACAAGCTCTCTGAATAGTGGAACATACTCTATATTTTGTTCTCTGGGACAAATGTGACAGCAAACTCCATTTCTGCATTACAGTTCTCTGCAGTGTAATTTGCCTGTCACTATCTACATAATTATCAAGAAGCACAAATTGTCACAATAAGTGCAGGGCCTAGAAAGCAAGATCTCAGCCTTAAAACGTCATTTCCTCATGTTGCACATGTTCATTCTCTGAAGTTACAACAACAATACCACCATTCCACTCCAATGACTTTTCAAATATGGAAAACTTGTTTTAAATGTCTAGGAGCATGAACACAGTGGCATTTTGTTTTCATGCGAGGGGTGGTGGTGATCCTACTTGAAGCTGTTACTTTATTTCTACATTTTTATAGCAACTATATCTTATTACAGAGTATAAAGTTGCAGGCTAAGGGAATAAAAAAGAAAGAGCAACGATGGAACTTTTGCTGCCATTCTCTTAAACGTACTGATGCTGAGCTGGGAAAAGGCAAGTGTGGGAAGCAGCAGGTTCTAGAACTCTGGGAGAAAGTGGTGATGCTGTGCTGAAGACTCCATTAATAAAAAGTGATTGGCCACACACCTCTAAGCCCTGTCCCCAATAGGAAGTGGTCAGAGGCAGCATGTTGGCTATCAACTATGGCAGCAGACATGTTTAATGCTTTTATAATTGGAGCTTGGAAGAACTGCTGGTTCTATCCCTAAGAAATAGGAAATGGAAATTAAATCAAAACATTTTTGAGATTAGGTTGCATATGAGCCATCCAAAGACATTTGCCTAAAATGGCACCTGTAAACCCCACTCCTCCACCTGGGCAAGATTTTGCTTTGTTTCTGAAGGGCAAGCAACAGAATAGGGCTTTGATCATTCTGGCTACTGAGAGCTAATCCCGCCCAGCTAAAGTAAGTGCTTTATATATATATATTCCATTGTGGAGCTTGTGAAAATGAGGAACTTTAGACATGTTCACACTGATGACATCCTTGTACACTGGCACTGCAAACATCTGTCTAATAATTCAAGAACAATGGAACATTGCTGGGACTCAAGCTCTACCCCACTACCAGTTTCACCATTTCTCCTCTTGAAAGCGGGGAGGGGATATCAGCAAGTTTAGGGGGCAGGCAACACAAAAGGATATTTGGATTGGGCAGGCTTACCTTTAATGATTAATTGGCTGTTTTTTGTTTTTAAATAAAAGCTTTGCCGCTGCTTCAAGCAGCTGGTTGGATATGCCTTAACAACCTGATGGTCTCTCTTTTGACAGTGTTTGGGATGCAGTCCTATAGTGGATTCTCTCTCAAGTTTCACAGGAAATATCACTGAGATGCAGAGGGAAGCTAATGCACTAATTAAGCCTGTCCCAAAGTCGTCGTCCCCCGTCCCCCCGCTCATTAAAAACACACACCAAAAAGCTCTTCTATTGATTGATTGCATTTATATCCCTCCTTTTTCTTCATGGAGCTCAAGGTGGCTTACATGGTTCTCCTCCTCATTTAATCCCCACAACAGTCCTGTGCGGTAGGTTGAGCTAAGAGACAGTAACTGGCCCAAGGTCACTATTTCAAGCCCACCCAAAGATTAATCTTGCATTTGCCCTACTCACCGAAAGTACAGAGACTTGCTAGCTTGAATTATTCAGTTCAGCACTAGCCAGGATATCAGGTCTAAGAAATAACAATGGAGATTTCCCTAGGTTTTGTTCTGGACAGTGTCAGTGGTGATGTATATTAACAACTCTCTGCAGGAGCACAGAATAACCTAGCCAATACTTTTGTTTGAAATAAAATCGGACAGATTTTATGCAGTAGTCAGCATGAAGATTTATTAACTTAAGGATATGAGATACCCCCAAGCACCATTCTTTTGATTGCTGGAAGACAGACAGAAAAAAAGAAATAACATTACACAGTGAACTGTTTTAAACAGTTGGGATAATTCCCCAACTGTTTGGGGGATAATTCCCCCCCAGAACACAAAAAGGGGAGTGCATCCTCTGGGACTTAAGATTTTTTAAAAATATATGCCCTAAAATGAATTGGGAGACACAATTGAGGAGTTAGACAGCTGCTGGGAGAACCAATAAATTGAGGATAAATTCTGAAAAGACATAGCTGTTATGTGTTCCAAGTCCTCGTGTCCAGAAGGTGGTCTGTCCTGGATGGAGTTGTGCTCCCTTGGATGGAGTAGGTCCATACCTTGGGGGTGTTCCTGGACTCATCCGTGCTACTAGAGGCTAAGGTGGGCTTGGTGGCTAGGAGTACCTTTTCCCATCTATGATTTGTTTGCCAGCTACTCCCCCTTTTGGACAGAAATGACTTGGCCATAGTACTCTATGCTCTAGTAACTTCCAGACTGAGTCACTGCAATATGCCCTTGAAGGCAACTCAGAAACTTCAGTTGGTCCAAAAGGCAATGGTCAGATTACTGGCTAAAGTTCCATTTAGATCTCATGTAACTCATGTTTGAAAACAGCTGCACTGGTTGCCAGTTCATTTCTGAGTCCAGGTCAAGGTGCTCACAAATTCTGCAAAGTAGCCTAATCATTACTCACTCAGAGATGGACAAAAATCCCAAAAGACTGTTTTTTTAAATAAGACTTCAGGGAACTATGCAGTCTTTGGGCTATAGATGGCATTTTCCTCAGGGATCATTTGTTTACTCCAGGCATCAGCAACATTTTTCAGCAGGGGGCTGATCCAACATCCCTCAGATCATGTGGTGGGTCGGACTATATATTTTTTTAGGGGGGGGGGGTAATGAAAGAATTCCTATGCCCCACAAATAACCCAGAGATGCATTTTAAATAAAAGGACATATTCTACTCATGTAAAAACATGCTGATTCCAGGACTGTCAGTGGGCCAGATTGAGAAGGCAACTGGGCAGCATCCGGCCCCCGGGCCTTAGGTTGCCTACCCCTGGCTTACTCCCTGATCAGGAGTAAGTCTAGATCAGCAAAGTCTAGAAAGTCACCCTTACAAAACTGAGATAAATCTGAGGCACAGTTTGTTTAGTTGCTGTAAGCTCTCTCCCACAGTAAGCTTATGTCACTGATAACTTTCCTATGTTATCCCTGCATCTGCTTAAGAGTCCTATGGGCTGGGCTGGAGATAAGAGGACTTACAGAAAGTCTATAAAAGGAACTGCCTAAACATTTGTACAGCCCATCTTCCTGAGGACAGGTTATACAAGTTTAGGGACTGTGTAGCAGTCTTGCTCACTTCCAAGACTTGAAAGCTCCCCTGAGTGGCATCCTGCAGGCTAGTTCACACAACACCAGCATTTTCCAACCTGGCATTCTCCAGAAGCCCACTCTGTAGTAACTCACAGCAGGGCGGCTGTCCCTGTTGAGATATGGCAGCAGGCACCCACTGCCTGTACTTCCTGGAAATTGAAGACACTTTTGTTTTGACAGCGAAATGAAAAGGTCTTTGCCAAGGTGTTCATTTTGTATTATTTTAAAACCCATCTTCAATTGTTTTCTTACTGGTTTTTTTTTTAAAAAAAAAAACAGTTGCAGCTTTTTTATAGTGTTTGTAAATCACCTGGAAACATATGTAAAAGGCAATTCAATTTTTTTTTTAATTACTGTTAATAATAATAATGTTTTGTATCACAACTCCCATCATCCTTGACCATTGGCCATGGTAGCTGGGGCTGATGGAAGTTGTAGTCTAAAAGATCAAGAGGACACCAGGTTGGGGTAGGGTGGACTACACAGTTACTTGGAAGAAGAAGAAGAGTTTGGATTTGATATCCCGCTTTATCACTACCTGAAGGAGTCTCAAAGCGGCTAACATTCTCCTTTCCCTTCCTCCCCCACAACAAACACTCTGTGAGGTGAGTGGGGCTGAGACTTCAAAGAAGTGTGACTAGCCCAAGGTCACCCAGCAGCTGCATGTGGAGGAGCGGGGAAGTGAACCCGGTACACCAGATAACGAATCCACCGCTCTTAACCACTACACCACACTGGAGTCTTAAGGGTTATTTTCTCTGAAACTTGCTGTAGTGCAGCGATTCAGAAGCAGTGTGGCTGAGGGAGACTTATTAAACACCTTTGCTCTCCCAGTGCCTTATACCTGCTCAGCTCTATGCTGAATATTAATGTTTGAATAAACCTTTACTGCCTTTATCTGGTTTTTGGTGAGAGAATCGTAAAGAACCTTTCATACAAGAACATGGACTGTATGAAAAAATATGGAGAAAGCAGGCTGCAAAATGAGGTTTTATGTTTATACCAATCAAAGGAAGACATAACTTCTGAGTTTTTAGTAGTGAGATGGCATAAACATTATTGAATCCATCTCAGTGTAAAATTCTTCATCACATATAAACCTAAAGAGTAACAATTTAATACTGTTTATTTCAGTTCAAATATGAACACCCATAAAATTGGTTACCCTGGCCGTTCTTACTTAGAACAGTTCTTCCCATTAGTCGTCACAAAGCCAACACAAACACCATAAGAGTAGAACAAGATGACAATAAGTAGACTTGAGTAGCAATAATTTACATCAAGGTTAATTTAATTAAAAGATTAATAGCTACATTGTGGGGGGGGTTGGACTAGATGATCCTTGGGTCCCTTCCAGCTCTAAGATTCTATGAGTCTATGATCTAACATTGTCCCTATATTTTAATTTCCATGGATGGTAGCTAGAACTTCTGAAGGACTCAACCCCTTAGTGATGCAAGATTGACTTAGATAGCTATACTTGTGGCTTTAGTGAGAAAGCGGCCCAAATACGCATATAAGCAGTGAAGTCTGATCCATTAGGGCACTGCCCCACCAACCTCAGTCTGCCCTCAGCCAGCCCCCACATGCCTGCTTTCTTTCTTACAACCATTCCATGGCGTGGTCCAACAGGAAAGATGGGGACAAAACTAGAATTAGTTGGCTCTGCTTAGCATTGGCTCTGGCTCCACCTACTACTGACATCTCAGATTTCTGCCCTAACAGTCCCAAGGGGCACCAGCCATCACTGCATATAGCATATAAACTGCACATATATAAGGTGCACCATCCATTTGGGAACCCTGACTAGTCAGAGTTCATGAACAGGTGAAGGAGCTGTATATATGTATGGCCCTTTTCTCACCAATGCCAAATGCTTGGCTGCCAGGGGTCATGGCCAGCAGGTGCCTCAGAAATGGAGAGGCTGTCCAGCAGGCATGACTCCATTGTTCCTATCCTGCACTCGCTGAACCTGTGAGGGGATTTTGTAAAGACCTCTCCTGACAAACACCATTCCTACACTAAGCTGCTCTGTTGTCTGTGTGCAAAAGGATTCCAGATTCTTTGGATGTTCTGAAAAATACCCCCTCAGAGACTAGATTGGGGTGGGGTAGAGAAGGCAGCAATGGGGAAAAGGTGAGATTTACTTTTGAATGGTGAAATTCAACTATTTCAGTATCAAATATGCACCAAGCACCATTGATTCTCCTGACTAGATTACTGGCTACCCATGGAGCATTCAAATCTACAAATGTCAAGACTACCTTTCTCTACATTGTGCATTCTTTATTATAATAATCCAGCCACATCTGAGCATTGTACTGCACTTTCTAGCAAAAGGTAACCTTTATATTGTTGGTTTCTGTTTTCCTTCACTGTGCAGCGAAAGGGCTTGTCACGAGACAGGTGTTTACATTCCACAGTCTGTACTGTACTGTTGGAGTTTCTCACGGGAAAGGGAGACTGGATGTGACGTACACTGGTTTCCTGTTTTTCACTGTGTTGTTTCTCTCCAAGCTGTCGATGAGAGAGGATGCTTTTCTGCTCCGGCAGAGGCAAGATGTCTTTCTGTAATATAACTGCTTTGAACTGTAAATAAAGCAACCAAGAGTATGCAGCACGTACTCCTCATCCTTCCGCTGGGCACGGAACTCTGCTTTAACCAACACGTGGTTATGGGCCCAGAAGTCGAATCGGAGTGCCGGCAAAGGATCGGAATGCAGAGGGACAGATCGGATTGGAATCTGCTCTGCGCATAAACATGATTGATGAGGTATGTTGCTACTGCTCCGGGCAGCCTGCCAGCTTCTAGTTAATGGCTTTATGGCTGGACTTTGAACTTTTAAAGCCGTTTTGCCGGGAATAGGAAAATGGCTCCCAGGCTCAAGTGACGCAGCAAGATTTAAAGCAGCATATATGACGCTGAAGGCTAATGCCAGAGTCATGATGGCCCTTCAGGATGCTTGTGGGATTCCTAAGCTCAACAAGAAGAATTATGCCGACTGGGTTTTGTATGCAGAGGCAATTCTGCGGAAAGAGGGTTTGTTTGAGGTCATTACAGAAACCCCCCCAGCTCCAGTTACAGATGCATGGAAAGTTAAGGATTCCAAAGCACGGGGAACACTTACATTGATAGTATCCCCAGAAGAGCTCTGTCTATTGCGTGATAAGACCTCAGCCAGAGAAATTTGGGATTCTTTGAGAGAGGCTCACTTAAGGACAGAAGCTGGATCTACTATGTTTTACTTTAACAAGCTGCATAATATGGCTCTTGCTGAAGGTGGAGATGTGCGTTTACATCTGATGGAGATGCAAAATCTGAGACATGAGCTGCAACAGAGAGGACTCAACTTTCCAGAGGCTGTGTATTCTTTCATGATACTACAATCTTTGGGTTCAGGTTGGGAGTCTGTTGCAACCCAGATTGCTGTGCAGCCAACAGCTCAGCTAACAGTGGACTTTGTTACTGCCGTGGTGTTAAATGAAGCAGATCGCCGGGGTGCTAGCTGCATGGGCAAGGGGGAGTCTTCACAGACGTCATCCCATAGTGCAGTGGAACCACCAGATGGCGCCAAAGCTTTGAAGGCAGTGAAATGCTACTCGTGTGGACGTCTAGGCCATATGAAGAGGGAATGCAGATATCCCAGGGCCAAGACAGAGCAGCGCAGCGAAAGCTCATCGCGTGGAAAAGGCCGAGGCAAAGGCAAAGGTCCGGTGTCTAGGACAACGCAGCACAAGGCTATGGTTTCACGCTTCACTCCAAAGGTTGCAGAGGTCCAGAAGACGTCTAGATCTTTCTTCGTTGTTGATTCGGCGGCGACCCACCACATGTGCAACGATAAGAGACTTTTTGTGTCTTTTACACCGCAGGAAGGTGCGATTCACCAGGCGGATGACCACACTATTTCCAGTAAAGGCTACGGAACTGTTGTTCTTCACAGTTTGGACTTATCGATACAGAATGTCCTTTACGTGCCAGACGCCAAACATAATCTGCTCAGCGTTGGACAACTGAATGAGCGGAACATTGACGTTTCCTTCAAGAACAAGAAGTGCATCATAACAAAGAAAAATGACTATGAATTGCATGCTGAATATGTTGATCGTTTGTTTGTTTTGTATTATGATGATGTTGTGCAGGATGACACTTGTTGCATTGCAGGTTCTAACAAAAGTTTGCATGCAGGATGTATTCATGATTTTCATCGAAAATTTGGTCATTTGCATTTTGAGGCAGTATCTAAAATGCCTGCCTTGGTTGAAGGTATGACTATTAGACCCTGCAGGTACCACATGAAGTGCAAAGCATGCGCAGCAAACAAGGTGAAAATGGCTGCGAAAGGTAAGGTGTCTAGTAGGCAAGCTACGGAACCATACCAGATTATTCATGCTGATTTGGTTGGACCACTAGCGCCCTCTTTGGGTGGAAATAGGTACTTCATGGTTCTCATTGACGCATTTTCTAGATATATTTTTGTGTACAATCTCAAGCAGAAATCAGAGGCTTTTCCTAGGTTCAAGGAATTCTGTGCTTGGTTGGAAAATGTGCATGGTAAGAAGATAAAGACTCTTTTCAGTGATCGCGGGGGAGAATTCACTTCTCAGCAGTTTGAAGCTTTTCTGACTGAGAAAGGAATTCAACACGATTTGTCTAGTCCTCGCTCGCCATGGCAGAATGGACTTGCGGAACGGGCAAATCAGACATTGCTTCAAGGGTTAAAAACCTTGCTGCATGATGCCAATCTTCCAGAGAGTTATTGGGCCGAATCTCTCTCGTGTTTTGTTTACAGTTACAATCGCAGGTTATCTTCAGCGATTGGTTGTACCCCCTATGAGAAGATGTTTGGCAAGAAGCCATACATCAAACACATGAAAATTTTTGGTTCTGACATGTGGGTTCATTCACCACAAAATTCAAAGTTAGACAAGCGTGGATTGCATGGTATCTTTCTAGGTTATCAGAAAGGGTCTTACAGAATAATGATGACTGACTCTAAGACAATTAAGCTCACGAGAAGTGTTGAATACAATGCAAAGTGGGGGGAGAATGTGGGAATTTTCCAATGTTATCCTGATGACAGTGATGAGACTGAGGATAGTCAGAAGCAACCACAACAACCCACACCCACTGATGAAGGTTCTGAGTCTGAATCTGAAACTGAATCGGGTGATTCAGAGGATTTCAAGAGTGCGAAAGCCTCTATGCGACCCTCTGAAAGCTCTGATCAAGAATTGGAAGAACCATTGTTCACAATAGGTCGCTTTTCTCCTAAGAAGGAAGAGGAGAGTGTTGAAGACTTAAGGCTAATTCGTAGGTCACAGAGAGCCACAAAAGGCAAACCTCCAAAGAGATTTGCTGATGAATTTGCTACGATAGCAGTAACAGCTGTTAAAAGCTCCAAGAAGGTATTTGAACCTTCAAGTTTCCAAGAAATCCAGGGTTTGGATTCAAAGGAAGCTGAACCATGGTTAAATGCCATGAAGGCTGAGCTTGATTCCTTGGAAAGGAACAAAACATGGGAGCTAGTTCCAGTAGTTCCAGGAATGAAACTGCTTGGAAGCAAATGGGTCTTCAAAGCGAAGACTGATCAAAATGGCAAGATAGTCAGACACAAAGCCAGATTGGTAGCCAGAGGTTTTGCACAAGTACCAGGTGAAGACTATCACGAGACCTACTCACCCACAGTGAGGTATGAAAGCATTAGGCTTATGCTCAAGCTAGCTGCAGAGGAAAATCTACACATTAGTCACCATGATATTAATACAGCTTTTCTGTACGGATCTCTGGATGAATCACTTTATATGCTTCCACCTGATGGCGTACAGGTAAAACAGGGATTTGTTTGTGCTCTGAAGAAATCCCTTTATGGTCTCAAACAAAGTGCACGGTGTTGGCACACAAAACTCACTGAAGTATTGTTTTCTCTAGGTTTTCAGCAAGGGAAAGCTGATCCATGTGTATTTGTCAAAGAGGAGGGGCAAAAGAAACTGTACTGTTTGTTTTATGTTGATGATTTATTATTCTTTTGGAAAGATGTCGCAATGTACAATAACGCCCTAGCTCAACTGAAAGAGCACTTTGACATGAAAGATCTTGGTGAGGTAAACAACTACCTATCTCTGGAAATAGAGAGAGATCAAGATGGTAACATTCTAGTACACCAGTCACGGAAAATTGCTGATGTGTTAAGCAAACTAAACCTGATGGATGCTAACCCTGTAGACACACCGATGACAACAGGTTATCAGGTAGATGACACTGGAGAAGCATTTTCTGACTCTACACTGTACAGAAGTGTGCTAGGCAAGCTAAACTTCATTGCCAGATGTTCAAGACCAGACATTGCTGTTAGCTGTAATTTGCTAAGCAGACAAGTCAACAATCCTAGTGTCAAGGATTGGAAAGCTCTGAAACGCATAGCGCGGTATTTGAAAGGCACTATGCATTACAGACTGAGATTTAACAATCAGAAGTCTGGTGGTCTTGAGATATTTGCAGATGCAAGTTTTGGAAGTGACACTGAAGACAGGAAAAGTACGTCTGGAGTTTGCTACATGTACAATCAGGGTCTGTTTGATTGGTCATGCAAGAAGCAAACAACAGTTAGCTTAAGTACTTGTGAAGCTGAACTGAATGCACTGTCTTATTCACTTAAAGATTGTGAATGGTTGATACAATTGTGCAAAGATATGAAAATTCCTGTCAAATGTCCAGTCCAGGTTTACCAGGACAACAAAGCATGTTTGGCTTT
The DNA here is from genome assembly GCF_965153285.1 of Podarcis tiliguerta. Taxonomy (NCBI): domain Eukaryota; kingdom Metazoa; phylum Chordata; class Lepidosauria; order Squamata; family Lacertidae; genus Podarcis; species Podarcis tiliguerta. The sequence continues at coordinate 45,433,031 of NC_139534.1, read as the reverse complement.
GCTGAAGTCTGAAGGTTGTAAGCAAAGCACGAAGCACTTGCAATTAAAATTGCAGCATGCTAGGGAATGTATTCAGAAGGGACTCGTAACGGTGTCCTATATGCCAGGTAATAAAATTCCTGCTGATGTATTATCCAAGATTGTATCAAGGGATCAACACTGTACCTATGTGCAGAAGTTGGGTTTGTACTGATATTGTACGAACACGCTGCCCAGTGATGTTCACAGAAAGGGGGAGGATGTTGGTTTCTGTTTTCCTTCACTGTGCAGCGAAAGGGCTTGTCACGAGACAGGTGTTTACATTCCACAGTCTGTACTGTACTGTTGGAGTTTCTCACGGGAAAGGGAGACTGGATGTGACGTACACTGGTTTCCTGTTTTTCACTGTGTTGTTTCTCTCCAAGCTGTCGATGAGAGAGGATGCTTTTCTGCTCCGGCAGAGGCAAGATGTCTTTCTGTAATATAACTGCTTTGAACTGTAAATAAAGCAACCAAGAGTATGCAGCACGTACTCCTCATCCTTCCGCTGGGCACGGAACTCTGCTTTAACCAACATATATAACATGGTAGCATCTAAGTGGCTACGGCTTACACAAATGAATTTGCGAGTCATTCATTTACCGATATTATATTTCTTCATTTTGTGACATCAGAATAGATTGACATTGTTAATTTAATAATCATTTTAGGAGATTCCCCTTTTCCTTCTGAGGAGCCAAAGGATGACAGCTTCATTGTACCCCCTGCTCATTCTCAGCAGAGTCTGACAATTACACAGTGAAATAGTGACTAAGAGGACAGCCATTCTCAACAAAATGCAAGATGTCTAAGAGAACTTTAACTGTCTTTCTGTTATAATCTCAAATAAAATATTGGGTGGCGGGAGAGACGAGACCTTCAACAGCAGCAGTTGTAGTCATAGCACCAAGAATTAAGAATATATGCAGTAGCTAACAGTGATTTCTCTCTCTCTCTCCATTATTCAGACACAGGTATAATGTTACTATTTTGCCTTTGATGTTAAATTGAATAAAAACTCTTCCCTTGATCTTAACTGGATTTGGTAAAAGAATGTTGCTATAGAGGTCTTGTTTACACAGCCATGGAATCTGGAGTTGTTTCAAGAGTTTGATTTAGTCTTGTTATTCCAACTAAAATACATCACCTTTGACTGATTCATACCAACTTAAGTTTTTAACTCTGATTCCCGGCAACAATCCCAGGGCTGCAGCCATTATTAACAGGAAGGAGGAAGTGTTCTGTTCACCACCAAAAGCTGTGAATGATCAGCCTGCTATTCCTTTAAGAGGAAACCTACAAATAACTACCCTAAAAGAGGGCAAAGTAGACCTATTCACATGCTGAAAGAGCCAGTGTGGTATAGTGGTTAGAGTGCTGGACTAGGACCTGGGAGATCAGGGTTAAAAATTTTACTTAGCAATGAAGGTTATGGGATGACCTTGAGCCAGTCATTATCTCTCAGCCTAGCCAGCCTCAAAGGGTTGTTGTGAGGAGAGCAGAGGAGGAGCTTGTAGGTCACCTTGAGTCCCTTAGAAGAAAGGTGAGATATAAATATAATACTCAGATGTTCCAAAAAGCAAGGGTATACAAGACAGTTTGTGGATATCTGACAATATGGAGAGGAAAAGGGGGAAACAATGCCAAAATTTGGGGATGGGTTTTATATATATCTTTAAAGCAAAACACCTGAGCCAGTTTGGGAGACAACATATCCAGTATGAACAACGAACTGCTTTTGCACTCACCAATTACAAAGCAATTCCATTTTTAAAAAATCAGTTCTAAATACACAAGGATTTGGCTTGGTACACCCTTTTTAAAACCATTTTTCCACCTCTTGGCTTTTATTACTTAAGATACTTTTGTATGCACTGTATGAGGAATACCACCCTCATGATGACCCAAGTACGCCTAAAATTTCTGCTCAGGTGGCTCCATAACAATGAGTTTATATAATGCAGAAATTGGGAAACTTGCTGCTTATGTATCATACAAACATGATACCAAGAAGATTCACCTAGGCAGAAGGCTTATCATGATCACTGCAGGAGGTGACATCAACCACCCATACAAATATGTAAATGGAGGACCAGATTTTCGTTATTGAAGCTGCTGCCCTCTTTCTGTATGCCCCTAGCTTCAGTCACAACAAAGACAATCATCTTCGGAATCAGCTACTTTCTAAAGTACCTGTTCAAATTTAGCCGAAAGGAAACAAAGCAGAACAACTTACTCTCTGTTGCAAGCATAGGAGAGAGTGAACTCTTTGGCTTTTTGCTCTTCTTTTCAGTTGGCTTTGAAGACTCTATAGGCAGAGGGAAAGAAAAAGGACAGTTAACAATTAAAACAACAACAAGCATTTAGAACTAAAGAGCAATGATTGCAAGAAAAACAGACCTCTCATTCTTTTAATTTGATTCTGATTGAGGTGGAAAGCAGATGGAAATTGTTAGCTTTTGTGATGTTTAAACAAGACTTATTGCACACAGTGGTTTGGAAAGGCTACATTCTGAATAAAAATAGCTGTATCTGCTGTCCAATGGATGTTCTGCTCAAAGCTCCATAAAACATCAATGGCTAATCTTAACAATTTAGTAGGATGCAACTTTCTACTGAAGTTACTCTGATTAAGCCCCCACCAGAGGGTTCCCTGTTTTAAAAATACAGGGATCGACCAAAGGGGGTTTAGAGTGAAGGGATAAAATAAGATCACTATGCTGAAGTTGAAAGATTAATCAAATCTCAGTTCAAAAATATAGCAAGGCTAGGTAGCAGGCTGTTACAATAAAGATAGAAACCAAGCCTGGGAACAGACAGTAGTGTTTCCAGAAAGTTAAATATAGTCTGAAAGAGATATTACTGCGCATGGAATGTACACTCAGTTGGTAAACAAAATCTGTAAGCTTTTGTATCATTTAAAAAACTTCATAACCAGGAACAGCAATGGGGCAAACAAAATGTGCACCACGTTAAGACAACATATTATAGAAAAGCATGTGTGTTTGACCGGTAAACTTCCTATACGAATCACACACATTTGTAAGCTTGTAAATGGTCACCTCCCTGGTTGCCTCTAGTGCATAAACAGTAACTCCAAGTAACCAGGCAAATAAGTCTTACAAAAAACATGTTTCTCTGAAAGAGCCACTGCCATTCAATGCAGACAATACTGAACTAGATGGAGTAATGGTATGAGACAGTTTGCTACATACATTGAATTCCTTAGAAGAAAAGCAGAATGTAATGATTTAAAAATATGTGCAAACTTTGATTTATTCTGTTTGCAAGATAATATGCATCTAGCAAAAATCATTCATATCCATTCCATCCTTCCTGTCCAACCTGTGAAGTCTTCAGCCATACAGCAAATATTCTCTTCCTTATATTGATCATGGTACCAGCATTTGTAGAACAGAACTGATGGGACATCATTTTCAATATATATTGCTGCCATTTCTTCTTTTTAAAAATATACCATCCCCTCCCCCCAAAAGCAGTAGGATGTTATACCAGATTAGCAAATCCAAAGCAAAAATGCTGTTATATTAAGTATTAACTTTTGTTAATCTCTGAAGTCAGCAAATTGAATATTATAGAAAAGTTGGTCCCAGGGAGAATATCACAACAAGGAAGCAACTGTAATGAGTAATGTAGAATTTCTGCTACCTGCAAAATTTCATAATATTGGTTAGATACAGAAATGCAGAGATTCTTGCCTTTGTGAAGATGAATGATGTCCTAGATACTTCCAGAAAGTCTTCACAACAACCCAATGGCCTTTTAATAAACTGAAGAAAATGGAACAATAAAAGTGACCCAGGCACTATCCTGGTATCACTGTGATCAGACTTTATTGCCTTTCTCAAGTTTCTTTAGACAGCTGATGTAAAATACACATTCAAAGAAGGGTGTTTAAGTAGTCGAAGGAGCTGATTTGTTCTAATGATGTGTCTGCCTTATTTGGACTTTAAGGATTTGGTAGCCCATTTTGCAACAGCGAGGATCTTGTCTAATGCCCTTTGCCAAGATTTCACCTCCTTAGCAATTATCTGCAAATGGCTGAATGGCTACATAATAGGGAGACAAGTCTCGGCAAGAGAACACAGTAGAGCAAGCCCAGAAGTACTTAATTCCCCTGATGTTTAACTGGACACCAGCAAGCGACATACCGCCAATGCCTTGGAATTCAGCACATAATAGCATACTGTCCCATAACAAAAAAAAGAAGGGGGTGCCAGAATTTATGATAAAACAACAGGTGAAATTTTGAGTGAAGCAACTCCAAGCCTATGAATCAGAGAATCAATTCTGCCTTAATAACATAAGAAGAGCCTGCTGGATCAGGCCAATGGCAGTCATAGCAGTTAAAGTGTAAGATAAGGATTGTGGAGGCAAAGGCCCAAATCCTCATTCAGCCATGAAGCTCACTGGGCCTGTCATAAAATCTCTCTATACCTAACCACAAGGTTGTTATGAGAATAAAGAGGGAGGCGGGGGAAATGACCAAATATACTGCCCTGAGCAACATGAACAAATGGTGGGACCAAAATGTAATAAGAGTAATGAAGTGAATAAATAAAGGGCTTAGAGAATCTGGGTTTGCCCACGTATCATTTTACAGCGGTACCTCAGGTTACAAACACCTCGGGCTACAAACACTTTGGGTTACATACTCCGCTAACCCAGAAATAGTACCTTGGGTTAAGAACTTTGCTTCAGGATGAGAACAGAAATCACGCGGCTGCAGTGCAGCGGCAGCGGGAGGCCCCATTAGCTAAAGTGGTACCTCAGGTTAAGAACGGTTTCAGGTTAAGAACGGACCTCCAGAACGAATTAAGTTCGTAACCAGAGGTAACACTGTATGAGGAACATATGTTCTGTTTTAAGCTCACGTGACCCCCAGAAGCCACGTTTGCTTCAAGACAAGTCTTTGCTGTTTGGTTTGGTTTGCTTTCCTGTCTGTTTGCAGAGTGAAAGTGAGCATTAGCACAGGCTATTGACTGCAATGTGGTAGATACAACAACAGCATGGAGCTCTTTCTGCTACCATCTTTGGTAAAAATTTCACCACGGTTTCCGTTTGGCGATAAGAGTACCAGAACAAGAGCAAGTTAAATATTAGTTTTATTTATTTAATTTTGCCTCAAAAGCACACACCATTGCTTACAAGGCAGCTTTTTAGATATGGTTTCAAAATGCCACAGAAACTATCATAGGTGAACTTAAATGTATGCAGAGAGGATTTTAAGGTCAAGTCAGAAGCACAGTTTTGGCAGCCTGAATGTGGAGCTGACACACAATGGTGTGGACACAGTGTTTAGCTCCATGTGGCTCATTCACTTTTTGTTTTAGATACAGTGGTACCTCGGGTTACATACGCTTCAGGTTACAGACTCTGCTAACCCAGAAATAGTGCTTCCGGTTAAGAAATTTGCTTCAGGATAAGAACAGAAATCGGGCTCCGGCAGCAGCAGGAGGCCCCATTAGCTAAAGTGGTGCTTCAGGTTAAGAACAGTTTCGGGTTAAGAATGGACCTCCGGAACGAATTAAGTACTTAACCCGAGGTACCACTGTATTAAAAATTTTAACATTTTCATGGAAGGAGTGTAGAAGAGAAAGCAGAAAAAGCCACCTTTTCGTGGTTTTACAAATCAGAATCAGATTAAACAGGGTGAGGATAGCAGAAATTGAGGTGGGATAAGGAGGGGAAAGTCTTCTTACCTTCCACCGACACGTTGCAAGCACACTCTGATTTTCCTGCCGTATTCTCAGCTATACATTTGTACTGGCCCTCATCTTCAGGGAAGGCCTTGTCAATGGTTAGTGAGCACAGTGGTCCTAATGGGCAGGAAACAGAGGTTAGGAGGGGCCACTGAGCATTGTTTATGACAAAAGCACAGCACTGTTTGTTTCTGGTAAATTTGTATTTCTTATTCAGAAAATAAAACAATAAAACCCCACAATCAGTATAGCGAATACCAGATACATTTGTAGGGAAAAAAATTGACAGTTAATAAATTATTTGCAATATGTAAAGACAAAAGTGAATAAAGTCTTTTCTCCCCCCCAGCTCTGTAGGTCCTTTGAAATATGCCTATGGAAATACAGGACTGTTAACATTACAACTTTATTTAGTGTTGCGCTAACTGAAATAATACAGAGGAATATCTCTTGCAAAGCAGTCTTAAGATAAATATTTTCTTCCTTCCTCAGCCTACATCCAGATGTATTGTTATGCAGGGCGGCAAAGGGCCATGGCTCTCTGGCAGGGCATATGCAAGCAAAAGGTTCCTGATTCAATCCACAACATCTCAAGACAGAGCTTGAAAAAGATTTCCGTCTGAAACTCTGGAAAACTACTGCCAGTTATTTCAACCTTAAGTCACCAGATGTTGGATTACAGATCTCACCATCCCCAGCCAATGGTCAAGGAGTTGTAAGCAAATAACTTCTGGGGACCCAAGGTTGAAGAAAACTGGCGTGGACAACACCGAGCAACACAGAATGCTCTGACTCAGTGTAAGGTAGCTTCCTATGCTGGAAATTCACACATTCTAGTGCTTCTCCTTACAACAGTTCTGTGAAGACAGAAAAAGTTCATATATCATGAAAAAGGATTCTTGCTAATTGCCTCCCAATATGGGTTAAGCACTGAAACATGTGGTCCCACCAGCTCTCTGATTTGGTCCACTTCAGCAAGAGCATCAACACATTAGTCTCCTGGTTGCGAAGCAGGAATCTTTAGTGGCATTTTTGCCTTCCAGCATAGTCACGCATATTCAGCAATGTGCTTATTTCTCAAAATCTTAGCTACTTCATTTTCATGAGAGGAACAGGCACTTGCACAGAACAGACAAAGAAAGCAGGTTAAAACCTGATGCCTTTCAAGTTTGCCCCCAAAGGTGCTTTAACAAAAAAAAAACACCCAAAAAATTCATTGAGAAAATGAAGTGGGAATATCACAGTGTGATGACTTCTTTAGTGCCTTGAAATCTGTTGCGTGAACTGGGATTCAAACATACCAGGAGACATGGAGAAGGCTGATGAGATAATTTGCGAATCAAGAAATAGTATGGTGTGCAGTTTCCAACTAATGAGTCCAACCACCGCAAGATTTTATATTTGTGCAATGCAACTCTCCCACCTCCTCCCACTTCTGTGCATGCCCTCCTCAAATCTGCTCTGTGGGGTTGGGGGACAGATTTAAAGGTCACACAGATTTAAGGGTCTCACAGGGAGGGAGAAGAGAAAGTAGGGATTTTCTGTTGTGCAAGTGGAAATCCTTGTGCCAGTTGGATGCTTTAGTGGGATACCTTTGACAGTCCCAACAATACTCCAGAAGTTGCAAACATCACTGGAGCAGTGATAATTGCATCAAACTGAAGACCAGCCACATGGTGAGGTTGCTTGTTAATAGCACCATGTTAGTTCCTATATATTGAATGTTTCAAGCATAAGATACATACAGGCATATGATGTTTAATAGGAGTTTTTAGGAGGTTAATCAAGGCTATACTCTCTGTCACCTTTCCAAGCTATGTTCTCTGCCACCTTGCCAAGCAATTTTACAATCCACAATAAAATGAACTGTACTCAAAGAAGTGTTGATGCGACCAAAACAATCATCTAATTTACATAAACCAAAGTGTTAGCAGAAAAACTACAGAACTTCACAGACGTTTTCTGCAAACAAAGACCAGTCTCACTTGTGACATGTATCTTAAGTTCTGTGCAAACATATTTTACAGAAATCGAAAGTGACTTCATTCAGCCACTTTCACTGAGGTTGGGGGTCCATATGTATATTTTCTGTACTACTATTGTCTTAAGTTGAACAGCAATGGCAAAAAAAGTTCAACCAGAAACCACAGTGGAACCAAAACAATTAAGACATGTGCCGGTGGGCCATCATCTACCTTCTCTGAACAAATACTGTCTGTAATCAGTCATAGAACAAAATGTACTTTTTAAAGCTTAGACATTTTGGGTATGGTGCCAAATGCCAGGGTAAAGAGGTACATCTTCAGCATATAACAAAAACTACATAATGAAGATGCCACACACACCTCTGTAGAGAGTGAATTTCAGAACTGTATGGCTGTACTGTTCATATTTTAAGAATGAAGGCATTTTTATTCTTTAAAATGACTCTATTGTTTCAGATTGTTTTTATTTAAGAACATTAGAGGTCCAGAAGAACAATAAACTGTGGTAGAGACTGGTATATTGCTCCTTTCCGCTTTACACATAATGTTTCAATCCTATTCCCAATCCCATTTTGTCTATGCACTGAAACTCTATGCGCCTTCTTCTCAAGTCATGACCATCAAAGCAGGGAGAGAAAAACTTTTATTGAACTACAACTTCCTTCATCAAACCCAACAGTCCCATGCTGGCTGGGGCTGATGGGAGATGGAGTCCAACAACCTCTGTAGGGCCCTAGCTTCCTCACTCCCTGCTCTAGAACAATTGCGTTTTGTCACAACAAACCTACCACCAATTTATGAACTTTAAAGGCTAATGAAGCCAAGAGAGTGTTGATTATACGCCACAGTGCACATGTAATAAAAGAATGATGAGGTAGAATGTTATCTTTGGACATGTGTTTGAAATCTGTCTTGAATCATGCACAAGTATTCCTCTTAACTAGATATACAAACAAAAAGCAAGTCGGATATATTTACTAGAGACATGAAACTTTCCAAAGAGGGTTTTGCTTTCTGTGACTTAGGCAACTGCTTCATTCCCTGAGATGGGAGGCCAAATGTCTCTCAATGAAGCATTTGGTATTTCCTCTACAAAAGCCTCCACTGACCTCCAGAGATGAGATTCTTTTCTCATAGTTCTGAGGAAGGCTCTGTCTGGAGACTTCCACTGGGAATTCTGAATTTTTGGCACCTTACAAAATGAAATCCCAGGAGGGAAAATAACAGGATCGCTGTAAATGTTGACCTCTCCCCGCCCCCGAACTGTTTATATAGCTGTCAGCCAACTGTGTGTCATAAAGTTTACATGTCTATGTGAAGAAAGCACTGCAATGCATAGAGTATTAGACACAAAAACGTGTTCAGAATGCCTATAACTGGAAACTTGTTGGAATATCCATGGCAATACTGTGGGAAGGATACAATTGTCTGGAGAGTTCAGAGGCTTAAACACTTTAAGACACTCTCCCTGGAGTTTGGGGCTTATGTGGAGATGTTTGGTTTAACCAAAATAGCACAAACTTGGCAAAATATTTATGGTTCTTGCCGCATGATAGCCAGTGAACTTCAAAACAAATATGCAGAGCCTCAAAACAAGGATAGCTCCTATATTTTACTTTCCTATCTTTGTCAGCAAAACATATTTCCCTCTGTTCCAGCTGCAATAACTCAGTTCATGTACCCTGAGCAGTTTTTAAAAGGCAGCGGATGCCAAAAAGGATGCTGAAATCTGGAAGTCAATTAAGTCTGGGGCGAAGAAGTAAACAACTTTGTGGATTTCAGCTTAGCCATCTTTACTGCTTTAGGGCCAGTTTAGACTTTATTGCTGAAGCATATCCATGTTAAAATGTAGCATGCATTAATTTCTACTATGTAACATAGGGTTCAGCTGCATACCGTTGTGTTAACTTATGTACACTCTGAGACCAGAACTAGGGTAAATCCCTCTATTATGAGGATGAATCTTCATAATGGACACATGATGAAAAATGTATATTACTGGTAGGGGTGACAGATCCAGATTGCAACAACAGATAAAACATGTTGAGTTTGAAATTCAACAGTTAGGTGGAAGCTGAAGTAACCATAGATGCTTCCTCTTTTTCCTCTACTGATGTTTTCATCCATCCTTCCTTCTTGCCTGCAGTAGGGAAAACATGGAGTCTTGCGCGGTGCCAGAGACAGGCAGATGAAAGGCCAGGAGATGAACAACTAGCAGCAACTATGGCTACCCCAGTTCCTACCTTAATGGTGCATCTGGAAAAGGTTAAGTGCATGTTCTCCAGATTGAACACTAGCAATCATCATAGGGGACACAGCTTATATTTATTCCATGAACTCATTTCTACTATATCAGGCATCCCCAAACATCGGCCCTCCAGATGTTTTGGGACTACAACTCCCATCATCCTTAGCTAACAGGACCACTGGTCAGGGATGATTGGAATTGTAGTCCCAAAACATGGAGGGCCGAGTTTGGGGATGCCTGTACTGTATCATAGGAAGCATTCCCAAAAGCAACAAGAAGTATTCTTAAATCTATCCACCCACTTAAAGTTTGGGGGCAGTTGTATTATCCTTCTGCTGATTTCCAAAGTACTTAAGATCAAGGAGAATAATATCTGCTCAGGAAAACTGAGAACATCAAAGAAATGAAAAAAACCCAAGGTCGCACAGAAACCTCTCCTACTAAGAAATCATATTTAAATGTAAGCAGAATTATTAGAATGAATTGTATACAATCACAACAGCCAGCCAATGTTTCAAAGTAATCACTTGCATATCAAAATGTGTAGTAGGACTATAACAATATCATTATCTTCAATAAGACAGCTATGGCACTTTCCACTGTCAATCCATCAAGAGTGTAGCATTCATAGTCCACCTATGCTGTATACACAGATCCAATAAGGCACCCTCCATATATTGGACTCCACCTCCCATCAGCCACAGCCAGCACAGCCAGCAACAAGGGGTCATGGGATTTGTATTCCAACGACACCTGGAAGGCACTAGGTTGGCCACCTCAGGTTAGATTAATGCGTAATTGTTGCCTGTTAAAATTTGTGCTGTCATCTGCTCAGCTAACTATGATTTCTTTAACCATATATGTTAGTGGAGTAATCAATTAATTGGCCAACTAATCCCACTGTTACAAAGCAGTCTTAATTAGAACCAATAAAAAAAAAATGAAAGGTTGGGATGAGAGCATCAACGACAAGCCTAAAGCCTGATTCTGAAGAATATTTTTCTACAGAGGACATTGGGCACAAAGAATACACTGACAGCTCCAAAATAGCTCTGTAAGAATTAAATCCATTAAGGTGAGTTAACCCCAAGCAGCATTAACTAGTCTTCTCTCTACTGCACCAACCTTTTTTTTTAGCAGAGGACGAACAGGCAGATTATCTTCAAAGATTATTAAAAGTTGCTCTTAGATTGGCTAAAACAATAGCTGTACACGGCTCAAAGACTAAGTAGGCTTCCCTTTCACCTCACCAAATTCCAGGATAAGTGGGCATGGATACAGTGATGCAAGATAGTGAGCCTACAGTTGTGTTTAATCACAGTAGTTCATTATAAAAAGGGTGCGTAAGAGAGTGTGTGAGTGATGTATATATTGCCATGTGCAAGGATTCCCTGGTCACTAGAGGGAGGATGAGTGAATCTGTCCATTTTGATTTCCTTCAGTTTCTGTTTTTTCCGATCTTGCATTGCAATCTCCACATTTCCGAATTACCTTGTGAAATATTTTAAACAAGTCCTCATCAGCAAAATTCACCAGCATTTTAGTATAGATTTCTCTATACCATGGGTAGGCAAACTAAGGCCCGGGGGCTGGATCCAGCCCAATTGCCTTCTAAATCCGGCCCACAGATGGTCTGGGAATCAGCATGTTTTTACATGAGTAGAATGTGTATTTTTATTTAAAATGCATCTCTGGGTTATTTGTGGGGCACAGGAATTTGTTCATTTAAAAAAATATATATAGTATGGCCCCTCACAAGGTCACTACACTACACTACACTACACTACACTACACTACTATACTGCCTAATTTCCCCCTTTTTGGCAAAGCAATAGAATGCATTTCTGATGTGATCTGATGTGATGTGATATATATATATATATATATATATATATATATATATATATATATATGAGAACTCTTTACCCTATTATATGGATTGCAGTGCATTTTTGTTGGCTGGACAACTGCACTGCAGAATTCAGAGAAGTGCAAATGTTGAAGGATGACTGTGTTTTGATTCTCAAATTGTTCAAGGAAGTGTGAGTTAGATAGGTGCACTTTTAAAAGTAAACAATCAAAACTCACCCCCCTTCCCTAATTAGAGGTAAACTTAAAGCTTCTGATATCAGGGTAGTTCAGCTAGAATACAATAGGAAAGGCTACATAAGGCTAGCCTTTCAGTGATGCAGTTGATCACTCCTACCAGTAGATTGACATCTCCTGTACTATTACAGCAAGGTTTAAGGATTTAAGCTGGTTGAAGAATTACAGAGTTGCTTTTCCTTTTCCTGACCCAGCTTTTTCTTCTCTTCTGTACCACAAGATCAAACTTTTCAATAGACAGACAGACAGACAGACAGACAGACAGACAGATCCAAACTTTTGCAACTCAGATTCAACTTTCCTGCTTATGGGGTAAGCAGCTTTCTAGGAGGATTTGCCTGCTTGTCTCAATGGGGGAGAGTTTCACAGTTTAGCTGTGAAACTCACAGACAAATAGAGTACAGTGGTGCCCCGCAAGACGAATGCCTTGCAAGACGGAAAACCCGCTAGACGAAAGGGTTTTCCGTTTTGGAGGTGCTTCGCAGAACGAATTTCCTAGGGGCTTGCTTCGCAAGACGAAAATGTCTTGCGAGTTCCTGCGATTTTTTTCCGCTCCCCACCCCCTTTTTCTAAGGCACTAAGCTGCTAATAGCCTTTTAGCAGCTAATCCGCTAATCCCTTAAGCCGCTTAAACCGCTAATAGCGCTAATCCGCTAATGGGGTTGCTTCGCAAGACAAAAAAACCGCTAGACGAAGAGACTCGCGGAACGGATTCTTTTCGTCTTGCGAGGCACCACTGTAGTAAGAAAAAGGCCAATTCCCATTGCATGGAAACAGATCAAAGAAAGGATTACATTTCAATGGGGAAATTCAAAGTGAAAATAAATTCTCCTAATGTATACATATGTAAGGCTGGTGAAAAGGGGAGCCAAAGAGAAGTACAATAAAGCCATACCAAAAAAGACTATTGCAATGAAAGAAAGTATGCCAGTGAATTCCACTGAGTCAGCGAGATGCCAAAAGATGCCAAAAGGATGAGAATTATATTGTTTCTGACTGCACTAAGGATAGACCCTGCACAGCCAGTCAAATGAGACAATACTGGGCCAGATGTAGTCTGACCAGGAACAAGGCAGCTTCCATAAGCGATATTGGCAGCACTAACCCTATTTTTTCTAAGCAAGGCACTAAAGAATAAGCACAAATCAAAGTGACCACAAAAAAGATTTCACAAAGCAATTAATATGCTGAACATTTTTCCTTTGATGAATCCAGAAAGATTCAAATTTCTCTCCTCGACCACAAAGAACTTGGAATGTGAAGTATAATAGCCATAACTCTTGTTTTGAATAAACAGAGAGATTGAAGAAAGGTTGACACCTTTCTGAAATAAAATTATATTGATGTCCCACTTTTCAATGCATGCTTATTTGTTCTCTCTCTTATTCTAGAATCAATAAAACTTTGGTTTAAAGGAAAAGTTAAAGTGCTGACAACTTCACTCCTCAAATGTTCAAGTTAAGGAGCTCACTTTAGCTGATGCAGATGCCTTTATTTGTGCTAGGTTACAAATTAGCTTTCATTCAACCATACTTTTGGGATGTTTCTTCTGAATGTCAGAGGATAATGAAACTCAGGCCGCTATAAGATGGGTGGCCATGTAGCTGCAAAACTCTAAATAAAACGGCCCTCTGCTTTCCCTATAAGCTGTCATTTGAGAGAATGACATTCATTAGAAGTGATGGGTTCTATATAAATTGCCAAAAATTTAGTACTGTGACAACTTTGCCATTTTTAAACAAAATTTTTAAAAATGTGGACAGATTATACCCTTCACCACGTAGATCAGGCATAGGCAAACTTGGCCCTCCAGATATTTTGGGACCACAATTCCCACCATCCCTGACCACTGGTCCTGTTAACCTGGGAACATGGGAGTTGTAGTCCCAAAACATCTGGAGGTCCGAGTTTGCCTATGTCTGACGTAGATGCTCCATTACAAACTCACAGTGAAAGGAACACACCATCTTGAATTTATGATGAATACAATTATCAGGCTAAGGATTAACTGATGTATATTATCATCAGATGTGAGTTGAACCTTGCACTGTAAGTCAGATAGAATAGCTAATGGAATGTTTACCTTTAGGACAGTAACCTATGAACTACACATTGGAAAATTCAGTATACAATTATAAACAAAAAAATTGCTATTTATAACCATTATTTCCATGTCATTCTGTTGCCAGGAACTGAGGCTGTATCTCAAACCCACAGCTGGGCTCATATGTAACATCCAGTTAACCCACTCTGAGCATTAGCCTGTCCTGAGCACAGGGGTGGTTTTAAAGTGGAAGCACTGCAAAGCAACTGCAAATGGAAGCAATTTCACAAGTGCCTGGCAAGTTGATGCACATACTAGCCTGAACAGTTATCAGCACTGAGTTGTCTAATGATACATTGCTCTTCTCAAACCACTGCACCCTCAGGTACAAGGACACTCAGCTTAACACCTAGTTCTTACTAAGGTGATAAGCCTATGCCTGGGCTGTACCATCACAGATTGCCTGCAGGGGCTCACTTGATAGAAAGCTCTTCCATACACATTTTCTTCCTTCAACATAAAATACAGTAAGGATTATAGCTTAGCCTCCCAGATATCTAGTTTTCTATATGTATGTGTGTATGACTGAATCGGCACCTGAAGCGGCACAGCCCAGGTACAGATTTACCACCTCATTGAGATGTAGGGACACTGTGATTTAAAAAAGGAGACTTAAAATAAAACATTATTGTTAGAATTGTTATTGATGAATATATATATATTTATAAATAAATATTACGGTAGTCTGTTTCCAACTTTAAATTCAGTGGGGGGTTTCCACTAACAGAAGACGGAAGAGGATTTTCGGCATTTCCCTCAGCACCCCCTGAACATCTTTTCTGGAGAATACCCCAACCCTCTAGAACAGAATTGGGAGGCGATGCAGCAGCAGGGGAAGAGGAGGAATCAAAGAATAAGAATAAGTCCCCCCTCCTTCTTCTGTGAGCAGAAACTTACACTGGAGCAACTGCACTAGGAGGACCAATTGGATTCCGCTCATTATGGTTACGTCAGAGTAACTATCACCATCTCCACCATCACCTGGTTGTTGTATTTCTCTGACAAATTACTGCACGTTTCAGAGAACTAAACTTTTAGGTGATTTGTGGCTATCAAAATATAATAATGTGGTAAACTGAAGGAAGAGTTTCAGTTTCCATCAACTAAGTCCTACTCAGAGTAGGACTTAATGGAATTAAGTTAATCTTGAATATTAGCTTCAATAAGTCTACTTTGCACAGGACTAGCATTGAATACTACCATTTATTACTACAAGTTCACTTAGGCAATGTCTCTGGCTTCTTTTGCAGTTCAGCAACGAGGAAAAACACATCACTTCCTGCTAGAACATCAAAATTGGGTCTCATCAAATTCAGTAATACATAGCATTCCTCTTGTTATACTGTCACACAACATGACAAGACAGTTGTTTTGCCAAGGCCTGTGCAGAACAGCAAAGGTATAATTCTCTTGGTTAATTCCAGGGCAAAGCCTGCATTCTTTCACTCTGCATCCCAACCGATGTGCAGCTACCATCCAGGGACAGTTTGGTTGGGCATCTTCCCCGCCACATAGCCCACTAGAGGGTCCACCTCTAGAAAACCGCAGCTATGTTGCTCCTGTTCCTTCCTGTTACCATCTGTTTCCTTGCACCCCCACTCTTTGGTATGAGCAGCTCAGTAGCAATAGCAATGGCAAACACAGACACAGGAATGTGGAGGTAGACCACATTGCTCCACCTTGCTCGAGGATTTCCAGGGTTTCAGACCAGGAAATTCCCAGTCTTTCTTAGAGATGCCGGAGATGGAACCTGGGATCTTACGATTGCAAAGCACCAAGTTAACACGAAGAGTAGCTGCTACCTGCTTGTTCAATCACCAGCCTTCTACCTGACAAACTAGCAGCAGCAGCAGCTATGGCAATGGGGAGGATGAGGCCCCACAGAAAGAGGGCCCACATTTAAAGCCCGACTGACCTTAGCTATTGTGAGGAAAAGGCACTATGCATCTCCTCAGAAACTCATTTTTATTACTGGTGTTGTTTTAAATGTGTACCAATTTTCCTACTCCCCACAACCCAACTTGTTCCAGTGATGAACAATTGTATTAAAAATGGTGGTTGCAGGACCCAAGCCCTCATGAAGTTCGGGTGAAATGAGGCCTCAAGATAGTTCCAATTTAAAACATTAACCTGTAATGGTGCTTTGTGACTTGGGCACCTGAACAACTTTGATTGGTTAAATCCATTCTGCATGCTCCAGGTATCTGTGGCAATTGCCATATCCATCTCCCTCCCTCCCTCTGTGAAATATCAGCATATACACAGTGTGGGCTAAATTGTTAAGAATCCTTTGCACTAAGCATTCCTAACTCTTATGCAGAGAATTGGACTAGAGAACTTTTGTGTCACCACTGACCCTAAAAACAGTACGAAAACAGGATGTTCTGTTCAAGAAAGCATTTCCTGAATTCTGGTATGCTACTACTAGTATCAAAATTATTTAAAACATCTAAGTTGAACATACTAAGAGTCAAGTCATTTACACTCTTATTTCAGAGGATTCCTTTCCAGGCTTCATTTCCAGAACATGTTTTAAAGTATAATTCTACCCCAAACTCATTTATTTTCCTTCCAAAGTTCCCACGACTCAGCAAGAGTCATGCAAAATTTTTCACGTAATAGGAGAATCATATCTGAATTTAGATACTGAAATTGATATGATCCCCTTGCTATAGACCAGTTTCCAATTAAATACTCATTAAGTAGATACTGTAATTCAGAATCCTAAAACCACATTTAAATATAACTTAAACAAGAACGGAAGACGATTCAGCTTGCATCTGCAAGTTGTTAGATGCTGATCTGCCAGAAACATGTTTAATAAGACTATTCCTTGTCCCCAGCACGCCAGCAACAAACACATCTGGAATCAATTACAGAGTTAGCACTAAAATAGTGATATACATAACAAGTTAAAAAGAGCAAAATTTACTTAACAAAAATGAAAGAAGTAGGCTATAACAGCAGTGAGCCACACGGCTGCCTTGCTGTTTGCATCATTTTACCTTCTTGAGAGAGGACAATGAACTTCGACGATTTGATAACTTTCCCATCCAGGGTCCAAGTGACAGCAGCAGGTGGATCTGAGGAAACCTGACACTGCAAGATTAATTTGTCACCTTCTACAACATGAGTATCCTGTAGCTTTTCGGTAAATGATGGTGCTGTTCCCTTTGGCTGCTCTTTTTTGTTATCCTCTACTTTCTCTTCAGTTATTCCTCCATCGACTACCGGTGGGCAACCACCTTTGCAGTTGTTGTCATTCTTATCCTCTTTCTCCTTCAGTTTGGTATGTGGCAATTCAGAGTTGGTTCTGGCAAGCTGGGCTTCAGAGTTAACGCTAGCATTCTGTGTTTTAGATGTGGGGCTAGCATCCTTGGCTTCTGAAACAGTGATAGCATGTGGTATTTTAGAGCTGGCATTCTGGGTGTCCAGTGCCTTGGATACTGGTGGGTTTTTGGAGTTGGCACTTGCATCGGCCACTTTGGGGTGGGTGCTGGGTTTCTGCACATCCGGGATAGCGTTAGCATTTTGGGCTTGAGCACCAGGGTCACCATTCTCAGTTGGTGCTTTTTTCTTAGCGCCAAGCACAGACCTAAAATCTGGGGTAGCTGGCTTTGGGGCAGGTGCCTTCTCTGGAAAGGAAGGTTTGGGGGCACCCTTTTTTGCCAGCACCGCACGGAAGTCTACCTGTTGAGGAGCATGGACTTTCCTTTCCTCTTCCGACAAGGTCTTGGGCTTGACCTGCCGCTGCAGGTTAGCACGGAAGTCCATCTGTTCGGCTGGAATTTCTTTCAGCTCCTCCTCAGAAAAACTTTTGGTGTTGACTTTCTTTGCCAAAATGTCGCGGAAGTCAATCTGTTCAGCCTCCTGCTGCCTAAGCTTCTCCTCTGTACTCTCCCGGGTTTCTACTCGCCTCTTGAGCACACCCCGAACGTCCTCCTGCTCTTCCTCAACTTGCTGGACTTCACCAGTACTCTTTCTGAAGTCTCCAAATGTCAGTGCATCATGATTATCAGCATCTCTCTGTTCCGTCTGCCTCCCACTGCAAGCAGAGAAGGGTTGCAGGGAAGGGGAGGGAGAAGGGGAGGGAGAAGAGAAAAAGGGCAAGCAAAGAGTTGGTTTAAAATATCAAGGAACCACCTTAGAGCCAGGACAAAATATGTTTATAGAAGAGAAGGCTGATTAGAAGAACTTGCTCCATTAGTTAACTGCATCACTGATGACTTCAGGAACCATATAAGGCTACACACATGCAAAAAAATAATAAAATAAAAATGTGCTCCACAATGGCTTGGTACAGTTTGCTTCAGCTGTGTGATGAAAACAATTTGTTGGGTCACATTTGGGGATTAGGCTGAACAGCAGCCAGCTTGAGTCTAAAAGGTAAGAGAATTAGCAAAGCAAAAAATAGAACCCACCCATGTAAGTCCCTGGGAATTGCACTTACTCTCTGTGTATTTCTCCTGTGGAAGTTTCTTTCAGCATCAAAGACACCTGACAGCTGCATTCTCCAACTTGGTTTCTGAAAAAGTTAAAATCAGAAAGTAAACTGAGCAAACCACATACCCAAACCACCCAAACCCAACCCTCACTATGCTTGGTTTCCCCCCGCACCCAGCCCACTATCCCAGTAAACATCCAAGTTGCTATCACTGTCTAAAAACAAACAATATTCCCCACCCCTGGAACTTTTATCCCTGCTTGAAAGGCACACTGAGTCATTGCTAATGAGCTTCAAAATAAAGGCTGTGGGGGGGGGGGGGTGTTTTACCTCCAAAACAAGCAACCTGAAGGAAAATAAATATCAAAAGTTGTGAACTCCAAGCAAGGGAAAAGCACTGTTTTGCAATGCTTAAAAAGTTCTCCAAGCCTTGTCCCTGTGTTTGTTTATACAATACCAAGCTTTTAACTTTCCTAACACTAAGATATTAAAAGCAGGGACCCCTCTTCCCTTCCCCACCCCCTCTTCTCCTTCCCTTGCAGATTGTTTCAGTCTGTGCATGTTTATATTCAAAAAATCAAAAAAATAAAAGTGTCACCATATATGGTGCTGAGCACTTATTCTTCCTTTTGCAGAGGAATGCCAGAGATGCCTGTTGGAAATGACTCCCATTAAAGAAGTCATTAAAATACTTTCCCCTTTTCCCAACCCGCCCCCAACCATGTTATGCTTCACAGAAGATACATCTTCAAAATGGCTCATCTCCCCCAAGAGATGCCAAGTGGGGGAGGGGGGAAGCAACACAGATTTTATGGCTTCAGGCAACTCTATAAACAATGCTACTGCATTCATTTAAAAGAAAAGAAAGATGGACTGGCCCTTTGCCAACAGTTAAAAGAAGGAGGAGATATTTTATCAGAGGGTGGATTTTTAAGGGTTTCCCACTATAAGCCCAACCCCATGACTAGCCTGGAAGGTTTTTCTTTTAATTAATATTATCTGAAAGATTTATCTCTCTGGAAACATTCTCAAGGCACTGGATGTAGAAATAGGAACATGAGAAACTCCTGGAGTATTCTTTTTTAACCGAATCCCATTATGTTTTCAAAATGAATGGGATTTAGCAGAACCTTCAGAACAGAGACATTTGACTAAAATCAACCTGCTGAACATTTTATTTTAGATGTGAATCGAGCCACTATCTTCTACACCCACATAATCGGCTTAGACCATACGATCGAAACCAGGGATGGAGAACCTGTGGTCCTTTTAAGTCCAGCTCCGATCATGTCTGACTATTGGCCACACTGGCTGGGGCTGTGAGGGCAGTTGGGAATTGGAAGCAATGTCATCTGGAAGCTCAGCACAGGCTGCAAATAGGTCTATTCAGAACTAGATTCAAGTCATTTTAAATCACACTGATGGCATGTTTACAGCTAGGCAATTTGGAATGCAAACTCAAGCTCAACACAGAACACACCAACCTGTTTGCACAAAATACTTTGGTCATTTGCAACCCATTTGGTGCCTGATCATCTGCTCTACAGATAAAGATCACTATTACGGGAAAGCAGGAACCCTGAAGCTGCCCATTTATAAGTAGTACCTGGACAGCAACCTGGTCTCAGCTTTCCTCACTGTGGTGAGATGTATAGTATTTTTAGTTAAATTGTACCATTTCTTTCTAAATTTGCATGTCCATGTACACAATTTTAATGCAAATCTATCCCCTTTTTTGTGAAGCAGATGACATCAATTTGGAAGGGGTAGCTAATGCCCAGGGAAGACAGATTCAGGATTCAAGAAGACCTTAATGGTTTGGAGAACTGGGCCCAAAGTAACAGGAACAAACATAGTTGCACAAATATAAGACGTGGGACACTTGGCTTGTTAGTAGTGCATAAGAAAGGGATCTAGGGGTCTTAGTAGACCACAAGTTTCACATGAGTCAACAGTGTGATGCAGCAGCAAATAAAGCTAATGCTGTTCTAGGCTGCATCAACAGCGCCCAATCAAGGGAAGTTATAGTACCACTCTATTCTGCCTTGGTTAGATCACAACAAGAGCACTGTGTCCAGTTCTGGGCACCACTTTAAGGAGGGTATTGACAAGCTGGAATGTGTGCAGTGGTCTAGAAACCAAGCTGAGGGAATTGGGTATGTTTAGCCTGGTGAAGAAGAGACTGAGAAGATAGCCATCTTCAAATATCTAAAGTGTTATCACATGGAAGACAGAGCAAGCTTGTTTTCTCCTGCTCCAGAGGGTAGGACTCAAACCAATGGCTTCAAGTTACAAGAAAGGAGATTTTGACTAAACATCAGGAAGAACTTTCTGATGTTAAGAGCTGTTCAACAGTGGGACAGACTCCTTCGGGACGTGGTGGACTCTCCTTCCTTGGAGGTTTTAAAGCAGAGGTTGGATGGCCATCTGTCAGGTATGCTTTAGTTGAGACTCCTGCATTGTAGGGGGTTGGACTAGATGACTTTCAAGGTGCCTTCCAGTTCTAAAACTCTATGATTCTATGAACCTTCAAAGCTAAATTAGATTCAGTTTTAAATCTCTTCAACACAGCTTCACTTTCTATTCTAAATCCAGCAAACACAACAGATCCCATCAGTCCACTAACTGCAGTCCCACCTCCTCTTCCTAGACATTCCATACTGAATATGTAAGGTGGAAACTTCAAAAAAACAAGCAAACGAAAACCAAAAACGTGTACCCACAGAACACTGAATTGGGGCAGTAAAATTTAAGATGTAACCCTAAGACTACAATACTTCCCTGAAAGTAAAGCCCCCACAGTAGAACTTACTTCCTAGTGAGTTCCATGCATAGGACTGGGCTGCACAGGAAACTTTTGTATTTAACTAAAACTAAATAGGTAGCACAAGACAGTTTGTTTAAAAGTTATCCCAGGCCAAAAAAAGTCACGTAGGTTAAACAAAATCAAAAATATTAACCGAATAAGGCAATACATCTAAGCACAGTAAATAGCGTGTAATGATATTATCAGTATGAAGCTGTGCCACTGCTTTTCTTAAGACCATACCAGGGAATATACTTTAGCATTTGATCAGCCTTGCCTGGAGGAAAAAGAATCTGAACATGAGTTGTTTTCCCCCCAGTCAAAAACATTTAAGTTGACACAATGTTTAAAGAACATACCTAAATTCAAATCCTACAAAAGTGGTGAATGGATCCATATGTGGGCAAATAAATGCTGTGCAATACTATAAACTGCTTTGATAGGCTTTTGCAAACAGCACAGAGTTCTTTCCACGCTATACCAATGAATTAGGGGTGGTCAGAAGGCAGACTGGGATCTATTAGATTTCTGGATGATTTGCAGTAACTTTTCAAAGATTTCTGACTCTCAAACTTTAACAACAGCAACAAAAAAACCTGCTTTCCCCCTCCCCACAAAAGGACAGGCTGTTACTACAGTTCAAGGATTCTAACTCAGATGTACATGTGCAGTTATATATTCAAGTCATTCCAGGGAATGGCTCATGGAGTGTGGTAAATAAATGGCTCTGCTCCTTGATCCACTACTCTGCTCATGGCACTGGTTGGTGAACCTCAGGGTTCCAGTTTTTTTAAAAAATGAAGCCAGGTCTGCAAGCCTAAAGTCTGTCCATGCCAAAAGAAGTATATAAAAACAAATTTTTGACCTGCAGTCCATAAACATTTCAAACAATTTTGTGAAGCAGCGAATCCCCCTGTTTGTATTATGGGAAATTATCAGGGCAGAATGCCCAGTTTGAGCCACCTACTATCACGCACAACAATGTTATGCATGCCTTTCCCCCTACCCTGAGTTTAAAAAATAAAATAAAATCAGCCTAGACAGTCTGCAAGCCAGAGCAGAATTAAGGGGGGGGGGGAGAGCACACTCAGCCATTTAACCCTTTCCTTGCCTCTTATTTTCAAGACAAAATCTCCTACCGAAAGGTTTTTCACCTGCAGGGGGGAAGGCAAGAGATTACATCTTTACCTGTATCTCTGTCACTGAGGGTTAAAAAGCCACTTTGGAAAGTTACTCTCACCAGAAAAAAATGACTGCCTGATTTTCATTTGTTAATAAAGGAATGGGGAGCAGAAGAATAAAAACAAATAACCCCACATTCTGTGTAGTTTGAGCCTTAAAGATCCAATGAAAGCAGGCCAATGTGAAAAGCAGGCTATGAAAAGGCAGCAACTGCGAAATGCTTGCAACATAGCAAGCCTGGGCCAAACATCAATGGCTGCTACAAATATAAACATAATTTATATATAAACATAAACATATATTATAGTTCACATTTAGGGCTACATTTCATGTACACAATTTATAAATGTGAATGACGCGGGTGGCACTGTGGGTTAAACCACAGAGCCTAGGACTTGCCGATCAGAAGGTCGGCTGTTCGAATCCCCGCGACGGGGTGAGCTCCCGTTGCTTGGTCCCTGCTCCTGCCAACCTAGCAGTATGAAAGGATGTCAAAGTCCAAGTAGATAACCATGTCATTACCGAGGAGGCAGGATTAGTCGTTGTTTGAAGACTATCCCTACCTCCGGGTCTGGCCTTGACCGGATGGATACTGGAATCAACAGGGGAAACCCACATGACCTGAAGGTGTTGCTGTGTAATGCCAGGTCAATGATGAATAAAACCACTGCCATCCACGACCTGATTGTGGATGGAGGATTTGACCTGGCATGTGTGACAGAGACCTGGTTGGAGGAAGCAGATGGGCCTGTCCTTGCCGCTGCTTGCCCACCAGGTTTCTCTTACGCACAGCAACCCAGGTCATGTGGCCGGGGAGGGGGGTGGTTGCAGTGATTTTTAGGAAGTCACTAGCTTGCACCAGGCGTCCTACTGGGAAGATCCAGTTTTCTGAGTGCATGTTCTGGAAGTTGGGCAACAGGGGCAATACAGGATTCCTTTTGGTGTACCAACCTCCCCACTGCACCAAGGATTCCCTGTCCGAGCTGCTTCAGGTCGTGGCAGATTTTCTCCTGGAATCACCTAGTTTGGTTGTCCTAGGGGATTTTAACATCCATGCCGACACAACCTTACAAGGGGTTGCTCGGGACTTTGTGGAAAGCATGGCATCCATGGGGCTGTCCCTGAATAAGTTTGGCCCAACTGATAGTCATGGACATGCCTTAGACCTGGTGTTCACCTCTAGTGACGTGGGTGATCTGACACTAAGTAAAAGCGAAACAAAAGAAGTGCCATGGTCAGATCACTCGGCCCAGTATACCTGAAGGAGCGTCTCCACCCCCATCGTTCTGCCAGGACGCTGAGGTCCAGCGCCGAGGGCCTTCTGGCGGTTCCCTCATTGCGAGAAGCAAAGCTACAGGGAACCAGGCAGAGGGCCTTCTCGGTAGTGGCGCCCGCCCTGTGGAACGCCCTCCCATCAGATGTCAAAGCGATAAACAACTACCTGACATTCAGAAGACATCTTAAGGCAGCCCTGTTCAGGGAAGTTTTTAATGTGTGATATTTTAGTGTATTTTTGGTTTCTATGGAAGCCGCCCAGAGTGGCTGGGGAAACCCAGCCAGACGGGCGGGGCACAAATAATAAATTATTATTATTATTATTATTATTATTATTATTATTAGGTACCGCTCCAGCGGGAAGGTAAACGGCGTTTCCGTGCGCTGCTCTGGTTTGCCAGAAGCAGCTTAGTTATGCTGGCCACATCACCCGGAAACTGTACGCCGGCTCCCTCGGTCAATAAAGCGAGATGAGCGCCGCAACCCCAGAGTCGGTCACAACTGGACCAAATGGTCAGGGGTCCCTTTACCTTTACCTTAAGTGGCCTAGAAATGGCATGCATAAATAAATAAATCTGTTTAGCCCCGTATAACTTTGCACTTGACGTACCTGAGTTGTATTTCGTACTGCCCAATATGAGAAGGCTGTACATTCCTTATAATCAATGTGAAGATGTCTTCATTTTGCAGGAATTCACATCCTGCTCCTGGCATCACTTCCTGCCCATCTTTGAACCAATGAACCATGGGGAAAGGATCTCCAGCAATGGCACAGGAAATAAGGACATTCTGCCCAGCTTCTGCTATCACTGATCTTGGCTTGCTAATGAACCATGGCTGAATGCCATCCTGAGGCTCTGGAAGAAAAATAAAGAAAAAAGAAAAAGCTGAAAGAAGTAATAGAGGAGGGTGTGATTCAAAATATAAACAGCTAAGTGGATTAATTCAACCTGAAGTTACTATTTTAGGATTCACATTAATTTACTGTATTTACATCACATTAATTTACATCATTTCTTCTTTTGTACACAGCACAGGTGCTTCATCATGCAGAGAGAGAGCTATCCTATGTGCATAAAGTCATAGTCTAGCACATCCAACCTAGCATGTGCTGGTAGTGCAAGCCCAGAATCAAAGTTCTTTCCCTCCCAAACCAACACTGGAAACTCTGGTAGCCATTCTAACCCAAACAACATTAAGCCTCGATGGATCTGAGACCAGGATCCATCTGGCTCAGCAAAGTCTCATCAGCATTTGAACACCAATTTGACTCTCTCACACTATTGCAGAACATCATATTGGGCTATGACTGAAACTAGTTGTTCAGGAGTGCGCCTGTTAGAATTACTAAGGTAGAAACACAATGAGTTCAGTAAAAAAAATAGAAATAGAAATTCTTATGCACATGAACATTTCCTTCTTTCCTTTTTCTTCCTTTCTCCATTTTTTCTTCCTTTCAGGCAAAGGAGATGGACCCACCTGCTGGCCATGACCACAGTGGTTGTATAAAATTAATCTGACTCTGAATGGAGAGAAAAGTGTCACCATAAGAAATAGTGAAAGTAGGTGAACATGTCTTAGATTTGATAGCCACCATGGATTTGAGCAGATTGACTTTAATTGTAGTAAATAATTCATTTAGAAATTCTGCCTTCTTGTCTGTGCTTTCAAAGGTTGACCACCGGTAGAGAACACCTATGTCAAAAGACCAGAATTGCTACCCTCATTTGAATTACTTTCCACTACCACCTTGGGAATATCCAAAGGGTTAAACTCTCCATTTCAGAATCTTAATGCTGTTAATCTTCAGGTTGCTGGTTCCTTTCTTATATTCAGAGGAACTAAGGAATGGGAAAAGTCAACATCTGAAATGTTATGAAAATCAAACATAGGCACCTTAAGTTCTGAACAGCAACTCACAACACTGAAGCAAAAACTATTTGGGATTACACATAATTAAGTCAATGGAGGGAAATAAAGCTTGGGGCCTTAGCTAAGGGTATCTCCCTTTCTTCTACTAGTGAGTACAGCCATCACAGGGAGATTTATCTAGGGAGAATCAGCCTTCTTTTAAGGGCTTGTTTGTATTTGCAGATATCCACTATTTTTATGATCCTAGCAATAAAAGCCAGAAGAATGTCTGGTTTCTGAACAAGTTTTCCAAGGGTCCAAAGTTTAAGTTAGGAAGAAAAACAACATGAATTTAAGTGCCATTTAACAGAATTATTGCACGGCCTCTAGTATAGGGACAGTAAAGAACAATATATTCGCCTTTAGACCAATTTTTATTTCCATTGTGTCTAAGAAAATTTACATACTACTTGATTGTAAAAAAAATCCTCTAAGTGATTTACCAAAATATGAAATAAAACAGTAAAAACATAAAGATTTTCAGAAAATTTAAAGATGTTCAGAAAATGTTAAAAAATGGCAGTAGCTAAAAAAAAAGTTAAAACACAGATAAACTGTTTGCATTAAAAAAATGCCTAAATTAAAATGTTTCAAGCAGGTGACAAAATGAATACAACAAAGGCACTGCTAATCCTCATCCTCCCAACGTTTACCCCAAGCTCCCGTCTCTTCTCACAGCTTGCCCCAAGACCCCCTTTGCCCCAAGACCCCCTTTCACTGATGCCACAGGCAAGGGGGTTGGGAAAGAAGAGGAGAAAAGCACACTTCTTTCTGTTGGTGGTGGCCTACCCCACTCACTCTGCTCACCTGCTCATTCGCACACTATCTTCCAAACCAACCTGTGGCAGCCCCTGGAGGAGAGCAGGACGGCTTGTAAAGTGTGAGCCACACTCATCTGCCTGCCTCCAGTTACCTTCCGCTTGTCCCTGCTTGCTCACCTATCTGCCTCCACCTCCTGCCTGCTGTTCTGTCCTCATGGTGCAGTCGCCATGGCCATGTATCAGCAGCCACATGAACTGCAGTGTGACGACATTTTTCCTTACAAAAATATAGTACGGTGATATAGTGGTCTACAAATATTTTTATAAATATATTATTTCCAACAAGCATCATCTGTGCAGTTACCTTACCGAGCACTCCTTTTAACTCCTCTTTCCCCTCTGATACTGATGTAGAGTTTGGTTTGGTTCCCCTATCTGCATTTTTCTGTCCACAAAAAATTCATGGCAATCACTCATTGTGCTCCTTAGTGGCTTGGCTACACTTCCCTTTTGGATTAGTTCCTCATGCTCACTTACGATAATATCAAGGCTGTTTCCGTATAAGCTGGGCCAAGCAGATTTCCAGAAATTTTAAACTTTAAATCCTAAAGAAATACTTGATCCTGTCAACCATGGTGAAATTGAACACCTCCAATAATACTGTGTTACTCCCCACCCTATCATCCATCCATCCATCCATCCATCCATCCATCTATCTATATTGTTACTTTATCCACAAA
The DNA here is from genome assembly GCF_965153285.1 of Podarcis tiliguerta. NCBI lineage: Eukaryota > Metazoa > Chordata > Lepidosauria > Squamata > Lacertidae > Podarcis > Podarcis tiliguerta. The sequence continues at coordinate 45,405,728 of NC_139534.1, read as the reverse complement.
GGAGAGGATCCACAAGGCAGAGACATAACAGTGATACAGATGAATGCAGACTGTAACTTGATCTTAAAATGCCATATTAATTATTGACAGTCTGCTAAGTTTCTTGAAGTGTAAGAAAAAGTGTGGCTGGATCAGACCAAAGGCACATCTAGTCCATCATCCTGTTCTCACAGCGGCCTACCACAGGCAGGACACAAGCATAATAGCAATTTTCTCCTCATGCTCCCAGCAAATGAAATTCAGAGGTATGCTGTCTCTGGTACTGAAGATAACAGTCATTTATTGTCTTATCCCTGGCTTATTATTGACACTCATGTGCCTAGCTTTCCAAAATTTTTGCAGACGCAATCTATAACCTTTACATACATCCTTATATTCTGATTTTATACTCTGCTATACTTTTCCTGGTTTGGAGATTAGAGTAGATTTTTAAATATGCAGAATTCTTGAGAAAGTTATGCAGAAAATGAAACCACAAGGGGAAAGTTTGAATTCTCTCCTCTCTCTTTGAAACTGTCATTCATCGGGTACAGCAGAATGCTTTCCTGTGTCGCTGTCACAAATGCTAAATAATGCTGAGAAGGACAGAAAAGAATGATTACCTTGTACAGTTAGTGTTGCTTCAGTCTGAATTTCTCCTAAGTCATTCCAAGCCTCACAGGTGTACTTTCCAGTATCCTCAGGGAATACCTCCTGGATATACAGGCTATATTCATTCCCCTTCTTCTCAAAATGAAAATCCTCCGTTTCCTGGATTTCTTTCCCATTGTGCAGCCAAATTATTTCAGGAGGCGGGTTAGCTGAGCCACAACAAAACACAAGGCTTTGAGATAAACCATAAGCAACAACGGAAGCGTGCGAGCTATTCTACTAGGCCAACTGCAGTCATGAGATAAGGAGGAACAAACAACTCACTTTGACTTCCTTTTGCATAGGTTTTTAAAATAGACCTATTCTCAGCTACATTCAGGTAGCTCAAAATTACACTGAGGGCATATTGCATATAATGGCACTTAGGTTTAGCTATTTAACAACCCTCCTGCTGGCCTATGCTTTCCTGTGAATCCAGGAGCCACAAGTCTCTGCACCATCTTTCATCTCTTATCCTCGGCTCTACTTTCCCCATACTAGGATGGCCATGTGTACTTCTTTACAGGAGGCAGTCCTCTATTGAAAGATCAGTGAGAGGACAGTCCACTATTTGATGGTGTCCTCTATTTGAAGGGTTGTCCAGTCCAGCTGCTGAATATCGATAAAGAATCCCATGAAGGGAGGAGGCCTGAAGTAGTCCATTCTCAGTCTGCATCCAGACAGCAGGCTGAGCAGGTACACAGCTCACCTGACAACAGATTCTCCGTCCCTCTGTATTGTTATTTTTATTTACAATATAATATTTATTTCTAAATTTGCATCTATCCATGTACATTAATTTTATGCAAATCTGTGCTTCAGAAGGGGTGATGCACATATTGCCGTCCTGCCCTTCTTATGGAAATGTCTGCAGCAAAATCTATATAATAGCATATGCAGAAGTAGCATGTAGTCTCTTTTTTGTGCTTTCCTCACTATGGAATTGTCAGATTCTAGCCTACTTTACAGCCCCATGGTAAACAATGACATTCCCCCCACCAAAAAAAACTTCCACTTCCTCTGCAGTCGCACATGCACCCACATAAAGACATCCACAATTCTGGTTTTCCAAAGCACACCAGATGTAATAAATTCCAGATAAAGATTTCTCTATAGCCTCCTTTTTACACATTTTAAATGACTCTTCCCCACTCCGCAGACAGTGGCTGGAAATACCATCCACTGCACTTTCTTTAAACTCTATCTGTTCCATGCAGATGGAAGAAGGGTTTATAGGGAATTTTTTTTGTACTTTCCACTGGGCTGTGGGTGGGTTACAGCACTGGCCTTAAAACATACCATATGTGGCAGATAATGCCCCAGTGCAAACTAAAATTAAAACCCCAGCCACACAAAACATATTGTCTGAAAGGACCCTATTGTCTGCCTAATCTTTGAAGTCTTAGGATGGGTTAAGAGCAAAATATGTTTAAAATAAGCAAATTTCTTGAAGATATGCATGAAATTTCCTGACCAGGACAAGCCTCCCTAAATGTTGACTTTCCAAATGTTAGAAGGAAAAACTGGGATATAAAAAAGTGCTTAGAAACGAAGAGGAGAAACTGCTGGGTTAAAGTAGCCTTGTCAAACCTCAAAACAGGTGACTATGATCCATTAATAAGCACTGGCTCTTACCCGAAACTTCTACTGTCATAATCACTTGGCTTCCATCCATCACCTTGAGGTCACTTAGGCCTTTTAGGAAGATTGGAGGGAAGGTTTTGTTGACTGGGGCAGGATGTGCTCTCTGAGGTTTATTTCTGCTCTTCTTTTCTGCTTGAACAAACAAGACAACAGTTCAAATTAGGAAAGACTTGTACAAAGTAATAAACTGCTTTTTAACTGGAACAAAAACGGAATGGGACAGGGACCATTTCCAATGAAAAAAAAGTCCATTGCTATTGTTGATCCAGCAGCAAGAGGCAGTTTTATGAAACAGAGGGTTTTCTTTCTGAAACAGAAGACAGCCCCCTAACATATTTTTTCTGTTGAAAATTCTTTGTTGATTATTATTTTTTAAATGCTATCTTGACTAAAGCTGTGCATCTATTTCTATCATACTTAATTTTTTTGCCTTAAATTCGAATAATGTGGGAAAGAGAGAGAGAAAACAGGAGGGTGGGAGGGTTTTTTTTAAAGATGGTGTAGCTTTTCCCTTTTTATTAGGCCTTTTACAACAGTTTTATTTACCAAAGCTTTTTACTTCCATTGAGAAGTATAGGAGGGAAATATACAATGCCACTGCTCCAGGGGCACATCAGTGAAACAAAATGATTTGGATTCTGTCGATCCACAACCTCTTCCAGGACATTCCTAGCAAATCCCCAGAACACCTAGTTTTTGTCATCTCAAAGTAGGAGAAGCACTAGCTGCAGACCTTTTGGAAGCCACAGGTAGGAGGATTCCAAGGTTAGAGTTCCCTTTTCAAGGAAGGACCTCTCTCGCCACCTTCAGCTAGGGGAGACCTGAAATATCCTGTTTCCCCCTGAGACAGTCACTCAGGAATCATAGGATTGTGACTTGTGAGTATATACTTATAACAATATGAACAGCCACAACAAAGAAAGTTGCTCTCAGAAAACTACAATAGTCATGACTGCTGTGGCATGGCGGGTGGGGGGTGGGACAGGATAGGACACCCACCCACACCAGCATGATCATGCAAATCCCCTTCAGGAAGCAAGGTTGCCTGTGGTCTCTGGCTGAAATCGAATGCTTTTGCCAGCTCCTTTTTATTTTGCAGTAACAGGAAGGAGGGAAGTGGAGGGCTAACCCAAATCTACAGCCTTTAGAACACAATCCTACATAGAGCAATAGCAAGCCCCACAAATACTTAAGAAAATGTTTCCTTGAGTGCATAAATACTCTTCCTCAACACTAACTATATTCACATTATGAGGGGGAGGGAGGTTTAAAATTCCCAATCAGAAGAGCTAAATTGCATTATTAGGTCAATTTGGTTCTAATCTTTAACTGATGTTAAGGTTGAAAAAATATGAATTCCAGACATGGTCTACTTGAAAAGAAAGTAAAGAAACATGAAAAATGAGGCTTTTAAAAGCTTCTGATAAGAGCATGTTAGCAGATATGTACTCAATGAGTGCTATTATAAACATACATGCAATAATGCAACTTACTTAAGACAATTTTATAATGAACAGCTTTAAGCTGGTTGACAGATAAAACACCTGTACCATAGGTTATTCAGTCTTATTGTACTGAACAAAAGGGAAAACACCACTTCTGCACAACTTCTTAACATTTTGAAATCACTTAATGCAATAACACATTTTACCTCTTTCTTATTTATTCAGAATCTATATACCTACCCCATTCAGGCAACTATTTCATACACCTAATGCCACAATATACATTCATTAAAGATACTACAAGGCTCTTAGTCGTCTCTTCTGCTACCAAAACAAAGATCCTCTCTGATTTATGAAAAAAGTATGTTTCCACTAACCATTTGTCATTATTCCTTAGTCTGTCTCGGATGTATTAACATGGGAATATTCCTACTAGCAGTTTCCCAACTGTGCCCTGTATGAAACTCTTCTCATTAATGGATATGTCCATAACTTTCTCTTTTTAATTAAGTGGGATACATGCCATCAAAAATGCTTTGAGGATTAAATTATCCTCTTATTCATATCTAGACATGGTTATATGAAGGGCCAGCAAGAAGATTGGATCCAAATCTCTAGATCAGTAACAGAATCTTAATCTCACTGTAACACAATCTAGGTTTCAAAGAACAGAAAACTGAAGGACTACTTAACATCAGCTACTCTGAGTTGAGGGACAGCAAACCCAAACCCAGTTTCCTGGGTGTAAGCACGACTAACTTCAGTGGGACTTGCTTTTGAAGTAGACATGTATAAAACACTTCCAAAGCTCTAAACATACACAGAACTTGGTAAAATTATGTAACCAATGCCAAAAGACTAGTAGAAAAAGCTCCCATTGGCTTTTATTAAATTCCACATCATGCAGTTGGTATATTCTTATTGACACAAAAAACTCAATGATTTGTACATGCATGTCTTCCTTCTGGTTTTAATCCTATCCCTTCAGATCTTTCAAAAGCTGTAATGACACAAGATTCAGATTTCAAATGGGGGAAATGAGAAGCAGCACTTCCAATTACTGGTCTAAAAAGAGCCATACTTAGCTTGAGAGATTAGAAAAGAGAAAAAAGGAAATTCTATTATCCCATATCCTTTTTTAAAAAAATAATAAAGGCACACATTAATTTCCACACAACATTTCATTTTATATAATGTAGTAACTTGGATCTGAATGAAGAGGTCCAGCACTTCATTTGTGGGCATTATCACAGCAAGTCACACAAACTATGCTTCACGGATGAGCTCCACAGAGATTAAAGTTTTCAAGTGCTTCCTCCTAAAAACAGTTTTCCACGTTTGGAAGTGAGGCTCATCATGCAGAGAAAAAGCAGCCTGCATTCAATCTTAATTGACCTAACAGCATGACTTACACTAAAGTTTCCCAGGACCTTCAGTTTGATGTTTGCTACAAAACCAGAAGTGTAAGTAGTATCACCAAGAAAATGCCCAGCTGAAAGGAAACTGACTCATGTGCTAACTCCAAGATTCCCGTGGTCTATACTAAACAACAACAACAAAATCCCTCCGGGAATCAAAACAAAAAGGAATGCATGAACATGACCACACAGCCTTCCTCCCCATTCAAATATCCAGTGTAAATACACCTTTTTTTACTTAGCCTAACACTTACAGTGTGCATTTTTCACAGTAGAAGAGTAAAAATAAAACAATAAACTTATGGGGGGGGGGAGGGGAGAAACTATTCAATTTTCTGGTATTTATTTTACTTTTGAAGGGCATTTCATGGTGTAATTAGCACTCTGAGTCAAAGTGCAAATCACCCACATATCACATATTTAACTAGTAGCCAATCCACAAAACATTGCTGTTGTCATGATTAACTAAATGGTTAATCTACCCACAGAACCTACTGATGATGGACTTTCTGTTTACGGGGTGGGTGGCAGAGAAAATGGGCTCTATTCAGCTATGTTATATTCAGAGTAGACCCTCTGAAATCAACGAACCAAGCTCATTCATGTCCTTTATTTTCAATTGGTCTACTCTGAATAGGACCAACAGTAGATGCAACCCATTCTTTCCACTACCATAGTCCAAGAAGCGACACCAAGAAGCAGCCTAGATGTTTTGAACTCACCAGTAGGGAGAGTTGCTGTTGCACTCAGGTCCTCCTTGAAGGCTTCCCATGGCCACCTGGTTGACCACTGTGAGAACAAGAAACCTGGACTAGATGAACCCTTGGCCTAATCCAGACATATTCTTCTTATGTTCTTAGGAATTCTTATATATCCTAATTATCATCATTGTAAAAAGTTCATCTCACATATTTCCACAAAAGCCCTTCAAAGGGCCCTTGCATGCTTAGCCTACCAGATGACTGCATAGCCCCTTCTGTTCCATCTACCAGTCTGTGCTGATGATGGTTAACTTAGTAGGTAAGCATTCAATTACATGAGACCATCCCTTAGCCCATATCTAGAGAAGTGCTGTTCTCTGACTTGCAACTTCTATGGTTTCACAAAATCTGTTCCTGTAACTTTGGGGTGCATATTGGCAACACATGGTTTATGGGCATATCTCCATTGACAGTAGTAACTCGTCATTCTCTTATAGTCATTATTAAGTACACTAAAATGGTATCCAAACTGTATGGGGAAGGACTGTTTGTTGTTGTTGTTTTGTACAGCTACCCTTCCCCATGCCCTCTATTTTATCCACGGAACAAAAGATAACATAATCACTGTACTGATTTATCTCAACAGCCTCAGTAGTTTTTCTGAGTTCTGAGAACTGCCATGGGCCACTCTTGTGGCCAAGAATGGCAACATTTATATTCTTAGCTCTTAAATCTCCTGTGAATATCACTACCACCAGCATATCTAGCAAACACAGAAACTCTGAGAAACTGGTCCAGCTTCAAGCTTTTTCTTGAAAGTTGAGGGGGACTGAACTTTTGCTGACACCACTGTAGCTTATTACTGAAACAAGAAAAAGCAAGGGGGAGGGAAATGCATGCTGCTCATAATACTTTAACACTCGATTCAAACTATAATTCACATTTATTTCTAGGTCACATTTATTTCTAGGACTCTTTTAAGCTGGGATTGCCTATTTGCATATTTACATTCAAATGAACTGATACCACCCAATAGCATGAGGCTAACAACCAGCCCTGCAAACAACAAGAGCAGACTGGTTCAAAAGTAGCCAAACAGCAATCTTATTTATTTGTCAGTAAATTCTCATCCTATTTAACTGAGTCTAAAGTGAGTATAATGTGAATAATCTTCTGTAGTGTTTAGTTTCTGGAAAAGATCTAATTATACCAGAAGAATCTGTTTGCCAGAGCCATACAATAATGCAGCCAAATAATGCCTAGCTTGAATCCTTTGCAGACACACATGCTCAGCAACATTGACCATTTATGGTGATTAAAATATTGTGTTGGCTCCGAGTCCAATAAATCAACTGAACTGCAGAAAAAGACTTAACTCACAAAGTGCTGGTTTGCTAAGCTCACAGAGGAGAAATCAAACACAATTATACACAGCCAAGTAGTCACAGAACAGCTTCCAAATAAGATTATATACTTCACAGCGTTCATCTCCATTCTGGTTGACATCCAATCTCCACTTTTTAACAGTGCTTTAATACTTTAATACTGTCAGCTCCATAAAAAGAAAAAACAGCTTCACGGAACAAGAATATAAAATTTATCTGATTTTTTTTTTTAAGTTGCAAAATATAGAAGTCTTGTTATAATCAACATGCACTGATATATTTCTTTCTTTCATGAATACCCTCCTTTCAGCTTTCAATTTTACAGATACAGACAATAAATCTGGAGGCAATTTCTGAAATAAAGTGCAGTAGGGTACACATGCAAACCCATCCAGATTTCTATTAATTAGCTACTTCTTCTTGCTGCCTTAAGTGATATACCTTTTAGACAGAGAATCTTCTCCCCAATTCATAAATATATACAAGACAACCAACAACTGAGCAGGAGCTGCATAGTTGTGTCATTCAACCTGGCTTAAATCAAGAGAAATGCAAGCAACCCAGAAATTGTCATATTAATTGCACCAGCCTCTTCCAACTTAAAACATCCCCCCCCCCCCATGGCTGTAGTCCTTTCAAAACTATGTGATAGCATTTAATGAAGGTATAAAAAATACTCTCTAGCACTGAGTTGAGCTTATTTTAGAAGGATCTGTCTCTTTAAAGGCAGTCCAATATTCAGCGAGTTCGATTTGACTGCAACACTGATGGGGAAATTTGGACATTCCTCCTTCATCTGTGCTCCTTCTTTCTTGATTGGGAGGGGAGAAATAAATGCTTTGCCAGGCCCTTTTTCAGCACTTCCCAAAGCGCCAAGCAGAGGGCTGGGAACAGCCCTTGAGCTGTGATTCTAAAGTACATGACAGCTAGCTGGCTGCTAAAAGTCTGGGAATCCTGAGCAAAGGATATAGAGGCAGGGGCAAAATAACCCACCTGTCAATCATGTGACTTCATAATGATGTCATATTTAACAGGAGGTTAGCCTGTGCGATGGTGCCAGATAAAGACCTGGCTCCCAAAGTCAAAAAGGTTCCCCTAAAGCAGGCATGGCCAAACTTGGCCCTCCAGACGTTTTGGGACTACAGTTCCCATCATCCCGACCACTGGTCCTGTTAGCTAGGGATGATGGGAGTTGTAGTTCCAAAACATCTGGAGGGCTGAGTTTGGTCATGCCTGCAAGAGTAAAAAAAAAATATTGCTGTATCTAGAATATGGTTTTTGTCAATGCATGAACAGGCAGTGGCAATGACGAAGACTGCCTTTACCCAAAGTAGGCTGGTGCACTAGACAGGATTTTAGTTGCAATATAGGACCATGCTATATTTATCTTGCAATGCCTCCTGTTAAAGGAAGGTACCTCTAAACAACATAGCCTTAATAAACTTGAAGCTGCTTTGAGTTGTTCCATGTGAAAGGCAGCAAAAATGTTTTTGTTTCGCCAAGCATTTTTAGAGAATTAATTTGATTCACTGTTGGTCATTTCTTCTGTATTTTATGATTTTATAATCTTATGAAGTTTTAATTATTTTATTGTGTGCCAGAATGACATTTTTATGTGATATTGATTTATAAGTATCTTACAAATAAATAAGCATGGATGTAAACATAGGAAATACTCATGGGACTATCAGAACTGCAAATTGTCTCTTAGTGAATAAAAAAAAAGGTGGTTGGGGAAGGACAGGAGTGTTCAGTTGTAGCCAGAAGAAATACATAGAAAATTATTATGCTTCCTAAACCAAATGAGACATATACAAAACTGAGTTTGAAGGAAGGAAACAGCAGGAACCAATACCTCAACTCCAAATTTTGTTCAAAATCTGCACTATACGGCAGATCCCTGTACTCCACCTCATCATATTAGCTCATTTCCTAGATCACAAATGGCCAACTGGTACCCCACCACCATTAATTCTGCAAAGCAATTTTGTCCAACCCCCTCAACCTTTAATTGTGCTCCACTAGAAATGAAATTCAAAAGGAAGGCAACAACACAGATGTGCTCTGGCTTCCTCTTAGGAATCAGTTTCACTGATGGCACAAGTGCCCCTGAAACTTCATCCTCTCTTGCGTTCTCTGTTCTCTGCACAGGTTTGGAGTGGATGCACAAAGGGGAAGCATGTCTCCTCACACTGAACCTGGTCAAGAAAGGATGCCAAGAATATTTCTATCCTCACATCCTCCTCCCTGTGAGTTTGAAAATGATTGTACAGTCAAAGTGATCCAGTTCTCAATTAGGTTGTGGATTACTACCATGTACAGTGGTACCTCAGGTTAAGTACTTAATTCGTTCCGGAGGTCCGTACTTAACCTGAAACTGTTCTTAACCTGAAGCACCACTTTAGCTAATGGGGCCTCTGGCTGCTGCCGCACTGCCGGAGCACAATTTCTGTTCTCATCCTGAAGCAAAGTTCTTAACCTGAAGCACTATTTCTAGGTTAGCGGAGTCTGTAACCTGAAGCGTATGTAACATGAGGTACCACTGTAATAAGTAAGGTGTTCAGTTTACAATGTTAAAAAAGAATACACCCCACCCTGCCACGCCCCACGTCACAGAATGATCACAAAAATCAAACTAACATAGGAAGTGTGAAGCAGAAAGTCAATGTAAAACAAAAGTCACTGTAGGTTTGGTTTGATAAAACTTCACCATGATTTATGTTTAGTTCAAGTTAAAAAACAAACAATTTCAGTTTCTACTCTTGGTTCTAAAGCTGACATGTCAAACCATGCAATAAGTTAAATAAGACATGTGAATGTGTGGATCTAGCGGACATGAAGCCAACATCATACTGTCCAGTCACATTTACTCCCCCTCCCCATTAGAGCAAGACAGTTTCTCTTCTCAAAATTTAGTTACAAGGACCTGCTTTTACATAACGCCGCTTCTCAGCTTCATGCCACAAGTTCTCCTGTTCACTTTCCTTTTCAGACAACCTGATGTTTCAGTAAAAACAAGCAACAACAAATCATACAAAACCCCACAGAACCACGACACTAGCTTTAGCAGACTTCTCTCAAGTTTTTTTTATATAACAAATGTATTTTAGGCCCTCTTGCATGTTGTGTTCTTGATCTACGCAAAGGAACCTGGTGTTCCATCTCTAAGGCCTGAGGCTTTCAGCTAGGACCTCAGCCATTTTGTAACAATTTCAAAGTTTGTACTGTACTGTCTTTCAGCTAATAAAATTACACACAGCTGCCAGTAAAACACATGAATGTTGGAATATGATAATGGAAAGAGATTTACTAAGATTTACAAAGAAGCATATTAGTACTGCTAGTCTGATTCTACTTCCAAGCTTCCACTGTATTTATAGGGTTAGAAGCATCCATTATATGGTCCTTCATAGGTGTGTGCAAGTTCTATATGGCTACTTTGCTCACTTTATGAAAGTTATACACGCTAAAGGTAAATACAAGTAAAACAAAATTTGAGCAGTGGAGCAATTCTGGAAGTGCATTCATCAAAAGATGCAACTTCATGTCCCAGGTTAAACTCAAGGAAAGCCAGTTTTTGCAGTGTGCCAGGCACTTCAGCTGGGAATAACATTGACTAGCAAGCCTTGGGGCATCATGAACCACCTCACCTACCATAATCCTTGGAACAGTTTTGCAACTTCTTTTTTAAGGAAAGAAATGTTCAAGTGAATCAATGCTTCAAAAAATAAACAAGGCAAAGCAGCTCCTCCAAAGACTGGAGGACAGGCAAGACTGATAACTAAACCAGCATTAGAATGTATGTGCATTTCTCTTTATCACAGTGAGTATCTGGGCCCACTTCAATGGAGGGGAAAAGCAAACAGAAGCAACAATAGTGCAACTACTATTTCAATGTATATTTGTACACATGCACACACCTTTCCCACAAACATAGAATAGAAAATTCATTGTCTGAAACGAAGGGTGTATTCTTATATACAACTCCCATATCTATATGCCACAGTGCTTCATTACACAACTTATTCTCACATCATGCTTAGACGTGCACATTAAATAAATGTAAGAAGCTGCTTTCCAACAGAGCATTGTCAATATACAACAAAGCCTTTTGACGCATGAGTGTGTCGACATATGGCTGTTACTCACTCATACACAGAGAAAACAAAATGCAGCCTCAAACATGTTTGCACAGTTTACATAACAGCAAGTTGCCATTTTCCATTCGATAATTACACAGGTCACTCGAGTTCTTGTATGAATGAAGGCTACAACTACAGGGTCTGCTATCATGCTTTAGTGTTGAGTATGGTCAAATGCACCTCCTTACATTGTTTGGTTGTAAGGTGAAGCAATAGGAGTAGCTGGGGAAACCCAGCCAGATGGGCAGGGTATAAATACTACTACTACTATTACTACTACTACTAATAATAATAATAATTAGTGCAATTACTGTAAGGTAGACTGTCAAGTGCTCCCATGAACGGACAGATTAAGCTCAGTGTTCTCCATAAATTGCATTACTTCACAAAGTAACATGCAACATAATGTTTTACATTCTGGATGGTCCTGGAACACTGGCAGATGACAGAAACTAATAATAATAATAATAATAATAATAATAATAATAATAATAATAGTATTATTTGCAAACTGCCCTTCACCTGAAGCTCACAAAGTGACAACACAAAATACATAATAAAACAAAAACAAACCAATAATTCCCCTCCTACATAATAGGTGTGACACTCAAGCACACATGCTATCCCCTAAACTCTAAACATATTCAAAAGACTTGCTTTAAAAATCAGTGCACATTAATTTACAATACATATACACGGTATTTTGATTTAGCATGCCATTCAAGAAAGCAACATGCTTTTGCAGTGCTATAAACAAACATAAGAATAAACCCACTTCTCCAAGACATCCAGAAGGGAAGCCTACCTGAAAACACCAAGTTGTATTTTGCTCCTGAAACAGGTTTTGCAAGCAATGTCTCTCTCCTCTCTTGCTGTGATAAACTGGTCACAGCAGCCTCTCAGGGGAAAAGCTTTCAGGTGACTTTAATCTGCTTGCCTGCTAGTCAATGAATGGTTGCTATAATCAGATTATGAGGACTATGGCTACCCAACACAAACATTTAATGCGGGTAGACTATATAAATATCTGTGGCTACTCCCTGGCTTCTAGCCTTGAAGATAAAGAAGGTAAGAAGAAGAAAGTGCAGTGCAAACAACATCCCTCAAGGTATAGATCTTTCCCTCATCAGGAAAGTGTTGGAGAGTACAATGGCATCCTTGCAAGCCTGGGGACGTGATCTGTGCTACTTGGCTCCTCGCCCAGGGGCAACTGCTACCAGATGAAAAGCAGTAACAAAAATAAATAAATCTATAACTATGACAAAAATGCAAACTGCTCAATGTAGCGTGTGAATCCTATCCCATCAATAAGAGCAAGCCTCATTTGAGGAGAATAAAATCATTGTATCACTTCATATTTTGTTGCGTTTGAACCATGCACATTGCACCCTTGAATGCATGAATGAGTAAAAATAACATACTTAAAGCACAACAGGTAATTATGCACAACATGCATTATGTCAAGGAGAAATGCCATATAAATGGAGTCAGAGCCCCCATTGTGGAGCAGTATCCTTCCAGAGACCCATGAGTTCTTTCAACAGAGACCCAGTGTGGTGCAGGAGATAAGAATTAGAATCTTGGATAAGGGATACAATAATTCAATTCTTTGCTGAATTATTTCACTGAGAAAGAAACCATCTCCCAGCCTTATTTCCTAAAAGAATCGTTGTGAGAATTAATGGGATGAACCCTAGCTCACAACACCAAGCCTTCTTGTATAAATGCAATATTTGAGCACAAAGGTGCACAAACAAATCCACACATACAATGAAATTATCTTCTTTTCCAGCTATTATCTACTTCAGCAGTGAGGAACCTCTGTCCCTCTGGCAGGGCCAGGCTTTGGTCTTTCAAATTTCAATGGTGCCCTGTGCAATGGCAAAATTTGGTACCCCCACCACCTCTCACCTTCCATTCTGCTCAGTTCACTACATGATGCCCTGTGGTGCACCCAGGCTTGGTGCTCGGTGCAGCAGAACTGGCCGTGCTGCCCCAACCTCAGGCCTAATGAGGCTCCCCATGTGCCCCATGAGACCATTTCGGTGAAGTCAGGCCGAGCTGCAGTAGACCTAACATCATATATGACATCTGCTGTGGGGCAAGTAAAAATTATACTCTAGGCCAAGCTTCTGCTCTCATGCAGGCCACAACTATAAACAAAGCCCTACTAGCTTGTTGTATGTAGAGATATAATGCATCATGTTGTGAGCTGCAGGAATCTGAAAAGGAACACAGTATATAGAGCTGCCATTCATGCACTACTTCAGAATAAGGACTCCCCATTGGATGAGACCCTAATCTATAGCATAGGTAAAGGTAAAGGTACACCTGCCTGTACGGGCCAGTTGTGTCCGACTCTAGGGTTGTGCGCCCATCTCACTTAAGAGGCAGGGGGCCAGCGCTGTCCGGAGACACTTCAGGGTCACGTGGCCAGCGTGACGAAGCTGCTCTGGCGAGCTGGCACCAGCGCAGCACACGGAAACGCCGTTTACCTTCCCGCTATAAAGCGGTCCCTATTTATCTACTTGCACTTAAGGGTGCTTTCGAACTGCTAGGTGGGCAGGAGCTGGGACCGAACAACAGGAGCTCACCCCGCAGCGGGGATTCGAACCGCCGACCATACGATCGGCAAATCCTAGGTGCTGAGGTTTTATCTGGGCAAAAACACAATGTAACATGGAAATGCAGTGTAGGGATGGTCATACTCCTGGTAGCAGGAAGATGGGTAAAGATAGCACTTTACACACAAGCTATTTTTACATCCATTTGACAGAACATCTCCTTTTGTGCTGATAATATGCTTTCAGTTTTAGAACTTGATCCCATAATCCCATGGAATTTATAAAGGCATGCTTTCTTTTCTTTATGTTATTTTCCATTTCGTTTACAAGCTGCTTATATGGGCCTTTTACAAGACAGTTAATGTCAAAACCCTTGGTTTAGTTCAGTAGTTCTTGTTCTCTTTTATAATAATAAAAGAACAAGGAAAGCTCTGAAAGATTTCTGCAGGGGGAAAATGTGTGGGCCACTTTAAAGACACTTAGCAGCAGGTAAACTTCCCCCAATCCTGTCAGCAGATGCTGCTGCTACGACTTATTCATCACCAAGGTGTCTGAAAGCAAAATGATTTATACATTAAAGTCCCAGGGCATAGTCTGAAGCAGACACCTTACTGAAGTTAAGCAGGTCTGGGGCTGGTCAATGACTGAATGGGAGATTGCCTGGGAACCCTATGCACACCGCTTTGAATTAAATGACAAAAAGGTAATGTAACAGAAATAAAGCAGCAGCTGTGAAAAAGCAACAGGTACTCTAAGGCCATTGTAACTGTAAAATTAAAAAGAAAAAGCAGTCGCTGTATAATCTCCTTCAGGGCAGAGTTATGCATTGCACTAGCAAACATGGATTCCCCACTCTGTGTTTGCTTAAAAAATGTGACCTGGAAGGAAGATTTGGGTAGAGTGGTGGTGGTGGTCAGGAGAGTTGATGAGCAAAAATATTAATCTCTTGGATGGTGATAAAATATTAATCTCTTGGGTGGCTGAGATCACAAGCTCTGTGGGATAATATCAAACACAGACATACTTAATTTAAGCAATGCATATCCAAAAGGATCAAAGAAGACATCTGGCAGAAACAAATGCTGTTCACAGGAGAAAGGGCACAACGAATTCAGAAACAAGGATTCTGATACTAAATTTCAAATGACAAAGGTTCTGCTGTAAGATAATTTGATAGTACTTCACACATTACATAACCACAAACCTCAGTCAGCCTTAGCCAGACCCCA